>NW_026695217.1:1848928-2487142 GCF_021218885.2 Marmota monax | reverse complement strand
CAGCATTCAAATGTCAGGGAAAAGTACCTGTGAGGTAACATGTGATTTCTTATTTATAGAAATAAGAGAGCCTGTAGCCACCAATATCTCTAGCACAAGAGATAATGTGCCATACACACACACACACACATACACATTTATATACATATATATATAGAATACATACATGTGTATAGGTTTTGCCTTCACTATAGAATACAATCTACTAACTTTAAAACTTAAAACCACACATTATTCTAATACCTCTAATTTTCAAACCTGCTAGGATCCTTCCCAATTATCATCCACTGCCTATCACCTTACCTAAACTTACCTATAAGTCAAAAATGAGCACCAACTCTATTATACTTTATCAAATTAGAAAACAAAACAAAACCCAAAATTTATTTCTCAGACTCAAATAACAGCTTCAACTGTCACCTCTCTAAATAAATAGGATTAATCAAACTATATTTCCTATCCTTCCTTCTATTCACCATCCTAGCCTTCCGACTTATTATTTCATTACCATGAGTAATCTCAGTAACAATAAAAATACTAACAAAAAGTTGACCAATTACAATCATAATCGACTCCTGAAACTATATAAAGCAGACACACTTATAGAATCCTCACAAACTCAATACTCTAAATTCTTAAATTCAATAACAATTTTTACCTCATCAAGTGATTATAAATAAAATAATCAATACCTCCATTAAACACCCAACAACAAAGCACCTGAGATCATAGCATCATTCACATATGTCTATCCAATGTTGCAAACAGGCTCACTGAGTTTAAGCACCCGTAGACTTGAGGGAGTAACTCAGAGGACAAAGATCAAAGTCAAGACAAGGGCTTAAACTTTTCAGAGTCCACAATGCAGATGATGTTTAGGATCATATATAGTCATCTCACTCAAAACAAAAAGTCCTTTTCATGAGTATCAAAGATTCATAGCAGATTTCCCCTTACACACACACACACACACACACACACAAACAAAGTATACTAAGGACCTACGAGTTAGAAAGAGTACAAAGAATGAAGAGCAAGGATAGATGAAAAACGGGAGAAACGTGACGTAAGAAGGAACTTAGAATTTAGAACATAATAAATGAAATTAAATGTCTGACTCTGATTATCATCTCATAGAAACTAACAGTCTGGGTTACTAGTAACATTAACTTTTACCTGAACCTACAGTGAATATTCTAGAACAACTCTATATTATGAAGACAAGCTGAAAAATAAAATTAGCTCATAATGCATTGTAATGATTCAGCCACATATAATCAAATTAATATAATCCACTAAAAGTCAAATTGCATCTTTCCCTAAGATTGGTTTACTATACAGATACGGAGTAGTTTTAGATTTAGAATACTTAAACTGGCCAATATCTTGTTTCCCTGAATTCATAGCAAAGCTAGGACAAGACCAAGTGTTTTTCACAGCTTATAAGACAGGTGCAATCATAAATATGCAAAATGATCTGAAGACAGAATTCATTCTCTGTTTTATGTTTAAATTAGTTGTGTGTTTTCCAATATGGGGGAGGCATTCACACTACTCTTTACAAGAAAGTCTAATGTAAACACACAGTACGGAAAACTCATTTTGGAACTTATTTATTTAATAGAATAGGAAACACTTTTAAGGATTCCTGATGATAGAATATCCATCTTTATTAAAGCTGAGCTATGTACTTTCTGACAGAAATGGGAAGTGCCATTGTCCAACACCATACTCCATTAGCCAACATAAAAAAGTGCATATTAATAGGTACACATACAGAAGCACGCACACACTCACACACACACATAGGTACACATACGCACATGCACACACACATAGGTACACATACACATGTGTGCACGCACGCAGTTAGGTACATGTGTGTGCACGCATGCACATGGGTACACATATGCATGTGCACGCACATATGTACACAAACACACATGCACACGCACATAGGTACATGTATACACATGCACATGCACACACATAGGTACACATGTGCACATGCACACACATAGGTACACATATGCACATTCACACACATAGGTACGCATACGCACATACACACAAGTACACATACACACATGCACATGCACACATACACACATAGGTACACATAAATGTGTGCACATGCACTCACATAGGTACACATGTGTGCACACACATAGGTACACATACGCATGTGCACATGCAAATAGGTACACATACAAATGTGTACACACACATAGGTACTCATACACATGCACGTGCACACACATAGGTACACATGTGTGCATACACACAGGTACATATATGCACATTCTCACACAGGTACACATACACCTGTGCACATACACATAGGTACACATACACACATGCACATACATGTACATGCATGCACATGTGTGCATACACATAGGTACACATACACACATGCACACAATATACTCATAATTATCATCTCAGATATATGGACTCAAAATTCTGGTGCAAACAAATAATAAGGGAAGAAGGCAGGTGTAAATTAGTCAGAATAAAGACAAATGTTCTAGAACATTTCTCAAGACAATATCCCCAAATGACCACACACCACACAAACCTTACCCACTTGAAATGCAATCATCTCTGCCAACATTTACATCAATTAGTTTTTCATTTACAAAAAGGAAGATACAATATGTATATGCTAACAATACTCTCTAATCATTCTATTATTTTCACAATTATGAGTAATCACTAAAAAGCTTCCTCACAGGGACCTAAAAATAAAAATAAGATGACAAGAAAAACTTAATTCTGACAACTTTATTAAGCAAATTATGATTATGAAAGCAAAGTATCTTTTTGAGGCTACACTTTCCTAAAATACCCTTCATATAATTTTGTACCAGTAATGGCTGGTAGTTAACTTAAATTGCTATACCAGGTACAGAAAATACAGCATTTAGGGTAAATGAAAGTAAGTATGTTTTTTTTAAAAATCACAATATATATCATGAAACTTGGTATCTTTTTTAACATTCTGTTTCCTCCTTCAGATGTGCTTAATTTGCTTCATGAAGTTAGGCAGCATGCAGGGAAAACTGAAAGCTGTGATCTATAGGGAACTTCCAGAAGAGCCAAGACCAAGCAACCCAGTGACTTAGACATTAAGCTCAGCCACACGACCTTGAGCTAATGTCACTCTGGCTCTCTGAACATGTCTCCCTGTTTGCAAAACAAAAACCATGCTTGGGTTGTGAGTGCAAAAAAAAAAAAAAGGTAATATATGCAAGATACTTGATAAAACCCTTAGGACATAGTGAGTGCTCAATAAGCAGTAACAAGAAATACCAGTGTCTTCCACCATAGCCAGAGATAACAGACTGCACACACCAGTGGGGAACATCTGATTTAAAAGACCCAGTTATGCATCATCCATCCACTCCTACAGAGATTCCAGTTCTCTGACAGGCCACAGATGAGCACAGCCCACGTCCATTAACAGTGGCCCCAACCCTGCAAGAGCAGGAGATCACTATTGAACAGAAGAGGCACTTAACGTGGAATAAAAGCACTCTGTCTAAAACAACTAAAAATTGATTGTCTCATAAGTGATCAGTGGCTGCTTAAAAATGATCACAATCACTCTGCTTAGGAGCAGGGAAGCTTCAAGAGAGGTCACTCTTCCTGGAGGGGCGCTAAAGAGGTTATTCCTGGAACCTCCTTTAACATTTCTTTTTCCAAGAATCAGCACAACAAAGGATTAGCAGAATTGTCTCTTTACCAAAAAGATTAAGATTTCTGATAAAATTGTATCATATCCAGGCTCCTAATTCTAAAGGATGCTATACAGAAAAGTCAACCCAAAGGGGTTGCATTTTCTTATATTCATCTTCCAGGAAAATATACAAAATTTTCAGACACATACAACATTTTTAGACACACAGAAAATCTACAGAATCTTACATTGGGTACCCTTTTATCTACACCCTAGATCACAGGTTAGATTTTAAAATGTAAAGTTGTACAGGTTGCCAACTAAGAAAAGGTGCAGCATATACATCTCTACCCCATGACCAATGGGATGAGAACACATGTCTCTCTCTCCCTGACTTGAAGCAGCTGCCCTAGAGCTCTGGTCACTTGCCTCAAAGGTTCCCAATCCCAATGTTAAGAGTAAGAAAGCATCTTTGGAGTTGAATGGTTTATATTTGAATTGAAAATGTTTCAAGAAACCACAACTCCAACGATTTGGTGAATTCTGATGCATTTGAAACTCCATCTCCTCATTTGTACAAAAGATCCAATGATGCCTCCTTGAAAAGTTTTTTGTTTTGTTTTGTTTTTTTCAGTACTGGCATCAAACCCAGGGCCTTGTGCATGTTAGCCAAGTACTCTACCACTGAGCTACACCCCTAGCTAATCTCCTTGGAAAGCATTTTAGAAAGACTAAAAAAAAAAAAAAAAAAAAAAGATCAACATGAAAGTAGCTGGAAACTACAAGGCACTGTGCAATCATGAGGTTTATTCTACATCTCTGTTTCAAGGAATGTCAAGTGTTCTAAACACCATCCTTCATCCCACATTGTTCCTCCAAAGTGAATCACAATGATCAAACTGTCAGTATGAGCTCCACTGATTTGGTGAGCCCAGTGCACTTCCTTTCCCTGGATGAGCACCCTACCAGTCTACTTCATCAGTGACTGGATGGGACCATATGCCCATAAATCCTTCCCCAAGAGCTTTCTATATTCACAGGAGACAGGATTACTGCATGAATCTTACAGAAAGTTCCAATGTGATGTGCAGACTTTCCATACAGAGCAGATTTTATCCAGAAACCTGTCTGTGTCAAACACTAACCTCCACAAATCATGAAAAAAGCAAGGAAATCGAAGACCACCTTCTGCCCATGTCTAGGGCCAGAATTTAAGGGAATTACTAAGGAAGAAATAGAAAATGGGACATGTAATGGAAATTTGAAGATATCCGAACTATTGCTGGATAGTTCCAGCAACGCATTAGACATTTTCTCTTCCTAAAAACAAGAAAGAATTCTAAAATACCAACAGGCATTACAAGTCCCTTATCTGTATGGAATTAAAATAAATCAACACCATCTACAATGGAACAAAAGAAAAACTAATTCCACTCCCTTTTCAGGTTAATTTGTATAAAAGTAACCAAGAATTTCTTAGTCAGGACCCTAATAATCAACAGCAAAATAACACCAAGCACAATTTCTCATTTGGCCCATGTCAATGTTGTGGTCCACTGGTAAAGGCCCAGTCACTTCCAAATAAGACTATGGTCATTTTAGCTACAAGCAAAACAAAATATCAAAAACACCAGTGCTGGCACCAAGTTGTATATTTCCAGAATTTCCCTATATAATACAACAGGGTCACAGAAACTGTGGGCTCCAAAAAGTACATTAGTAACAAAGTGTCAACCCTGCATAGTTGATACCAGTGCATACATTTTAATGGCTTAAGTTCAATCTAACTGCCCCCTTGTTTACATAGATCATTAAAGACTTCTTTGTTACTAAATGCCTGCTTATACCATCCATTATGTTCTCCAGAATAAATAAGTTCCCCTTTTGAATCCTGATAACTGTAAGGCTCCAGGCTGAAGAACTGAAGAAGGTGCAACTCCACATTGTTACTTTGTTCCTTTTTTCTTTTCTGTGGTGCTGGGGACCCCACCCCTAGCTAGGCAAGCACTCTACCACTGAGCTACATTCCCAGCCCACTTTGATAGTATATAAATAAGTCAGTTGTTCATAAGTCAGAATTTCTACAATACCATTAAGTTTGCAGGGGTTAGGGGTTTCAAAGTCTATCTCCAGGCTTTTGTTTTAAAAGAAAAAGCTTATGAGAGTAGGTAATATTTACAAAAAAATCTAAACAGGGCTCAAAGCACGTGACTGGTCAAGGGATTATAAAATATAAAACCCCAAGACCTAGCCCAGGTGTCCAAAGGAGGGACAGAGACGCAGACCCATGCTGTCACAACAGGCCCCTGCCTATATTATGCACAGGCCACAAGCTGAAAAAGAATCAGGCTCCAAATCTCAGGAGCTAGGCTGGTTTCCATGAACTGCCCCAGGAATCACAAGTGGTCCCACCTGTGTGGTCTACCTGCTGACTAGGATGTTCATGCATCTCCAGTTTCCAGCAAAAAGCTGGCCCAGAGGGCATCAGCTCAGGCTCTCTTACACACTGACCACTGAGACACTGTACCTCCAGAAGAAAGGATGCCCCAAAGCTATGGCAAAGTAAATTTCTGCTTTCCATCTTCAATGTGCCAGAGAAGGAGGGGAAAAAATCCACAGATATTCAGTGAGCAAAGCAGAAGGCTTTGGGAATGTAGCCAATGGAGGTTCATAGAATGCTCTAGAACCTGAGACAGGATGCCTCCCCAAATACCCCTGGGCTAAAACCCATGCAGGTGTTCAGGAAGAATCCTGAACTTTCCTCCTGAAGTTTTTCCTTAAATAGATATTGACCTAAAGAGGCCAGAAATCTTGTCATAAAGAGGAAAAAAAAAAAAAAGGCTCTGAAATTAACCTAGCCCAGAACAAGTACTCAGGCAACATCTATCATGAGGGGCACTCATAGCAGAACAAGAAATGCTTGCCCACTTCCATGCCTTCTCCTTGGATAGCTATTCTTTCCCACTTGTTTTCTCCTGAAGTCCCCTCTCAATAGTCACTATAACCTCAAATCACCTGGATAAACTGACAGGAAGAGAAAAGCTCAGAATAGGGAGTGCAGGGAGCTCAGTCCTAACTGATGGCACCGTGGAGAGAAATGCAGGGACTATTTACCCAGGGCTGTGACATTAACTCATTTGATCCTCATTTCAACCTTGGAGGTAGGTTATCTAAAACCCAGTAGACAGCAGAGGAAAATGAAGCTGGGAGAAACTCACTAGCCACCCAAGATGACACTGTGAGTGGCAGAACCACAGAACACAGGTTCCCCCCGGAGAACATTCCAACCCCTGGCACAAACTCCTCAAACTAGGAATCAGAAAAGGACCCAAAAAGATTCGAGGAGAAGGTCATCCAGAAGCTAAGAGAGTTTTTTGTGTGTGTGCTTAAAGTCCCACTGCACTAAAAATTCAACCTCCTCATACAAATGGCCCTTAAGCGAATATCTCCCTTCTATAGCCTTTAGCCAACTCAAAAAGTCTTCCTATTCCTCTCCCCCGACAATGCCAGGCTTTGCAACTGTTCTTAGAGATACCTGATGTTCTACATGAGGTTTAATAAGCTGCATTTTGTTAGCACATGGGCAATTTCAATAGGGATATAATTAACCATACTGGTTTGTATTATTTTGCTCATTGAGAAAGACCCAGAATCTTCCAAAGAGGACTGGTAAAGCCATTTACTTTTCCATTTTCATATGAGGATTAAACCAGCCCACAAAACCTATTTTGTCTCTCTTGATACTTCCTTAGAAAGATCATCAGGGTAAATCCTGCCATTTTCATCTGTATAGGGAAGTGAATTTCAGTTTGGTGAGAAAGGTAACAAGGAATAAAATAAGTCTGCAAAATAGAGGCTCATGTTTTTCCTAGGAGTGACAAAGTCCAGAAAGGTGGCTCTATGTCAGTGCAATGGAGTAGCCAAAAACTAATCCTCCATTGTTTGAAAGTGAAGACCTGGTGCTCTGGACAATATAAGTGTACTGATGAAGGAAACTGAGCACATGGATCTTCCCCTTCCCTAAAGCCCTATTCATAGGACCTCTACTCCAGTGTTCCTGCAACAGTTTCTCTCTTACATATCCAGCCAGGCATGGTGGCACACACTGTGTCCTTACTACTTGGGAGGCAGAGGCAAGAGGATTGCAAGTTTGAAGCCAGCCAGGAAAACTTAGCGAAACACTATCACTTAACCTTACTTTTTTTCTTTCTTTTTTTTTTTTTTTTAAAAAGAGCTGGAGATGTAGCTCAGTACTGGCCTAACTGGTATGAGGACCTGGGTTCAATTACCAGTACCAGGGGGGAAAAAAAATCTGTTCCAGAAAAGAAGTTCCTCCCTAAAGCCTTCCTCTTCAACAAGGCTCAGGACCTGAGGCTGATGCGCTGAAAGTGGCCCTTGTTTATCAACTGTGCCTCTGAACCACCCCATAAATACTCACAGAGAAGCTACAAGAAGTTGAGAATACAACAGTAACCCAAAGACACAAGGTCTCTGCTCATAGAACAGTGAGCGTCGCCATGCACTGAGTAAGCTCTAACTGCAATGAGCAGGTATTTGTAAATGATTGTTAAATGAATAAAGGACATGATACAGACATCCACTCTGATATTTGCTGACTTGCTGATTGTGGGCTTCAAAGAAAACAGTGCTTCAAACAGCCCTGTTTCTAGAGCAATTGGCTCTTTGCAGAGAGACAAGTCTCTTAAGAGGACAAGGTTCAGGATCCCACGCTGTCCATCCAGCAACATACTTAACACCCTCAACTGAGGCTTGAGAGGCCTCCCCGACTGATGATTCCCCCTCTGATTTTGCAACACCAATTAACCCAAGGGGAGTTATAACTTTCTCAAAATCAAGTAAATTTTCATTGTAATTTTTCATAATTTTAGGAAAGGGGGTAGATAAATCTAGGTACAGGCCTTCAACTAAGACCTGCTTTAAATCATGTTAAAAATGCTAGCCAACTACCTACATTTGCATTAGCATGGAGAGGGGGGAAAAGACCCTGGGTCAAATACCAACAAGGAATGGTCAAGCACACTTTGATATATTGATCCAATGACTAAAAAAGATAACAAGGCAGCATGAGGCCACATGATTGCAAAACTGTAGGTACATCATGATTGAAACTAGGAAGGAGTGAAAGGTCTACACATAAAAATTTATTTTATAAATTTATATTACATTATTTCTCAAATAAGTGGGAAGTTAATCAAATGTGATTTGATTAGCCAGATAATTCACTTTAGAAAATAAAGGTCTACTATGCACATAGGCAAATGAGTGAGGAAGGAACTCCCTACCTGATGCTGATGGAATCAGTGTGGGTGTCACCTATAGTTCTCAGTATTTTAATTTAGGAGACAGAAACCATTTTCCAAACTAATAACCAAAAAATGATTTAAACCCAACAGTCCATAAGAGGATATATTCAGGCTACCATCAATCAGAATCCCTCCATACCTCTCTTGGATAGTTTCTTTTTCTTTTCTCCTTTCTGTTATTCTGTACCTACTATCCATACTATAGAAAGCACTTTGACAAAGAACTATCTTAATTCATAATTCACATAGCACAGAGAGCCTGCTTACCATCCAAGAGATCAAAAGGCAATGAAACTAAATTGCAACAGCACCCCAAAACACAAAGTATTCTTTGTTATAAGTTTATGTTTTACAACTCAGTACCTTAGAAGTTTCCTACTTTGCTTCAATATCTTGTTAACTCCCCAACTAGATACTAAGAAAAGAAAAAAAGACATGGAGTGTGTGTATGCTCAGAAAAGTCTGAACACTCATTCCTCTGGCATGCTAACTCCAGTGTTTCTACCCCACACCAGCTGGGATTCCCAATTAGAGTCCTCTCCTTAAGAGCACTATTTATTATCATCTTGAACAAATGGATGCAATTATTTCTTTTGAGATGTGACAAGTTTTTGACCTTCTGCAGAAAAAGAACAGAGCAAAGGCAACAATGAGGGTAATCTTTGTAACACACACACACACAACACAACACAACACACAACACAACATACCACAAAAGAAGGAAGATTAATGCCAACAGCCTTGAAAGCAAGTGCACAGAAAAGGAAAGTAGAATGTGGAAAGGGCACTGAGCCAACAAAAAGTGGCCAGAAACTGATTTCATCACTCTAAGGTGCCTTCCACATGAAAGAAAGGAAGAAAGAGATAGAAAGAAAGTTGGGTCAGGCTCCTTTTCCCAAGATAAATGTCAATTTGCAAAACTGCAACCAGGAGTTTGCTTTTTTCTTTTCTTTTTTTTTTTTAAGGTGCCAGAGTAATTATGAGAACTAAAAATGTTCTTAATAATATGACTTAGATTTCAACTGGTGAGTCAGTTGATACATATGACATCAAAACTGAGATTATTCAATACATTCTCTTCGCTATTCAGAAGAATGCTACAACTCATCCCATAAATCACTGTTTTAAAAGAAAAAAAAAAAAAGCCAGTTCTAAAAAAAGAGACAACCCATTTGAAAAAGACTGGGAGGAGGAAGGCAAAAAGTGACTCATAACATCCAAGCTTGTAGCCTCCAAACCATAACAAGAATATAAAACTAGTGAGTCCAGTATGAAACAAAATAGAGACATTGTTAAGCTTTAGCCTCATAAAGTTCAGATCTAAGCAGCATGACTATAGCACTGCAGCTATTTTACTAGGATTTGGAACAAGGTCCCAAATACCTGTGTACCAGGGAAAGCCAGTGGTTTGTGTTTTCTTTCCGAGGTTCCTGGCTAAATTTGACATGTAGAAACATTCATCAAGAAAAGAACATTCAAATTCAACTATTTCCATAACTCAGAAGAACTTTTAAAATTCAAGTCCACCCTCTTAAAATCCTACACTGAGCAATGTTGCTATTTTTTTAAAAAAAATTTTAATATAGGTAACAATGTTTTAAATTTGCATACCAAATTTTCCATTTCATTCACCACAATATTTAGTTATCAACCTGAGGCCTGATTGTAGTGGAGTAGCTTGACGGAGCTTCACTGCTATTTTCCTGAATCTACTGACCCCTTATTACCTCCCCAACCGATGGGAAAAAAAAAAAAAAAACTATCCATGAGATTCTAGGAGAAAACAAGCTTCCACAAATTTGTTCTCCAGGGTAAACTATTTCTTTTTAATGAATGTACTCAAAGTTTGGATGGCATTAGAGTCACGTGAGTCTCGGAGACTTTCAAAGGTAGTGATAAGGTATACGCTGGGGCACAGATGTGTGTAATCATGGAGCAGCAATTGGGAGCTCCCGGGAAAACACTGGGCTGAGGAGAGCAGGGGACAGAACTGGAGTCCTAGAGTAAGTGTGCCTGTTATCTTGCACCTAATAGTCCTGAAAATGCCACCTCCCAAATCTTCAAACCTTCCCAGTGGCCACCTCTTTAAGGTTTTGCTCTCCAGTGACAAGCCCTATGCAAGCTGCATGGGAACTGCTCATGTGCATGAAAAACAAAATGTTAATCCCATAGAAGAACTGACATTTAAGTGAGTGAGCTTTTGTGTTTTTTCCTCAAGCAGTTTCACACATACTGAGAAAATGTTAAGCTGGGCTCTATTGTGGATCCTAGCTAATAGCTGAAGTGATCTGGGGTGTTAATTAGCAAGACATAGCATGAACTGAGCATCTCCCATCAGCAGAAGTAAGACTTGAGCAGGGATGTGACACATCAACAATTAAAAAGTCACCAAGCCAGGTATGAGAATGCACACCTAAAATCCCAGCTACTCCAAGAGGCCAATGTAGTAGGGTTTCAAGTTCAAGGCTAACCTGGGCATCTTAACAAGATCCTCAAAATAAAATAAGGTATGGGGATGTGGTTCAGTATTAGAGCACTTGCCTAGCATGCACTGGGTTCAATCACTAGCAAAACACACACACATACACACATGCACACATACACACACACGTTTAAACATGACTTGTAGTTTTTAAAATACCTCCCTTCTACAAGAACCCACACTTTCCCCAGGTAATATCACAAGGCAGCTTCCCTGAGGACTATCAAAATAGAATCCAACACCTTTTGGAAGAGTGAGACACGGGGCCTTCCATGATCACCAGAGTCTAGTGAAGTACATGCACAGCTCAAGAAACAGTGTTACATTTTAATCAACAGCTGAATATCTTTATTTTTTTTTTTAAGATGTGAGTCTGTTTTGGTTGGGAAGTTTTCTGCTTCCTCTCCCATTTGCTTGATGTTTCCATGTAGAGTTTTTCCTCAAGCCAAATATGTTTATTCACATATTAATAAAATTATTTTTTAGGCCCCTTAGATCCAAAAGAAAAGTACACAATTCTGAAAGATGTAGGTAAGAGAAAGGAAGAAAAAATAATCCAGGAAAAAGAGTGTGAGAAAGGAACCACCCCTTCCCACCTGGCACACAGCCGCAGCCAGCTCTAGGGCATGGCTTCTTCCCCGGCTCAAATTCAGACCCAAGTATGTGAGCAGACCGACAATCCCTGGCCCCACACCAACGAAGATCTCCAGACATGTGGATCTGAGGCAGCTCATGCCCAGAGGAGGGGCTGCCCACCACAGCTCCCCACAGAAAGCTCTTGTATTTTGCTGACAAGGTTTTCTGCAGCATGATGGAAGCCTGGCTTTCCCCAGTGACAAGAGAGCAGGAAGCACTAATAATTCAGCATTAAAAGTCATTTCAAGTTTTTGCTTTGCAAGTGGTTATGTTGTTGTGGAATTTTTTTATTATTATTATTCAGTTTTACAATGTAAAGAGAAACGGAGATTTGGGATCCTTCAGTTTTTCAGTTTCTATTGAATAGCAGAAAACACTGACTGTTGGAGGGGTGTGACAGTGGCAAGAAAAAAGAAGGTGATGAGCACAGCAGGAAAATAAAAATTTGGGTTCTGCAGCCAAGAAGTCAATCTGTAACCCTTTACCAAATAAACAATGATCCAATAAAACAAAAACAACAAAAGTGTATATAACAGAACCCTGTGGACAGTGCAATTCAAAACTGGACCAGTGTCTGGAAATCTAGCTAAAACTCGACTCATTAAAGGCTGGCAGCCCACAGAGGAACTTTTAAAAGAATATTCTACTCATTCTATTCATTCTGTTATATGCTTAAAATGGAATCTCACCCCCCATCCTCCTCTAAAGTACTGGAAATTCCACATATGTTTCTACAACATATTCTGATATTTTAATAAAATGATGACAACAAACTTAAAGAATTCTCTCCACATGAATTTTGATTGCAGATAAAAAGTGACTGCAATACATTGAAATAATTCAGCATGAAAAGTCATTTTAAGTTTCACTCTGCAAGTGGTATGTTGGTGAATTTTTGTTTGTTTACTTGTTTGACAATGTAAAGAAACACTGAGATTTTCGATCCTTCAGTTCTTGGGTTTCTATTAAGCAATACCAGAAAACAAGTTGATTCATCTCATTTATGCCAGTAAAACAATTCTATGTGGTTATAAGACATAAAATTTCAAATGACCTTTAAGCACAACTCCATAAAGTCAACATGAACAAAGCCACACTTTATAATAAAGTTAAAGATGACACAGCTAATGGATGGGGATGAGGAAGGGGGGCAGACAGGCAGGGAGTGGCCCAGGTTACAATAGACCAATCAATCCTTTGATGATTTTTTTTACACTTCAATGTTTAGGTCAGGTCTCAGCAAGGTTTATATAAAAAGAAACAATAATGGGCTTCCTGCCTGCAAACACACACACCCCTCTCTCAGTCACTCAGTAAGAAACTCATTAAGTCCTTTTTAAAAGACCTGTACAGACACAAGGTGTTCATGGGAAATCAGGCTGAGCACATCTCAGTCTAAAGTGGTTTTGCCATCCGCTAGGCAGCAAAAACTTATCCCTCACCATCCAGGTGCAACTGCTAATGACAGATGAGTATCGTCACCTAAAAAAAAACTGCTACTCTCAATGCACTCAAGGGAGAATGGCCAAAGCAAGCAATCCCAGGCATCATCATTGAGAAAATGTAGACCAACTTCCCAACTGGCAGAGAGAGGTGGACCCTGAAGATAGGGTTCATCCTGTTGAGTTCAGATGGCTTTGCACTCTGCTAGCACACATGAGTAGTGACACTTCATATTAATACAATGCAGACATTGCAGAAGTGCTTGCTTTGAGATAATGTGTGAATGGTAGGGTGCTGTAAATAAGACAACAATAATGCAGAAGAGAAAACAGAGCTAACCAGGGGCTGGCAAACCAAGGAATTAAGTCTATCTGAAGACTGACAAAATCAAATAACTAGGGCAAATGTTTTCTCACAGATACTTTATCCCTTCCAACAATCTGTCCACACTGCACACTTTATCTGCCAGTTTAAATATAAGATTTAACTTAATCCAGCACTGCATTTCCTGCCTTTGGGTCCTCTTCAGAACTAGCCAAGCCCTCATCATCTTTAACTGGTCAGAACAGTGACGACTAAGCACACATAGACACATGGTCCAGGAAACGTGCTCTGTTTCCTTCTATGGGACTGTTTCACACTACAGGGCACTGAAACACCTTGCAGAGCACTAAATTAGAAATAGGAAAACAGGGGGGAAATCCAGTCTATGGAAATCGGTAAAGGCAGGCGACCACACCAAAGTCCCCAGGTTTGTTCCCTTCTTCACCCTGAAAGTGTTAAAAAGGAAAACATAAAGTCAACATCAGCTCCTCCCTACAGATGAAAATTGGCACAAATGAATTTACTTTCTGGCTGCAGGCCCTCACAAACCGTTACCAAAAAAAAAAGAAGAAGAAAAAAAGTTCAACATTCTATACTGCTCCCAATATAAATTTGAGACCAGCCTATCCCACCCCACCACATTGTATCAGTGGCTCTTAGAAGTGGGTGATATATATATAGGGTATGTATGTGTGTGTGTGTGTGTGTGTGTGTGTGTGTATATATATATATATATATATATATGAACATTTAACATTTTGGAACTTTAGTGTTTCTTTTTAAGACCCAGCAAAACCCAATCTAAAACTTATGACAGTCGAGCACATGATCTCCACCATTAAGAGCAAATAAGAAACCGTATATAACACTCCATGAAATCACTGTAGCAAATCTGTCACAAATTCTAAATATGATACGATGGGAATGAGGCATAAAACCTGGCCCGAGGGAGGAGGTTTTACGATCCTACCCAGCCTTCACATCACAACACGCTCGAACAATAGTAGTACTATCTTCCTCCAGCTATGACAGGGCTGTGTGAAAGCCAGGATGCCTGGAACACCCCCAAAGATCAAATCCGAAAGTCCAATGACAAGTTTCGCATTAAAATAAGGCCAGCGGGCGTTATCAGGCCGTCCCCGACAATCGAACGTGGTCGCCGCGCACCTCGCTGCTGCATCAAGGACGCGGCGGCTCTCCATTAGGGCAGAGCGCACATCCACAGGAAGGCCGTTCCTCGCCGGCCCTAAAGGTTGCTCCATCTTGCGTCCTAACGCTGCGCCCCAGGCCCCGCCGCAGCGCGCAGGGGGATCGCGGCACGACAACGCCAGCACAGCCGGGAGGGCGGGGGCCGCGGCGCACACGCACCCGGCCCGGGAACGCACCTCGCCCGCCCCGGCCCCGGGGACCACGCCGCGGGCCGGTCGCCTCCCCAGGGCCGGGTCACCGCGCCCCCGCCCCCAGGCCCCGCGCGCCCCCCGCCCACCGGCGTCCCTCGGCCGCCCGGGCCCTCCCCCGGGGTGACAGCCCGGCCCGGCCCGCGGCCGTTGCGCGGGGCGCGGGCGTCTGGGCCGGGGCAAGAGGAGCGGGGCGGGGGCCTGGTTACCTTCCGACAGCTCCAGCTCCAGCTCGGCCAGGCGGGCCCTCACCTCCAGGGGCAGAGCCATGCCTTCCAGGCTGCGGTCCGCCATGCTCGCCGCAGACGCCCCCGCCCTGCCGGCCTCCTCTTTGTTCGCAGGCGGAGGTCTCGGCGGCCGCTCCTCGAGCCCAGTGGAACCGCACCGAGGAGGAGGCGGCGGGCGCGGGCGCGGGCGCGGGAGGCCGGGCGGCGGCGGGCGCGCAGGGATTTCTCCTCCACCCCTCAGCACCTCCTCAGCGCGGCCCCGCCACGGAGGCCTCGCGCCCGCTCCGCGCGCCCCCACGCGGGCCCCGGCCCGCTCTGCCCGCGCTGCGCGGGCCCCGGGATCTGCGGCCGCCGCGGTCACCGCCGCTGCGAGCTTCTCGGCGGCCGCCCTGCCCGGCGGGAGCGCCGCTGCGCGCGCACGTGACAGCAGGGGGCGCGCGGGGGCGGGGCGCGCGCCGGGGCCGCGGGGACGCGCCGGCACTGGAGCGCGCGGTCGCGCTAGCTCGGCGCGCGCTTCCGGGGGCGCGCTCCGTGGGGCGCCGGGGCCCGCGGCGGTCCCTCCAGCAGGCTGCGCGCGAGCGGCTGGGCGCGGGGTGGCCCGCGAGCCTGGGCTCTCCAGGTCCAGCCCCCGTGCCTCGGCTCCCCAGGGCTCACGGCAGAGGATACCTCCTGGAGCCCCAGCTTCCCTGCTTAGTAAAAGTTAAAGTGTTTTGGATCTTTGAGGGCTGATGTTTTTTTGAAATGAATACTTTCAAAGGGGGAGGTGAAAAGACAGCATGAGCCGTGGGACGAGTACTAACTAGGTTGGAAGTTTCTATTTCTGAATCTAGAACCGACAGCATATGACCTTGAGCTAGTCAGTCCTTTTGCCTGGCTTCACTTTCCCATCTGTGAAAGGGGTTGGAAGAGAGGATGGGTGACCTCATCCCTGAATTCGATGTCAGCCCTAATCGTTGTTGGTGGGCGCTCTAGCAGGCCCCTGCCTGTCCTAATTCTACAGACCTTCCTTCCGCAGGCTGGCCTGGATTTCCTGTCTTCCATGGCAGGTCTTGTACTGACCCATTCCGTGGCCATAACTGCGCTACAATTCCAGCTCTTCTCGTCCACCCGCTGTGTGTTCCTTTTTGTTGGCTATCAGCTCTCACAGTATCAATGTCATCTATGTTTGACTGATACAAATCTGTCTCTAGTTCTGACCAGTGTTGAAGGCCATCTCCAGCTGTCCACTGAATAACCTCACCGAGCTGCCACACACACACATGCACACCCCACACTCCACAAACCCAAAACTAAGCCAGCCACTTCCCCTGACGGTTAGTTTCTGCCTGTTTCTAATAACAGCCACTACTTTCTTGATTATCCGGTCTGGAGTGACTTCTCCATTTTCCTTGTCTTCACACATTCTCATCTTCCCAGTCCTCTCAAGTCTCACAAAATCTTGATTATCTGACCTCCTTCTCATTCCTACAAACACTCTTCCCAGTCTGGCTATATCCTCCTGCCTGGAAGTTTCTAAAGACCTCTAGATGGTGTCCCCACCAATATCCATTGGATACCGTGGCAGGTGTTGCCTCTTTGAGGCACAGTTGCCTCCAGTTCCCTTTCAAAAGTAGGCAATACTGCATTAGCTACTGAATCCAAATCCCACTTCTTAGCTTGAGACTGGAGGTCCCCAAAGCTGCTTCAACCTGCAGCCCAGCTTTGCCTTCTCCAAACACTGGTTTCTAAAGACCTAACAATCTTCAACACCTTTGCTCATAGTGCATTTCCATCCTGGAGTTCCTGCCTCACTTCTCTACCCACACCCTCATACAGCCATCCCCAGTGTCAATTCCATAAAGGTCTATTTCCTCCTTTATATACTGTGTTCCCACCACTTATTGCTCTAGTCACATTTGACCTCTTATTTGTCTTCCTCATTAGCATGTGTGGAAGCTCCTTGAGGATGAGCCTTTGCACACCCACTGATTTGAGACTAGTCAATATCTCTCATAGAGATCTGTATTTTCAGTTTGGAACTGTGAGAAAAAAAGTAAGCAACTAGAAGTCAAAGCCAACCAGGATTCCAATTCAGTCTCCAAAGCAAAAGCCCTGGGTTCATTTCATTATGCAAAGTGCTACTGTATTTTCCAAACAATAGATGCTATCAAGTCAGTTTACGGTAGAATGATGTCAAAATAAAGGTACATATATTATCTTTGTGATGGATGGATAGATCTTGGCCATTTACACCTGATGCTGGTTCCAAGGAAGGCATGTATTTTGCATTAAATACCTTGGTTATGTAGTTGGATTTTGACTGATAGTTCATTACAGCAGATCTTTGTGTAACTAAAAAATACACATGGGGGCTGGAATTGTGGCTCAGTGGTAGAGCACTCGTCTAGCATGTGTGAGGCCCTGGGTTCAATCCTCAGCACCACATAAAAATAAATAAACAAAGGTATTGTGTCCGACTACTTCTAAAAAATAAATATAAAAAATAAAATAAAATAAAAAATACACATGGTAGGGCATGTGCTCTTGACTTTAGATGGCATTCCCAATAAGCTGATAGACTTTTTCATCAGGAAATTTAGCATTTCCTCAAAACTCATGGTGTCCACAATCAAGCACATCTTACCCACCTGTCCTTCCCACTGTTCATAATTTATTATTTCCCATTTCAGTAGTTATTCTTACTGTGACTCATACCTGTTATCAACTTTCAATAACTTCTACCTACAGCATTTCTCTTATACATTGTTCTCCTCCCCTCTGATCCCACTTCTGCTGTGCAAATTGGTCTTCCACTATGGTGGCCAGATCACTCTTCCTAAAGTACCACTTCAAATTGGTTCCAGTCCCCTTTTTCTCCAATTTGGAACAAGTCTCTGCCTACAAGATAAAGAAACTTATCAATTTGACATTGAATTTTCACAGGCTCTAAAACAACATTTTTTTCCAAATTTCCTCTCCTCTCTTCCATGCACCTGTGATTACCTGCAGAATTGTCTATTGTTTTGAGAGTCCCACCTACTTGTGTCTGTTTTGCTGACATCTTATCTTTTCCTGTCCCCCCCCCCAATCCATCATTCTTTCAACCAGAGTCATCAGATCTTATTTAGTCAAGCCAGGCACAATGGCACAGATCTATAAAGTCAGCCACTTGGGAGGCTGAGGCAGGAGAATCACTTGAGCTGGTCTGACCACAATTATAAGATCCTGCTTTGAAGAAGGAGAAGGAGGAGGAGAAGGAAGGAAGGAAATTGTCCTAGTCAAGTCCCAGAACAAATGTCACTTCTTCCATGAAGCCATCCCTAATCTCCTGGTTAGAAAGTTTGTCCCCCACCTTTGGAATTACACACCTCTTTATCTGCCTTTCTGCCCAGGATTAGTCATTTATAGGTGTGTTTCATCTGACCACTGGCTTATCTGTGATTCTCCCACTGGGTTGAATGACATAACAAGCAGCATATTGTTTCCCAAAGTGCAGTCCTGCCCTGGAACAAGGAGAAAAAAAAGTGTATTTCTCACCCAGCTCCCCTCCTGACCAGCCTCACAGAATGATGATCTCGGGTGGTCCTGCTATCCCTATGTGTTGGTAAGCATAGAAACCTGGTTCACGTGTATACCAAAGCAGGCCTAAGATGTCCTACACATGTTTATTCAGGTGACTGGAATAGATGAAGAAGGCTACTGGCTTCAAAAACTCTGCCAAAAAGCCCCGGAATTTCCACCTGGGATCAAAGTCACATTTTGGAACTGTGACCCGTTCTCTTTAGAAAACTACTGGAAAAACTCATGACTGTTACTTGGGAGGGGGATATATGATTATCATCATTTATTGATTTTTTAAATATTTATTTATTTATTTATTTTGGTTTTAGGTGCACACAATATCTTTATTTTACATTTATGTGGTGCTGAGGATCAAACCTAGTGCCTCATGCATAGTAGGCGAGCACTCTACCATTGAGCCACAATCCCAGCCCATCATTTATTGATTTTATGGCATGATTTAATTCATTAAATAAGCCAGCCTCTAGAAAATTAAACCCAGGAGATCTGAGGCATAGTTCAGAACATTTAGGTTCCTAGGAAGAAAGAGGGCAGGAGGAGGAAGGGGCTCCCCAGCCAGGGTCCCAGCCACCGTGAAGCAGGCAGGGTAGACAGTGAGGGACAATTGTGTTGACCAGACATTAAAACATGACATTGTAAGGTACCTTTGCTATCCTGAGGTTTTGCCTAGACAAGTCCTGAAAAAGAGTGTTTTAGGTTCCACAGAGGGACAACTACATATATCTAATGAAACAGTTAATTAATCATCATACCAGCTAATATTTGAGCATGTATTTCCATATCTAGCTGGGGCACCATTTGTCATTTGTTCCCACTACTTACCTACTTTCCAGGACCTCACCTCTGGTTTTTTTTTTTTTCTTTCCTCACTGAATTCCAAGACAATAAGTGAAAATTAATTACTTACTTGTAACAGGGTTCTAGACTTCAGAATATCTGGTTGGGGTGGGAGGGAGTAGTAAAGGAATGTGCTAAATCAGAGTCTGGTAAAGGTATCAGTGCCAAGCAGAGAGGGTTTATTTATTCATGAGATAACTAACAGGAAGGAAATACAAAGCTCTTAGTAATTGCTCCCCTTGCAGAAGTGTATCTCCATGCTGCACCTTTACTTCCTAAGCCTTACTGCTTTAAGAGGTGATTATTTTGCTCCTTATCAGATTAACATAGAATTTGCTCATGCTGTGCTATCCTGTACATGTCCCAATTTTGTGAATGTTTTTACCTCTTCCAAAGTCACTGAGAAGGCTTGGTTACAAACTACTGTGGTTGGAGTTTTCCAGGTACTTTGTCATAAATCCTCTGGGAAGGGTAAAACACGACCCCACTGTGACAAAATCCTTTAAGCTGTAGTTTCCATACAGAACTATGCCAGACGACCTCAGTTTTTCTAACTATCTTATCAGAAACAGAGCTTGGGCAGACTCTTGGGTTTAAAAAAAGGACACACATGAATAACTATCTGACAAAGAAAGTTTAGGTTTAATTAGTTAGCATGTAGAAAGCAGCTGAGCCTTTAAATGAAACTAGTCTATGCATTAAGAGATCATTAACATTGGGACAACATTGTTTTTTGCGTCATTATAGAATTTACTAAACCACACAAATGTGACTCAGATCAGAAAACTATAAGAGTATTTCCATTTCTGCTTTCGTTACTGTCTTCCTCTAAAAGTAACAAACCATCCAAACTACCTGCCCAAGAGCAAGTGCCTGAGCAAAAGAGAAGAAACCAGGGTCCCACAGTGCTCTTTCTTTTCCACACCATTAATGGAAGTACCAAGAACTCAACTGTGGGTCAAAGATATTTTCACGGTAAAACAAGAGGTAAAATTTATGTTGGGTAAATCACCTATTTGCTGTATGTGTTCTTAGGAATAAATATACAATTATCAATAATGTAATTATTTCTGATAATTCAGATAATTTTAGTGAGTTCTTAATCACTTGTACTAATGGTGACAGGAATAGCACAAAGTAACAAATTAGACAAAAATGATTCATATTTGGTCTTGGATTGTGTGATATTTTGCAACATATTTCCTTTGCCAATTCTGGTTGATTAACGTCTGATATAATTAAGCTATTGTTAAAACTAATTGTCATTTGCAGAATTCTTATAACTAATGGCTGAGAAAAGTGACACAAAAGCTTTTGAAATAGAAGGGAAAGAAGAAGTTGGGGAATAAATTTTTCCATCAAAAATCCATAAAGGGGAGAGAAAGGGGAAATATTAGGGGACAATATTGACCAAATTATAGTGTTCTATCATGTGCAAGTACAAATATATAACAATGAACCCCACTAATATGCATAGTTATAATGCACATATATGTGTGTGTAAATCATATATATATATATATATATATATATATATATATTCCACAAAGTAGTGGACAGGGGGTGCAGCTCAGTGGCAGAGCTGTTGCCTAACTTGTATGAAGCTCTTGGTTAAATCCCATAACTGGAAAGTAAAAATGTAAAAAAATAGTGTCATAAAAGAAAACTCATTGACTTCATCCCTTCAGAATTGAAAAATTACCATACATGAAGTCACGTGCATTCCTAAATGGATTCTCCTATACCAAGTAAAACCCCACCCTAATGTCTACAAATTGTACACAATGCAGAATCTTGCAGTCCTTTACAATCGGTCTGCACTATCCCAGACATATATTCAACAAAAATAAGCAAAGGTAGATATGGTGATACTTTCAGTGCCGTGTGAGGATGCTTTCATCTGAGAAAGTCTCAATGGCTCCAGAACACATCTTACATCTTCCCAACCACCCAGCCCAGGTTTGACTTTATTCTTTGAGAATGGGGTTAGGCAGGGAACATGAGATGATGGGCAGTCACAGGATATCCAAATTCCACTGAGGGTAGTAGTTCTGCTTCAGTAGCTGGGCCTGCGTCAGGTTCTTGCCACCCTCAGACAAGTCAGTGAAACAAGTGATGTCTCAGGTCGGGTTCCCAAGGAGCTGGGCCTGAGGGATTCATGTGCCTTATTAAGGTTCTGCTCTCACAGAAAGAACCTGGGAGAGAATGGTTACATCAGGACAGAGGAGAAAAAGCAGACTGCTGGGGCCCAATCCAAGGATCAGAGCAGCTGGCTCACAGCATCAGGCCTCCAGGTAAAATGACCAGCCCCTGTGCAGTGGGTCACTGCCTGGGATGGGATGACCCTCCCCTCAGTTTCTCCCAGTAGGAAAGCAAGTAGCTGTGATCCACTTGCAACCACACTGAGAGCAGCTAAGGGGAGGTACAAGCAGCCTGGGGCAGGCATGGAACAGGAGCCACCTCCGCAAGGACATCTCCATTGGTGGAAATTTGAAAATTGATAGCTGCTCACCTTCACCCTGACACGTGTGGCTGTCAGACAGTGTCACAGAAAATGCAAACCTGCATCAATACAGGGAGAAAAATGGATCTATGTGATTGAATGGGGTTTTTAAATTAACCTTGTACATTATTCTTTTGTTTTTATTTTATATTCAGATAAGCCAAATAATTGTTCTAAGCATTGCACAAAGCAGTCATCACAAAGCACTGTACTAGATGTCATCTAGGATGTTCCTAGGAGCTTACCTATAGGAACTTACGCTTCTGTAGGGCCTGAAGTCCAAGCAAGAGATACAAAGGTGAACTGTGGCAGGAGGAGCCAGGTATGTGTGCTTTACACACACCACACACATCTGATGAACACTTGGTTTGTATGTAATCAACCGACTAGTATCCAAAATATCTGATTCAAAAAATTTCTCCCATCTAACTCCCCCTCCGCCTTCAAAGTGCACGGTGTGGGCTCTCACTGACCAGCTGCAGATTCAGCTGCTCTTGTCTTTCCCTGTCACAGATGTGGCCCAGCTGTTTTCTCTCTTGCACTTAGACCTTGGGTGTTGGCCTGGGAGACCTTGGACAGAAGCAGGCTCCTGTGAGATTTGCCTGGCTCTCAGTTCTTCCTCAGCCCCCACCCTGCCTCTGGCTTAGAACCCTCAGATTTGCCATCCTCCATTCATGGTATGTCCTTCCTGGATGCAAGAAGACGGGCAGCCCCAGCTCCTGGCCTTTTAAAACACAACACCAAACTCAAGGACACAGTCTCCTTGAGAATTTTAACTGAGATGGAAAAAAACATGCCAGGCATACTGTTCACAATGTCTCAATCAAAATGCTTGTACCAGGCCACCTCCAAACATTCCAACACAATGGGGACCAGTGCTCAGGAGACGGCTTGTCCCACAGCAGCTGGCCCCAGCCCTGTAGCCCAGGGGCCAAAGGTCATCCATCTGGTTGGCACAGCCCTGGGAGAATCCTTGTTTTCAGAGTAAGCAGTCTCACCCAGGGCTTCGCAAGATTTCTCAATGGTTTTAGACCTCAGGAAGAAAAGAATATGCATATAAATCACAGCAGAACAAAGCAGAATTTAATAAGTGCCATATGAATAACGTGTTTCCAAGGAAGATAAAGAATGAGGAAGTTAATATAGAAAATCCATTAACTTTGGAGCTATTTTCTTTGATCTCAAATCAACATTTCTAACTGTGGAAGTTTGGCTCAACTGAAACCCACTCTAGTCCTTTTCAGTCAGAGGTGGTGCTTTCTCCCTCTGATCACTGACTGGCCACAAAACTTAAGAAAAAGTACTCTTTTTTCGGGGGTGGGGGGGAGGTACTGGGGATTGAACTCAGGGGCACTCAACCACTGCGCCACATCCCAGCCCCAATGTGTATTTTATTTAGAGACAGGGTCTTACTGAGTTGCTTAGCACCTCGCTTTTGCTGAGGCTGGCTTTGAACTCATGATCCTCCTGCCTCAGCCTCCCAAGCCCCTGGGATTACAGGTGTGTGCCACCACGCCTGTCTAAGAAACAGTACTCTTAAGCACAAGAAAGAGAGAAAGGGAAAGGCCAAAATATAGAAAGAAAAACGATGTACAGAGCGAGGGTAAGAGAAAGAGGTGGGAAAGGAGCAAAGGAGGGGAGAAGAGATGCACACTAGATCACTTAGCTCTTCAAAGAATATATATTCAAGGATAAAGAACAGGGACAAAAATGGATAAAGACACAATGCAAGAAAACACAAACACAGGGAGAAACAGAGCCAAACTGATGATTTTTAAGATTTCACAGTGAAAATTAGATATTAGATTCCCAAGGCTGTCACAGTGCCACAAACTGGGTGGCTTTAAATAACATAAATATGTGACCTTATTCTGAGGCTGAAGCTCTGAAATCAAGGCGTCAACAGGGACAGGTTCTAAAAAAATTCCTTCCTTGCTGGGCATGGTGGTGCACCCCTGTAATCCAGCTTCTCAGGAAACTGAGGCAGGAGGATTCAAGGCCAGTCTCAGCAACTGAGTGAGAGCCTGTTTCAAAATAAAAAAAAAAAAAAAAAAGAAAGGGATGGGGGTTAGCTCAGTGGTAGAGCATCCCTGGGTTCAATCTGCTGGGGTGAAAACACAGACGCCTTCCTTGGCTCTTGTAACTTTGGCAATCCTCTGCAGTCCTTGGCACCTCTTAGCTTATAGATCCTCCCTCCAACCTCCAACTCCACTGTCCATGGCCAAAATTATCCTTTCTTTTCTCTGTCTTCACATTTCCCCTTCTTATAAGGACATCAGTCATATTGGATTAGGGCCCACCATAATGACTTTAACTTGGTTAAATCTGCAAGTACCCTATTCCCAAGTAAAGTAAAGCAGCCCGGTTCAGTGGTGCATGCCTATAATCCCAGCAACTCAGGAGGCTGAGGCAGGAGGATTGAAAGTTTGAGACCAGCCTCAGCAATTAAGTGAGGCCTAAGCAACTGAGTGAGATCCTGCCTCCAAATATGAAAAGAGTGAAAAGGGCAGGGGATATAACTCAGTGGTAAATTGTCCGTAGGTTTGTTCAATACCTACCATCCCAAATCACAAAAGTTTCAAATGTATAACAGCTGTAAATATGGGGAAAAGACAAATTTAGATGGATACTTTATATGAAGAACAACAAGAAAAAAAAAAGAAATTATAAAAGCCTAGCTATTAAATACCAAACAAAACAAACCAACCAAAACTGTAAAGCTCAATTGAAGCAGTAGAAGAAATAATTAGCAACATGTTCTATACAACTTTTAAGTTTTTGAATAATGCACACAAAAAGAAACCAAAACAAGTACTGGACAAATCACTTTGTTATGTTGTCTGCATGAACAAATATGTAACAAAGAATCCCATAATATATATAATTATATTATGTATAATTATAATGCACCAATAAAAATATGGAAAAATTAGTAATAAAAAAGAAATAAAAGCAAAGGCAATAAACAGATGATTATGAAAGAGAAATGGAGATTGTTCATGAGTCAATTGATAAGTTCCCCTCTTTTGTCACCTAAGATAATTTCATTTGAAATTCTCCATGTTGTAAGTCCAATTAGTAGGTGAACTCTTACTGTGGGAGACAGAGTCTCTGGTTCTGTAATGTTCTAGGAAACCAAATCATCCATTTTTAGTACAATACACTTTTATCAGTGAGGGTGTCATAGATGGTCAGGCAAGTGGGCCTCCTAGCACTGGTCCACAGAGTCACTGTCACAGGCACCACGACACTGGAGCAGGCTTCTTCTTACAAGCAGTGTACCCTAGTGGCCGGCAGAACATTCTGTGTGTTCTCTGCACACAGTCACCCTGAAGAAGAAGAGAGAAGATGGAATGGGGCCTATGCCTGCCAATTGCTTCTGCACTCACCTCTCAGGTAAGAAACAGGTATGCACAGATATGTGTATATTTGTAAATAAGGACATAAAACACTGCACTAACAGAAGCTGCTCCACATGGAAAACAACCTGAGGTATGGGGAGATGTCTTCTTTGCCAAAGTAAAAAATAATTAAGAATTGGAATTGAGAGATTAACTGATTTGATTAGCCTTAGACAGAAAATTATAGTGGAAACCTATTATAAGAAGAGGGGAGGGCTGGGGTTGTGGCTCAGTGGTAGAGTGCTTGCCTAGCATGTGTGAGGCCCTGGGTTCGATCCTCAGCACCACATATGAATAAACAAAGTTTTTTTTTAAAAAAAAACATTGGCAACTAAAAAAAATTTTTTTTAAAGAGAGAGAGAGAAAGAATTTTTTTTTAAGAAAGAGAGAATTTTTTTTAATATTTATTTTTTAGTTCTCGGCGGACACAACATCTTTGTTTGTATGTGGTGCTGAGGATCGAATCTGGGCCGCACACATGCCAGACGAGCGCGCTGGCAACTAAAAAATTTTTTTAAAAAAATTAAAATAAGAAGAGAGGAATTGTGTTTGGTTACCAAAAAAAAAAAAAAAAAAGAAAGAAAGAAAGAAAGAAAGAAAAAGAAATGTAATAGAAAGAATAAGGCAATTAAAAAAAAATGAAAGGATCCACAATCAAAGTGCAGCATATCCTGAGCTCTTCTTTTAATGTGATATTGATGTAGTTTAGTTTAGGTTTGCTATTTGTTTTCCTTTTTTTTTCTCTCCCTTTCTTCTTCCTTCCTGAGTTGTTTTGGCTTTAATCAAATATTTGGGGATTTTTTAAAAATTCTATTTTAATTCCTCTGCTTTTTCCTATACTGCATTGTTTTTGTGTATTGTTGTCTTGGTCTGATTTTGTTTGTTTGTTTTGTTTGTTTCTAAAAACACAATAAGGTAGACTGGGAAAGTTATAAAGAAAAGAGTCTTATTTGGGGTCGGGGTTCTGGAGGTGCTAAGTTCAGGGGTTGCATCTGCCTTCTCGATGGCAGACTCCCTAGGTGATACAGAGCACCACATGTCAAGAGACAGAGGCACCTAGTGTATCTATTCTGGCCTCTCTCTTCTTCAGGATTCAATCCTGGTAGCTCCACCCTGCTTGCCTTATCTAATCCTAATGACCTCAAAGGCCCCACCTATAATCACCACAGTTGGGTTGAATTGCCACCCTCCTAATATCTCACAATGGGGACAAAATTCGAACATGACAGTCAGAGGTGACAAACCACATTTAAGCCACACTTGTCATTTATTTATTCTTGTAGGTTTGAATTTCTATCGAGGGTCATGAAGACCCTCCTTGAAAATTCTTATAGTATAATTATAAGGGAAATGAAATGTCTTTTTTGCATATTCAATTTTGAATGATATTCTTGCTGGATTCTTTATTTTTAGGTTGATAGTTTTCCTCAACATTTAAAAATCATGTTCAGTTTTATTCTGACTTCCATTGTTTCTGAAAAGAAATTGACCATGATTTGTATAATATCATCACATGTATATAATTGTTATTTTTCTCTGTGTGTTTTCAAGATTTTCTCTTTATTTTTGGTTTCAACAATTTGACCATGAGGGGAGGGGGGATAGGGAGGGCAGCAGAATACAACAGACACTAGTATTGCTGTATGTATATACGTGGCTGTATAACCAATGTGATCCTGCAATCTGTACACGTGGAAAAATGAGAAGTCATACCCCATTTGAATCAAATGTATGATATGTCAAGATCATTGTATTGTCTCGAGCAACTAATAAAAAATAAAAATCAAAATATATATATATATATATATATATATATATATATATATATATTAAAAAAAACAATTTGACCATGATATATACCTTGGTGCTGGTTTCTTGGTATTTATCCTCCTTAGGGTTTTCTGGACTTTTGAAACATGTAGGTTTATGTTATGAAAAGCATGTAGTCTTTAAAGGTTTTTGGACTATTCTAACTTTCTGTTTCTTCTTCAGTAAGACTTGGTATACTTCTTAAAACTTTGTCTGTTTCATCTATATTTTCAAATTCATTGTCATAAAGTTGTTAATAATATCATTTTTCCCCTAATATATTTTGTGTGTGTCAACTCTAGTGATAATCTCTTTTTCATCCCACTTATGGTGTGTGTGTACCTCCTATTTTTGGAGGTTTTGTCAATATTGTTATTGTTATTGAAGAACAAACTGGTGCCCAACTCAGTCCTCCCTATTGTTTGTTTGTTTTATTAACTGTTCACAAAATTGGATTGTTTATTTATATTGTTCATTATTTTATATTTTTAATTACTATTTCTGGTTTGAGAATTTCTATCAATCACTGAGAAGAGTACATTAAAATGTACCTCTATAATTATGGATTTGTGTAATTCTCCTTATAGTGGAAAATCTGCTTTGAATGTTTCAATTGAGAATCAAGCTGTGCATAAATATTAATCATTTATAGATGATTTATAAATTTTCTCCCCCTCCCCACAGTACAGGTATTGTTTCATTTATTTATAAAAAAATATTTTCTGCCCTTTATTAAACAAAACTTCAGAAAATACACCTAAAGGTCAGTTCCATTTTTATTTTTGTGTGTACTGATTCTCATTCATGATGTCTCTGCCACGCCACCACCTCCCACCATCACTTTTGGTATCTTGTAATCTTTGACTCTCTGTTTGTCATTGCCCTTGGAAATTATTTTTGTTAGTTACCCAAGGTCTAAGATGCAAATGTTCTCCTTAAGGGCATTAATATTTCCTTCTAAGAATATTGTAAGTACTAATAGTTGCAATCATTTGAAACCAATTTCATAGCTTGATTTTTCATAACCTTTGAGTTGTTGATCATATGTACCTGAGTACAAATTTATCTGAGAGCAGGTGTCGGGCAACAAATCAAATTCTCTGGAATGTTCTCATTGTTCTCCTATTCATTCTGAGACAGCTTTCTTTAAAATTCCCTTTGGTTGGGGTAGAGAGTTGGATTTGTTCAACCTTAAACTGAGTGTGATTCTCTTTGGGAGTCCCAGCTTAACATCAGTAATATCTGCTTTAAGACGTTGGATAATGAGCCTGACTTTTGTTCCTCTTGTCTTGAAGGGATGTAGAACCAAAATCCAAGTGTCCGTGCAGCAAATGCCCTTGGGACATGATCCTCTTTGGTCATTGTATATACATATGCTTAGAAATCTCATTACAGACTTTCATATAATAATTAGGAGTTCCTAATGTCTTTCCAAATTTCGATACTTTAAAGTTATGTAAGACTATGTTACATAACATTTTTCATTGTTTTTTGCTGGAGAGTTAATCTGACTAATCCAGTCTGCTGCTTCTGGAAACCAGAAGTTCCTATTTAACATCAAACTATTTTTATATATTGCTTTTATTCAAATAAAACTTAAAGAAAAAGAGTAAATAGAAATTGAAAAAAAATGTGAAGTCTATAGAGAAAAGCCATGAGATAGATGCAGAATAGAAAAAGTGACAAATTAGTTAAGATCTCACAGAAGGGAAGAACTTTTAGCTGAGTCCTAAATTATTAGAAGAAGTATTCAAAGGGAAAAAATATGGGCGCTTCAAGAGTAAGGGGCGAATACAAAGCCTTGGAAGGGATGAGAAACATGGCATGTCCATGCTGAGGGACTGTAGCCAGATAGTCTACAGGACAGCTGCAGGACTCCAACATGGATGGTCCTTCTTACTTCACTCCTCATCTGTGTCCTGCTAACATCATTTCCCTCAGGCACTGAGCTGACTCTTGACTTTATCTCCCAATTTCAGCCCCATCCCTGCTCACCAGATATGATAGGAGGACTCGGTTTCCCAGCCCCAGCCAGGGCTATTGTCAATGAGTTTCAGTCATGCTCTGGCTGTTAGATTGATCCCCTTGGCTGGCTTTAAAGCTAACCTTAAGGCCCTAGTACCAATTATTTGGGATCATTATGGTTCCTCTGCAATTAAGTGTTGATCACTAAGATACAGAAGGAAGAGAAGCTGATCTGGGAGAGAACATAAGTTGAATTTGAAGCATGCAGAGTTTAAAAT
Source organism: Marmota monax (assembly GCF_021218885.2). Lineage (NCBI taxonomy): Eukaryota > Metazoa > Chordata > Mammalia > Rodentia > Sciuridae > Marmota > Marmota monax. Next base: position 2,457,273 of record NW_026695217.1, on the reverse strand, counting down.
ACTAAAAGTTTCAGTAGGCTGTTAGCTATATTAATCCAGAACACATCTGTATGCTTAGAACTAGAAATAAAAATTAAAGAGTCATTAGTCTACCTGAGATAACTAATACCCTGAGGAAAGGTGATGTTGCTCCCCTTTATCACACAGAATTAGAAGAAGAGGGGTGCAAGAATGCAGCCTACAAGTCCCCAGCATCTCACAACTGGCCAGAAAAAGGGGAAGGAGAAGGACACAGTCAATACCAATTCTAATTTACTCCTTTAGTTTTCAGATGTGAATGCACCTCCTAAAAATGCCTAATTAATTATCAGAAGAATATCTCGGGCTCTGCAAGAATCCAGCTCAACAATAATTAAAATATTTTATTCTCCTTGAATAAGTGCCCAAAGAGAAGTGAAAAGCATGGTCTCCAGATCTTCCTCGGTTTTTATTGCTGTATTTTTAAACACGGACCCAGGATAACAGGACTTCAGATGGTATGGTCACTGAATTCCTGCACAGCACTCTTCACAGTGAATGTGGAAAAGTGAACACTGTTCCACAATCAGAAGCTTTGAAGCTGGAAGGACGTTTGGAGAGTTTCTGAATGAACCAATCAGATGGGTTTTAAAAAGAAATATGAAAATCATCAAGGTCAAATGATTTGATCAACATTCTATCTGCAATGTTAAAATGCAGAGTTTCAACAAGAATTTGTCTTCTCCATTCCAGGCCATTGACCAAATAACTGCTGCTCGTAACAGAAAACTCAACAACAGTCAACAACACAACTCTAGACACTGTTTCTCTGTCTGACCCAACAGGAAGCTGAAAGGTAGACAGAGGGAGCTTCCAGCTTCCATCAAGGACCAGATCTCCCCATCCTCCATGTATGCACCCTTACTTGAAGGTTGCATTTGTGACTAAAGAAAGAGGAGGAGTGTAAAGGAGACAGGAAACATCTTATTATGAGGCTTTGACTTTTTCTTATAAGGAAAAGCCTCACTCAGGATTGTCCACCATTATCTGTTTGGCCAGAACTGTCTCGTGGCCACTTACAACTCTGGGGATTCTATGCAAGAGAAGAGCAAGAGACAAAGTCCTCAAAATGCTTTTCTTGTGCTATTACTGTCAAACCAAAACGCTTAACAGTTTTGCTTTTCTTCATTTTTAACCCCAGAACTAAATATCTGTCTTGTAATATTATAATATTGACATTCACCATTATGTCTGAAGAATTTTACATGCAATTTAGCCACTGGTGATAAATCTCACCTCTATGACCATCATCCAGAACAAGAAAGAGATTATTCTGACAACAGAGAGCACAAAACAAAGCAAACTCAGTTTCTCCTACACTCTCACTCAACAATACACTCCCGACACCAGAGTGCGGGATTTCCCTCCCATACCAAGCAAGCAATGTTGCAGCCCCCGGCCTGCCTACTTCGGATGCCAATTACAAACATCCGGTTGTTTTACCTGTGCTTTGGAACAAACTTGGGTTGGATTAATTTGCTTGAATGGCTCACAGAACTCAGAAATATGTTTACTGACATATCATCAAAGGCATTCAAAGGACGCAGACAGAGACATGCATAGAGCTAGGCACACAGGAAGTGGCAAGGAGCTACTGAGAAACTCCCAGAATCCAGTCCTTTGGGTTTTTATGGAAGGTGTATTACTTAGGCATGATAGATTAAATCATGGGCCATGGATGAGCTTAACATCCAGTTGTTCTCTGTCCTTCAAGAGTGGCAGGTGGCACTCAACCCTCTTACCCTGTCTTGGTTGTCCTGCAACCAGCCCCCATCCTGAAGCTACACAGGGGCTGCCGGTCATCAGTAAACTCAGAATAAAAATGACACTCTAACTTTGAAGGTTCCAAGGATATTGTAAGTTATATGCTAGGAAACTTGAAGAAGACCAAATACATATTTCACAACGTCACAATTATGAATCCCCATTTATCCCTTCCCAATCCCAATCCCAAAACTCCTCCCTCAGATTTTTAGTGATGGATGCTGTTCTTGTCTGTGACATTTTACAACAAGTGTCTGCCTCCCTAGAACATGAAGTTTAGTTTTTCCTGTTTTTAAATTTGATGTAAAAAAAAAACACGGGTTATTCTTTTGGGACTTGCTATTCCCACTCCACGTCACATAGATAGGATTTCCCCCTCCACGTCACGTAGATAGGATGCATCTATGCTGCCATCTGTACCTGGCATTCATTCATCTTCATTGCTGAATAGAATCCCATTGAACTGATATACTTCAGTTTATTTATCCTTTCTATTATTGATGGTCATTTGGGTTGCTTCCATTTTGGGGTTATTACAGATGCTGCTGCTTCAAACACGTGCATGCTATCTTTAGCCACAAATACTCACATCTCTGAGGTACAGTCCTAGGAGGACTGCTGAGTAATGAAGCATGATGGTCTTCAGCTTTGCTAGGTAAAGCCAAACTGCTCCAAAATGATCACATCATTTATAATCCCTCACCATAGGACAGTTTCCCATGTTCTACATCCTTGTCAGCATTCAACAGTGTCCAACTTGAGGTTTTTGCAGGCATAATGGTAAGGTCCTCATATCTTTAGGTTGTTTCTGTGGTTTTATTTTGTATTTCTGTGACTGCTGATGAAATTAAGACCTTGCCACATCTGACCAGCTCTTTTGGTCTGTGTTTCTTCAAGTCTTATGGATCATTTTTCTACTGGCCATTACGGCCAGTAGCGACCTAAACATCCTAAGAACAGGTCTTTTTTCAACTATCTTTTCTGGCAGTCTGACTTATCCATTCAGTCTTTTTATGGCGTGCTTTGATGAATGGAGTTCTCAATTTTAATGTGTTAAATTAAGCAACCCTTTCTTTTCGTGATTGGTGCTTACAGTGCCTCATTTCAGAAATCTTTCCCTCCCCTAAGGCCAGGGAGGTATCTTTGCTAGCCCCTCCACCAACCATCCACTTTTATATCCAGGTCTTTACGTTTTCTGATTTTGGTATCAAGGACCAAGACCCTACTGATGACCCTCCCACTCCATCCCCCGCAGAAAACAGCTGTAATATCTAGAAAACCACAAAATCAAGAAATATTTACTGCAGAAACTGTTGAGTGAACAAAGCAGACAGACCCCAGTGGAGGAGGGAGAGGGAGGCATATAAGCAAGTTCCTGTTTCCAGGTCTCCTAGTCTACACAGCAAGCACAGTGATGGGTGGGGAAAGAGTCCATGGGGAGTAACTCACAGGCTTTGATGGTATGGGAAACCAGAAAGGGAAAGCCAGAGTGTGTCTGAGTGCTGAAGAGCTGGAGAGACCCCCTGAGAGAAAAAATTCAGAGAAGGGATCCCCAAATTCTGCCTTCCCTCTAACTGCTGACCCTGGAACCCCACATTATACAATGGGCCCAGTCACCCCACATTATGCAATGGGTTCAGTCACCCCACGGAAGGCAGAAGATCTGCACAGATGGAAACTGCCACTCAAGAGTTCAAACCCAGCTGAAAAAAATACCTGCTGAACAGAGATCCCTGCAAGGAGGAAAATAACATGATCCAGAGTACCATGCTTCATTTTCATAACCACCAGGATGCAGTTCAAAATTACCCAACATACGAAAAAGAACCAAGAAAACAAAACATATTCTCTAGGAAAAGGATTATCAAGGTTGACTTCAAGTTTGGTTTCCCATGTTGAAATTCACAGTTAATTCTTTAGTCTGCATTTTAATTTTTGTATGTATTATTAGGAAGGGGATCTTTTCTTTTTCTTTTTTTCAATAGTATTTACTTTTTTACATATGTATTTTATTTATTTATATGTGGTACTGAGAATCAAACCCAGTGCCTCAAACATGCTAGGCAAGCGCTCTGCCATTGAGCTACAACCCCAGTCCTCTTTTTTATTTTTTAATTAAAAAAATTATTTTAGTTGTCGATAGAACTTTATTTATTTTATGTGGTACTGAGAATTGAACCCAGTGCCTCACACATGTTAGGCAAGCCCTCTACCTCTGAGCCACCACCCCAGACCCCTCTTTTCTTTTCTTCCTTCCTTCCATCCTTAGCCTATTTCCTTCACTTCATCAATTATCTCAATTGTGTATTGAAAAAAATTTATTGTTGCCCCTTCAACCTGAAGCATGGCCTCAAAGAGCCATATATTATATGCACATGACTCTGTGTCTAGGTTTTCCATTCTAATCAGTTGACCCACTTGTCAATCAACAGAGAGCATTGTAGTTATGTAGCTTTACACTATGAATTGATTTGGTAGTGGGGATTGAACCTGGGCCTTCGTATACTAAGCAGGTTCTCTTTCACTGAACTGCACTGCCAGCCCCTGGATTGATATTTGATATAGCAACCTCTCTGCCTTATTCAAGGATATCATGGCTCCACATAGCACTTTGCAATTCCATGTACATTCTAGAGACGGCTTATTAAGTTCCACTAAGCAGACACACAAATTGTTAGAAGTGTGACCAAAGCTACTTGGAATTGCCCAGTCTACTTGGGAAGCATCTATGGCCATTCCTTAGAAGTGTAATTGAACCTTCTTGGAATCACTTAGTTGGTTTGGGAATCATCTATAAAATAGTGCTGAGTCCACTAATTCACAAACATTACTTAGTTTTCCATCCCTTAAGATTCTTGCAATGTCTTCCATTACATTTTTATAATTTTCCCTGTAGAAAACTTTTGTAATATTTACTCCTGCCCATCTGACATTTTTGGATATTATTTAAATGGCATATTTTCAAATATTTTTATTTGTATCTTTCTTAAATACAAAAATGCAATTCTAGTATATTCATCTTGTAGCCAGCAAAAAAAAAAACAAACAAACAAACAAAAAAAAAACACTCATTTGACTAATTCTGTGTTTTTTCTATAAATTGCTTTGGTTTGTTTGTTTTCTCCCCATGTGTACAACAATCTGTGGTAATACTAGCTTTATTTATTCCTTTAAAATCTTTTTAGCTTTATTTCCTTTTTATTATTTATTGCACTGGCTGGGACCTCTAATACAAAGCTGGATAAAATGGTGTTAGCTGATACCCTATCTTGTTTCATCTCTAAGACAAATCCCAGACATCTCACCATTGAGAATGATACTTGCCATTAGGGTCCTGTAGCCATCCTTTACAGAAGAAGACATTCCTGTCTGTTCTGAGTTTGCTAAGTGGGGTTTGTATTTTAATAAAAATTATGAATGTATGCTTGACTTTTTCAAATGCTCTTTATAAAGTTGCTAAGGTGGTCATATTATTTTTCTCACTTAATGTGATAAATTATATTCTGTGATTTTCTAATGCTAAATTTATTCTTAGACAACATCCAATGTGGTAACGATATACTTTTTCTTCTATTATTGACTTAAATTTGCTAATCCATTGCTTAGGATTTCTGCATCCATATTCATGAAAAAGATTGTAATTTTCCTTTCTTACAATGCCTTTGTATGGTTTTCTGATCAAGGTTGTGCTTATATACAAGAAACTGGGATGTTTCATCTTTTTCTGCTTTCTGAGATCATTCATGCAAGATCTGGGCTTAGTTATTCCTGAAAGGCTTCCAGAGCTCACAAGATAGTCACAGCCTGGCTGGCACGGCCTCTGGCCAGCGTCTTTGGCGGCGGCCTCCTTCCTTCTTCTCTGCTTGGTTGGGTCTAAGGCATCTCTCTGGGGAGTTCCCAGGCCTGGCAAGATGAGGAGCCCAGTGTTGGTGTGGCTGAGTCTCTCCCAAGGCCGCCCACAGGCACAGGCCACCCTTGCTGCCCCCACCTCAGGTCTTCTTGCCCCAGGTGGCGCTGGTGTGCAGTGAGCACTGACCTTGATCAGAGGCCGCTGGGTGCTTCTGGCATCCTCAAACCTTTCTATTCTCATCTAATAATTGACCTTGGATTTACCCTTGCCTTTTCAGATCTTTAATGCTTTCATGGTATTTTTTTCTCTCCAAATACAGTCTTTTTCATTTCGTTTTATTTCAGCAGGAAGGTTTAGCTTAGCTTAGCAACATTACAAACATGAGAAGCATAAACCACCCATGTTCATCTTGTCAAATCCATTCTCTGAGATACACCTTTGTCTACTAAAACCAAACCTGCCCCTGTCCAGAAATACCCTACAGGGAGGTTCAACTTCACAATAAATCCACATGTTCTAATCCAATGACCATAGTTGTAAAACACAAGAACAAGCTAATATTTTATTTTTTTAATTAACAGTCTTAGTGTCCTTATTTAAATGAAAAAAAAGGAACATTAAAATTTTTATTTCCAACCTAGAAAAAAATCTTACAACAAATAACTTCAAAGTATACATCTAAGAGTAATTGACTAGGAGCTGAGTGTGGAGGCTCATTCCTATAATCATCCCAGCTACTTGGAGGCTGTGGGAAGGGACCTGGACAGTAGAATGAGTCCTGGTCTCAAAAAAAATTAATAATAATAGAAGAGGAATCAAGAACATTATTGAGTAAATCAGAAGCATCAACAAAATCTACTATAGTATGTATGCATACATGCTTGTAAGAAGAAAAATTCCCAACAATGCCTGCTTTTCATCAATATGCCAGTAAATTTTATCTCTTTTCAATTTCTGGGGGCTTAGTGTCTGTAATATTTGCAACTTTATTTATTAAAAAAACAATATGACAATGACTGTTTATTTTATTTCACTCTGGGAACCCCATGTATATTTAGCAAATTAGAAATTGTTCTTTTGTTCACTATAAAATAATATAGATTTTCTTCATTCTAGAGCCAAAGTCATTACTTTTAAAAAAATTGAGTCAGGAAAAAGAATTCTCTAAGTAATATGTAATGGATTTTGCACATCAAATTCCACTTCTATTACTTGCTGGTTTAGAATAAATGGACATAAATATTCTCTCAAGTGTCACCTACTCACATAGAGACAATCCGAGGGGAGATTACTTTGCCATGCTGACATTCATAGAAAGCATTATAACATTTGGTGAATGCCCATGATACATAAGTTCAAAGAAAGAGTTGCCCAGAAAAAGATAATTGATAAACATTAAGCATTTAAGTATTATGAAAAAGAGTCTTCCAGGTGGTGAACTGTTCACTCTGCTAAAGCTCAGGTTGGTTAGTTCTTTTTTAAGTAAAAAATACAATGTTGATGATCAGCACACATCGATGTGTTTGGTCCTGAGCAGGACTAATCCCTGGCATCCGGATATCCATGGGGTGCCCAGCAAGAACCCAGCACAGGAGTGGTTACCTGAGTTTCATCCTCTGGGGAGAAACAGCAAGCAAAGAATTGAAGAACCCTCAATCCAAGGGACAGGCTCCAAAGCCCTGGGGGACCTGTGGTTCCATTAGTCAAAGGTCCTGAAAGACAGTTAACTTCAGGCTCAACTTTCCAGGATGTAATGCTTCTCTTTTTCTTATTTTCCTTTTCTTGTGATGCTAGGGATTGAACCCAGGTCTTCACACATGCTAGGCAAAAGCTCTATCACTGAGCTATAGCCTTACCCCTTTTTATTTTATTTTGAGATGGGGTCTTGCTAAGTTGCCCAGGCTGGCCTCAGACTTGGGATCCTCCTACCTCAGCCTCCAGAGCAGCAAGGATTGCAAGTGTGTACCACCACGCATAGCTAGATGTTTCATAATTTGGATAAAATGATTCTCTCTTTAAGCATCTGGATAGCATCCCCCTTCCCAAGCAACCGCTGATCTGCTTTCTGTGGTTAATTTGCATTTTCTAGAGTTTTATATAAATGAAATTATACACCTAGGGTGTTTTCAGGTTATTCTCATTGACAGCAAAGAACAGAAGGATCAGGAACTAGGAAAGAAATTCTGAAATTTACCTTTTCATCACCAACTATATGTAGTTCCATCTTCCCTTGCCTGAGTAGAAATGCAGGTCTATGTGGAGAAACCACCACATTGCTCAGACCACGGGAGCCAGTGGACAGAGATGTCTTTCTGCCCCTGCTCTAGGATCAGCAGTCCTGGAAAAGATTCATCTCCACCCAGAAATTTCACAGAGGCTTGAACTAATGATCTGAACTTTCACTTAAGGACCACAATCCTGTCAACACCAAAGATGGGAGAAAGGGCTTTTTAGTGTAATCAGAAAGAAACTTAAATATTTTATTCTCACTGAGAATGGTTTAAGTGGTGAGATGGCATTTTGTCTAAACACGGACCAGGTGCTGGGTTCAATCACCAGCACCAAAAAAAAAAAAAAAAAAAAGAGAGAGAGAGAGAGAAAGAGAGAGAGAATTAAAATACAATTAATTTCAGTTCAAGTTTCTGCTTTAGACTAACTTCACATTGACCGTTAGAGGTCAGACATCCAGTCTAAAGTAATTTTAGGTGTGACCTGTAACAGAGCGAGCAAATAATAATTACTCAATAAATTTTGATGAAAGAAAATAGAACTATTTTTGTTCATCAACAAAGACTGCTTGATAGGTAATATGGCAGTCATTTGTCCAAATAATCCATTTCTTCTTTTCTTTTCTTTCTCTCTTTCTTTTCCTCCAAGTTCTAGGGAGGGAATGCCGGCCCTCAGGCATACAAGGCAAGTGAGCTCCCTCCGAACTACACTCCAGCAAACCTCACCCCAGATGATTTTTAAAGCACTTCCCACATATAGGACATTTCTATTGAAAACCTAATGTGACAGAAGTTTAGTGTCATGAATTGTTCAAATATGTAATTAATAAAACACACAAATAAAATGTTCCTACTTCTGATTGCTGCATTATATTTTCCAAAATAAAATTTAAAATGTTGTCAAAAACAACTTTTTAAATATTGTCTTCGTTCAGGAGCCCCCATGTTACAAGGAACAGAACCAGCAGATGCCATATTCCAACTAGTAAGATGCTGCCCATGTGCAACAGATATTACTAGTTGCATTTAGTGGATAGCAGGGGTAGACATAGATCACAGTAAAACTTTCAGTTTAACATTTATATAATTTTGTAAATTGGGGGCTGGGATTGTGGCTCAGCAGTAGAGCACTCGCCTAACACTGGCGGGACCCGGGTTCAATCCTCAGCACCACATAAAAATAAAGGCATTGTGTTGTGTCCATCTACACCAAAAAATAAATATTAAAAAAATAATAATAATTTTGTAAATTGTTTACATTTTTACAAGGTACTGCTTTCATAATAAAATATACAGGTATTTATATTTGGGAGATAACCAAGTATATGCTTCTCAGCAAACGCCAGCATTTAAACATGCCAAAACCAATATAAATCCAAAATTATTATATATATTGTGAATATTTGTCTCAGTCATTAAAAATTGTTTTTTATAACATATGATTTTTTTTTTTGGTGTGATATTAGGGACTGAATCCAGGAGTACTTTACCATTGAGGCACATCCCCAGCTCTTTTTATTTTTTATTTTGAGACAGGATCTTGCTAAATTGCCCAAGCTGCACTTGAACTTGTAATCCTCCTGCATTGGCCTCCCAAATAGCTGGGATGACAGGTATGCTCCACCACAGTGGGTCATAACACGTGAGTTTTAATGATGGGATAGCAGTTCACTTCTCTTGGTGTCAGTGATTTGCTAGGACAGTAATACCCTCTTATCTGAGTTTTTGCTTTCCATGGTTTCAGTTACCTGGTCAACTGTGGTCCAAAATTATTAAGTGGAAAACTCCAGAAATAAACAATTCCTAAGTTTTAAATTGCATGCCATTCTGCTTAGTGTGATGAAAGCTGGCATGGTCCTGCTCCATCCCTCTTGGGACTTTGTCCAGTGTATCATATGCTACCTACCTATTAGTCACTTAGTAGCCACCTCGATTATCTGATTAACCGCTGCAGTATCAAGAACCTTATTTAAAGTGGCACCAGAACACGAAAGTAATGATGCCAAAGAGAAGCTGAAAATGCTTTCTTTAAGTAAAAACACGAAGATTCTCAATAAGAAAGGGGGAAAATCATATGCTGATATCACTAAGATCTATGGTGAGACTGGATCTTCTATCTATGAAATTATGAAGAAGGAAAAATAAATGTATGCTAGTTTTGCTGGAGCTCAAGCTGCAAAAGTTGTGGCCACAGTGTGAGATAGGTGCCTGGGTAAGATGCGAAAGTTATTCCATTTTAAGTTTCTGTATTCCTCCTTCATTCATGCACCCACTGGGAATTTTGGAACTTATCCTACAGGGACCAGTGGGGACAACTATGTAAATACATCCTTGTGACCATCCTCGTATGTTACACTTTTTGCATATTTCTGATTCTTTTCTGAAACTAGAATTCTACAAAAAGAAACTGATGCTTCATAAAACTAAAAAGCACGTAAGTGGTAGGGATTCGTGACTTAGGAATGTAACACTGTCATCAGCTAGGGTTCATCTCTGTCTTCCATCTCTGTCTTCATCTGAAATCCAGCAGAAAAAAAATTCTTCTTTGCTCATGCGCTTGCTGTGAATGCCCAATCCCGTCTCAGTGGCAGTGATTTGGTCTGAACCCATCACCTAGTGGTATAGGTAAATGCACAGGTAAAGCAATGCTGCCCGTGTCAGGTGCTCCCTGGGATAGTGGATGCCACCAGAACTGCAGGGGCTGAGTGTGGCCTAGGCTTCCTTGCAGGGAGACTGGCCTGTCATTAGCAAGAAAGGAAGAGCCAAGTTCAAGCAGCAAAAATTGCCTGGGCCAGGTGCACACCTGCATGGAAAAGCGGAGAGAAGGAAGCTGTGGTCCAGGCACTTGGCTGAGGTGACCATTGACACAATGGCTCACCGAAAATCTTCTATTTTTTTTAATTTTTAATTTTATTTATTCTAATTACTTATATATGACAGCAGAATGCAACTCAATTCATATTACACAAATAGAGCACAACTTTTCATGTCTCTGGTTGAACACAAAGTAGAGTCACACCATTCATGTTTTCATGCATGTACTTAGGGTAATGATGTCCATCTCATTCCGCGTCTTTACTACTCCCATGGCCCCCCTTCCCCTTCCTCCCCTTTGCCCTATGTAAAGTTCGTCTATTCCTCCCATGCTCCCCTCCATCCCCATTATGAATCAGCCTCCTTATATCAGAGAAGACATTCAGCATTTGGTTTTTTGGGATTGGCTAACTTCACTTAGCATTATATTCTCCAACTTCATCCATTTAGCTGCAAATGCCATGATTTGATTATCTTTTAATGCTGAGTAAAATTCTATTGTGTACATGGGTTTCTTTATCCTTTCATCCATTGAAGGGTACTTAGGTTGGATCCACAGTTTAGCTATTATGAATTGTCTGCTATAAACACTGATGTGACTGTGTCCTTGTGGTACGCTGTTTTTAAGTCCTTTGGGTATAAACTGAGAAGAGAAATAGCTGGGTCAAATGGTGGTTCCATTCCAAGTTTTCCAAGGAATCTTCATACTGCTTTCCATATTGGCTGCACCGATTTGCAGTCCCACCAGCAATGTAAAAGTGTGCCCTTTTCCCTACTTCGTCACCAACACTTATTGTTGTTTGTATTCTTAAAAGCTGCCACTCTGACTGGAGTGAGATGAAATCTTAGAGTAGTTTTGATTTCCATTTCTCTAATCGCTAATGATGATGAACATTTTTCATATATTTGTTGATTGATTGTATATTATCTTCTGAGAAGTGTCTGTTTAGTTCCTTGGCCCATTTATTGATTGGGCTATTTGTTTTATTGGTGTTCAACTTTTTGAGTTCTAGTGCTCTACCTGAAGTGCATGTGGTAAAAATTTGCTCCCATTCTGGAGGCTCTCTATTCACCTCACTGATTCTTTCTTTTGCTGAGAAGAAGCTTTTGAGTTTTAATCCATCTCACTTATTGATTCTTGATTTTATTTCTTGCACTTTAGGAATCTTGTTAAGGAAGTCAGGGTCTAATCTGAAATGATGGAGATTTGGGCCTACTTTTTCTTCTATTAGGTGCAGGGTTCTGGTTTAATTCCTAGGTCCTTTATCCACTTTGGGTTGAATTTTGTGCATGGTGAGAGACAGGAGTTTATCATTTTGTTGCATATGGATTTCCAGTTTTCCCAGCACCATTTGTTGAAGACACTATCTTTTCTCCAATATATGTTTTTGGAAATTTTGTCTAATATAAGATAACTGTACTTATGTGAGTTTTTCTCTGTGTCCTCTAGAAAATCTCCTATTTTTATTTAACTTTATCTGAAATGTTCTTGAGCACTGTAAATTTGGCAATTATTCCTATTGCCCATTCCTTTTCTTTAATTTGCTACTATCATTAATTCATTGTTATTAATGTAACATTTATTTCAGCTTTATAACAATCACTTGTAAGATGATCCTGAATATGAAAACTAAGGCACAAAGAAATTGGGAAACCACCAAGACTCATGGGTTTTATTCATTCGGCAAACATTTAGTGGACACCTACTGTATATGGGGTTGTGTGAAACCTTGCTTCCTAGTGAATAAAACAAAGTCATTTCCCTTGCAGAGCTTAAGTTCTAGTGGGGAGAGGCCGTAAGTTCTAGTGGGGAGAGGCCGTAAACAAATGGACCTGTGCACACACAACACATGAGGTGATAAGGCTCTGTTAAGACCATGCTCTGCCTCACAGGACACATGGGCATGTAGCCTGTCAGGTGTAATCAACTGCCTTGGAGCAAAGATTACACAGCCTGTTTGCAACAGATTAGGAACCAGAATCCAGGACTTCCACTTCCCAGCTAGTGTGTCATCTATTCATCATCTCCTGAATTCATTCGCATTGCTCAGCAAATATTAATTGAGCTTCTGCTATTTGATGGATGATGTTGTGCTCAGCTCCAGGGATGCAGTGATGGAGAGGACAGCACCCCACCTTTTTTGAACCTCATCACCCACTGCACTCATCTGGATCTCCTGTTCTCTACCATGAATGTATCCGGCAACAAAACCAACCAATACAAATGACTGCAAGTAAACTCAGCTGGACCCAGACCAGTCTGACAAAGCTCAGAGGCACAGGACCTTCTCAAATTCACGAAGGTGACTCTTGGTTAAAACATCCCAACCTAGCTTTGCGCAGTGGCAGTATTGTAGCCAATGAGGTTTATCCGAGGCGCGATTATTGCTAATTGAAAACATCCCAACCTGCTGTGCATGGCAGGATACACCTACAGTGTGAGATTGAGACAGGAGGTCATTGGAGCCCAGAATCTCAACAGAACAAAACAATCTAAAACACCCATCTCGCATCAGTCTAGGAGATCTGGTACAATTTGTGCTGAGTATTTATGTAACTTTAAAACTCTAAGCCAATCAAACTTTATAGATGAAATTTTATCTTAATGTAAGCTTTCTATATAAATCCTTGGGGTAAGTAAAAAAAAAATTACCCTTAGCTTATTTGTTTTTTAAATCTGGGTTTTGGGAGCTTCAAGAGAAATATGCTGGTACATTTTCCCTATATTTAGAGATCTACGGTATCCTTCAGAAGACTAGAAGCCATCTCCAGCTCTGTTTGGGGAAATCAGTTCAGGGTGGAGTGATGGTGGTGGTAAGCATATCATAGGGAGAGATTATGGATAGAATTGTATAAAAGTTTTAACTGCATTTGTGTCAGTGAAATAAGCCTAATAAGCTTTTTATTTTTGGTGGTGGTACTGAAGATTGAACTTAGGAATGCTTAACCACTGAGCCACATCCCCAGCCCTTTTAATTTTTTATTGTGAGGCAGGGTCTCACTAAGTTGGTTAGGGCCTTGCTGAGTTGCCCAATCTGGCTTCAAATTTGTGATCCTCCTGCCTCAGCTGGGATTCCAGGCATACACCACTGTGCCCAATTGAAATAAACCTTGCTCATGCATCCCCTTAATCCGTTTCTCTACATCTAGTGCCAACCCTGGTCATACTGTGCCATCTTCTCACCTTCCTCCTGTCACCCTTGGCAGACACTTCTCCTCTTATTCTGGGTCTCAGGTGTTTAATACCTTTGGGCTGGCCCTGTGGGTCTCAGGGCCTTCGGCAGGTCATCCCTTCCTGGAGCTATGAAGTAAACCTGTCTGACAGGACTCCAGGTCCAGGAGTTCCATCTCAATCAGCCGCCACTTGGGAATATATTCTAGTTTCTCCCTTGGTGCATGTGTGCATGTTAATGTTACAGTCTGGATGATCCATTACTCCAGAGAAAGCATTCTAGTTGAGATTGGCAGAAGGGAGGACAAGGGTCACTCACCAGCAGAATCTCCAGAGCGCCTGCCCTGTGTTCCACTGAGCCCAGCTTGCGCCCCCTGGTGGTCCCTCCTGAACTCCCAGTTGCCTCACTTCCTGAGCCTTTCATTTCCCTGACTTTACTGTGACCTTCACCTTTTCCCCCTACCCCCTCCTGCTGCAGCAGTGAAAACACTGTGTCTGATCTTGTAGTCAAAATGGCATATTTTAACTTATAACGAATCGAAAAAGGAACGCCATGTGTGGGAACAGCCTGCCAGGCCAACACGAATGTAAGCATGCAAATTCAATCGTGAGAGTTCCAGGGAAACCGATGACGTAGCTCCCTCAGCTCCCCACACGCTGCCAAGACAGAAGGCTTTCGGGAGCCCGGAAGACACCAGCCCAGACTTTGTGTCTGGGGACATTGGGAGCCGGAAAGCCTCCCAGCTGCAGTGGTGCAGACACTGACCTACCTCCTGGGGGAGCATACCTATGAATCCACCATTCTGTCTGCAGGAGTCACTGCGCTGAGATGAGTCTCTCTCCTGTCCTGTGAGGATGACTGTCCTCTGACTCAGAGAACGTTCTCCTGTATTCATTCACTCATCTGCCCCCTCGTTCATTGCCTAAGTACTTACTGTCTGAACTGTGTATGGCACAGATGCTGGAGATGCAAACCAAGCAAGACTTGGTTTGGCGCTCAGTCACTTTGGCTTGTGAGGCAAGCCCTGAAGTGGACAGTCACCCATAGAGGCTGCCGAGGGCCACAACAGCCCCTATAGGAGCTCCCTCTGTCCTGTCTGTTCATGCCCTCTTGGTTCCCAGCACCTCACAGACCAACTTGTGTCACATGAGCAGGCGATGATTGACATTCACGGTGATCCTGCAGCACAACACACCAGCTTTGGCAATCTTAAAGACAAGTGTATTTTCTAGTTTTAAGATGCTAGTCTGAGCATGCCCCCCTACGTTTATTCTTCCTAGATCAGATCTACAGAAATGATAAGGAAGTTATTTTAAAAATTCTGGCTGTACTTAAGAATGCAAAGGGGCTCAGATGCTGTGTGGGCTCCATGTGGACAGATGGGATGGGAGACGGGGCTGTTGCTAGGACCCTGAGAGCCCTCTGGAACAGGGGCACAAAGAGATGGGAGCCAGAGCAGAGGTTCCCCCTCTCACACAGGCCCCAGAGAGTTGGGTAAACCGTTACCCTTGAAGGGAGGGTAACACCTCCAATAATCACCAAACACCTGAAGAGAGCAGACATCATCAGAGAAGGCAAAGGCAGCCAGAGGAAGCTTCCACCCAGGGCAGAGGAGTGAGTGCAGGGAGAAGTGGAGCTGGCAGCTTTCAAAAATATGAAATGAAAACTCAGGCACAGAAAAGCTAAAATGTTGATCTCAAAAAAGCAGAGACTAGAATAGTGGTTACCAGAGCCTGGGAAGGCACAGGGAAAGGAAGAGTGGGGAGAGGATGGCCAGTGAGCAGAAGGGCTCAGCTGGATAGAGGAACAGCCTCTAGCGTCCTCCTGTACGGTCGACAGCAGGTCACTGAACATTTCAAAACACCTAGCCAAGAGGACTTTGAATGTTCTCATCACAGAGAAATGATAAATGTTTGAGGTGATAGATATACCAATTACACTGACGTGATCATCATACAGTGAATTCACGGATCGCAATTTCACACTGTACCCCATAAATATGCATAATTACTTTGTGTCAATTAAAATCAATTAAAAATATAATTAATGTCCTCAGAGGGACAAAGATGGATATCTGATTTCATGTTCAGCTATGAAACAAAAACAGAAAGAGGGCTCGGGGGACAGCTCAGTGGTAGAGCAATTGCCTGGTACACAGGAGGCCCTGGGTTTGATCCTAAGCACCAAAAACAAAACCACAGGTGGAACTGAAACATTTAACTGTTAAGGGAGGAAATCTTCATAAATAAGGGGAAAAACAAAAAAAGGATTCCGTCTAGGATGAAAAAAACTCAGAGCCATTAGTGAACTAAAATCAAATAATCACAACCTTGAACATATCATATAGAGCTAAAAATGACTTGATACATCAATATTGTATCTTTTCCTCTGTTTGAATATGATAAATTTCAAATTCTCAAGAAAAGCTCATCCTTTTTTAAAACGCTACACACTTTAGTTGAGCAGAACATTTAACAAGAGCAGGTTTTCCAGGCTTTTTTTTTTTTTTTTTGGCTATAAAAATTTAAAGGACCTTTAAGTGACAGCCCTATGCACATGGCTACTGCCAGCCCACTTGATACCTATATGCAAATTAGAAAAAAAGTCTGAAACCATACACACACACACACACACATAATATACTGTGTGTGTGTGTGTGTATATATATACATTGCTGCATACCAAGGACTCACAAACTAACCCAGAGCTGCTTAGTGACTTAAAACAACATTAAATCTACTTGCTCATTATTCTGTGATCAGTAAATTGGGCTGATCAGTAAATTGCTGAGCAGTTCTGGGTCACCCACTCCAGACACCTGGGGCACAGATGTGTCTGGAGGGTTCCACGGCCTCATTCACATGTTGGAAATGAGCCTGGCTATCTGGCCGCCACATGCCTCCAGAAAGCTGCTGTGGGCTCCTTCCACAGGCCTGTAGCAAGTTTGACATTGTCCCATTGGCTGTGTCCCTGAAGGTAGAGAAGACCCACTAGGGCACACAGGGATATAAGGAGGGTGACACACTCAGGACCATCACTACACAGCCATGCCTTTTCCAGAAGATGCTGTTTCCATTGCACAGAGAAGGGCGGTTGTATACTACTCTAAATACAATGAGATTTTCTGGCAAGTTGCTGTAAAATAGTTCCTGGTCTGGGATATCTACCTTGTGAACGGGCCAAGGCTCCGGGCTCTGCTGCCATCCCTGTTGGTCTCCAGCCCTGTTCTAAGTGAGGATGTGACTGCATGACCAATATGATTCTGCAACATGTAAACTCAGAAAAATGAGAAATTAGTCCCATCTATGTATGATATATCAAAGTGCATAGATGCATTCTACTGTCATGTATAACTAATTAAAACAAATTAAAAGAGCCACTCTTGTTCTCTTTGCTGTCCCATGAAGGGTCCAAAGGAAACTGAGTTTCTATGAACAGTTTAAAAACAAAACTCTAAGCCAGGTACAAGACTGTGCGTGATCATTTCTGACCACTTCGCACACCAACCAACAAAAAACACTTCTGACGCCCACCGGCCTTCAGGGCCTGTGCTGTAGAGGGCATGAGGGCCTGTCCACTTCCTGGGAAGCTTCCTTTTGTGTGGCTTCAGACTGAACACATGAACCGATTATGGAACCATAGCACATATCTCCACAGGGGCCCAGAGGAGGGCCCTACTGGGCCTGCAGCATGGTATCTGCCCAGCAGGTCAGGGATTCCCAACACCTTGAGCAAGTGACTGTCACGTTCCTTCTAAGGATCCTGCTGTATATGGGGGAGTTTTAGAATCTTTCCTTCAGAAAAAGCATCGCTAATGCTCCCTCTTCCACCCTATGCTGGCAATTACCCTCCTTGCTGCTGATCACTTTCACCAGTGCAGATGTCCCTACCAGGGCACACTCCACCAGAACCTGCCTGATGATCACGGCTCTACTTGATCCTGGGAAACCTGGCAGATGAACTGTGTTCAGAGCTGCATTTCAATTCTCCCCTTCTCTGAGGCAAAGTCAAATCAAACTCCTGAGTAAAATATTGTTTCTTTATCATTAGGTAGACTGGGGGGCTGCCTTCTACCTCTCTCTCACTCAATAGCGCCAAACAAAAACCACACTTGGTTGAGATTTATCAAACACCTGCATTAATGTGCTGTTAAGACTAAAATTACTCCTTGGGAAATGTCTTACAAGCTTGATGAGAAGCAGTTATGTGATTTAACTGAGACAATTTAGAAAGATTATTATGCCTCGTTCTTCAAATAGTTTTCCATTGGAAAAATATAGAGATTTACTGAGGGTTCTTTTATAGACAATCATATTTCTTTATCTGTTATATGAAATCCTCTGGACCTTTCTTGCACCTGCCTTCTTTTTTGAGTATCAATTTGTAATGAAGGCTTTTTACTAACTTATTTCCTAGTCAGACAGATTTAAGGGTAATTGTATGACAGAGAGAAATAAAAAAATGAAGGCCTCATAGCAGAAGAAACAAGAACAATCTTCCAAAAGCCGCTTTAGTTTCATGGGTCCAAATAAAAACTATGAATATCTAGAAAGCCCATTACATATAACCATGGGGAAAAGATACATCAGGAAGGAACTACATGTAATAGAATATAAGGCTAATGGGCCCATATTCCGGAATTGTAAGAATATAGAGGTATATAAAAGTCTTCTTCCAGTTTAAGACCCAAATGCTTGTTGGGAGCAGTGGCAAATGCCTGTAATCCCAGCAACTCAGGAGGCCGAGGCAGGAGTGTTGAGAGCCATGGCTGGTCAGAATGACCCTGGCATTTGCCAGAGGGAATGTTTGAAAGGTGTACCATTGAGATGATGATTTGAGTTAAGCTATATATAATTGCTGTGATGCTGGATTGATTGTATTGTATATTTGACCTTTACTGTCGGGCAATGGGGCGGCTCTTGCTGCTTTGGGCGCCCGCTACTTTGGAGTTCTCGAGCTACTTAGGAGTTCTCGCGGGGATTCCCGGAGAGTTCCCATTGGTTGGGGAAGTGCCGGAGGAGGGATTTCCGGTGTGGGGGGTTTCTGGAAGGGCCACGTGGGTGGCGTTGGCAGAAAAGCGCGCGTGCAGTGCCGGTGAGAGTTGAAATAAAGTAGTTGCTGTTTGAACCTACAAGGCTTTGTGGCGGCTCGGTTATTCGTGCCCAGCCAGACTGCGGCACAGGAGAGTCACAAGTTCCAGGCCAGCCTGAGCAATTTAGAGAGATCCTGTCTTAAAAATAAAAAATAAAAAGGGCTGCTGATGTGGCTTAGTGGTAAAATGCACCTGAGTTCAACTCCCAGTACCAACCAAGCACACAAACGAACAAAAAACCCCTATTGCTAAAAGACTTTAGAGCTTATTTTACACAATACCTTATTTCACACAATATTAAAGTAAGAATTATCCATAAACTTTTCAAGGAAAAAGTATTTTTTCTAAAAGAAAGTATTATCTGTTACGAGTAAGTTTAAACAACACAAAACACACCAAAAATAAAATGTGGGTTGGGGATATAGCTCAGGGGTAGAGCTATAAGGGTCTGGCGAAGCGTCGGAGGAAGAGACCACAAGAGACTGGCTTCATGCAATAAGCAGGAGGGAGTTTATTGAGGATCCAATTCAGCACGCTGAGGCTCCAGGCAGGCTCCCTCAAGAAGGGAGGGCAGCCCAGAGCCCAGAGCAGAGGTCAAGCACTGCTTAAGTACACTTTTTTGGGGGGAGGGCGGGACTTTACATACCTCACAGTCTCCTTTAACAAATCATCATACACAGCGGGAAAATCAAACAATAATTCTGAGACATGATTAGTTCATTCATTGGCGGGAACAGGTCAGGCGGGGGTGATTGGTCACTCCTAAGCGGGGTACACATTCAAACTGATTGGTTTTAGGGCCTAAATGACTACGTGACAAGTTACACAGAGTCCCAGGTTATTAGACAACCAGGGAGTCAGTGGGAATATTTACTGGGCAGTTCCAGTATTGTCCTAATAGCTACAGGGATTTCAGGTTTTGCAGGTAACATAGAAACCTAACAATACCTAATCCTTTACATTTTAACTCAGACTTTGCAGCTTAGAAACTTTACAATACCCGGTCTTTTACCCTTTAACTTTTACGCTTTAACTTCAATTTCTTTTACCCTTACAGAGCATTTGTCTACATGCACAAAGCCCTAGGATAGAACCCCAGCACAGCAAAGAGAAAAGAAAAAAAAAAAGTAAAATGTTGATTACCTGTAACTAACATGCGGCCATCTGACCTTCCTGATGTGTGTTTTCCCCCATGGTTATATACATATGTCTTAAAATTTTAGTTGTATTAATTAATTTTAAAAACTGACTTACATGGTAAGTTTAAGTTTCTTTAAAATAGTTTTCCATTGGAAAAATATAGTCACTCTTCCATTATGCATCTTTAGGTACATAAATACACATTTTTTGTGCGTTGATGTTGAAGTTGGAACACGAGTGGTTCTGACCAAAGGGCAAGCTTCATTTAAAAAAAAAAATCTGTTTTTAACAATTTTCTTTTAAGTCTCTCTTTCTTTTTTCCTCTTTACTCCTCATCTTGATTCAAACAGCATCTACCAGACTTCTGCTTCCAAATTGCAGAAAGGAGACCAGATTTTGCCTTTTTGTCTAAATAACTAAAAAAAAAAAATATATCAAAATGGGGAAACTAGCTCGGGCAGCATAGGACAGTGATGATGAGAGGCGGAAGCAAGAGGAGACACCACGACTCCCAGCTTCCTGCCTGAAGGGGACCAGGTGGTCTCAGTGGTCGCCTGCAGCTGTGGAGATGAGGCTGGAGTCTGTGGAAGCCACAGTGGCTGACGTGTGGAGAGAACCAAAGAGGAAAGGGCTCCTAAGTTTTGCTTACTCAAGACAGATTTTGAGGCTCTATTCCAATTGTAAATTAGGGGATGGACACCATAGATACTCTAGCCAACCATTGTGCAAATCATATTTCACTTAGTGGGAAAGATGCTTGAGTTGAGGTCGGCTTCTAATTGTCACCATGTAGTTGGTTGAACCATATAAAATTGCTCTTTTTTAGGCCAAAAACTCAAATGTCAGCGATTTCCTCTGGATTGACTTGATAGTCTGGTGTCCATGGGTAAGTCACTTGCTTCTTTAGGTTTCTGTTTTCTCATCTGTGTTTATAACATGGACATGATTTTCTTCAGTAGCCCTCAACCTGACTGCTCATTAGGAGATCTTGGAGGGTTCAAATGACGGGCCCCATCCTCAGAGATCTTAACGTGATCA
Organism: Marmota monax; assembly: GCF_021218885.2. NCBI lineage: Eukaryota > Metazoa > Chordata > Mammalia > Rodentia > Sciuridae > Marmota > Marmota monax. Next base: position 2,436,156 of record NW_026695217.1, on the reverse strand, counting down.
GTTTGGTCAGGCCTGCGTACTTTCAAAGCTCCTCAGCATTGGCCATGTGCCATCAAGACTGGAAACCTGCAGAAAAATCATCAGTAGGGTTCCCTCCTCCCTCTCTCACATTATTTGATTTTTCAGTTGTGATGGTTAATTTTTTGCTGTCAGATCGACTGGATTGACAGACACCTAGAAAACTGGTAAAGCATTCTTGTTAGCGTGACTGTGAGGGTCTTCCCAGAGACAATGGGCACGTGGGTCCACTGAACTGAAGGGAGAGACCCACTCTGAATGTGGGTGGCACTGTGCAGTAGGCTGGGGGACCACCAAGATGGAACACTAAGCTGAAGGAGGAGGAAGCTCTCCCAGGTGTCCAAGCTCAATTCTTCTTCAGCTGATGTGTTTGCTGCTGCCACTGACTGCAGACATCAGGCTCCAGCCTGCCAGCTTCTGAATGCAGACACACTGAGCAGCTCTCCAGGGAACAAGCCTGAAACCAGAGCCTCCCCACCCGTCCCTCTTCAGAGGATCCAGGTTCCCAGACTGAGCAGGAGCTGGTTTCCTAGCTCTGCCGCCTGCAGTCAGCTATTCAGCCTGATCCTGTAAGGCAAGCTGGTAAATCCCCTCTTCTAATTACATATACATCCCATCGCCTCTGGAGAACCCAGAGTTGTACAACGGTACGTTTCTGTCTCTTCAGGGACAGATGCTATAGGCAATTATATAATCACAAGAATATAGATTTTGCAAGATTTAAATTTTGTTTTAATTGTGTGTGTGTGTGTGTGTGTGTGTGAGATAAGAAAAGTATACCAGAGGTGACTCTTGGATGTGACGAATGACAGAGATCATACAGGGTTCCCTGCTTTTCTAGGGCTCTGTGGGTGCTGATACAAGAGATTAGGAAGGATAGAGAAATGTGGTAGCTGGCTTTCAGAGACTGTAGTAAACACCTGAGATAATCAGCTCTTTATAGAGAAAAGATTCATTTTCTCTAATGGTTTGGGGGGGTTTTGGTCCATTGGCACGTGTGGTAAGTCAACACATCATGCAGGAGAATGTGGCCCATTCACCTCATGGTCAAGAATGAAAGAAAGACAGAGTAGGTGGAGTCCCAATAACCTCCTCAAGGGCAAGTCTGCTGTAACTAGAAGGCCACCCAATGGGCCCCACCAACGAAAGTTCCCACCACCTCCCAGAAGAACCAGCAAGTGAAGCCCAAGCCTTCACCACATGGGTCACTGGGGAACCCATCCAAACCACAGCAAGAAGCAAGGGGGTGGGGTGTTGCCAGGTAGTGGCCAAAGGGCCTGGGTGATGGGCGCCTCACCTGCACACCAGGGGGAACCCAGGGGCACCTCTTCCTGCCAACACAGATACACAGACACCACTTGGGCACCTGGCCCTCCTCCGTGCCTGTTTCACCACTCAACCTTCAAGGCTGCTCTCGGGGCCTGGTTTCATCTGATTTCACGGCTGTAGGGTGTTGGGGGCCTACTGTGCACTACCTCGTGGAGTGTGTTCACCTATAGACGGCTCAGCCTGGGCATTCTGAGAACTCCATATCAGAATACTCACAAGCCAGTTTCTATTTTTAAACATGCCTCACTTGGGATAAAATTAACTTTGTAATTTCACTGACAGTCTTGCCTTCCTTGACTACCCAGGAAGTACTCTCAGATTTTATATTTTTCATCAGCTTAAATATTTGTTAAGCTTCCAGTGAAAATGAAGATAAAATTGCTTTAGCTTCATTAAATAGCACAGATACTTCAGGGCATAAATAAAGCCCAAGCACTGTGGAATAAACTACTGCAAGATAAAGAATTTGAATGGACCATCCATAGATATACGATCCCATTTCTGGATAAAACCTGACATCAGGCCAGTGTGAAGGCTGCCAGGCTTTTTTAAAAAAGGTTTTTTACAACCTAATGTATGTATATTTGGCTGAACTAAGGCAGAATCTAATTGTGTGTGCATGAGCGGGGGTGTGTGCATGTGCCCAAGTGCTAGAATTGAGGCCAGGGTCTTGCATGTGCTGGGCAAGTATACTACCAATAAGCTAACACCTCAGCACTTTACCACTGATCTAAGTCCCCAGCCCATTTTATTTTTTATTTGTTTATTTTCTTAAATTTTAATTTATTATTAAAAATTATTATTATTATTATTATTATTTTGGTACCAGTGATTGAACTCAGGGGCACATGATCACTGAGCCACATCCACAGCCCTATTTTGTATTTTATTTAGAGGCAGTGTCTCACTGAGTTGTTTAGCACCTTGCTTTTGCTGAGGCTGGCTTTGAACTTGCTATCCTCTTGCCTCAGCCTCCCTATAGGGATTCTATAGGCATACACCGCCAGCACACCAGTCCCAGCTTTTTTTTTAATTGTTGTTTTACAGTCCTGGAGATTGAACCCAAGTTCTTTTTAGTTCTCGGCGGACACAACGTCTTTGTTTTTGTTTTGGACACAACGTCTTTGTTTGTATGTGGTGCTGAGGATCGAACCTGGGCCGCACGCATGCCAGACCAGTGCGCTACCGCTTGAGCCACATCCCCAGCCCCCTCCCCAGTCCTTTTTAAATCTGACTTTGAGACAGGGTCTCCCGAAGTTGCCCAGGCTGGCCTCCAACCCTTGTGATCCTCCTGACTTAGCCTCCTGAGCAGCTGGGCTTTCAGGTGACCCCACACTGCTGAGCTCACTTGGATCTTCATTCAGTGTTCTAGTCATGATCCTCAACTGTCCTTCCCACAGGCCATAGGAGTTAGGGTCAAAATTTATGTCTCACACCAAGATTATTAGTGCATTAAAACACAAGTTTCTGAACATTCTTTCCTCCTCATTTGTTAGAGTCTGTAAACAAGTCAAAATAACACCTGGCATTTTGCCACGGGAATGTTAGAGTTCATAAACAAGTCTGGATGGTGCCTGGCAAAATGCCAGAGGGAGTGGTTTGAGAAGTAACAAAAGTGAGCCATTAAGGGTGGAGATTCCTGATTGGTTGACTGCTGTATCTAGTTTATGTTAATTAGATAAGCTGTGTGGAATGTATAAATACCTCTGTTGTCCTGCAATAAACGGCTCCTACTCCTGCTGTATCAACGTACACAAGTTATTCGTCACCCCCCGGTTATTTTGCTGCAGCCGGACTGCGGCACTCATTATTTTCTCCATTAACACTGGACTGATGGATATAAATGGAATTCATTTGGGATTTGAGATTAATTTAACTTTAATGTTTAATATTTAAATATTAACACATTTCTAGGAGCTTAATACTATTTATCTGTCCATTAATAAAAATTCTAAGTACATTGACTAATTTTCTACAATAATACCTATATGTTTCACACATGCTTCAAAACTCCAGACAAGTGTTTTTTATTTAAAACTTCACATCCTGAACATGTTCTTCCTGTAATTCATATCCTTTGGCTTATCTTAATAGTAGAAGACCTTGTCACATTTTAAATGGTAAAAAAAAAAATACAGGAGAGAGGAAAAGAGTCATTGTGCCTGCAGACAAGTCCTGTTTGACTCTGGTCACTGCCCCAGACTTTGTGGTAGGTAAAATTGAGATCCAAAGCAGAACTATCCTTTGTGTTTTTGCACAACTCTAATAAATACAAACCTAAACTTCCCAATCTCAATATTTTGGCCAGACTTTTACCATGAAACACTTTGTGTATCTTAGACCCTTGAAAATAGGAAGGAGTTAACTTCTAACTTAAGAAAAACATGTACACATCAAGGAAAGAAAAGTTCAGACCAATATCCCTGATGAACACTGATGCAAAAATTCTAAATAAAATTCTGCCAAATCTCATACAAAAACGTATTTTTTAAAACATAGATCAAGTGGAGTTCATTCCAGTGATATAAGGTTGGTTCAACATACAGAAATCAATAAATATAATTCATCACATCAATAGACTTAAAGATAAGAATCATATGATCATATCAATTGATGCAGAGAAAACATTTGATAAAATACAGCAACCTTTCATGTTCAAAACACTAGAAAAACTAGGGATAGTAGGAACATACCTCAACATTGTAAAATCTATCTATGCTAAACCCAAGACCAACATCATTCTAAATGGAGAAAAATTGGAAGCATTCCCTCTAAAAACTGTTACAAGACAGGGATGCCCTCTTTTACACTTCTATTTTACAAAGTCCTTGAAACTCTAGCCAGAGCAATTAGACAGGGATATGGATAGGAAAAGTAAAACTCAAACTATCAATATTTGCTGACAACAACTCCACCTGAAAACTTTTAGAATTAATTAATAAATTCAGCAAAGTAGCAGGATATAAAGTCAATACCCATAAATCATTTCTATACATCAGTGATGAATCCTCTGAAAGAGAAATTAGGAAAACTACCCCATTCAAAATAGCCTCAAAAAAACAAGTAAAATACTTGGGAATCAACTTAACAAAAGAGGTGAAAGACCTCTACAATGAAAACTACAGAACACTAAAGAAAGAAATTGAAGAAGACCTCTAAGGTCTTAAGGTCTTAGATGGAAAAATCTCCCAGGCTCTTGGATAGGCAAAATTAGTATTGTCAAAATGGCCTACCCACAGATTCAATGTGATTCTAATTAAAATCCCAATATCATTTCTTATAAAAATAGAAAAATCAATCATGAAATTCATTTGGAAAAATAAGAGACCCAGAATAGCCAAAGCAATCTTTAGCAAGAAGAGTGAAGCAGGAGGCATCACAATACTAGCCCTTAAATTATATTATGAAGCTGTAGTAACAAAAACAGCATGGTACCGGCACCAAAACAGACATGTAGACCAATAGTACAGAATAGAAGACACAGAGACAAACCCATATAAATACAGTTATCTCATACTAGACAAAGGTACCAAACATACATTAGAGAAAAGACAGCCTCTTCAACAAATGGTGCTTGGAGAACCGGAAATCCATATGCAGCAAAATGAAAATAAAACCCTGTCTCTCACCATGCACAAAACTCAACTCATAGTGGATCAAGGACCTAGGAATTAGTTCAGAGATCCTGCACCTAATAGAGGAAAAAGGAGGCCCAAATCTTCATGTCAGATTAGGTCCCGACTTCCTTAACAAGATTTCTAAAGCACAAGAAATAAAATCAAGAATTAATAAATGGGAAGGGGAACTGCACGGAAGATGGAAGGAGACCCCCTTCATTATACAGAATACATGTATGATGATGTGAGGGAAAAAAAAAAGAAGTGTGTCACATTAGATTGGGTAGAAAGAAGTAATGGGAGGGGAGGGGAGGGGTAGGGGGGAAAGGAAGGACAGCAGAATAAAATACACATTATTATTGCTGTATGTATATACATGACTGCATGACCAATGTGATTCTGCAACCTGTACACTCAGAAAAATGAGAAATTATACCCCATCTGATTCAAATGTATGTATATCAAGATCATTGTACTGTCATGTGTAACTAATTAAAACAAAGTAAAAAAAAAGAAAACTTGCTCACATAAATAAATACATGGGAACAAAAAAAAAGAATTAATAAATGGGATGGACTCAAACTAAAAAGCTTCTTCTCAGCAAAAGAAACAATCTATGAGGTGAATAGAGAGTCTACATCGTGGGAGCAAATTTTTGCTACACACACGTCAGATAGAGCAATAATCTCTAGGATATATAAAGAACTCAAAAAACTTAACAACAACAACCAAAAATACCCAATCAGTAAATGAGCTAAGGAGCTGAAAGACACTTCTCAGAAAAAGATATACACTTGATCAACAAATATATTAAAAAATGTTCAAATCTCTAGTAATTAGAGAGATACAAATCAAAACTACTCTAAGATTTCATCTCATGCCAGTCAGAATGGCAGCTATCAAGAATACAGACAACAATAAATGTTGGCAAGGGTATGGGGGGAAAGGCACACTCACTCATACATTGCTGGTGGGACTGCAATTGGGTGCAACCAATCTGGAAAGCCGTATAGAGATTTCTTAGAAAACTTGAACTGGAACCACCATTTGACCCAGCTATCCCACACCTTGATCTATACTCAAAGGACTTAAAATCAGCATACTATAGTAAAGCAGCCACATCAATGTTCATAGCAGCTCAATTCACAATAGCTAAACTGGAAGAAACATAGATGCCCTTCAATAGATGAATGGATAGAGAAACTGTGTTATACATACACAATGGAATATTATTCAGCATTTGAAAGTAAATGAATAGAGTTGGAGAGTATTGTGCTAAGTGAAGTAAGCCAACCCCCAAAAACCAAAGGCCGAATGTTCTCTATGATAAGTGGATGCTGATCCATAATGGGGAGTGGGGAGACATGAGAAAAATGGAGGAACTTTGATTGGGCAAAGGGGAGAGACAGTAGGGAAGGTACATGGGGGCAGGAAAGATGGTGGAATGAGATGGACATCATTATCCTAGGGTACATGTATGACTGTATATATGGTGTGATGCTACACCGTGTACAACCATAGAAATGTAAATGTTGTACTGCAATTATGTATAATGAATCAAAATGCATTCTGCTGCCATATATACCAAATTAAAATAAATAAATAAATTTTTAAGAAAGAAAAATCATCTAATAAAACTTATTCTCTTTATTTTTAAAGAAAAAAAAATATATATATATAAGTCTTTTCTATTTTGTTTGGACATTAAATTCCATTATCATACTATTATTTTATAAAGCTGTTATTCCCTAGTTATAAACTATAGTAAGTATTTGTCTATTAAAACATAGTTGTCTAGGGGCTGGGGTTGTGGCTCAGTGGTAGAGCGCTCACCTAGCACGTGTGAGGCCCTGGGTTCGATCCTCAGCACCACATAAAAATAAATAAAATAAAGGTATTGTGTCCAACTACAACTAAAAAATAAATATTTAAAAAAACATAGTTGTCTATTAAAGTTTAATTCCAGAATGACTTTTTTTTTTTTGGTATTAAGGATTAAATCCTGGGGTGCCTTACCACTGACTTATATCCCCAGCCCTTTTTACTTTTTGAGACAGGTTCTCACTGAGCTGCTGAGGCTGGCCTGGAACTTGTGATCCTGCTGCCTCAGCCTCCTGAGTTTCTGGCACTATGGTGGATACCAACCACACCTGGCCAGAATAACATTCTGATGTGTGAAGTTCTACAGAAGTTCAGGACTGCACACTCGGAGGCTCCCACAGGGGAGATTCATTACATATCTATTAATGTACCAATTTTTGAGATGAAAATGGAAGAGCAGGTGTATCCTCAATAGTAGAGTAACTATGAAATTTGTTATGGGATATTCACACCATGTGACACCACAGGGTCATCTAAATTCTATCCATGAAGAATTTTGTCAACATAAAAAATGCTCAAAACATGTGAAATCCTGTTTACCATATAAACAGGTTTACCATATATCACCTATGGAAGGATTTGGAATTAGAAAAAAAATGTTCATGAAAGATATAGTCATGAACAATTTTACCCATAAATGTTATTTTTGCCTGTTCAAGTCATTTGGTACCATTTAATACAAATGGTACCAGTCTCATATGAAGGGGCTTGTTTTCTACAAGTTCACTAAACTTTTAAAAATACCTTTATTTTATTTATTTATTTATTTATTTTTCTGTGATGATTATTTTATTTTATTTTTTTTAATTGGTTGTTCAGAACATTACAAAGCTCATGACATATCATCTTCCATACATTTGATTCAAATGGGTTATGAACTCCCATTTTTTACCCCAAATACAAGTTGCAGAATCACATCGGTTACACATCCACATTTTTACATAATACCATATTAATGACTGTTGTATTCTGCTACCTTTCCTATCTCCTACTATCCCCCCTCCGCTTCCCTCTCATCTTCCCTCTCTACCCCATCTGCTGTTGTTTAATTCTCTCCCTTGTTTTTTTTTTCCCCTTTCCCCTCACAAACTCTTATATGTAATTTTGTGTAACAATGAGGGTCTCCTTCCATTTCCATAGTTTCCCTTCTCTCTCCCTTTCTCTCCCCCCACTCGTCTCTGTTTAATGTTAATCTTTTCCTCATGCTCTTCTTCCCTGTTCTGATCTTAGTTGCTCTCTTTATATCAAAGTGAAGCTAGCCAATCCTTATTTATTTATTCTTTTATGGTGCTGAGGATTGAACCCAGGGCCTCACATACGTTAGGCAAGTGCTCTGCTACTGAGCTATTCCCCAGCCTCTCACGAAAGCCTTTGATGTTGATGAATGATGTTGTTGTTCTTATGGGTGTCAAACCCAGGACCTCACACCTGCTGAGCACACTCTAGGCCCTGAGCCACACTTTCAGCCCTAATCATTCCCACCAGACTGTTTTCAAGGTACAGTGCTATGCAGTAGGGGACAATATGGCAAAATAAGGTTTGCTCAGATCCACAAATTTGATACTTTATTTCTCCGATCTAACATGCATTTTTTTCACATTTTAAATTCTCTGAAATAGGCTGCAGGTGTAGCTCAGTGGAAGAGAGCCTACTTAGAATGTGTGAAGACCTGGGTTCAATCCCCAACACCATACAACCAAACACAAACAAAAGTCTGAAATATAGTTTGTCTTAAAATGACATTTGTCAAAGCTCAATTGGCAGCATTTCCCCTTTCTTGAGATTTGCATAACAATGGTGTTCTGTGTGGTTCTAACACTCATTAGTCCCTGAGATAGGGCCGTGATTCTCTGTTCCCTTTCTTATATCCTTGGAGCAGCGCTTAATGGAAATGAGAACTTCAGCTTGTGGTCTGCTCAATTTTTTAGCATAGAAAAAGCAAACATCTTTCTTCATAACCTAAAGTCTTCTTTTCCACCTTCATATCTTACATCATTTTTCTTCCACTAGAGTATGAGAACTGGGAATTGTTTTCTGTGGCCTGTGGGTATTGTATGTGCACACGTGCTGGAGGGTGAGTATATGGCAAGGTAACTGAGGGAAGAACTTGGCAGGGCTCTGAGTTGCCTCACTAGGCACCTGGGTTCCATGTTGTCTTCTGATGACCAAGTTATCACCTCCATTAGGATGGCTCCTACCCGCCATGTTTCCCCCACTCTGCTGTGGTGAGCCACACACTTCTCCCAGCCTTCCTCTGGAAGTCGGCAAGCCTCAGAGCTCATCAGGGACTGTTTACCAAGTGGACAATCTGCTTCTCTCATAGGTGGGTGTTGGTGAGCACTCCCCGAATCCTCTGTATCCCTGTTCTCCTCAGCTTCTGAGGGCAAAATGAGAGGTCATGCCAGGCCCCCCCTTCTGGCCTGGATCACTACCTTTAACACTTACAGCTAACAGTTGTTATTCTTGTTTGGTAATTTTTTGGCAAGTGGTGTGGGAAGCAGGCTGTGCCCTGCTCCGAGTTACTCCTCTTAGTAAAGCGGTAATTCACCATGAGTGACTCCACTTTGTACCAGTGTAAGGTAGAATTAGTCTATGCCTTGTTTGTACAAGGAAACAACAACCATCTGCTCAGCACAACCACAAGGCACACGCTTTCAAGTTACTCCACTTTCATTGGTTACAACTCACTGAAATCACTCCTGGTTCCCTTGGTGTTATGACAGAGGTGATCCTTTCATGACATATTTTCATGCCAACCTATCAAACTAACTCAGGAGCACCTGAACACATAGGCATCTCAAATCATATCAGAAACTCCAGACCCAGCATCTTATCAATTTCACCAGATGTGATCTCTCACCTAATACACATAAAAGGAGGAGCCCCCCACAAGACTGAACACAAATGCACACTGACCCTGTCACCTGGTCACTGGTCACTAGCCTTGCCCAGGAAAATCACTGCAGAGATGAACCTCTGATTCTCTGCCCCCAAGGCCTTGACTGGTTTGCTAAAACCCTTATCAGAGGCAGGAGGATTTCAAGTTTGAAGCCAGCCTCAGCAACTCAGCAGGACCTTGTCTCAAAATAAGAAGTGTCAAGGACTAGGAAGGTAGAATCAGGGGCAGGGGCCCCTGGGCTCAATCCCCAGAACCAAACCAACAGACCCTTATCTGACAGTGACCCTTCACTCCTCTTGCATTCTATCTGCTCTCCACCTGGGCTCTTGGCACGGCTTCCCGTAAGAACTCTTAGACTCTCTGTAACCTCTGCCTATCACTGTGTGAAGCGTGGTGTGTGACCCGAGTGGGAGAGATGTTAGAAATCAGGATTGAAGGGGAAGAGAAGAACGTGGGATTATCCCTGTCAAGACACTAAGTAAGCCAGGAGTGGTTTCAGTGCATTGTAACCAATGGAAGTGGATTATCTTCTGAACTTCCTGTCGTTCCCTAAATTCTGACAACGTGGAGACACAGGGATTTGGTCTATGTTAATGGCATGGCTGGCTCATGACAGCTGTTTTTCCATCCTTGCTGTTCCTCTTCTGGGGAGGCAGGCGGGGGATTCCGCCATCCCACCCACATTCACAATGTTAGCTGCACTCCCGCTGCTTCTAACACCAGGTTAGACACAGGCCGCTTCATTCTGCAAATATTTGTTCATGGTTTTAAAGAAACCACCTCCTGCTCCAGCAGGCGCCTTTCTATTTTTGGCTCTGACTCATTAACTCTTGGTCACATGATAACTATATCCAAATTGTGTCCCTTGATCTTGAAATGCTACCTAGTAATGCAAGTCTATCTGCTCCTGCCTTTGCCAACCATTATATTGACTTGAAAATCTTCAGAGTCTCTGGAAGACATCTACCTGGCCTTAAAGGTTCTACAATGCCACATCTGTTTAGGATGGGACTTGCAGGAAGTCGGACAATCTGAATTAAACATCAAACTCCCAGAGCCCAACCTAGAAAGATTCCTGGAATCCCACCTCTTTTTAGCATATTTACAAACTGTTGTCACATAGGTTGTCCTTTCTTGATTTTCCAACATTCCCTCTGTTAAACTAGTCAACTCTATCAATGAATTTCTTCAAGATATTTAAAAAGTAAAAAATGAGCCGGGCATGGTGACACACACCTGTAATCACAGTGCGTCAGGAGACTGAGGCAGGAGGATCATGAGTTCAAAGCCAGCCCCAGCAAAAGCGAGGCACTAAGCAACTCAGTGAGACTCTGTCTCTAAATAAAATACAAGATAGGGCTGGGGATGTGGCTCAGCGGTTAAGTGCCCCTGAGTTCAATTCCCAGTACCAAAAAAAAAAAAGTAAAAACTGAAAACAATCACCAGTTTTGTCTAGAAGGTGGTTCCAGTCAACATGTTTACTGACTTCATTTGCAGTTTGGAGATTTAAAAGATTTCTTGGAAAATGCAAATCAGGCATGACCAAAATTATTAAAGGATATATGCTCCCAGGCATGCAAACCAATTGATATTCATGGTGGCATAGAAAAAAAAATCACTAGAGCTATCCACTTCAAAATAAATCAAGTGAATGTTACCTCATAGGCACACAGTATTGTGATAAACGATACTAAAGAAGCACAGAATGGGATCTCTACTATGAGACCTTCCCTTCTAGCTCAACCAGTGTGTGAAAACAAGAAAGGAATGACAGGTCTCCAGATGCATGAGAGGCACCTCACACAAGGGAGGGGTCAGGTCAGTGTAGGGCTAAGTAACCTAGAGGACTTCAGGAGAAATGAGTCTCACTACCTGTTGAGAGAACTCAAGGTGCAGGCAGAGGCTGGTCCACCCAGAACGGTCAGCCCAAAACAAGAGATGGAGGCGGGAAGGAATTCTTCTGGGGCATCTGAGGGCTGTGGTGGTAGGGATTGACCAGGGGGTCTCGAGCCAAACAGGGGTTTCAGTTGACATGTTAGACAAAAATAGGAGAGGGCTGGGGATGTGGCTCAAGCGGTAGCGCGCTCGCCTGGCATGCGTGCCCCCCGGGTTGGATCCTCAGCACCACATACAAACAAAGATGCTGTGTCCACCGAAAAAACTAAAAAAAAAAAAGACAAAATAGGAGGTGCCTCGAATAAGAAAGGATTTTTTGGCTTTAATATTTTTGTATTCTAATTTGTTATATATGACAGCAGAAGGCATTACAATTCAAATCACACATATAGAGCACCATTTTTTATATCTCTGGTTATATACAAAGTATATTCACACCATTCATGACTTCATTCACGTACTTAGGATAATTATATCCAACTCGTCCCACCATCTTTTTTACCCCCATGACCCCTCCCTTCCCCTCTCCTTTGCCCTATCTAGAGTTTTTTTAATATCTATTTTTAAGTTTTTAGGTGGACACAATGTCTTTATTTTACATTTATGTGGTGCTGAGAATCGAACCCAGTGCCGCGTGCATGCTAGGCGAGCACTCTACCACTGAGCCACAACTCCAGCCCTGCCCTATCTAGAGTTCATCTATTCCTCCCATGCTCCCTCTCCCTATCCCACTATGAATCAGCCTCCTTATATCAGAGAAAATATTTGGCATTTGGTTTTTTGGGATTGGCTAACTTCACTTAGCATTATCTTCTCCAACTCCATTCATTTACCTGCAAATACCATGATTTTATTCTCTTTTAATGCTGAGTAATATTCCATTGTGTATATATGCCACAGTTTCTTTATCCATTCATCTTTTGAAGGGCATCTAGGTTGGTTCCACAATTTAGCCATTGTGAATTGTGCTGCTATAAACATTGATGTGGCTGTGTCCATGTAGGATGCTGTTTTTAAGTCCTTTGGGTATAGACAGAGGAGTGGGATAGCTGGATCAAATGGTGGTTCCATTTCAAGTTTTCTAAGGAATCTCTATACTGCTTTCCATATTGGCTGCACCAATTTGCAGTCCCACCAGCAATGTATGAGTGTGCCTTTTCCCTGACATCCTCACCAACACTTATTGCTATTTGTATTCTTAATAGCTGCCATCCTGACTGGAGTAAGATGAAATCATAAAGTACTTTTAATTTCCATTTCTCTAATTGCTAGCAATGATGAACATTTTTTCATATATTTGTTGATTGATTGTATATCATCCTCTAAGAGGTGTCTGTTCAGTTCCTTGGCTCATTTATTGATTGGATTTTTTTTTTGGTGTTAAGATTTTTGGGTTTTTTATATATCCTAGAGATTAGTGCTCTATCTGATGTGTGAGGGATAAACATTTGCTCCCATTCTGTAGGCTCTCTACCAATCTCACAGATTGTTTCTTTTGCTGAGAAGAAGCTTTTGAGTTTGAATCCATCCCATTTACTGATTCTTGATTTTAATTCTTGCTCTATAGGAGTCTTATTAAGGAAGTTAGGGCCTACTCCGACATGATGGAGATTTGGGCCATACTTTTTCTTTTAATAAGTGCAGGGTCTCTGGTTTAATTCCTAGGTCCTTGATCCACTTTGAGTTGAGTTTTGTACATGGTTAGAGAGTTTTAATTTCATTTTGTTGCATATGGATTTCCAGTTTCCCCAGCACCATTTGTTGAAGAGGCTATGTTTTCTCCAATGCATGTTTTTGGCGACTTTGTCTAATAGAAGATAACTGTAATTATGTGGGTTAGCCTCTGTGTCCTCTATTGTGTACGTCTTGGGGATCCAAAATCCAAGATGGCAGGCCAGAGGGAGGCAGCATTCTGTGTGGCTCCATGACCTGGAATTCAAGAAGTGAGAATACTGCTTCTCTGTGAGCGATATTCCTACTTCTGCACAGGAATCACAGCCACCATGCTGGTGCAGGGACCCAGGCCTCAGCGTCAGAGTAGGTCTCTCAACTACTCACCCACGGAGGAGCCCAAGCAGGACCATAGGCATCAGCAGCAGTGCAAAACTTTCAGCCACCCACCCGAGCAGAAATCCCCAACGCAGCTCCCACACAGGACACCTGGCAGCTACCCATGCACAGGATCTCCAGCTGCCAGTCCTGTGTAGACCCCCATCTACTCCCCTGGTCGCCTCCATCTTGGGACTCTGCAGCAAAGGAGATAGTCCCCTACGCACCATAGCCTGCCTGCACGGGGGAGCTTCACACAGGCTCTGAAGACAGCCACAGCCAAACGCTGCAGGCCATAGACCCAGTCTCTGAACTCATCGTTCAACGCCATCGCCTGGCCCCCCACCCGACCCGACACCCATCGCTGAAAGCAAACGCTTCCATCCTGGGTCACCTTCATCACCTTCTTCAGTGGGAGGCAACTCCCAGTTTGGAACTCCAGCTGGCCAGGTACCCAGTTTCTAACTCCCCACTCTCCCCGGCAGCGGCCAACCCCACACAATGAGTGCCCAACACAAAACAGCTCTCAGTGGGGCAGGTGGACAGTGTGCTCAAAGTGCCACACACAAGAGCCCTGGAGAGAAAGGTCCCTTATTGGGAAGCAGTAAGGGACAGCATGGGTGTGATACAGTTTAGACAAGAGACCAGGAACTGGAGGTCTTCAGGAGACATAAGGAGATAAGACCAGGTGCTCACATCCCAGGAGCAGGCCCAACAAGAGATCCCTGAGGTGCAGTCTCCCTTCAGGGACCGGCAGGTGCCACACCCCACTTCCAGGTGCCCCCCGCCTAGAACCAACCCTCCCTCCCTGGTTACCTGAGGACGGAGACTCCAGGTAACAAGAGACGGTCGTCTGGATGAGAAGGGAAGCAGGAAAGATAATGATCTCCAACCCAAACAATCCTTGTTTCTTTCTTCAAGATTTTTTTTCCTTTTTTCTTTCTTCTCCTTCTCTCTTCTCCCACCCTCACACCCCAACATATGTGAAACCAAGTACTTTGCATGAATTAGGATAGTGAGGACTGAGATGACTGAATATTACAGCTGTGCTTTTTTTTTTTTTTTTACAAAAACAGCAAGCAAAGAAGAGCAAGATGTTTGAACAATGTCTCTGCCCAGAAAACTGGAATGAGGAGAAAATGGAAGCAGAGGACCAGTGAGGAGGGATTTGCAGGTGGAATCCAGCCTTGAGACAGGAGGAACAGAAGAAAGGGAGCCCCGCAAAGGCGTTTCCAAGGCCAGATGATGGGGCTGGTTGATGGAGGAAGGGGGAAGAAGAAATCCGGGTCGTGGACTTGCGCCCACTTTCCTAGAAGGCTCAGAGTGGGGCTGTTGGGCTGGAGGGGACAGCATGCCATGGCACTCCCACACCACTTGAAGGGTGTGCTGCTTCCCTGTCTCTCCTGCTGTCTAATCTTCTGGTTTTCTGGTCTAGTCCTCTGTGTTGCCAACCATCTCACCCCCACCACCGACCCCTGAGTGTTCAGGGCTTCCTCAGGTGAGGACCTTGACATTCTGCACTGCTCACTCTTTACGCTAGACGTGGGCTACAGCGTGGATCCCTGGCTATCTTCTCACTCCAAACTCTGTGGAAAGATGCAGATTCCTTTATCCAACCCCCTCCTGGATGTCCGCTAGACTATTCCATCAGCAACTCAAGCTCAAGGTCACCTTCCCCAAGATGCCCACTTAAGTTGGATCCCCAAATGTTTTCTCTGCTCTTCTGTCTTCTGCTCTGTGTCCCGGGACATTAGCCCATGTGGACAGGCTGTTCTTCTGGTCTCCGGGCATCACAGAGGGTGGGAGAGAGGGAGGTGGTGGAGGCTCCTCTGGGGTTCCCTTTGTCCTCCAGAGGGACAAGGGACTCTGTCCACATTCCCTTCTCCTCCCCACCCACTTCAGGCCTGCCTTCTTATGCCCCCAAGCAACTACACTATTCCTTGAGGCTTTGAATTAGGCCCTCATCTTACCCAGGTGGAGAGTGCGGCTGGTCTCCTTGAAGGGCCTGGAGAGCACTCCCTTCTTCCTTCAGGGACACTCGCCCCTCACCATCCACAGGTGATATACACAGTGGCTGAGCCCCGCCATCCAACCCACGTTCCTCAACATGCAATTGAGGTCACCCTAAAGTCCAATACTGGTGTTGTCTACCCCTCCTTTCTTCTCCTCTCTACCTTCTTACTCAGTAATAACACTCACTCCCCAGCCACCTGCACCCCAGCCGTTTACAGAACATACCACCATGCTTCATCCTCCAAACCTGAAATGGCCTTGAATTCCAAAATCCAAATTAAGATTCTGGAACCTTTCCTCTCATCATGACTTCTTTCTACCTCAAAGCTGCTCAAACTTAGAACTGGAAATAAACGCAGCCAGCTGCAGTTCTCTAAGCAGCAGCTTTGTCGAGCTGTGTCTCCCCTGCCTGGAACCCTCTCAGTCCAGGAGGGAAACATGGCGGATGGAGGACTCCCAGTGAGGTTTTCTTAACCAGCCTCCACTTAACCAGCTCTTCAGCTGAGCTGTGTTCCTCTGTCCCACATGAGAATCCTGGCTGACACCCTCACAGTGAGCTCTGGAGAGCAGGATCTCTGCTCACCAGCTCAGTGAACACTGACAGAAAACTGGTCTATTGGCTCCCAAACCTGCTTCTGTCAGTTAACTTGCTATTGTGTTTAATATCATTTAACTAAATAGTCTCCATAAGCAGAAGAATTCTGAGTATAAAAGAGTCAATTCATTCCACAAATATTCATTAATTGTCCGTGGTACACTGAGCATTCTTCAGTTATTAAGATCAACAATAATTAATATGAAAGCCCTGACCTCCTGGAGCCTGTGTTCTAGGTTGGAAACATTCTGGGTTGAATTGTGTCTCCCCCGCCAACCCCGTTCATATGTTGGAGCCCTTACCCTCGGTGCTGCAGAATGTGACCTTATTTGGGGAAAGAGCTGTTGTAGATAGAATTAATTGAGTTTAGATGAGGTCATACTGGAATATCATGGACTCCTAACCCAATGTGAGTGGTGTCTTTATAAAAAGAGGACATTTGTAAACAGACACATAGGGAGAATGTCATGGAAAGATGAAGGCTGAGACTGGGGTAAGGCTTCCATATGCCAAGAAACATCAAACATTGCCCACAAAACTAGAAGTTAGGTGAACGATCTAGAACAGGTTCTCCTCACAGCCTCAGAAGGAACCAACCCCACCAACACCTTGATCTTGAACTTCTAGCCTCTGGGACTGTGAGACTATAAATTTCTCTTGTTTAAGCCCTGAAGACTCTGATATTTTGTTACAGCAACTATAGTAGACTAATACAGGGCCATGGGCACTTAAACAATGATAGAACACCCACTGCTGCTGATGTCTGTGGAGCTGAGAGAGGGAGAAGTGAGGAAAATTGGGGGTGGGGATAGGGACATGGAGTGGGTGGGGTTGGATTGCTATCCTAGGGCAGGAGGAAGGCCTCTGACAAAATGGAAAAGAAATGAAGATGGAGATCCTGTATAGATATCAGGGACTTGATTCCAGACTCAAGGACCAGAAGTGTAAAGGAGGGAAGTGAGAGTTATTGGGTGGAAAAGGCAGTGGTGTAGCTGGAGAAGTTGGGGAAGGGGCTGGAAGGGAGGCTAGGTGGTTGGTCCAGGAGGGCGTTGGCCTGCTGTGGCTGAGTGAGATGCAGAGTCCCTGGGAGGTGGTAAGGGACAGGAACTGAGTTGCATTTTGAAAGGAGCCTGTGGTTGCTGTGTGGGGAGCAAGGGAGGAAGCCAGAGCCCAGAGTGGGGACTCCAATGCAGTGAGGTGAGGAAACACCCAGGGAGACACAGACTCTGAGTTCCCAGTCAAGGTCAAGCCAAAGGGACTCACCAGCAGGTCAGCTGTGGTACAAGAGAGAGATTAATCAGGGCTCAACCTCAAAGCCAGAATTGTCATTTGCTAGGAAAATGGGAGTTATGATTCTTAAAACTATGTTAAATGCTTTGGGAAAGAAACTGGATGAAACCTCAAGACTAGAACAAATAGCTGTTAAATTGCTAGTGAATTAGCCCAGCAAACTGAGGCCAGGGCCAGCCACTGACTGTAAATAAAATACTCCTATAAATAAAGTTTTATTGGATAAATAAAGTTTTATTGGAACAGAACATATCATTAATTTATATTTCATTTCTGGCTGGTTTTTGTAGGACAATGGCAGAGTTCTACAGTGAACAGGTGTGACAGAGACCATACATCCTGCAAAACCAAAAATTTGTATTATCTAGACCTTCATGGAAAAAAAATTGTCCATTTCTGAATTAGACGATTCTAAGAAATTTCAGATTCTGCCTTCAGATAACCTCATCAGTGCTTTATGTTATTGTCCTATTTAGACGCATTGTAAATTGCATCTGATATGAATCAGGATTCTCAGCTTTAACCAGCGGTGGTCTCAGTAGTGATGAGCGTGAGGACTTGCACTGGTCCAGTGGCTCCTTGGTGATGGCCTTTCATGGACCTGGAGAGGACTGGAGCCTCTATCCGATGGCACAAAGTGGCCAAATCCTATGCCTATCCGATGGCATAGGATTTGGCCACTTTGTGCAGGACTTCCCAGGGAAGTGACCTGTGGAGCCACCCTGTCTGAAGCTAGTTTTCTAGAAGTTTGGGGTGAGGTCATAGCCTGGAGGATGGTCTCAGTTTTCTTCCTTGGCAAGCTGAGCACTCATCTTTCCCAGCCCCAGACAGATTCCCAGCCCACCCCTGCTCGGCTCTGCAGGGTAAGTGTACAGGTTCAGTCTCTGAGCTGCAGCCTTACGTCTGTGGATTCTGACTACAGTTGACACCTTCCTTCTCTGGATCTCTTCACCCAACCCTCTGTCCTTGGAAAAATACTCATTAGGAACTTCTAGGTCGGAGGTTGTTTCTGCAGGGTTTTGGAGTCATTAAGGGAAGCCCCAGATAAGGTCAAATGTTCACCCAGAACCCCTCCCAGAGGGCTGGATGCCCACCCTGCCTCATCCTCCACTGCATACCTGCTGCCCCGTGATATCTCCTCCACCCCTATCCCTGCCCTTGCTCTGTGCTGTGCTTTTTGTCTCTGGAGCTGGACCTTCGGCTTGGCCCATCTCACGGGCCTACTGCAGCAGGTCTGAGCTCCTAGAGAGCGGGCTCATGTCATTCACTTGAGCATCCTCAGTGTCTGACACAAAGCACATGTTCTGCAAGGTGGGTTGGAGCAAACTGGCTCTA
Organism: Marmota monax; assembly: GCF_021218885.2. Taxonomy (NCBI): domain Eukaryota; kingdom Metazoa; phylum Chordata; class Mammalia; order Rodentia; family Sciuridae; genus Marmota; species Marmota monax. The sequence goes on along the minus strand of NW_026695217.1, from coordinate 2,417,234 downwards.
AAATCACCCCCTGTTTCTTGCTTTCTGGGGCCACTGGAAAAGTTCAGTTATATTTACATATGTGCCCAGAAGGGAGGTGAAGGGTGCTTAGTGGGCGGAAGGAAAGGACACGAGAAATGAGAGGAAAAGAGGAAGATATTCGAGAAAGAAGAGCAAGTGTCTCCGAAATCTCTGTCAAGATCCAAAAGCATGAGGCTCCAAAGTAAGGACAATTAAACCATCACCCAAAGGGCTTACATGAGATGAACAAGGTTATCCCACCATGATCACAGAGTAGGACCGACATCTACAGCAGCCACAAAAATGTGCGTGAGCTGAGCTGAAATGAAATGACAGAAATGTCGCAGCTCCTATGGTGACACGTGGGAAGCTCACAGTGCCTTCCTCCGTCAGGTGTTCAGCATCATATGTCCAGGGCCACTGTACTGAGGCTCCCATGAGAAATACTCAAGGCAAGGAAGGGTACCCCGGGCTGCAGGGCAGAAGGCCTGTCTGCCCCTCACTTGCCTCCTGGTCACCTGGGCTTCTGTTTCGGGGCTCCCTGTGATGTCCTCTGTGGTCTGGGTATAGCTAATAGCTGGACTTCAGTGAGGCTCCCAGATACAGGTATCAACATAGGGGACTGTTAAATGTCCTGTTGCCTGGGAAGGAGCCACTGCCTAGACGCAGCAGAGGTAGTGAGAACTTCCAAGAATCTGATATATCAAGTCAATTTTGAAATACTAGACTTTAAACCCATCCGGGAAAAATTTAATCACTTTTTAAAAGAAAGAACAGACGTTTGTCCTGGGGCAGAAAGAGTGAGTAATAAGAAAATAATTTATATTGGATTCTAAATTTACTAGGAAGCATCCAGAGCAAGGCCCATGCATGGCCCAGTTCAATAACTGTCAAATAACGGTGCAATCAAAGTCCTGATGTGCCCAGGGGCTGGACGCCAGACTCACGTGGAGTCGTAGCCCAAGTTCACAATCCTCAGTAGAAATTGGCTGCTTTAAAGCAATTTTAAGGCTTTTATCTAGCATTGCCCTGACTGACACTTCAGGATTCACCACGAATGCTCCAGTCAGTCTGTAGGGTCAGAGCTGAGGAGAAAACAGGTGTCATGAGGGAGGGGGTTCGCTCAGGCTGAATAGTCGGTAGATGGTGTAATATTTGGGAAATCAACTTTTGAAACTGTATCAGTCACCAACTAGTAAATGGGAGTGTCCCCCTGTCCTCTAGGAAGTTGTCTGGACTATGTTCTTGCTCATAGAAATGCTGTTACAAATGAGCTTGGGTCGTTAGTGGTGAATGTGAGCATTGGGATGTGGCCCTGGAGGGCATGAGGAAGGGTGCTCAGAACCCACTCGTCCAGGTGCTGGGGAGGCCAATGCTGCTGGCTCCACTCAGGAAGGCCCACTCTGCTGCAAAGCCCCTTGGTCACAGCTCAACTCTCCAGAGAAGTCGCTCCTGGGCACACTCTCATCACAGCTTCAGAGCTGGCCTAGTGCCACAAGGACAGGTGATTGGCACTTGAGGTGCAGAATCACACCCAAGAGTGGGAATAGGGGGTGGATGGCAGAGGTGTGGTGTCAGGGGTGGCAAATGAGGAAGTGTGAGACTAATAACGGCAGAATCTGGGACCTGTAACTGTCCTGAGCCTACAGATGCAAGAGGGCAGGAGGAGACAGAGGCAGAGAGAGAGGAAATGGGGAGAGGGGACAGAGAAACAGAGAGGGACACAGACACTGAGGGAAGAAGCACGAGAGCTGTCCCTGTGAGCAAGGGCTGGCCCCGAGAGCCAGCTGGGCTTCAGCAGAGGGAGGGGCTCCAAGCCGATTCCCTGTGATGCTTTTCTGAAATTTCCATGATTTTCTACCACTTCTTCCCAGGGCTGAGACCTGGTGAAAAGCTGGGGGAAAGGAGTAACGGTGGTCAGTGTGCCCACTCTGACTGTAAACATGCAACCTCTACCAGGCCAGGTGCCCAGGCTCACCCAGGTCCCACCTGAGACCACCTGGAGGCTCCTGGACCTTCCTGGACCATTACAGCTGTGAGTCAGAGGAAAGGCCTAGAACAAGAAAGAAAGAGTCACGGAGGGAGAGGGGAAGGGATGTGGGGGAGAGGAGGATGCCAGGTGGGGAGACCTGAGCCCAGGACCTGGCATTGAGGACCCCAGTGGTGCACTAGGCTCTTCAGAGAGAACTGATACCACCATTAAGCAGAGAAAGAGGAGAAAAATGGAAACACAGCAATTTCTCCCACACTGAGAACACTAACAGCACCTAGACTCAAACAGAGAGAACATCTCTAGAGTTAGGTCCCTAACTGGCTATCTCTGAATATTCACAGATCAACTGACGGGAACTGTTGGGGGGAATGGTGCTAAGGGGAAGAGGCTGACAGATCTTTCCAAAATGATATTTGAATTTTGCATTCAGAATTTGAATGTGATTGAATTATATGTTTTAAGTGAATAAATTTTAATTAAGTTCTTTAAAAAGGACTTGAAATACATCAGAGTTTTCATTTTGCCACTAAAGCCAGGTGTGGTTGGCACTTGCCTGTAATTCCAGCAACTCAGGAGGCTAAGGCAGGAGGATTGAAGTTTGAGGTCAGCCTCGGCAACTCAACGAGATCCTATCTCAAAATAACACATAAAAAAAAATAACACTAGAGAGGGGCCGGGTTGTAACTCAGTAGTAGAGTGCTTGCCTAACATGCGTGAGGCACTAGGTTCGATCCCTGGCACCACATAAAAATAAACAAATAAAATAAAAAGTATTGTTTTCATCTGCAACTAAAAAAAAATATAAAAAAAAGGACTAGAGAGGGGCTGGGGTTGTGGCTCAGAGAGTACTTGCCTAGCACATGTGAGGCACTGGGTTTAGCGCTCAGCACCGCATATAAATAAACAATAAAATAAAGGTCCATTGACAACTAAAAATCATTAAAAAGAATAAAAGAAAAAAAAAAGGACTGGGATGTAACTCAGTGGCAAAGTACCCCTGAGATCAATCCCCAGTTCCAAAAAAAAAAAAAAAAGCTGCGACACTTTGGATTATTAACTGATATAACAAATAACTATGGGTCATTTTGAGGCAAGTGTGATACTAGGAATTTAGTCTATGTATTTAGTATTCCATGTAGGTCTCTTGTATGCCAGGCACAGATCTAGGATCTTGAGAAGGTGTCCATGAGGCGGTGACATTTTGAGAATAAGATTCTACTAATGACTTGTTCAGGAAATACTTTGAATAGATACCTGAAACAGGAAGAAAATACCTATGTTACATTATGAGGTACAAACAAAGTGGCAGAAGAGTATATAATGTAACCTATCTTTGTAAAATAAAAACCACTGCATGTAAATACACAGGGAAAGTCTGGAAGGGTTCACTTCAAACAGATCAGCTCTGCCCATCACTTGCAGATGGGAGCACATGAGGGAACTGGACCAGCTCATTTGTCACTTCACATACTTTTGCAATTATTTGTGTTTTTTTCACAAGTATGATCTATTACTTTCCTTTCCATGGTTATGCTTTTATATTTATTTTTTGTTGTGACAAAACATACATGAGACAAAGAAACCTCACCAGAGGTTTCTTACCTGCAACTTGGTCTTGAACTTCTCAGCTTCTAGAATTGTGAGTGATGCATTTCCAAGCATTTTTGTTATAGCAGCATGAACAGGGAAAGACCTATTGTACCATCAGACACCCTAATTTATTCAACCATTCACTAATGAAATAAATTCAGAACGCTTAAACCATTTTTCTATAACAAACAATGTTTCCAGGAGCATCTTGAACACCTGTCAGTTCATCTAAGTTTCTGAGGTTTCCTAAAAAATGTCATAGCTGGGTCAAGCACTGTGCATTTAAAAAATCTCGACAGATTAAGCCTCTTGCCTTCTGATTCAGTTGTCTATTTCCCCAACAATGCTGCATAAAAAAACCACAAGAACTTAGAGGTTTAGTAATACACATCTGTGCTTGTGTATAAAGGGCAACTGGCGGGCCACTCTGCTGGTCTTGGCTGGGCTTGTCCTTATGTGTGCAGATTGGCAGAGTCAGGTGGCAGGGGCCAGGCTGGCATAAGGGTAACCCTGCTCTGCTCCACGTGTACCTTCTCCACCAGCAGACAAGCCTGGGCAGGTTCTCCCAGGTGCAGAGAAAGGGGCAAGCCAGCCGCACACTTGCATCATCTGTACTTGAACTTTGAACATCTCATGGGCAAATCACAGGGCTGAGCCTGGAGTCAGAAAGAAAAAATGCCACCAGGTTATGAGGCAAAGGGTGTTGATTTAGGGAGAAATGAAGAATTGGGGATATTTATGCCATCCCAACACTGTGAGCTAACTACAGTCTCCCTGTAACAGTGTCCTCTTTATGCTTTGCATATAACCCTTGCTGCTCTACCACTGCAACTGTTTTATTTTTTAATATTTTTTTAGTTGTCAATGGACCTTTATTTTATTCATTTATATGCAGTGCTGAGTATCGAACCCAGTGCCTCACACATGCTAGACAAGCACTCTACCTCTGAGCCACAAACCCAGCCCTGCAACTAATTCTTTTTTTTTTTTTTTTTTTTTTTTTTTTTTCAAAATTTTAATATTTATTTTAGTTATTGGCGGACACAACATCTTTGTTTGTATGTGGTGCTGAGGATCGAACCCGGGCCGCACGCATGCCAGGCGAGCGTGCTACCGCTTGAGCCACATCCCTAGCCCGCAACTAATTCTTTTATTAAGTTATTTATTTATTCTAATTTGTGATACATGATAGCACAATGCAATTCATTTCATATTACACATCTAGAGCACAATTTTTCAAGTCACTGATTGTATACAAAGTACTTTCACACCATTAGTGTCTTCATACATTTTCTTAGGGGAATAATGTCTAACTCATTCCACTGTCATTCCTACCCCCTCCCTTCCCCTCCCTCCTCTTTGCCCTATCTAGAGTTCCTCCATTCCTCCCATGCTCTGCGCCTCCCATTATGAGTCAACATCCTCATATCAAAGAGAGCATTCGGCCTGTGGTTTTGGGAGATTGGCTTACTTCACTTAGTAATATACTCTCCAACTCCATCCATTTACCCCTGCAACTGATTTTTAAAATGGACATGTTTATTTCTTTTCCTCTCTCCCCCTCCCTAATCTTAGGGGAAACAGGATCACCTTTCTTCCCCATCCTAGGCAGAGTTATCTGTCCCTGAGTACACACTCACCATAGGAAGGAAGTAATCCAGACTTAGGGGATGGTAGCAGAAGACCTCAAAAACATCTATCTCCCAAATTAACAAGTGAATTACAACTCCAACAGAGAACACAAAATGTAGCCTTTGAGTCACCTCTTTAAAAGCCCCCTGTTGGGGCTGGGATTGTGGCTCAGAGGTAGAGCGCTCACCTAGCATGCACCTGGGTTCGATCCTCAGCACCACATAAAAATATATGATATGTCAAGAGCTATGTAATGTTTTGAACAACTAATAAAAAAATAAATAAATGGAATAAAGGTATTGTGTCCAAATACAACTATATATATATATATATATATATATATATATATATATATATATATATATATATCTCCCCTGTTCCTGCTGATGGGCAGAATCACAGCCTTTGGGACAGGAGTCCCTGTGTTTCTTCTTTGCTAACAAAGTAATAAGTCTTCTTTTTCCTTTTTCTCAAAACTGTGTCCTCGTTATTGATTGGCATCAGGAACCAGAACCAAGCTTTTGGTAGGTAAGAATCACTACAGACTTTTCAACATCAGATATAAACAATTTAAAAATTTTTGCTAATCTGATAGGAAAAAAATCAAATGAAGCATTGCTTTGATTTTCATTTCCCAGATTAATCGTGAGGTTTATCTACTTTTCATTCATATATTGCCAATACTTTGTGAGTTGTTTATACTTTGTTTCAAATTTGTTTATACTTTTCGAATTGTTTCTTCATATACTTTTAAAAATATCCCTACTGATTTCTTTTTTAAAGATGTTTTAAAATATCTTTTTTAAAAAAAAAAACCACTATTTTATTCACAAAGGTAAAATGGAGGATAAAACAATTTCAAGTAATTTGAGCAAATAAAATCTTCAATTTTTACTCAACTATCTGAATATTCTAAGGGAATTTTGGTATGAATTATCTATGTCATTTCTTCGATTCTCCATCTTGCCATTTCAACCAAGAAAAGTTAAATTATTCCCTTTCTCCTTCTGATAAAGAATTTTAAAATAAAATTTTGCTCCAACCTTCTCCTTAACAAAACCAAACACTAGAAATTAATTCCACCTCTTCTATTTTTAGCAAGTGCTTCTAACACAGTCTTTCCTATTGTTTTTACCTGAAAACCTGTTCCAAGGCTTTGTATTTACGCATGTTCTTTTTGGCCATTTTGACTGAATTCACTAATTAAGTTGAAAAGGAAAAAACTGATTTTTGATTCAGTTCTACCCTCCATGGTCTCCTCCCAACCGTGCGTCTCGTTGTCAGGGAGGGCATGACACAGCCCAGGGAAGAGAGCCCCATGGGGCCCGGGGTGCAGCTGTGGAATTTTCAGTGAAGAGTAAAAAGATGGGATATTCCAGTCAGAAGGGAAATGAAAAATTTTAAAACACACCATTTTTTTTTACCCCTTTGAAGTGGAAAATAAAATGAAAACAGTTTAAAAAAAATTTTTAAGCAAAATGGTGGCATAAATGGTAGGTTGAATTTTTAAAACTCAGTAACACACCTAGGTACTAGCAACCATGACTAATTAGAAAACAGGGAGGGAGGGACGGAGGGGAACAGACACACTACCATTTTGACAGGATCTAAAAATACAAAATGCCTGAAATTTTAATGAACAAGATGAATAGCATATGTGACAGCCTTTTTGAGATAAGAAAGACCTTCTGTTTTTAGTGAATAATAAGATCGTACTGGACTGATGGTCACACAGGAAACAACTATAAAATTGAGACATAACTCGGAAAACAGTGTCCTGAAGGTACCCAGGAGTGAAGCCAAGGCACAGCCTCGTGCAGGGAGGACCCTGTGTGGCCCTGTGGCTTTTAGGCAGGGGCCAGACACAGGGCTCCAGGGTGCCTGGTGGGGAAACACCATTCTTTATGGCTTAGAGGATGAGAAAGAGAATCTGGGGAGCTCTGTGTGTATGTGTGTGTGTGTGTGTGTGAGAGAGAGAGAGAGACAGATAGACATACAGACAGAGTGACAGACAGAATCCCAGAAGGACAGCCTGGGCCCTTGAATTACACACATGTGGGACAGATCTGCTCAGGAGAGGAGAGACTGAGGCTGCGGCCCAGCCAACATCGCTCGCTGGCTGCCCAATCCTAGAAAGGACCCTTGCCAGAAGGTGTGAGCTGGATCCCAAGTCTCCACAGCGTGACCTCTGTGATGTCCAGGAAGTCCAGACTACCTCCCATTCATTCAGACTACAAGCTCAGGGAAACGGAGCCAGCCTCCAGAGCAGACCTGGTGATTGGTGGAAAGCCTGAGGTGAGACACGTGGAAACTAACAGTTTTAAAGTGGCTAGTACAACAGTTGGTTTTTGTTTGTTTTGTTTTGTTTTGTTGGTACGGGAATTGAACCCAGAGGCAATCAACCACTGAGCCACATTCCCAGCCCTTTTCAAATAATTTTTTTTTATTTTGAGACAGGGTCTAACTAAGTTGCTCAGGGCCCCACTAAATTGCTGAGGCTAGCCTTGAACTTGGAATCCTCCTGCCTCAGCCTTCTAAGTCGCTGGAATTACAGACGTATGTGCCACCATACCCGGCTTATTTCATCTATTATTAAGGAAGTGAAATAAAACACACCCACAGAGAATAGAAATGATACAAAAAAAAAAGGAATCCAAAGTTTCTAAAACAACAACAAAAAAATATTTAGCATTTGAAATGAAAGATTCCTGGGATAACAGCCAGCCACAGTAGCACGTGCCCATAATCCCAGTGACTTGGAAGACTGAGACAGAAGGATCACAAGTTCAAGGCTAGCCTCAGCAATTTAGTGTGGCCCTAAGAAACTCAACAAAACCCTGTCTCAAAATAAAAAATAAATAGGACTAGGGATAGGACTCAGTGGTTGGGCAACCCTGGGTTCAATCCCTCATACCAAAAAAACAAAAACTAAAATACAAAACAAAACAAAATCATGGGATGGATTTAATGGCAAAAATAGAAAGAGCCAAAGGAAAGAGTAGACAAACTAGAAGAGTGATGAAAAGGTAACAGAAAGCCTAAGGATTAAAGAGAAAAGCTCAGAGCCTCAGGGATCTGACAGGTAAAATTGAACACCGTGTCATGTGTAGTGATTAACTCAAGGAGACGCGGGAAAAGAATGGGACAGGAAATTTGAAGGAATAGTGGCTAAAATTTTGCTAAAATCTTATGAAAGGTTGTATTTACAGACCCAAAGACAATCTGCATTTACAGTCCAGATAATCCATAAATACTAAGTTGGGCAAAAACAAAGAAGGCCACGATAAGGGACATCATCAACTGTCAAGCTGCTAGAGACAGAATCAATACTGAAAACAATAAAAGAAACTGAGCATATGGCACCCGGGGAACAAGTTAGTTACTGGCTTCTGTTTCATCATATACAAACGAGACCAGAGGAAAGAATATCTTTAAAGTGTCAAAAGGAAAAAAGGCTGTCAGCCAGGTGTGGTGGTACCCATCTATAATCCCAGCAGCTTGGGAGGCTGAGGCAAGAGGATCTTGAATTCAAAGCCAGCCTCAGCAAAAGTGAGGCACTGAGTAACTCAGTGAGACCCTGTCTCTAAATAAAATACAAAAAAAAAAGGGCTGGGGATCCCCAGTACCAATAAATAAATAAACAAATAGAATTTTTAAAGGGTTGTCAACCCAGAATTCTATAAACTGCACAGTGAAAGTGGTGATTCCTCCAGGAATCAGAACAAAAGAAGACATTTTTATACAAAAGAGAAGGATTTGTCTCAGCAAACCTACACTAGCAAGAAATGCTAAAGGAAGTTCTTCAGAATGAAAGGTGCTGATATTGTTATGGGCCCCTATATGGACAATGACCAGACAGACTCCATTTGTCCTGAGACTTCACGTCATGTAAGAAATGATTCTCCCAGGGAAGGTCCCACCTCTTGTGCCCATCAACAGTTGCTTAGTACAGCATGTTTGGCAACACAAAAATGGCAAGTCTTATACGATGTAAAAGTGTTCTCTCTTTGGTTCCCGGTTTTCTTGGACAATGTACCCTGTCAGAGATTGAGCGTCTAGATGTGAGTAACCATTCTTTAACCTGTACTCAACTAGGGATGCTTTGGCCCACTTCCCTTTCTGCTTATGATTTTAGATATCGTGACATTTGTATATGCTTTTGAATCACAGCAACAGCCATTTATACTTTAATATGGTTTTGGACTATAAAAGACATACTCAAACCCCGGGAGGGGGTTGAAGGGTGTAGACTAGCAGTTTGCCCCTTGGCCCGCCAGCAGGTGGATCCAGACTGCCAACTGGTAGATAAATGTTCCATCTCCTGCTTTAAGATCGACTCAGTGATTTATGGCAATCTCGCCTCAACATATCAGAGAAAAACTCAGATCTTCAGAAATGAATGAAGAACATAAAAATGGTAAATATCCGGCTAAATACAAAAGACCTTTTTTTTTTTGCTTTAATTTTTGTAGACTGCCCATGAATATTTAAAGCAAATGCAGTATTACCGTGTAGAATTCATGATATATGGGGATACAGTGTGTCCAACAGAGACAGCATAGAGCATGCAGAGTAGGAGAAATGTAGACCCATATAACTGTGAAGTTTCTGCATCAGTGTGGAATATTCATGCAGCAAGTATAATCGAATGGTGAGGAGTTAATGAGGGAGGATACAGGTTCCCATTCTTCTGAAGTCAGTGCCTCCACTGTTTCTCTCCCACTAAATGCAGCCATTAAAACACCTGATACAATACCTGGAGCAGCAGTTGACATCTCTGAAAAATAAATAGCAGCAGGCACATCGGGAAGGGTGAGCAGAATTTTAAATATGGCTGAATTTACCATTGTTTCCTCTTGCATCACCCAGCCTCAGCTCAACACAGCCCAAGATCCAGAATAGAGTGTGAAAAGTACCATGGAAATTGTGGAGAAGGAGGAACTCAGGAAAATGCATTCATAAAGTTGCTTATGAACATCTGGGCTCACCTCTGATCTAGGCAGGCATGAATCGGACCACAAACATATATGCAATGTCCTAGAATTTTAAAAAGATATAGAATCTAATAATATTCAAATTGTCCAGGATACAATCCAAAATCACTCAATATTAAAAAGAACCAGCAAGAATCTCCAGCTACATGGGAAAAGACACCAACAGAAAGTGAGGCTGAGATGACACAGGGATTGAAATTATCTGACAAGACCTTAAATCAACTGTCATAAGGAAGAAGGGGAATGCTCTTGAAATGCATGGAAAGATAAAACATCCTGGCAAACACTAAAGGTATAAATGAAAATTACTGAGCAGACACCATGCACAGGCTTGGGGCAGAGAACTTGGAACCCTTGTGAACTATTAGTGAGGACATAACATGGAACGACTGCTGTAGAAAATACAAAGGTAAAATCTCAAAACATTACAATTAGAATTACCACATAATTCAGCAATTCCATTTGTGGGTATATACTCAATAATTGAAAGTGGGGTCTCAAAGAAATATTAATATTGCCCATGTTTACTGCAGTATTATTTACAATAAATAGCCTCTTCTGAGAATTGATTGTCCCTGTTATATAAGAGTAAATAAAAGTTTGATACTAAAATCTTTGTAACAAAATCGAAACATTTTTCGTAATTTTTCTGAAAATTATATTTTTGTAAAAATTGTATTTTTAATCCATGAAAATATTTTTGTGATTCAGACATTTACTTAGCTTTCTGATATTCAGCTTTGACCATAACTTTGAGACTTGTACGATGTCAAGACTTCTAAAGTTATGATGGATAGAACAACCGGAGAGAGAAAAGAGCCAGATATAGACCTGGACATATTTATAAATTTAAATTTTTATAATTTATAAATCTGAGTATCTGTTGATGATTAGAATGAAATATGAAATGGTTTGAGTAATAATAAAAAATATAAATTTGATTTAATGGGCATATTAAAGAATATTCTACAAGGAAAGAAAAGATTTCTTTTTTTTTTTAATTTTTTAATATTTATTTTTTAGTTTTCGGCGGACACAACATCTTTGTTTGTATGTGGTGCTGAGGATCGAACCCGGGCTACACGCATGCCAGGCGAGTGCTCTACCACTTGAGCCACATCCCCAGCCCAGAAAAGATTTCTTAATACGAACTCTTAGTCTTCCTTCAGAATTCCTGAACAAACCTACTGTCAGAGGCTGGTCATGACAATGTAAATGCAAGAATAAATAGCTCTGTTGTTAATAAAAAGACATCAACGTACAACCACAAGGATCAAAAGCTACACGGTAAAAATGACTTCACCAAGTGGACTAAATTTACCAGTGACTGACCCCAAGGAGATGGAGATAAGTGATCTGCCAGAGACAATCTCAGCGAAATTCAAGAAAATACAAAGAAGCAACTTAAAATTTTATCAGAAAAAAATGTAAAGATTGAAATAACAATAGTAAAAAAAAAGGAAAGAAAAGAAAAACTGGGAATTGAAAAATAAAATTAAAGAAAATTTAAAAATTAAATAGAGAGCCATAAACAGTGTAATAGATCAGGTAGAAGAATGAATGAGATGAAAATAAGCACTCAGAGGGGAGAAGAAACAATATAAAAAGGAATGAAGCAGCCTTACAGGACTTACAGAACAATATAAAAAGAGCATTCCTTGGGTTTCTGGCATTCAAGAGGGAGCACAGAAAGGAAAGGAGTAGGGTCTACTGAGGTTCTCCAGGCCATTGACAGAATGCCCCGGAGGAGATGGTGGAACCCCAATCCCTTGCCCCCACCTTTTTTTTTTCTTCCTGGCCATGAGATAAGCAGTTTTGCCATTCCACACACTCATGATGCTCTGCATGGGCCTAAAGTAACAGGGTCAACGAATCACAGATAAAAACCTGAAACTGTGAGCCAAAATAAACCAACCTGTCTCTCTTTCTATTCCTTTCTTTTCTCCTCTTTCTTCCTGGGATTGACCCTAGACCCTCAGACATGCTCAGTGAGCATTCTACCACTGAATATATACCCTCAGCCCCACCTTTTTCCTTTATGAAGAAAACTTTATAAAGGTTTTCTTTTTTTCTTTGATTAGCTCATGTATCTCTCATAGTAACAGAAAACTGAATAACACATGGAGCAACTGGAACCCTCATATATAGTTGGTGGGAAAATAAAGCAATAGTCGCTTTGGAAATCAGCTTGATAGTGTCTTATAAATATGGAGTTTTCACGTGACCTAGAAATTCCAATCTTACGTTTTTACCCAAGAGACGTGAGAATGTACATATACAAAAAGTAAAGTTCTTAGTAGCTTTATTCATAATAGTCCCAAACTGAAATTCATGCTGATATATATCAACTTATGAATAGATATAAAATTGTGGTACATCCATAGAATAGGATAGTACTTAGCAATAAAAAGGAATGAGCTATTGAGACATACAACAAACCGAGTCTCAAAACTAGTATTTAAACACAAGAAGCCAGACATGGCAGCTTACATACTCTATGAGTCCACTGACAGGAAAACAGTCAAATACCTATCATGACAGAAAACAGGTTAGCGGCTGCCCCAGGACAAGGTGGGAAGTCTTATCCAGGAGAGGCACAGGGAACTTTCTGGGTGAATGGAAGTGGTCTGTAGCTTGATTGTGGCAGTAGTTTCATGTATGAATAACTTGTCAGATTTCATGGAAAGCTACAATTAAGTGGGTTCATTATATTTTATGTAAATTAGATCTGAAAGATGTTGATTTGAAAATGGGTGAAGTTGTAACAATTCTAAGAAAGGTAAAATCCTTAACTGAAACAAGTCTGTATAACTATACATAAGAAACTGTACCAGAAAAGATGACTGGGGAGTAGTCAAAGTACAGAGAGAAAGATGTACCTAAACATGGACACATAAGCAAACATTCTGAAATAAATGCAAATGCACCTCCAATTGGTGGGTGGCTTTATACCTCGCAGTGTTGGCCAACATGTATAAAAACACCACAGAAATACAACTGGACATAGTCTCCCAACAGTATCACATGAAATGAGAATAAATGGATATCCATAAAGATATGCTTTGCAGTATTATCTAAATTATAGAAAAATCGTAACAACCAAGTGGTTGAAAGGTAGGAGAATGATTAAGTTATAGTATATCAATTTGATGGCATAGTTAATCATTACACAGAATAATCAGGAAGAACCAGAAAGTTAAAAATGAACAATGATATGTACTCCATAACTAAAACTTTGAGGAAAATGTGTCTGAGTATAGACTAACACAAAATTTTAAATAATGGGGTTTTCCTTTCCTTACCTTCTAGAGGTTTCCCTAAAGGTAACCAACGTTTAGATTGTTAACAAGATCTCACAAGGGTTCAAGGTTACAGGTGCACCATAGGGGAGGAGGTGGCACTGGGTCTCTGCTGCACTGGAGTCCTGGCAGTGCACACGCCCAGGTGACTGCCCTGCCCATCATGCTCTGCCTCCCTGGCCCTTCCTGCTCTGCTCTGCAGACTGTGTGTCTCAGACCCACACCTGCTGGTTTCCACCCAAGGTCAGCAAATGCAAGGCTGGTGGGGGCAGGAGCAGGGGAGACGCCAGGATCCCCCTCTCCCTGCTTGGCAATCCCTGGAGAGGCTGGTCCCTTCCAGATCTCATCTCTGCCAGACAAGCCTCAGCTCCCGATCTGACTGGGAACCCCTTCCACATGACGCTGCCCTCCTGAGCCCAGTCCTGGGGTATTGGTGGCTTCTTCCCTGTGCCCTGGTTGGCTTTGGGCCCATTCCCACATGTCCGTAACTAGTACCCCACTGTAACTAGTGAAATCCTCTCTTGTTGAGTGGCCTGGAGTAAGGTCTGGCTCCTGATAGATCCAAGGTGCTGGAGATGGCAGCTATGGAGGCCAAGTTCTCTTGTTCTGCTCATCAATCAAAACTGTCAATTGTTAAAATGTTATTCCTGAAGAGCAAGAATTCAGGCAGTTTTAAAACTTACCTTTATTTTCTGTTTTCTTGCAACAATTTGCAATTTAAGTTTTCTGGAGCAGTCATACATTTTTCTTAAACTTTGGAATAAAAAGGAACACCCCAACCAATCATTCCCCTCCCTTGTGAAGGGCATCTTTCCTCCAGTGAAAACATTGGTAAAAGCAGGCTACTGTCACAATGCTGCATAACAAAGCACCCCAGCCTACAGTGACTTGAAACAATTACTTGTTCAAAGGGGCGAGGTACATGATGGCCTCATTTTGGAGTCCAGGTTTTCAGGGAAAAGGGAATCTCCTCTTATGCATCTCCTAAAGAGATGAGTGGGAACAGCTTCACCATATGTGCAAATCACATGGTCACACCAACCACATAGGGGCAGAAATTTTTCTTTAGGACATTTCTGAGAGAAGAGGACTCTTTGCTGAAAAATATCCAACATAGCTTATCAGGAGGCAGATCCAGGAGGGGGAATCTTCCATAGGACAATTGGCACAGTTTCTTCAGGTCAATGGCAAGAAAATAAAACAAAATAAAACTGTGGAAGGGGGAAGTTAGCTGTAGATCAACATACCCATAGGACTTAAAATCAGCCTACTACAGGGACACAGCCACATCAATGTTTATAGCAATTCAATTCATAATAGCTAAGCTATGGAACCAACCTAGGTGCCCTTCAACAGATGAATGGATAAAGAAAATGTGGTATGTATACACATTGGAGCCATAGAGAAGAATCACTATGACATTTGCCATAAATGAATGGATCTGGAAACTATTGTGCTAAGTGAAATAGCCAATCTCAAAAAAAATATGTGATGCTATTTTTCTGATATGTGGATACTAACACACAATAAGGAGGGTAAGGGAAGAATAGAAGGTCATTGACTTAGACAAAGGGGAATGAAGGGAAGGGAGGGAAGATGGGAATAGGAAAGATAGCAGAATGAATGGCACTTAACTTTCTTGTGTGCATATATGAATACACAACCAGTGAAATTCCACATCATGTACAACCACAAGAATGGGAATTTACACTCCATGTATGTATAATATGTCAAAATATACTCTACTTTCATGTATATCTAAAAAGAACAAGTAAAAAAATTTAGGGTTGGGGTTGTAGCTCAGTGATAAAGCACTTGCCTAACATGTGTGAGGCACTGGCTTTGAATCTCAGTATCACATATAAATAAATAAAATAAAGGTCCATTGTCAACTTAATTTTTTTTTTAAAGAGGGACTTCAGAGGACACAACAACCAATGAGGTCATGTGGCTCTTGATTGGATTTGGGTCTGAGCACACAAACTATTAAAAGAACTTGGAGGGCTGGGGTTGTGGCTCAGTGGTAGAGCGCTTGCCTAGCTTGTGTGAGGCACTGGGTTCGATCCTCAGCACTTCGTATAAATAAATAAAGGTATTAAAACTTTTTTTAAAAAAAGAACTTAGAGACAAGTGGGGAAATACCTCTTTGGACTTTTCCACAGCCAGTTTTTCAAAATAACACTGAAGGCACCCTTTGCAGTATGCTTGCGAATGTTCGAGACAGTCACCTGGCCTTGGGCTTGAGGGTTCCTATAAGGGTTGGCTGCAAATGGAAGGGTGGAGAAATGGAAGGGTGGAGAAATGGAAGGGTGGAGAAATGGAAGCGTGGCTGCCCAGGCTGACCCCCCAGGACCCTGACCACACTCCTGCCCCTTCCCATGGCTGCTGCACCCTCTGGTCCCCTAGCACCTGAGCTTTCCAGGGACCCTGGTCCACTCTGTATGGGGCAGCCGTGCTGGCTGTTGGGCAGGTACCCTGGAGCTTGTGGTGTGTGCAGGTATAGCAAGTGACAGAGATACAGCAAGTGACAGAGTCCAACTCTGCTCGCCTCTCACCGCCTGTAGGCTGGGATCTCCATCAGACCAACTCTCTCCCTGTTGGGACCACTTGCAGTTTGAGGCAGGTAAGTGGGTCAGGGTGCCTTCTCCACCTTTGTCCCTGGAGCAATCTCCCAGCAGGTCATCCTCAGCCTACCTGAGTGAAGACGGGTTTCAGATCAGGACTGGGGGAGCCCTGGAAGCAGAGTCCTGAGGCATGGAAGGCATGAGTGGGCTGGGAGCGGCAGACTCTCAAGCCAGTGCCCCGTGGAGGTCAGGGCTGAAGAGGGATGTGGAATGGGGTGAGCTGCACTCAGTGGCTGCACTCCCAAAATATGCACCAGATTTCCAAAAGGTGGCACACCCACAAACAATGAAACCCACCATGGAATACCTCACTCGTAATTTCATATTGATTATACATTAAATCAATAATATTATGGGCATAGTGCTTTAAGTGAAATTTTTTATTGGAATTAATTTTTCTGTGTTTTTTTTTTAACTTCTTAAATGTGGCTACTAGGAAATTCACAGGGTTACAGGTGTCTCCTGTATTGGAGGGCACTAGCTGGAGGGAGGGACAAGATGTGGCAGGCTCAGCATTGAGGCCAGTGGTCCCCTCCAGCAACTGAGGCTACTCAGCTGTGCTCAGGAACCAACTCTATAAGTCAGGAGGGGCGAGAACACCCCCTGAACTTGCACAAGACAGAGTCTGTGTTGGGGTCACCTGCTTTGGTTGACACAATCTCTGAAACAATTGTGAGCAGGTCAAAATTGTGAGAGAGAGTCTGACAAGATTTAATTTTATATGTAAAGGTAAGTTTCTGCATTTAGCTAAAGGCAGACTGCACAACCTGAGCTTAGAAGATGTGGCTCCTAGAGAGAAAATAAATAAACACTCCACCAACCTTTGGGGCTTCATCATACCACAAGTACCATGTTTTGAAATCAAGAGTCCAGTTACTTTGGCAGTAACTGAAATACAACATTTACTATTCATCTGACAAATCATCATAGTGCACCTGCCATGTGCCTGGGGACTCAGGAGTGACAGAGCCATGCCCTGGTTACAAATAAGTTTACAATAGCTGGAGCCATCGTGAGAAAATATAGCCAAGAGGTGGCAGAGAAGGAAGTGGGGTCAGAGGCATCAGGGGGTTTGGGGGTGCCCAGGCCCTGTACAGGGGCAAGATGCACTCCTGCCTGGACTGAGGCAGTGGTCAAAGATGGGAGGGAGGGTCCAGGGCCAGGCCACCCAGAACCTTCCAGAATACACTGAGAACTCTAGGTTTGTTCTAAGAATTACAGCTGCTACAGGAACATTCAAGGAGAACAACCTCTCAGACTTCTGCAGGGACACAGGTTTAAAGCCAGAGCTAGCAAGAGGTGAGGGTGGCTGGATAAGGAAGGTAGCAGGAGGAGTGATGAGAAGAGTGGATAGAGGTGTGGAAGATGGACCTGTGCCCATTGCTGTGCCCACCTAGGCAGGAAGGACCCATTGGATTTCTGTGTGGCTGAAAAGTATGTGTGTACCTGTGCACCTGTGTTTTGAGACAGTGTTATTCAATGGACAAAAACCCACTGGCCCTCTCTTAATTTCGGAGGATTGCTTTTCCCTTCACATTAAGTTGTTCATTTTTACCCCCAAGGTTTTTTTTTTGTTTTTGTTTTTGGGTTTTTTTTTTTTTTTTTTTTTTGCAGTTGCAGATGGACAGCATGCCTTTATTTTATTTATTTTTATGTGGTGCTAAGAATCAAACTCAGCGCCTCACACTTGCTAGGCAAGCGCTCTGCTACTGAGCCACAACCCCAGCCCAGTTCTTTGTTTCTGAAAGTAGAACAGGGATTGCTGTACACTGTCTGGTTTGAAATACCAGGTATTAAGAATGAATTAAAAAAAAATAGATGGAACTATCCCTTAGAAACAGAACAGTAGATGTTGCCCAAGTAACTGTGGCTGCAGGAGGCAAGACCCATCTGGCAGGTCATGGGGTTTATTTTACCTTAAGAAGGCAGAGCCTGGGGCTCTTGGTCTAATTAGGAAGGGAGGTTGGGTGGGGGAGGAGGAGGAGGAGGGCCAGTCCCTGCCTGAGACTGCACTCCCTATACTTGACTGTGCTTATGACTCACTGGAGACCTTGTTAAAGGGCAGGTTCTTATTTATTAGCTTGTAGAGGGCGGTGATCCTGCATTTCCAATAATACCTGGATGATGGCCATGGTCTATGATATCTATTGGTCAATGAGCAGCAAAACCCTAACCTGGGACTCTGCATTTCCCAGATGCTAAATTTATGCTTAGAAATGAGATTAGGGAGTTCCAGTGATATTTGCTGAAGGAGGCTGAAACTTTGCATAATCTTTTATGATGTTTGATTTTTTTTCCCTTATCACACTTTCATACCCTGGGGCAAACCCTGGGGCACTTACCCTAATTCCAACTCTGATAGGAAGTTGGGAGTGGAGTTTATTAACACAGAAGCTCTCTCTGAAAAGTCTCCAGCCACTGTTTGGGAGGTTAGAGGACTGGACCAACACTGGATGGGACATGTGTGTGCCTGGCACTGTGCAAAGAATGAGCAGGATGTACCTCATCAGCTCACTTCCTGCCCTGACCACAGGTCTGTCCACATCACTGGACTAACCTTCCAGGCAGGAGTAGTTGCTCCTCTGTGTTGAAAATTAACAATAAGAAACAAGTTTCACAGACAGTCAGCTGTTTAGTCCTTTAAACTTTTCATCTCAATTCACAAAAGAACTAATAGAAACCAAGCCATGACCATCGCCTAGAAGAAGTGTTCTGCCCAGTTCCTCTAAGTCACTGCTGAAGATCATCCACAGTCAGTCAGGGAAACTGGGTTAGTAGAAAGAGTGGCAGGCTCCTTGTCTCTGGTTTGACCATGTAATTAGAATCTCGTCTTCCACAGAATTCTAGTGTCTATGGTAAATCTCATCCTACTTCAAAGTACTTGTTCTCAAATAAATGGCATGACTTAAAAATACGTGTGAAAAATCCCATTTTCCAATTGACTTTTCATTTCATAAATTGTAGTAAAAATACTCTCCAAATAGATTCAGCTGAAAACTTTGTCAATAGACTATCACAAGACATGTAGGAGGCTGCAATTCCAGGATCTTCTTTCCATCCTTGGCGGTCATCCATTGCAGCTTTCCATTAGATAATGGGCATTCGTAGATTCCTAAGGTCAAACGCAATTCCCTAGCGATCGCCAACAACCCATGGAGCCAGGATGCAATACCAGATTCTGCCAGTAGGTGCTGCTGTCCAACATCTGATAGGAGTGACAGGGTTTAAAGTTTAAGTGTATAGTGTTAGGCTCCAGGTTTCTACAAGTTCGGCAAAATGTGTGTACCTTGAAGGGATATTAACATATTAAACACTTATTTTTCCTGCTGTCTAGGAATTTGTGGGTTTGGAAAGTTTCCAGATCTTAGTCATCACGTTTATACCATTTATTCACCCATCCAGTATATCATGGAGTGCCTTCTATGCTGCAGACACTGTGTGAAGCTCTTAGGTATATGATGGTATATAAAAGCAGACCTGGCCTCTTTCTTCATGGTTGGGTTTCGGTCTTGTGGTAGTCTTCAAATATTTCCTCGTATGAACTTGCTCTTGGTTCTTATGTTCTTGTGTGGTCCCCTCTTCAGGAGCCTGGGAAGGTCCTGGTTCACAACAGAATGTGATTGCAATGGAGCTTCCTGGCTTCCAAGATAGGTTAGAAAGACCTCCACAGCTTTTACCTTGCTGTCTAGGGGAAGGCAGCTGCCACACACCATACATTGACCATCCCAGGGCAGCCATGCTACTAGGGAGCCCAAGCTAGTTTTATGGAGAGCAAGTGTGGAGAATGGAGGACCCTGACCCATCCAGCTCTCTGGAAGCCCAGCCCAAGTGCAGTGGCAGCAAACTGATGTGGAGCAAAATGAAGGAAACTCACATAGGTACATTCTTCCAGCCATCCAGCCAACTCTGGCAATCCAAGCTACCCCAGATTAAATGAGCATTTCCATTTTGCCCTGCCCAAATTTCTGACTCACAAAATCTTGATCTAATAATCAATTGTAGTTCATTCTACTAAGTTTGGAGGTTGAATTTAATTCAGCAAGAGACAATTGAAGCAAGTTTTATATATATATATATATATATATATATATATATATATATATATATATTAATATTTATTTTTTTTAGTTTTAGGTGGATACAATATCTTTATTTTATATTTATGTGGTGCTGAGGATCCAGTGCGAGAATTCTACCACTGAGCCACAAACCCAGCCCCTCAATATATATATATTTTTTAGCTGTTAATGGACCTTTATTTTATTTATTTACTTATATGTGGTGTTGAGAATTGAACCCCGGGCCTCACACATGCTAGGCAAGTGTTCTACCACTGAGCTACAACCCCAGCCCAATTGAAGAAAGTTTGATGGTGGAAACAAATAAAAACTGAATAGACACACAAACAGATATGCAAGGACGGTCGAGCTAATTATGCAAAAGAGAACATTTATGCTTCTCGCTTCCTAAGAATTTTTGGTTTGGACAAATTCCCAAATCTTGGCGGATGATAATGTGCCAGATTGCAGGTGGGCACATAAGGCAGAGGCATGTCCCTCATCAGAGAAGTCAGGGAGGGCTTCCTGAGAGAAGAGATGCCCAACATGAGATATGCATCCAGCAAAGAGGGGCTAATGGGCTTGAAGACCCTGCTATTGGAGGGGTCACTGAGTCCAGGGACAGCAGCAAGGGAGGAAGGAGGCTATGTCTGGAGAGGCAGGTAGGAGGGCAAAGGGCTTCTGCTTACCTGAGAAGCACGGGGAGGTGTGGGGAGCATTAAATAGGGAAGAGACATTGGCAGGTTGGAAACAGACTCATTTTGAAGTCTAATTCCAATGCTATTTGTGCTGTTGCTTCTAGAGAGGTGCTGCCTATGTGGGGAGATGTGAAAGGGCATGGGAGAATCCTTAACCCAAAAACTTTCTGAGAATCTTCCCAAAGCCACCCTAATGCCTAGGGCTAAGCCCTGTTATCCAACATGAGGGGCGGCCACTGTTGAGACAGGAAGCCTGCTGCGTGGAGAGTTGGTGAGCTGGGGGTGGATTCCTACAGCATACTGTAGCGGAGCAATGTGACCCTGAGAGCCACCTGTAAATGGGGCAGGCCATGCTGATTCCACAGGCCCTTCCTGAATGTTCCATGAGATAACATTTGAAAAACACTTTAGGTGTCTGCTTGGCACAGAGAAGGCTTCCTATAGATGACAAACAAATCATGAATGTCAGAAGGGACGGGCAGTCAGAAGGGAAACAAGAATACCAAAATCAGGAGACAGACGGTCAGCAGGAAGGCCAAGAGCTGGGCAGGGTGCGGAGGGCGCAGTTGGTGAGACACCACTCTACACAGATGTCCTGCCAGCTCTGGCTTCCCAGTCCTGGCCTCTGTGTCCAGGTCTAAAGGGCAGCCTGGCCTTGCTTCCTGGTTAGCCTCAGGTGATCACCCATGTCAGGAAGGTCTCTAACACTGCAAGGTGACCCTAATCATCAACCTGCCAGGTGACTTTTCCTAGAGGAAACACTGGAGGTGCAGAAATCTGACCCCAGCAGCTCAGCCTCTGGCTCTACATTCACATGGGTGAGGTCAGCCCGAGGGGAGGGTCTGGAGCAAATGGCCCATTCATTAAACTCTCACCAGGAGCCAGAATTTTTAAATGCAAACCGTGTCTTTGATTTTCTACTTCTTAGTATAGCTCACCTATTTCAAAGGGCACCATGCATACTTCATTTCTCTGAGTGCATATGGCCTGTGCTCCCCCTATCCCCACCTGCCCCCTTAGATGACCTGAGTTGCTTCTTTCCCTGCAAAGCTGGGTTTTCCAGAAGTGGTCCAGGGACAAGCCCTCCAAGGGATTTTAAGCAAGGTCAAGTTTGAGAACCTGTGACCTAGATCCAGCTTTTCTGTCTCTAATTTAATTGTGAGGCAGTAGAGGTCAATCCAGGAAGCCAGAAAGTCTCATCTGTCCTCTGAGAAATCAGAGCAAACAAACTCCACTGAGCTTTACCCTGATCCTTCTTGGGCGAGGCGCAAGCAGACCTGGCCTCGGGAAAGGCAGCTCACATCTCTTAGATTATTTATATGTTAGATCTGTCCAGCCAATCTAAGTCATCTAAGCTCCTCTTCAAGGCCTGGCCAGCAGCCAGGGATGCACTCAGTCCCACTCTGTGCACCCACCCATCACTGCAGTGGCGGTTAGGAGCCAGGAAAACCTTTCCTGTTTTGGAAAGGCTGTTTTTGGCCTCTGCTGTGGAACCGGGCTGCCCAGTAGCCACGTGCTGCAAATCTGGGACACAAGGGAAAGTTTCCTTGGGAAACCCTTCATTCCAAGAGCTTCCTTCCACTAACTTTTGGCTCTCTTGCTTCTTCTTGCAGCACCCTGCCCCTGTGTTTTCCAAGTACCAGGCAAGGTTGGTGTGTGGTCAGGGTTATTTTCAACCAAACCCTCTTCTGGTTGCCAGGATGGAAAAAGGACAGGGTGGGTCCTGCCCTGAAGGCTGCAGAAGTGGCCAAAGATGTTAACTGGACACTTTGTATTGCTGACCTCCCGCCTGGCCTTTCTCTATGGCCACTTCTGTCCTGGGGGCCTCAGGGGGTTTCTCCTTTAGGGGACTGCTTCCACCAAGGAATACCCCAGATTCCTCTTTCAGGGGACAAGGAGGAAATGCTTTTCTTGGTCCCAGGTGATCCCTGCAGGCCTGAGCACTAGCTGCCCACATGGTCACACTGCTGGACGAGTGCCTTCCCACCCTAACCTCTGGCCTGCTGTCCCTGGGAGCACCCTGTAAATATTCTATTGCACTCAAATTCTGATGTGAGCTCTGTTTGGCACGGGAGCCCCATATGGGCTCCAGAGATAAGTAAATTATTTTAGTCCCTCCCTGGCTGCAGGGGGCCAATGCCTGGATCGGACAGCAAGCAGGGCTGACAGACGTGGGGACAGAGAGATGTGCAGTAATTTCTGGCATCTTTGGGAGGTCAGGGGTTTACCAAGGACTGATCCGGGTGGAAGCCTAGCGGACTGGAGGGTCTTCATGTTAGGGAGACTCTTTGGGAAGAGAGACTTAAGGATCTGGTGTCTGGACACTGTCTTGGAGGAAACGACAGAGAGGAGAGGAGCATGCGAAACACAAGCACATTTTGTGCCCGGTCAAAGACTGACAATTTAATCTGAGGTGGCATTTTCTGAGCCAAATTGTCTCAGAAAGGGCCCCTCCATCCTGAGGTCAGAGCAGGTGAGCTTCAACCCTTGGTGGAAGGGAAGATCCACAGGGACCCCTGGCCTCGTATGAGGGGGCTGTATCCGCTCCCACCTGGGCAAGAGTGAGGGATCCTCCCACATGAGGGGCAGGGATGGCTGTCCGCACTCGGATGTGCTGTGCATCTGTTCTCTCCAGAGCCCCAGCTCTGGCAGGTACAGCCCCAGCCTAACATCAGGTCCCAGGGTTGGTGGCAAAGGACCTTTCCAAGCCCCAGGGCAGAGAGGAGGGATGAGTCACTCCTTCCCACTTGGTGAGGACAGAACGTAACCAAGTGCCTCCCTTCACCACTGAGTCAGTGCTCAGAAATGCCATTTTTAGAAGTCTGAGGCGCAGTGCCAGTGAATCAGAATTTCCAGCCCTGAAAGCGACTTTACAGTAGCCTGGATTCCAGGAGGTAGAGCCTGGGGGGATGGAGCTGGCACAAGGAGACCAAGGCCTCCTATGCAGGCCCCAGTCCATAGCCCTGCAAGGAGGGTCAGCCCTATTGCTCTAGAACTAGAGCCTGCCACACTCCTGGTGGAATAGAGGGGCTGTGGGGCCAGGGGCCAGGCCGGCAGTGGGAGGATATGTGGGGTCCGGACACAGGTCTACAGTGGGAAGGTCTATGGGGACAGGGTCAGGTCTACAATGGGACATCCCCTCAAACTATCACCAGGTCCCCTGTGCCAAAGAACAACAGACCTCTCAGAAGTTTAGCAGAAAGGAGCATGTTTTAGTTTCCAGGGACATCCAGAAAACACTAGGTAGGAGGTGGGGTATGTCTCAAGAGAGCCAGACCCAGGAATGGAGGCCAAACTGCTCAGTCTGTCTTTCTCTCAGTACCTTTACCTTTCTCACTCTCTCTCTTGCTGTTTCTGTTTGGCTCTCTTCCTGTGTCCTTGTTTCTCATCGTCTCTGGTGAGCACATAATCAAACATGGTCATTTTGGGTCCAGCCTGAGGGGTGGGAATGGAGGCAGTCCTCAGAGAAAGTGAAGATAGGTTAAACAGGTACACGGTGGCTGTGCCTCTGAGAAGGTGGCACTAGAGGGGGCCGAGGTCGGGTAGACAGATTCTGAACACCCGCTGAAGCTGAAGGCAAAGGGTGAGGGGTGTGGTTGCTTGGCCCAAGGCTGGTCCTTCCTGGGTGAGGCCCAGTCGGTCCTCTCTGGAATCCAGGATTCCCCTTATGGACTCCAGGCAACATGACCCAAAGTCACAAAGTGGGGACAAATGCTCACCAAGCTCCTGAGATCCCTGTAATAGCTTTTATATATGGTTTCCTCAAATTCTTCCCAAAGGTCCAACAAGTAGTTTCCATTTCCTCACTTTTCAGAGAGCCTGAGTGACTTGTGGAGGTCACATGCTATTGAAAGTGTGAGAGTTTGGTCCTTGGCTAAACTCGTGGAGGGGGTGGTCTGCATGCACTGTGCAACCTGTGGTCTCCTGAGACCTACAGGAGGCCACCAGCTGCTGTGGCTCCATCCAGACCATGAGCTTTACCAACCTCTCTACAGATAGAGAAGCAGCCACTGATTCTGAGCCTCACTCCAGCCTAGGACATCCTGGCCAAGGAGCTGCCCCAGCACCTGAGTCATGCATGGGGCCAGTGTGACAGTGCAGAGCAGGGTCTCCTTCCCCACACAGAGCCCCTCCTCAGTTTGTACCTGAGCGGACAGGAGGCGTGCTTTGTCACAAACCATCCATGGGCTGCATGTGGGCCTCTGTACATGGAGCCTAGTGGATAGGAACAGCTGGTGTCTGGAAATGACCAGTGACATTCCTCTGGTTAACTGCCCTGACGCAGTGTGAATTCCTATCGCACTTGCCATGTCCCACACAGCACCTGAGATAGGTGTGACCTGCCAAGATACCAATCAACCTGCTGACTGCAGGACGTCACCAAGTAAGACTCCACCCTTGAAACCTTACCGGTGCCTTTGATGTACCTACTTAAATAAAACATGGGAGCCATCTTTTCCTTGTCTAGCTCCAGCTCCTGTGTGGACTAAACCTATCAGGGCTCCACTTTTGAAAATATATTTCTGACTCTTTGTCTTTTGTTCTTCACTGATTATTCTAGACTTTAATTTCTCAGGTGGCTTACACCCTCCTCGGCAGGAAGAAGCCCCCAATGAGATGCTGCCTCGAGCAACTCAGGGGCTCAGAACACACAGAGGAGACAACTGTCCACCTGCACTAACTGCTGCCTTTAACCACATGCCAGTGGACAGAGCCTCTGCTGGACATGATCCCCCCACAGACTTGGTTGTTAATATGGCCCTGGTATCAAAGGGTATGGATGCCTACGGTAGTTCCAGGTAAATTACAAGGCCAAGAGTTTTGCTCTGCAGGTGAGGTAGGTCCAATTACCTGCTTCCCAAGGATGCATCCACACTTTTGCCAGGAGCCTGCAGAGGGGACAGGGCAGCACCAAAAGAAAACAACACAGAAAATTACAGGTGTGGTCAAGGATGTGGCGAAACTGGAAGTTTTGTGGTGTTCTGCTGGTGGGGGTGCAAAATGGTACAGCTGCTGTGGAACAGTACGGTGAGTCCTCAAAAAAAAATTAAACAGAGTTACCCTATGACATAGTGATTCCATATCTAGGTATACACCCCTTAAAACTGAAAGCAGAATCTCAAAGAGACTTAAAAATCCATGTTCATAGCAGCATTATTCACAAGAGCCAAGAGGAGGAAGCAACCCAAGTGTCCACTGATGGCTGAGTAAACAAAATGGGACTTATAATAATCATAACATTATTATAACAATAATTATAACATTATCATAAGTCCCATTTTGTTTTGAATAATGTTATTCAGCCTTAAAAAAAATAGGAAATTCTGATATATGCATGGTGTGGATGAACCTTAATGATATTTAAGTGAAATAAAGCAGTTGCAGAAGGACAGATACTGTGCATTCTCCTTACACGAGGCATCTAGATTAGTCCACTTCAGAGACAGAGGTGGAATGGTGGTAACCAGGAGCTGGAGAGGAGGATGGAGTTAGTGGTTAATAGGGACAGAGTCTCTGTGTGGGAAGATGAAAAGGTCCTGGAGATGGAGGTAATAGTGGCACAAGTGAGCGTACTTCTCAACAGAGTATATACTTCAAGAAGGTTCAGACAGCAAGTCTTTGTGTGTGTTTTTTACCACAGTGAAATCAGGCAGAATGATCAATCATAGCCCCCAGGAAGCAGGGAGCATCTGGCTTCACGTGGGCAGGGTTAGGTATTAGGACAGCAGCATGGCCTCAGCCCCGGCTGCCCACACCCAGACAACAGAGGATGCAAGGAGCTGGAGAAGGCTTGGGCGGGCCCCAAGTTGGGCAGGCACAGTTCCAGACCCCAGTACCAAACACCAGCTGGAAGGCAGGGTGGGGTCTCTCACCTGTGGTCAGTCTGGGAGGTGACCTTGTGTGCCCTTCTCCCTGTCCAGTCCATTATTTGCTGAGTCCTAGGCAGTGGCGGGGGTGGGGCTCAGCCAGCAATAGGCACATCCCCGTCCACCCAGAAACGACTCCAGGCTGGCCAGTGAGAGCAGGCGGCTCTGGCACCGTTGTCTGGATAACATGGCCTGGCACAGAAAACGCTGTTGGGCGGGTGGGCTTGTCCCTCGGGCTGCTGAGCTCTCAGAACGTGCTGGGGAGATCTGAGAGGCACTTGGGAATGCTCTAGGGCTCAGTGTGAGACACAGGAGAAAGACCACGTTGTGGTGGGTTTTGATATTGACTGCTTATTTCACATGACTCACTCACTCCGCCTGTTTCCTCCTGCTTTCAAATGGCTGCCATGATTCTGCCATTGGACAGCGCTGCTCAGATTTGGGGAAATTAGACCTGCTCCTTGCAGGGTGTGGTGGTGCATGCGTCTGGAGTCCCGCTATTCAGGAGGCTGGTGTGGGAGGATCACTTGGGACCAAGAGGTCAAGAAGAGCCAGGGCAGCAGAATGAGGGAGGAAAGAAAGGGGGTGGAGAGGAAAAAAGAAAGGAAGGAAGTAGGAAAAAAAATGCTTCTTTCCACGAGGAGGGTGAGGGATTCCTGAAGGGGAGGGCAGCCTGGGGAGAGGACTTGCCTTCTGTCCAGCTTGGGTACATGCCAGGATGGGGGTGCTGACCTGTGAGCCACCTAGGGCGACACAGCCACTGTCTGGTACATACCTCGCCCAGGGCCTGGGCTCTTCCTGACCAGCAGTCAGTCAGTTCACTTGGCCTCAGTCCACGGTGACTGTCACTCCAGTGGCCAAAGGATCCCATTCTTCTGTGGAGCAGGCAGGTTGGACTCACAGTTCTGGGTCAGCCTATCACTGACTTCTGTGACCAGAATCTCAGAATCCACTGTCGAAGCTGAAAGGACCCATAGAGGCACCGAGATCCTGTGTCCCTTGGGCCACCCTATCTGTGTGATAAAAAATCAGGACTAAGCTGGCCAAGGAATGGCCTGAGAGATGTCATCTTCCCTTCCACCTCTCAAAGTCCTCTGAGCACCTGGTGGCATCAAGCCAAGGTGGGGGGCGGGGCTTGCATGGGATCAATCTTAGCTCTCCTAGAGCACAGACCAGTGGGTCAGGTAGGAGGCCTGCAGGAGTGGAGCTGAATCATTTCCTGCCTCCTATGCCCCGGGGCTCGCCCCCAGGATCCCCTGGGGTGTGACCTTCCTGTGCCCCATGCAAAGCCTGCCTTCTGCACTGGGATCAGAAACTCCTGTTGTGAGGGCTTCTGGCTCCCTCCCGGGTTGGCTCCTCTGGGTGCAGTTCTCAGCCCTGCCCTCCTGGCTTCCTGAATCCTGGAGACTCCTGGAGGTCAGTTTCTGAGAGAGGCTGACGGAGTTTTTCCTTGCTGCCTTCTGCTGCAGCAAACCTGGGGTGCTCCTGCCCCCCTTGTCCTCTCCACAGCACCATTGCGAGTCAATTTGGAATAGTTTCAAGGGCAGGTTGCTTGATTCCTGAACCAGGGACCTGTATTTTCCTCCCCAGAACTCACGTGCACATTTGAAGAGCAGTGGGGAGCAACTTAATTATGACAACACACAAAGCCACCTCCTTCCCTACTAAGAGCCACAGCCAAGTAATATGATGCATGGCATTTTTGGTTGAAAGCTGAAGCCAGCAAGCCATTGAGATGATATGATTATGTTAAGATCTGCATTCATATGGATATTGGACTCCTGTTGTCCACCTCGGCCTGCTACGGGACTCCTGGAGAGTTCCCATTGGTTGGGGAAGTGCGGTAGGAGGGAATTCCGGAGGAGGCACTTGCTGTTGGGGTCCGGGAGAACGCCGCGTGGGTCGGTCGGCAATCTTCCAGGGAACATACCGGGCATTGGCGGCAGTTTCAAAAATAAAGTTTGTTCCTGCTTGAGTGGCTCGTGATTTTGTGCCCAGCCAGACTGTGGCACTTCCCCGACACCCCCCCCCCCCATTTATTGCTGATCTCTTTTCTCCTCATTCTATATTATTTACTCAGCTGATTAGCTTTAATGAGCACCTGGAGAGTAATTCGGCAAAACTTAGAGGAATTCATGGCCCAATAAATAGGGAAAAGATTCTGTTAGCGCTTGGAATAGATTGCTTCAGGTGGCTGCCCTCCAGGAAACACACCTGATGCCTCCAAACACTCAGAGCCCAGATGGAGTCACACAGAGGAGGAGCCACGTGCAGCCATCCGGGGTGGAAAGCC
This sequence comes from Marmota monax, assembly GCF_021218885.2. Lineage (NCBI taxonomy): Eukaryota > Metazoa > Chordata > Mammalia > Rodentia > Sciuridae > Marmota > Marmota monax. The sequence continues at coordinate 2,388,186 of NW_026695217.1, read as the reverse complement.
AGCTCGAGGGTCAGGTGCATTGGCAGTGGCATTTGTGGGATGGAGGCACTGAGCTTCGGGTGGCTGAGGCTGGCTCTTGGACTCCTTTTTAAAATTCTCTCAATAAGTTCATACCAAAGATTTTACTAGAAAGTCCTCAGAATTTTGTCACAAAATTGTGTATGTGGGTGGGAAGTCGAGCAGAGGGTCAAACGGGGGAGGAAGACAAGAGGTCTGTAGTCTATCAGAGTTCTGGCACTGCCTGCCCCATGTGTCACAAGGGTCACAAGGGCCATTCTGCTAACCCATGGTCCCTCCAGAAGTCCCTGGGGATGTAGGGAGAGAGGCTGGAAAAAGGGGTCCACGGCCAACAGAGGCCTGGGGAGGACAGAGAACAGAGAGGTAAGCAGGGATAGGGTTATGTGATGGGGACAGGAATGCAGCCTTTGAGTCTGAAGTCTGAGACCCCCGTCAAAGGTGAGGACACAGAGATGGTGAGTCTCCCTCCTTTGACAGGCCTTGACTGCCATCGGCTCCTCCTGCCCCTTTCACAGTTCCTGGAGTGGGGCTGCCTGCCCCATCCTGGGGATGCTCTCTCCAGCAAGCTGCTCAGCTCTCAGCAGGAGGAGGTCACATCCAGGCCTCCGAACCTGGTTCTAACAGCAGCGGACTTTGAGTCAAAGGGACCTGATTCAGAAGCCCGTGGAGCGCGGGTAAAACCACTGGCTTTGAAAAGCTCGCATCACCTCAGTGTCCCCACATGTCCCTGTGCGTGTGTGTATGCCTTAACAATCGTTCAGGTCACCCTCTTAGGAAACAGTCTGCGGGAAGCATCCCTGATGTGGGACCTCAGAAAGACATGAATCAGTAGCCAGTTCTCGGACCACACGTGTCAGGGCTGATGGCTGTTCTTACCTCAAGCACTGCTGGCCTCTGCTAACAGCTCACAGCAGATCCTCGGCTCACGGGTCATCCTGGAGGGTGAGGCCTATCCACTGTGGGCGGAGGACAGCGTCTAGTATGTGATGATCTGAGAAAGCCTCAGAAGTATCACTCCCCAGAGGGGGTCCGTGGCAGCCTGGCCATCCTGTTTACATCCCCAATTCATCAGCCGTGAGACTTGTTACTGTGGGTTGCTACCCAGCATCCTGGGAGTGGTTCTCATCTGGTTGAAGAGTTGTTCCCTGTGTGGGACTGACTTTGGCTCACAAAGCCATGAGAGATGTCCATCAACCCTTCAGCCTGTGTTACCAAGCCACAGGCAAACCTGGAAAAGCTTCCGAGGGTGGAGATGCTTGGGATCAGCCTGCTCCAGATGATCAGCTTCAGGAACAGCCAGGGCTCCCACCAGCTGCCTGGAGGGCGGGGATATGCGCATGCATGTCTGTGTGTGCAGGCATCAAAACAGATTTGGTTGGATCACCCTAGACAATGCTGTGTTAAACAATGATAAAACTGAATTATTATCTTTATGGAGCCATGGTTCTCAAGTCTATCAAGAAATCTGGGGATGAGGCTTCCAGGTGATTCTGATGCAGGCTGAAGACCAAGAGCCACAGGTAGAGACAGACTGCCAAACATTAGCCCTACTTAGAAAGGGGAAATAGCTTTGCTCCCTGAGGGGTGGGGTGCAGGGACAGCTGTGGACACTGAGCCCTGATGCTGCCACCAGCTGGGGTCTCCCTCCTCCTGAGGTCCTGTTCTTCACTTGTGTACAACATGGTGTCACAGGTTGCTTACCAGCAAATGGACTGGCCAAGGCCTACCCTCAGTGAGGTCAGCAGAATCCAGGAAGGGTCCTATGTGGTCCTACGTGGCTTTGAGCACAGCCATTTCCCACTCTTGGAATGCCCTGCCATTTCTCCTTGACCGTAGAAAGATAACTATACAGGTATAGTTATCTAGTTACTATGATAATGTCCTTAGAAAAAAGGGGTTGTCTCAATCAGCCTGGACTTTGATCTCAATTAACTAACAACTAGGATTAAAGGCATACTAAAAACTATAGTCATAGTCATGGTACTATGAGCTGTGTAACTTTTGAGATAAATAAACATGGCTGCTTAGAGGGGCAGCAGTTCTTTCTTTCCCTTTCCTGTCTCTGCATCTTGTCTCTGTCTCCTTCTGTTTTCCATGTAGCTGGGCAGAAGGGTGTGCCCCTAGAAGAAGGTGTAGCCGTGGCACATCAGGGCTTGGCCACCTTCAGGCATAACATGGATAAAAAAATAGAAATATGTTTTTCTTAGTGCTGGGGGATTGTCCGCTGGACCTTGTGTATGCTAAGCACATGGCATACCACTAAGCAACACCCCTAGCTCTAGGACACCCTAGAAATATTCTTAAACATTATTTTAAAAATGTTTGGAAATCTCTCTAATATCTCTGTTCATGCTGACAGCAGCATCAAAGACCAAACGCCGAGTCGCAGCTGTTTCAAATCAAACCAGGATTGCTGGGTGATGACAGTCCACTGGTGTCACCTGTTTCTAGTATCAAGACATGTGAAAAAATGAATAGGATAAGATGGAGCTTAGAACCAGAGAGCAGCAGCAGATCGTGGAGTAGATGTTCAAACGTGGAACCAAAGCCATGGTTTCCAGTCCAGTGTCTGAGTAAATGAGTCAGAGGAAGAATGGTCCAAGCCACTGATTCAGATTTTTAAACCACGCTTCTGGGTGTTTTCAAACAGCCACTCACACTTCCCCTTGGTGCTCAGCCCATTAAGAGGTCACGTGGCTGGCCTAGCACGTGGGCCTCAACCCAGCAGAGCAGCACCTACAGCTATCTTTGTACACAGCTGAATGTTAGTCCTCGGACTTTTCCTTTCTGAGGGGTTTATTTGCTCCTCAGTATTCTATAAAATGGGCAGTATTCTATAAAATGCACATTTCTGGAAAGCCAAGTGGTAGCAGGCAATGGGCCACAGGAAATGGTAGAGTTGGGCTATGAATCAGCTGAGGGTTGAAGGAAGACAAATTCAATATACAGAAACCTCTGTATTTCTTTACATTTTTTTTTATTAAAAAAATTTTAGTTGTTGATTGACCTTTATGTGGTGCTAAGAATCAAACCCAGTGTCTCACACATGCTAGGTAACACAATGGGTGAGGAACATCCATGCAGATGTGACCAGCAGATTTCCCACAAATGTGCCCAAGAAAACCAATGAGAATTAATATAAATATAGTCAAAATATTTCTTGCATATAGCTTTTCTAATATATTAGAGCTGTTCTTTAACATAATGCATGTATGTTACAATTTATATTTACAATAAATATGAAAATAAAATATAGCCATTTATTCAGAAACACACACACACACACACACACAAAAGAAAACCAATGAGTAAATAGATATTTGACAAATGGTGTTGAATGCATTTTTTTCTTACATTAGAGAACTATATGAAAAAAAATAACAAGCTAAAATTGGATCATAGATTTAAATGTAACACTGGACTTATAAAATTATATCTAGGAAAAATGATAGGAAATCTTGGTGATCTTGGGTTTGGCAGAGTTTATCAGAATTAAGTCCCCCTCTGCACTCCCTGCCCCCCTGTACTGGGATCAAACCCAGGGCCTTGCACATGCTAGGCAAGCACTCTGTCACTGAATTAATTATACCTCCAGCCCTCTTCATTTTAAGACAGATTTCTCACTAAACTGCCCGGGCTGGCCTTAAACTTGCGATCCTCCTGCCTCAGTCTCTGGAACAGCTGGGATTATAGGTGTGTGCCACTGCACCTGAAAGAATTGAGAACTTTGTTCTGAGAGGCAGCTACAAAAACAGAAAGTAAAGTGACAGAGAAATGGTTTCAAGGCATATATGTGTCTAAGGATGCGTCTAAGACACAAGGAAACAAGTACTATTGTGTGGGCCCTGTGATCTCCACTGTTCTTCAGGGCCCCAGGAATCTGGGGGCCAAGTTTTAAATGGGTGGGCCCAACGAGTCACCTGGCATTGACAGGCCATTTTACTTCTGCAGAAAACTCACAATCATTTGGGGAGCAGAAGTCAGAAAGAACAACTCCGTTGTGTCCCACTGGGATAAACTAAAAGGTTCTGATGGCTGAAATCCAAGGTACCTCCCAAGGGCCCCACGGAATTTCCTCAAAAAAAGCACAATTGCTGACAGAAAGGAATATCCCATAGAAAATACGGCAGAGCTGTGTTCAAAGTGAGCTCCAATTTTTTTTTGCCTTTTAAGTAAAATCAAAAACAAGATTGTCCTGCTTCCTCCATTGCTCCCAACAAAGGACAAGCAGGGAGTGCTTCAGGGTGAAGGCTGGGCGCCCCCTGGTGGTCCCATTGGCTCTGAACCTCACAATCATTGAGTGGACCTTTAGAAGTCAAGACTAGCTTGTGGGAGGTGGGGGCGGGGAGGGAGGGGAGCGGTCCCCTGGCCCAGCTGAAGGTGCTGCCTGCAGAAACTTGGCCAATACATCCTATCCTCACTCATCCTGGTGAGTTGGGGGACACACTAGCTATTCAAAATAAAATTCTCTGAATGGCCAAAGACAATATTTCAGAGTTCTCTCTCGTTTTCTTTTACAGAATAAGTCAGTCAAGTTACCATGCTCCAAAACATATAAATGGGGTAAGTCACAATTCACACCCTTCGCAGCCTGAACAAGAAGCTGGGATCCGGGACTGGCCGCCACGCTTCAAGTCCATTATGCCACAAGTCAGTGACAAGAACCACAGGTCTCAATGGGTGCCTAATGTTCTTTTTTCAGATCTTAGAAGAAACCCAGGAGGAAGAGCTCCCCACATGGTGGAGGAGGTCAAACCCAGGCTGCCACTGGGCTCTGCAGTGCCCATCACAGCAGCTGTTGGCCACTGAGGATATGGGGCCCCTGAAGTGCAAACTACACAACAGACTTCAAAGACCCGTGTGAGCAACAAGAAAGAATGTCAACCATTTTACATTGATCATACATTGAAACCATATTTTGAGCATACTGAGCTAAATATTTCAGAATTAACTTCACCTGTTTCTTTTTAATGCTTTACTCTGGTTACTAGGATATTCACAATTCCCCACGAGGCTCGTGCTGTATTTCCATGGGCAGTGCTAATTAGACCCCATGGAGCTCAGCTAAAAGCTTTGCGTTTATTGAAAAATTGGCTGAGGAGAGGCAGATGGAGTCAAGGAGGGAGGAAGACAGCTGAGTCTTTTGGCCTTCCCCTACCTGGCTTGATAACCGACCTGCTCCTACAACCCTGACCAAAGGCAGAGGGGCCCTATCCATTCAGGTAGGGCTGAACTTCCCCAGGACTTCCTCAGAACAATAGAAGTGTGCTGGGCATACGATCACCCAAGACCTGCCCCACTGGACAGGGTTTGGTTTGCTGCTTTGTTGATTGACTCAGCAATGGGACTCCTTGGAGGGATGCTGAAGCTGTAGAAATGGTGGCCTGGACCCTGCCCTGTGACACAGTTGCCTACCTCACAGGCCCTTCATCAGTTCCTGCCATTGGGACAGGCCCACCTGCTAAGGGACAGGATGAGGCCTACCTTCTTCTTTGTGGTAGTGAAAAGGTATTTCTGGGATGCAAGCAGCAGACCTCAGGGACACAGCCAGGGCCTTCAGAAGCCATGAACTAGACAGCATGACTTTTACACAGGTGGGGAGAGGCAGAGCGGGACTTCAGGAGCCAGAACCTCACACTCCTTAGCCATAATTCTCTTTCCTTGGAGAAAACACTGGGCATATTTAAAACTTCTCTCATCAAAGGCACCATGAAACTCTGTAAGTTTCCAACTCTGGGAGGTTATGGCTTCCTCTGGATTAAATTTATGCCAATTTTCAGCTGTGGTTTGTAATACTCTTCCGAGTTCTGGGCTCAGGCACTGTTTCTCTTACTCCACAAGCATCTCAAAAGTTAGAGAGAATGCTGCCTCCCCCAGCCCAGGATTGCTTCCGCCCCAATTTCCTCATCTCAGCAAGTGTGAGCATCATCAATGCAGCCAGTAACTGAGATTTATCCGTGTCAACTCACTCTCCTTCCCTTGCTCCATATACCTGGCTGCTGCTGCTCTCCAGAGACACGTCTGCAGGGCTCTGTCACTCTTGACTCTCTTCTACTTTATTTCCCATAAGGTAGCAAGAATGATCTTTAAACATAAATTGCTTCATTTAGCATTTATTCAGAAATTATTATTACAGACTTTTTATACAGTTCCCAGTACTGGAGAAACAGCACTAACAAAAAATATATGGAAAAACCCCTGCCCTGAGGAAGTGTGCATCCTAGCAGGGGCTAGCACACAGTAAACAAGCAATCTATTAGACGGTGATCAACAGTATGAGACAAAAGATGGCAGGACAGCAATGCCTTGTAAGGACAGGTGGAACTTGGATAGGATTGTGAGGGAAGGTGGCATTGCAGACAGACTACCCAGACACGGAAAGTTGTCTACCAGATCATCCAGAAGAGTGAAGGCACAGGTGAGGGCACTTAGGCTTTACTGAGTGAGCTGAGTGCCTCTGGGTGGTTTTAATGGGGGTGACAGGCGGGGATGTCTAAGGCCATGACAGTGGAGAAAAGACTGAGAAGAAACATGATAGTAAACAGGGAGAGCACTGAAAAATGATTTGTCTTGAAGCAGTGTCGTTGACGGCTAGCGAAGATACAGTGAAGGACAAGCCTGAGGCTAGCGACTCAAGCTGTGATGGAGATGCACAGTGCTGCAGCAGACTTCTGGTTGTAGACATGGGAGACATAGGCTGCCGGTGGACATTGTGTAGACTGGGATTGACAGGTGAGGCCACTGGCTAACATGCTTACTGCTGTCACTGCAGGGCCTAACCAGTGTTCGGAGCACAGCAGGTTACAGATGGACACAAGACACCTGAGCAATACCAGGGAGGCTCCAAATGCAGGGAGGAGAGGACACCTGCCTGACCAGGTCTGTGGAGTTCTGTCAAAAGCAAGTAAACAACTTTGAGACAGGAATGTGGCAAAGGGTACCTGCCAATCTCAGGGTAAGTATCATTTTGAAAGTAGGCCAGGTGTGGTGACACCTGCTTGTAGTCTCAGCTACTTGGAAGGCCAGCCTGGGCAACTCAGGAAGACTCTTTCAAAATAAAAAAGGGCTGGGGATGTAGCTTGGTAAGGCCTTGAGTTCCATTGCCAGTAATAATTTTAGAAAAGCAGAAATACAGAGTTAGGGAGTATCCCAAGCTAAGGAGATGGCAGGCCTGAGGTCTGAGAAGGAGCAAGTCTGCTGTGTTTGAGGAAGAGGAATCGGGCATGAGTGGTCGGCACAGGCAAGAGACTGCTCATGTTGGAGACTCAGAGACTATGCTAGATGGTTGAACTTTATACCATAGGGACGGCTGGAGGATTTGAAGCAAGGGCTCGTACCACTAGAGGGGCTTCCAAGAAATGGCTGTGCTGAATATGGGTGTCAGGAACCACATGTAATGATATAATGGAGGCAGAGCTGCCAGGACTCATGGGGACAGAGAATATGGGAACTCAAGATGGTTTGCGTTTTGGCCTGAGTGATTAGCAGAAGTACCAGTTGAGATGGGTCACATCAGGTAAGCAGTTAGACCCACAAACCTGAAATTAAGGGCAGATCAGGGATGGAGGTTACTAAAGTGTCCAGAGTGGACACGTGGGCTGCTCCTTCTTTCTTAACAGTCCTGATTTTTCTCAGGGACCCACCTCTTTATGTTGCATATGCCTCAGGGGGGATGCATGGGTTCCCAGAGGCCCAAGGGAACCCTAACTGGTCTGAAAGCCAGTGTCCCTTGACAGTGATGGGCCCCAATTGTGGGCTAGAAGATGTGAAATTATTGACAACTTTTCCTTATTCCTAAAAGTCACCCAGAAACTTCTTCCCCGCTAAAATTATGTTGGCCTATAATACTTCAAACTGCCAGAGCACCTGTGCTGCCTGCCCGAGGAGGACACTGTCCTGAAGCTGGTAGAGCAGGAACATGGAAAGATGGCAGGCTCGACTCTGCTGACCCCCTCTTTTCCTGTAATAACTTCTGGTTGAAAATTCAGAATCAGTCCAAAAAGGCAAGAAATTGCCCAAGAAAGCAAGAAAAAGATAAGAAGCAGAGAGCAAATGAAGAATAAACAGTAAAATGGCAAATACAGCTCTAACATATCAACAATAAATGGTTAAAATAAAAATTATGAGGTAAAAAACACCAAGGAGAGAAATTAAAGACACAAGAAAGAAGATGGAAAGACTTTCGGTGTTTAAGGATAGGCAGAATTAGTATCACTAAACCCCACAATAGGCAAAACAGTTCTAAGTTAACATGCTGGAGGTATCACAATACCTGACTAGGTATGGAAATACCATAATGAGCCAGCTGTACCACTCTTCAGTATTTATACTCAAGAATCAAAGTCATCATACAATAGTGATACATACACGCCCACATTTATAGCAACAAAATTCCACAATAGCCACATTATGGAACCAGTCATCAATGGATGAATGGATTAAAGAAAACGTGGTATACATACAAAATGGAGCTTTATTCAACCATAAAGAAAAATGAAATTATGTCATTTGTAGGAAAACAGATGAAACTTGAGAACATTATGTTAAGCAAACTAAGCTAAACTCAGGTCAAGGGTTGTTTTCTCTTGTATGTGGATAGTAGAGAGGAAAAAAGCAAATGGTAGGCAAGATGGATCTCTTGGAAATTAAAAGCAGATCAGTAGAACAGAAGGAAAGGAGGAAAAGGGGAAATACAAGGGAATGATACTGGCCACGCTGTTTTATTGTGTATGTAGAAATATGTACCAACAAATCTCACCATTGTGTACAATTATAATGCACCAATAAAAATATGAGGAAAAAAACCTCAAAATATGATGTAGGTAGATTGAAAAGGATAGGTAACAGCATATCATACAAACATTAATGAAGAACAAAAAACAGAAATGGGTGTATTAATTTAAAACAAAGTAAAACTTCAGAGCAAACACAATTCCTTTAGTCTAATTCTTTTATGGTTTCTATTTCATTGTCGCTCTTCATGTAGTATTTTCCTAATTTCATTTAGTTATCTATTTGCGTTTCATTTTAGCCTACTTAGTTTACAATTCCTTTAGTCTAGGAGTGAGGTTACTTAATATATGAAGCAAAATGCATCGAGTTAAAACAAGAAATAGCAAAACACAGAAATGTCATATCTATTATTTTAGTTGGGAATTCAACAATACTCCCACTTTCAGGAATGAACAGAATGACTAGATAGAAAGTCAGTGAGGAGACATATATTAAACCACAAGGGGGCAAGTGACATAGAACATTCACCAAGGTAACCAGATCCAGAGTCATAAACCTGAAAACATTAAGGAGAACTAAAAGCATTGTGTTCTCTGGCCATACATAAGAAATCAGTAACAGAAATAAAACAGGAAAACCTCCCAAATACTTGGAAGTTAAACAACAGACTTCTTAATAATTCAAAGGAAACTTATGAGAATATACAAGACTAGGGTGCAGTTGGGAGGGAAATTTAGATCCTAAAATGCTTAGAAAATAAGTTCTTGAACCAATAATCTAAGTTCTTTTTTCAAGAAACAAGGAAAGGAAAAGCAAGATGAACCCAAAGCAGCAGAACAAAGGGAGAAAAGGGATTAGCAGCTTCCAGTGGTACTGATCCAACTTGGGAGTCAGGCCTGGGGTTTTGGTGGGGACTGCTTGCTTTTCCTCCAATGACTCCACTGCTCAAGAGCCAAGGCCCTCTCATGCTCTGCTTCTTGGCCACTAATTCTCAACAGATGCTACTGTGCTGGATGATGACCCTAACAAGGCTCAGGTATTCAGCAGCATCCTAAGTCTCCTATTTATGAAGAAGTGAGCCAGGAGAAAGATGTAACTTAGCTTCACAAATGTTAGGGTCATGATGAATTCAGAACTCATAGTGTGATTTCCTGTGCTATTGGGAAAAATTGGTCACAGAGCAGGAGGGTGCTCTGGTGATCTACATCAGCTGCTGCTAAGCCAGTCATCAAGCTCTGAACTTTTCTATTACTCCTAAGAAACTGCCTTCCAATCCATTATACTGGAGTCATTTTCTTTGTCCCAGAGTACTGTTCCTATACTTGGGGTACACATGTGGAATAGGTTTGAGGACAGCCAGCCAGTAGCCTAACTGTATGCTCTCCTCAACAGTCTTGGAAATAAGGATTGCCAGTGTGTAGGACTCAATAGATAAATTTAAACAGCTCATATTCCTACTTGGAGGAGAGAGAAGAGGAACAGAAAAGGGCAGCAGACAGGAGGCAAAGAGGGTGCAGCAAAGAGAATGGATAGAGAAGGAAGAGGGAGGAATTTAAGGATGTGTGCTTAAGGTCCCCTCGAAAGCTCTGCCACATTCCCTCTGCTGGTTACCGGCTTCTCTCTATAGTTCACAATGCAATTTCCTACACTAAGACATGGTAAACCCAATCCTTCTCTGCCAGGACACATGGTAGGTCACAGAGAAATTATGAATTAGGTGACTTATTGGTACAGGTCAGTACCAAGTCAGTGTGAAGACACTTTGTTGGTGGCTGTGACCATGGAGGCCCTAGGCAGATCTAGCTAATTCTTCATTCCTCAGACTCTCGAAACATGTCCAATCTTAGAAGTCATCTGGGAGCCTTACAGAAATTTCTAGGTCTGAAATCTCAGTTCAGTAGGCCTGGGAGAGAGCCAGATTTTTTTTTTTTTTTTTTTTTTTTAAATAAGCATTCTGGGTCATGCATAAGGGCATGGATTGGGGTAGTTAGGAAGTACCAATGTGGCCCAAGGTCAAGCCACTCTGAGTTGACTAATTTTGTTTGTAAATATCCCATGTTTTGTAAAAAGAAACTCTCCTGCATTGGACCTAAACATTTATATGTTAATTCAGTACACGTTTAATGAACTAAGTTTTTTACCTATGCAAGGAAACCCTGGTATTCAACTAAACTGAGTATCTGGGGGCCCATGCCCATGCAAAGGGGGAACTGGTTCCGTGGGCTGCATCTGTCTGCAGGAGGCTCTCTGTTCAGTCCTGGACCCTGTGGTCATTCTTCCTCTACTGCTGATAGCCTTTTTTCACTTAATTCAATATACTCTGTTAAAAACAAAACAAAACAAAAAAAACAACTTGACCTTTTTAGGGTCAAGCAGAGCATTCTCTCCTGTGACTCATTCATCATTCCTTTGCTCAAACAGCAGGAGTACTCAAGTGATCTGAACCTGACCACCGGCTGTGCAAGAATGGGGCTCAGCCTATCCAGCTGAGTGCTACTTTTGAGCATGGGCTCTGGTGTGCCTCCCACCAGCTTCTGAGAGCACAAGCTCTTTAACCACTGGGAACTGAATGGAGTGGTCTCTGTTACATCATCTGGATACTCCTGCTGTCCCCTTCCGTCTTGCCCATGGCTCTAAGGTAAACCAGGAATACAGTGCATTCAGGAAAAAACACACATACATTTTACTCTAAGCAGACCAACAGTTTACTTGGATCAGAAATGGCTTGTACCCAGTCAAGAAATACATGGCAATGTGCTAGTGGTACTCCTCCAATTATCAGTTTTATCCAACAATTTAGAGAAATACAGAATTTCAACATTAAGATGAGGATATATACCAAGGAATGGCTGCATTCAAGTTCACAGTTCTTTTTTGAGGAAAAAAGGATGCTAACATTTAAGGTTTAGTTGTTGCACAACTTCCACAACCATGAAAAGAACACTCTTGAGTTCTCCTGCTTGCCCAGACCAAACGAAGCCCCAGCCGAGCCACCAGACCAAGTGTAGTAGTCAACCTACAGAGGTACGATTATCATTTTAAGCCACTGAGTTTTGGGGTAGTTTGTTACATGGCAATAGCAAATCACAACCTCAGCCTATTTGTTCCTAAATTTCCAAGGCCAGTGCTGTGCAACAAGAACATATAATTAATTAAACACTGCACTTAACAAATAGTTATTGAGCATATACTGTACTACAGACTGCCCTAAAAACAGGAGATGTGATGTTGATTCAGATGGAAACGATTCTTGTCTTCATGGAGCACATTTTGTTTCAACTGTGATGAATTCTGTTAAAAAAACTCTTAGTAACACAGAATGATGGGTGAATTAAACACTATGGTGTCAGTCCAAAGAGAGAAAAGATAAAGATAAAGATCCAGGCATATGTGGGTAGTTACTCTGAAGTAACAAAAGTGGCATTACAAATCTGTGGAGAAATAATTAATGAATGATACTGGAAAAAGAAACTTTCCATTTAACAAAAACTAAAACTGGATTCCTACCTCAGACTACACAGACACACAGGAAATCAAAATTCCAGCTGGATTAAAGACAAAAGTATGGAAAATATTACCTTTGTGACTTCTTAAACGAGACCAAGACTCTCAAACCACAAAGGAGATTGATAAGTTTTACTACATAATAATTAAAAACTATAAAAATAATACTACTCTAAATAAAGTTAAGACAACTGGTACACTGACAAAATATTTTATATATATATATATGTACATGTAAAACAATGGATTCATAGACAAAACAGATAATCATTATTTCAATAAAAAAAGATAACCTGGTAGAAAAATGGGGAAAAGATATGAAAAGGCAACTTGCAGCAGAGAAAAACCAGTCAGTTAACAACTTAATCAGACCAAGGTCTAGTAGGTTTGTTTCACCCACCTCAGCCTCAGATGCATGTTGGCACCAGTATTTATGGCAGGAGTCCATAAGTTTGTTTTCTGAGACCACTCACTTGTGATCTGGAGACCACACCGACTCAAAAGCAATTCCAAATAACTCTGGGGACTTGTTAGGAGAGGCGTCGTCATTTTAACAAAAAAGAAATAGGAAATCCTTACCCAGGAATATTTACTTTTTGTGGTAAACCTTGGGCTCAATAATAGCCTCTTCATGAACACTTGATTTTAATGCTCATTCTGCACACTTTTAATACATGAGAGGGAAACCCGAATGCTGTGGATCAACTCACACGTTGGGCAGCCTTTACAACTCAAACTAAGTTTGGGCACCTGTGTATTTCTCATACACACTGATGGGAACAGACCAAAAAAAACCAAAAACCAAACAAAACAAAAAAATCATTAAAAAAAAAAAAAAAAAGCATTCTTGAAGAAAGTTTTAATTAAAAAAATCAAAAGAAAAACTGAACAGTGCCTAAATCTTTATTTTTCATAACCTACATTTTTTTTCCAAATTAGACAGTTTTACACTGAATGACACAAAAGGAAACTTAAATTACCAATAGTTTACATGTAAGCTTGATTCCAGTCTTAATGAAAAGAAGTAGAACAAAAAGTAAACCCTCAAGAAAGCTTCCACATTACACTTCTGTGACTTGGCAGCTGTTAGTACTCCTTGAATCTTCGATTGTCTGCTGCTTTCCATGTTAACAGGCTACAAAGCACACAAAACCCACGAGTATAGCTCACTGAAGGGGACACAAAGACAGGTATGCACCATCAGTCACCTGTTGTGATACATCGAACCAGTTTTTAAATGTAAACTGCAAAAATCCTAATACAGCAACATAAGACATTTTTTGCCACCCACTAGTGGCAACCAGTGATGCAATGACAGGAGGGACTGATCAGAGACATCATGACACCAATTCTTAGAGAGCGACCACTCAAAATTCATGTCTGGTGACACGGGCCAGATTCTTACTCCTATATTTCCAAATGATAAGTATCACACAATTTTACAAGTTAAAATGTCATTTGTGACTGCAGTATTTGATTCTATAACTCAAGATACTGCCGAGAAAGGAAGGAGTAAATAAAAAGTATGAAAACCACATATCATTAGCTGTATGTGACACAGCAACAGTCTGCATGCGCCCTCACAGCTTCCTATAGTGATAACTCCCATTTTCTATCTGAATGGAAAATCTTAAGGTATTATCAGAAAGGTCGTTTTGTTTTTTGTCTTGTTTTGTTTTGACATGTAGCGATTTGGCATATCACCTTTGCTTAATTAAACAGAGTGCTATAAAAGTGACATCTGAACATAATTTCAGCTCTTGATGCCAGACGGTCACTGGCTAAGCAGAAATCAACAGTGCACTGACCTACTCTAAATGGCAGAAGAACCCACCAGAACAGCACCCTCACTGTCATGACTACCTACGCCAACACGTGCCCACCTGCTCTCCTGTGTGCAGCTGCTGACCTTTATACTTTCAGCTCATAAAACAAACTGAGAAACTATATAGCTGGCTACCTACACACATGGCGCTGCAATGCTTGCGCCTTGGGGAAAGGACTTCCCATTATTAAAAACCAGGATTCACCTTGTGGGTGTTGTGTCTTGGGGATGAGGTGGCTATCAATTCCCTGGCCCTCCTCCAGCAAATATGTGACATGAAGGACCCTAGGTCTCAGAGCTCGCCTTTCCAGCTTTTATAGTATCTGTTAGCTTGGGTTTAAGAAATCAATCACTTCTGACTTTTTTTCCTTCTTGGTCAGTGATCTGACAACTATAAAGAAATTAATTCCCATGTTCCTTTAATGGGTATTTGAAGCCTATTAGCATTGTGTTTATTTCTATATATTTGAATAATGACAACTGCTCTGAAAAGAAACGGTCAAATACATCAGGCATGTTTTTTTCTGGCAGGATTAACACTTAGCAGTGTATTTTTTAATTAGATTTTTTTTTTCCTTTCACTTGAATATCCTGCTAGTTTCTGCTTTCTATATTAATCTTCAAAACCCTTTCACATTAGATATGATTAGCATGTACTTACATCCTTTTTAAGAATATGAAAACATCTGAAGGCTTTTAATAAGACTTTCCACTTCCCTTTTGCAGCAAAGAGGCAGAATCAGTTCAACACACCAATAAGAGGGGGGGGGGAAAAACCTCAACAAATTAAAATAATGTTCAAACCACAACATTTAGTTTATCTACATCCAGCTCAACAGCAACATTTATAATATATCAATAATTTTTATCAGATTTTTCTCTGTAGGGTACCTTTTTAATATGTTCTGATTATTTACAACTGTACAAGCAAAGCACACTCCCAAGTGCACATATTTAATACAGTATCGACTATTTGCATTTACAGGATTTTTCAACAATCTGAAAAAAGATCAACTGTTGAAGATCTTTAAGGTATATTACAAAAACTACCACTAGTTCTTGTACTACAGTATGCTTACTCAGCAAAGCTAACGACAAGAGATCCACACCGGTAACTGAGTAACTCTGATCCACTCCTGCCAACCCAGGGGCCGGTCTCCATGAGCTCTAAGCTGTCTTATACAAAAGTTAAGGCAAAGTCATTTTCAAGTTTAAATAAAATTCAAGTCTTTAAATATTGGATGGAAATAATTTTTTTTTTTTTTTAAAAAAAACCCTCAGTCTTGTTAAATAACATTTTGTGGAATAAACTGTATGGTTACATTTAGCAGGAAATATTTTAATGTCTGCGGCTTAGAATACTTAAAGAAAAATTTTAGGCATTTTAAAACAAAATAATTTATATTTAACTTTATTATAAACTTGCTAACTTTAGTGCATCCTTGTTCATCAGAAGTGCAACACTTCTAGAAGTGAATCAATGAGACCCTCATCTTGGAGGTAAAAAGAGCAGGAATTTCTGTCCTCCACCAGCCGAAGAGGGGGGAAAACCACAAACACCATTCTTTCACGGTTACATACTTTTAAATCCATGTGCCGATGCAGAGGTACAGGAAGACATCCACATGGAGCTGACTAAAGATGTGGACTCTTCAATGAGAGTGCTTAGGGGGACATGGACAGAAATGTGCACAGAGCAGGCACAAGGCCAGGAGCCAGGCAGCCAGCTCACAGGGATCAAAACAACATCATGGTACAACTTGTGGTAATGTGTCAGTGGGCAACAAAGTTTATATTTTCATTTAGGTTCTATTCACAATGTGCTTTGAATTTATTTTACATAATAGCCACTTGAAACTGGAGTGAGAAGCTGGTTACTTGCTTGCAATACTTCAAAATTCTAAGGTGTCAAATCTTTCTAGGGTGCTCTCTGCAGGTTCATTCTGCCCACTAGATCAAAAAAAGGACTTTTTTTTTTTTTTTAAATCAAAAAGCTAGAATCACCTGTTAATGGTCTAGATGAAAACACAGCTCCATGCCAGTATGTTGGCGCCCTGACACTGACAGCCCCTTCCTCTGTGAGGCGGGGGCTGCCTCTGTCAGCGCTATCAGCCCTCATCCATCTGCTGGGACACTAAAGATATGCACTTGCAGACCAGTTATTTAAAAAAAAAAAAAACCCCACAAAGTAGCATAGTTCCCTTAATTTAGAAAAACTCACTATATATAGCTTACGTTCAGAGCCACGTGGAGGCATAATAAAAAATATCAATTTGTTAGGATAAATGCATTTTTCTATCCTGAAAAAAATCAGACTTATGCATCACCTCCAGTTAAGCACCAACCTAAAATAAGGTTTATATTAATTAAATCCTGAAAAATAGATTTTTTTCAAGAGTGGGAGAATCCGACTCACAGAAGAAAAATAACTTGCAGGCATCCCATGGGCCTCACAGACACTGCAAACTCCTAACCAGCGACTCATTCTTGTACTGAGTGGGAAGAGTTTTGTTTGTGGTTAATACAGCTCTTTGCGACCCCTCCCAGGCATACAGTTTTCACTGAGGAGACTTCGGGGGAGTGTTCTGTTCTCTGTTGAGACGCTTCCCGACAGCTGGGGGTGAGGGTCGGCGCCCCGGCTGCCTCCTCTGGTCTTTGGGGGCTCCAGGAGTGGACTTGGGGGCAGAAGGCTCCCTGTATCTCTCCATGGGCTCAGTGAGCTTCTTTTCCTCCTTCCCACAACCAACAGTGTTTGGCTTTTGTTCTTTTGGGGGTTGTAATGGGGAGGAAGGAGGCTCTTTACTCGTTCTCTGACAAATCTCTGCATAACTGGGTTTTCGCAATTCCTGGAAACAGACAAGTGTGAAATTACATATACAAAATGACATTTCCAAGGATGACATGGGAAATCAAGTGAAAGTAAAAAGAAAGTTTCAATTGTAAGTAAATTTTCATCTTTACAGGTACTTTTACTTTTATAAAATGGGTAAAATTAGAAAAGGTATAGCAATGATGTGTGAACCCAATGTGCCCAAAGTCTGTCCACTGTGCAGCCTTTAAGAGTTCCTGGGCAATGTGGAAGCCTAAGAAGAGGCCTAAGGGGGAAAAATGATGCTTTAAGAAAAAGACACTAACACTACTTTCTTCAGCACATAGAGGCAGGCTTTCCAAGGTGCTCACAAGGGGGAGCCCAGCTGTCATACAGCAGCCCTCGCAACTTTTTTAAAATTTTAAACACATTTCAAATTAGAGGGCAGGAAATATAAGCTTAAGAACAACGAAGATAAAAGCAAAAACTTTGAAAAGTGTAATAGGGTTTTAAGGCATGCGGAATCATGATGGCTGAGCAAAAAAGATAATTAATATATGCTACCTACCCAAAACTGTGCTAATTATTTTACCCTATTAAAAACATTCAACCTAGTGGGCTAAAGGGCTTAACTCCTAACCTCCAAATCTAAACAGCTCACCCAAGCCCAAACTGAGAATGACTAAAGTCAGGGTAAGAGAGGCTATTCTCACAAAAAATAAATCTACCAGACAGGAAGGAAGAGCAATTGGAATCCAGAATGAAGATCTGCTAGTCACATAGGGTAAGAGCTCATCCATTTTTTTCTTTCTAGTTACTCTGCCACCCCCCTTTTTTGGTACTAGAACCCAGGGGAGCTTTACCACTGAGCTACATCCACAGTCCTTTTAATTTTTAGGACACCAAGTTGCTTGGCTTGGCCTTGAACTTGCAATTCTTCTGCTTCAGGTACACAAGTAGCTGGAATTACAGGTGTATGCAGGTGTATTCCAGGTAAACCTGGAATATTCTTCTGTTTTTTATCACAGTGTAAATGCTAAACTGATCAAAATTTCTATGGAAGAACAGGAGTTGGGGAGTATTGTTACTACTCAAGAAACCTCTATCAATCCACACTGAAATGGAAGGACTCTAAGGTGTCATGAAGAGAAGTGACCAGGGTAGTAAGTGGAGAACTGTTAGTCAATATTCAGGGTATTTTGTACAGAAAATAATACACACAGATACACATAAAAAATGCATCACATTAGATTGGATTAAAGTGAGCTGACGGCTATGGCTGTGGCTCAGTGGCAGAGCACTTGCCTAGCACTGGGTTCAATCCTTAGCACCACATAGAAAAATAAACAAATGAAATAAAGGCAGGCTCTACATTTACAACTATAAATTAAAAAAAAAAAAGTGCCTACATTACAAACGAAAATTTAAAATTAAA
The DNA here is from genome assembly GCF_021218885.2 of Marmota monax. NCBI lineage: Eukaryota > Metazoa > Chordata > Mammalia > Rodentia > Sciuridae > Marmota > Marmota monax. The sequence goes on along the minus strand of NW_026695217.1, from coordinate 2,369,862 downwards.
AAACAATAAACAACAACAACAACAAAAAAAAAACGAGCAAGAGGGCAGTGCTGTGTCTTTTTGTCACACTAAAGTCTCTGTGACTGTTGGGGGAAGAAGACAAGAACAAATACTTACAGTGGCAGCTCCGTTCACTTGCACTGATTTACATGCGGTTGTAGTGAGGGTAGAAGAGAGTCTGTCCATGCTGTGGGTTTCTCTCTGCTTTTCTACCACCTTGGGATCCCTGTAAAAAATATCAGCCAGTATGTGAATTTGATGTGTCATTATGGGTCACTCAAATTAGTAAACTACACACTGTCAGTTGAACATTAATACTCACTCGGGTAAATGGGCTGGGGAAGGGGTTCGTTCATATGTTGCTGATACAGCACAGGAAGCCGGCACTGAGGGCTCTCTAGGGACCACTGCAGGTATAGTGTTTGTACTTGCATCTGCATTGAGGCTCTGAAAATCACCAGAGTAACAATTTAAGACAGGCTAAAGCAGCATTCATCAGATCTTTGGTAAAAAGAGGTAAGGATCTACCAATTAATACAAGGACAGAAACCTCAAATGCGTCTGCAGAGCCTGGTTCCTGTGTTCCTGTGAGGGGTACAAGCAGGGCTGAATGCCAAATACAGTTGTATATTCATCCTATCCTAGGAACAGAATAACGCCCTAACCCCCCTGAAAAACAGTCAAGTCAGCGTAAGGACAGAGAAGATGGTTCTCTCCAGCAAAACTGTCAAAAAAAAGGTCCAAGTTTTTCCTCTGCCTATAGTGCACTCATCCCTCTTCTCAGCAAATGCAGAAACTGATCTAGTGTCCTGGGCTGTCTCTTCTGCATTCCTATGATAATTATCTGCAAGCTTATTTTCTCAACTGAATAGCTATTTAACACCTCTTATTCATTTGATACTTGAGGACTCACCTCAGCCTGGCAGCTAATAAGCTCTCAAAGTCAGCTAAGTGTAGAGCTCCTAACATAGATGAATATGACTCATTCTTGTAACTTACTAAAATGCATTTGAGTACTTTGTGGTAAGTGTAGGTACTCATAGGAGTCCTCACTTGAGTTCACAAACAACCTGGGGAAGCAGATGTGTTAATGTTCCCAGTTTAACAGGTGAGGAAACTGAGGCCTAGAACATTCATATTAATTTGTCTAAGGCTACAAAGCAAAGAATAAATAAATCCAGATCTTCTTACTTCAGTTAGCAACTCCTGTGCAGCAACTATTTCATACAAATTCAATCTTATTCATGTTGTACATAATGACATTGTTAGGTAATTTAAGAAAGGCAACAGGACAAATAAACAATTGGCAGAACTGAGGAATGCTAAAGCTTCCTTTTTGTAAAGGGTACTTAAATTCAAGATATGTTCAGCCTTGATGTCACTCAACAAAGACATATTACTGAGCTTGGAAAGAGCCAGAGTGACGCTCACAAGCCCCACATTAATAAAGGAGGGGTCGAACGTCTAACCTCTAAAGTCCTTCTCTGCAGCTCTAAAATCTGAGTGTCCAGTAAATGCAAGAAGCTGTTGGAGATGTACCCCTAAGCAGCAATAATGCAGACCATATCCCCTGGCCATGCAATCAGGTTCATATTTTCCTCAAGTAATGATTTTTTTTCCTCAAGAGAAATGTTACAGAGAAACTCAAAACTCACAAAGCAGTAGCTACTGTTTCTGAACCAGGGTGGAGCCTGCCTGTTCTCTCTTACCCATCCTCTGGGGGAGCAGGCCACGTTTGAAAACCAGTGGTTAGGGCTATTAAATTGCACCAATTCTCTAACGCCATTGTTTACTATAAGATCTAGAACCCTGCAATACACACAACCTCCAAGGTTAAAAACAGGAGAAATTATCACTTACCAATATGCAAAGGACTAAGCATTTCACCTGATCTTAGTCTCAAGATACTGCAGCAAAATCCATCTTATACTCTGCCCTAGTAAATGAGGAACGTTCACGTCCACTACAGTGGTTCTTAATGTGGGATGTGGAATGGTTCCTGCCCCCAAATCCAGAGCCATGGAAATTCTGCTGTCAGGTGACAGCAGAAAAGGTGGTGGTGGTGGATTACACTGGACAAAGATACACACAGGCGATTCTGATTTGAGAACTGTGGACTAGGGAGTGCCTATACTAAGGACAGCTTCAGCTCCTTGGGGGGCACACACACAGTTAACAGATGGGGAGAAAGCTGTTTCTTTGTAACTTTCACAGCCTTAAAACACTGATTCTGCAGCAGGACAAATCCCTACATAAGAATGTAGCAGGAGCGCCAGAAAGGAAGCGCCTTTGACCCAGGTAGCTGAGGCTGATCCTTGGGGTGGTAATTCCTGACACCTTGTATGGTGGCCTACAGTATCACCCAAATCTATTACATTATAGCAAAGTTACTCCAAGCTTCTTGCTACTTGCCCTATGGAGATTATTAGAAACTGTTACTTCTAGTATAATTCAGATTTTTCTATTTTATTCTGTTGTCCTGTGAAATAAAGGGTATCAAAATGACAATAAGGAAAATGCAACCTAGGTTTCCAATGACAGTATACATAGCACACCGTACGCAGGTTCTACCTCTGACATCAGCAGATGGCAGAGCCACACACACCCTGGCCCTGGGTCCAACACTGACAACACCGAGTGTACTTTGCAAATCACTCAACCTCTCCAAACCTCTCAGGAGGATTTATAAATAAATAAATAAACAAACAAACAAATAAATAATAGCGTAAAGAGCTTGGCAAAGTTCCAGGCACCAATCAGTGCTCGGTGTATGTCAGTAACTGTTTGGCTTGTAACGTCTTACTCTTTCTTTTGATGGTCCTATGATCAAGCTAGATAGCCTGTTTTCAAACAAGTCCTCTGTCTTCAAATTGCCAGCAGCTCCAGGTAATGGAGGAAAGTTGGACAGTCCCAGTTCAAAGCTTGGTGATGGAGGCTTTGGTGGTGTTGGAGACTGAGTCTGGCTGCTCTGAAACAGAACAACACCCCACAAAGTCACAAGAGTGTGAAGAAAGAACACACAAGAGTAAGGCAAAGAATATTTGGATTATCACATCTGTCTGAAAAAAGTCTGCAAACAATGAACAATGGGCCAACATTTCCCAGAAATTTATATCAACAGGATTATTCCCTATGAGACCAGAATCCAGAAGAAATATGTCAGAACTCAAGTCAAAGCAGATTAAAGGATGAACATGGATCTAAGCTAAAAGAATACAACTATTTTGGGCATCCCCACCATGTCTTTAAGTGGTAGAAGTGCCTACTTTTAGTTTAGCTTTACTTGGTTATGTTCTCTCAGAACCAGACCTGTACTTAATTTTTTTAAAATAACACTTTAGTTGGAGATTAACACAATACCTCTATTTATTTATTTTCCATTTGCATTAGGCGAGCACTCTACAACTGAGCCACAACCCCAGCCCCTTAGACTTCTACTTATTAACCACTTGCATGCTCCCTACGATCCAGTAAAATGAACACAGTGCTCAAAATAATCCAGCAAAGTTCTAAGTTACACACACAGACACTGAGACCTCAAAGCAATTTTTTTGTTTGTTTGTTTTTTTAAACCAGGGATTAAACCCAGGAGTACTTTACCACATCTCTAGCCCTTTTTGTTTTTATTTTGAGAGAGTCTCACTAAATTGCTTAGGGCCTTGCTAAGGTGCTGAGGCTGGCCTTGAACTTTTGATTCTCTTGCCTCACCTCCCAAGCTGCTAGGATCACGGGTTATGCCTGGCATTCAAACAGTTTTAGAGGTTTAAAAACACCTACATGTTTCTGAGATGAATGCCATTTCAAAGGATAAGCATTTTGAGTCTTCACAAAAAAGTTTCTAAATCTTAAGGGCAAGAGAAGACAGTATGTTGGAGTTACAAAGTGATTAGGACTTGACTTTGAAGGCAGAGTTTAGGATTTGAATGCTTATAGCTGAGGTAAAACTGCTGCTCCTGGTTGGGCTCAAATGTTCACATATTTGTACCTGTCTGTAAATTAAAGTATGCAGTTACAATTGGTGTATTCTCTACAATAAATGTAACACATGAGTTATATTCCTGAACTTCTAACTGGTTAACAAGTATGAACACATCAATCAGGAAAACAAAATAACTAGAAATGGAATGAAAATGCTTCAGAACAAGAGTGTAGAATATGGACAGGCAAATGACACTCTTGGTTAGTCTATCTGTCCATAGAGATTCACTAATAAAAAATGTAACTAAACAACATGAATTGCCTTGCCAAAGGATTAACCAAAAACTAGACTGAACTTATTACCGGGAGAATTTCTGAGTTCTATAAGAGAATGTATCTTTTGTGATGATAAAGCACACACGCAATGGCTAAGGGTGCTGAACCAAGAATTTTCTCAAGGTTTTTTCTAGTTCTCCAAGTGTGGAATTCTGTTATCTACAAGTCCACTGGATATCTTCCTTAAATGTCTTTATATACAATGCTGGTTTTGCTACAATATTCTCCTATCATTAGGGTTGAAAAGATCCCGCTTCCACTTTGAATATATATATTCCACAGGACAGACTCTGTCTAATCCATTTAAGCAAAATGACCACATCTCATATACTTACCACACAAAAGAACTTATACTTAATTGGGATTTGTCCTGTCAATTATAGCAGAAGGCAATGATGTTTTGTATATACTGTGTAGATGACAAAATGTTTTGAATGAAAAGAACTGATGAACAAATTTCTATATTGAAGCTTATTTTGCTTGTCTAATGGCTCTAATTACAGCAGTACCTCCTTACTGATGATTTTATGTTCCAGTTTCCATTACCCATGGTCCAAAATATTAAAGAAAATTTCAGAAAAAAACAATCCATAAGTTTTAAACCATGTCATATTGAGTAGCATGATGAAATCTTGCACTGTCCTGCTCTGACCTGCTTGGGACGTGAACCATTACTTTGCCAAGTGTATTCATACTGTATATGCAACACACGCCTTAGTCACTTAGCAGCCATCTTTATTATCCCAGATTGACTGTGGTATTGTGGTGCTTATATTCAAAGGACACTTATTTTACTTAATGGCTCCAAAGTTTTGGACAGTGATGATGCCAATTTGGCTAAGCCACAAAGTGCTTCTCTTAAGTAAAACGGTGAAAGCTTCCAACTGAAAAATAAAATTGCATGCTGTGGTTGCTAAGATCAACAGTAGGAATGAATCTTCTATCTATGAAATTGAGACAAAAAAAAGAAATTCATACTAATTTTGTTACTGCACCACAAACTGCAAAACTGCAACGACAGTGTGTGTTAAGAGCTTAGTTAAGACAGAAATGGCACTAAATTATAGGTTTCATTATTATCCAAAGGTTCAGGCATCCCTGGGAGTCTTGTGATGTTTCCCCAAGGATCAGGGAGGGGGCTACTTTGTTCTAAATTCTACAATTAATTTATTCACACTGGGAACATGCCTGACACACATGTGTAGACCACAGTACTGTTTTAGAGTCAGCCTTTGGCTGCACCTATTCCACAGTGTGCGTATCTATATACTATAGAATAACAAAACAGTTAGCAATCTATATTTTTTAAAACTCCACAATTTTTTAGGCCACCAAAAACACTGGTTATTCCTTGTAGATATCACCTTAAAAGAAAAACTTTTCTGAAAGGTTCCTTCTCATGTTGAAGCCTTAACTCATCTGATTACCTGTCATGTTTATTTAGTATTAATGTCTTGTGAAAATGACATATGCTTGATGTACTCACTGTAAACTTCTCCTCTCTTTTCTTCCGATAGCCGAAGGAATTTTTCCTAGAGGAATGGAAAGCAAAAAAGGCTATTTTTTCCCCATTTGGAAAATTTACTGAGCATGTATTTATACTTACATATTCAAAGCATGCATCAACCAGACTTAATTACTTTGTAATCTTTCAAAGATGATTTTTGACTTTAAAAGCCCCACTTTTAAAAGGATAAACAAAATAACAACAAGGGTGTAGTAAAGAATTAAAACTGATATCTGGAAAGGTAAACATTAAAAGGTATAAAAATATATATTAAAATAATTTACCTAGTGGCTACTTAAAATTTTTGTTAAGATATGAATCCATTCAGCTGGAATGACAAGATGTAAATATAATGTCTGACATTGAACTACACAGATGAGTCATTCTAAATGTAGAAGAAATTCATCAAATGCATATTTGCTTATCATCAAAATTTCAAACACCCCAGATAACCTGTCCCATTCTTCCTCCCTTATACTTCTCTTCTGCTTCAGTGACTTCCCTTACCACAAAAAACACACAAGGCTATCTAAATCCCAAGAGTTTTCTCTCCCTAATGTGTGCTGTATGAAGAGTGTTCTAGATTCCTACCATTCAAAATTAGATCCCTGCATGCAGCAAGGCTATGCTAGGCAGCACTGCAGCTTATAACTGCATAAACAAACATTTATTAAGTGGTAACATCATGTAAGGTCTTGAGAACACCAAGATGGCTGAGATATTCCCACTTCCCTGGAAGGATTTGTGGTTTAACAAGACACCAATGAATTTCAGTTTATGATTTTATTTTTATTCATTTATCTTTTTTATCTTTTCAACTGATTACAAATTCTTAAAAATAACCTTACTTCCTTTATTTACAGAAAACCAAAAAGTGGTCTTACCTAAGATGACATTATTAATTAGAAGGATAAGCTTAGAAACCTCACTTTCTGTACCAAATAGAGACATTCTATGGACCCTATGGGGGACAGCCCCTTTTGGAGAAGTATAACACAAACATTTTAGGATTCTGGATCAAAGCCAGGCCATCATGCGGCCCGGGTTCGATCCTCACCACCACATACAAACAAAGATGTTGTGTCTGCCGAAAACCAAAAAATAAATATTAAAAAAAAAAAAAAAAAAAAAAGCCAAGCCATCTTTAATAGAAAATGTACTCTCTCCTTCTGTAAAAAACTAATCCAGAATAGTTTCTGGCTATCTACTGGGCCCCAGAAGAGATTAAACTCCTGAATGTGGAACTAGTGACCACTGACTTGAGCTATCCATCATGGTTTTAGGACATGGATGCAGCAATCCACTATCCTGGAAGAACAGGGAGCATGGCTCCTCAACCACCAGTCCTTCCTTGCCCTCAATCCACACTCTAACCTCCAAAGGAGCTACAGATCTGGCTGGATGAGAGATGAAAAGGAACAGGAATGAGATAATCTCAAAAGAGGGGTGTTGGGTGAACAGTGTGAGCATCTGTTGCAGCTGCTGCTGAAAAGACAGGACCGCATGGAACCCATGTGGGGACAGCCCTTCACCATGGGTGGGTACAGCTCATCACAACTGTGGTGTCTGACCACAGTAGCTCCTTCATACTGGAACAGAAGCAGTGTCCTGGATACCAATCTGACTGCACTGGGATCCGTCAGCAGTGTGATCAGTGGCCCTCACAAAATGCTCTCCTTGCCTTTACAGCAGTTCACTAATACATTAGAAACCTACTGACATACTGGGGACCATGTGACAATAGGCCAAGCTGGAACCTTCTGGCTAACCGCCCATCACTCAGAATGTGAATAGCTGAGTGAAGACAGAGCTACAGGCCTGAGATAGGTTCTAATTCACAACCATAAAGTGTGACCCAGCATGGCTCTATAACCAGAGGTGAGGTTGCAGCATCATAGAGAATCACTTTTATACCAGAGTCGGTGCTTCTCATTCCCACAACTTTGAATGCTGGTGGTTTGCATGTCTTAGACCCCAAACCATGATGTTTTCTATCAGGTGAAACATCATGGTTCTAGAGACGAAACCTTAGACAACCACCTGGCATTGAACCTGGCTGGGGTGACAAAAACTATGGGTAGCTGCTGTGCATGAAGGTAGGAAGAGCATAACTGGACCCATGGGGGGCTCTCTGGAAGCCTCTTAGTGCTTCAGTACAACAGAAAATGTTAATGAAAAAACAAACCAACCCGCCAAGGAGACATAAGGGGGCCATGACCACAGTGGATCAGGTCCTTCAGGAAGGAAGGCCTGGATCACCCTGCTGAAGGGCCCAAGGGCACTCAATTATGTCTCTGAAGACAGCACATAATGCAGAGAGAAAGAAGGAAATCACATGCTTCACCTCTACTTCATAGCCCACTTCCGAAACAAGGGCTATGGAGGCTCTTTGTACCTTCACTGGCTTAAAAAAAAAACAGACTGTGGGAACTATGCTGCCGTCCCTGGCTATTGTACTCTATTGGTGTGTGCTAGCTAAGCTCTGTTCTCTCCCCTGTATCACTGATGGCAGCTATACCCTCAGGCTGTGGATTACTTAGGTGGGAGCATGACTCCATGACTGAGAAGACGGTTGGAGTCTCCCTTTGTATAAATCTGCATTGGCAGGCAAAGGTACAGGCTTCAGATAGTTGCCACACTAAAGTTCAAACACTGTTGGAGGATACAAATGGTGACAATGTCTAAGAGGTATAGGGTGTTAGTTACCTACCTTTTTATACTACTTTGTGATGTGGCTGGGTTTCTGCAAATCCCCTTGTTCTTTTGCCAAGAAGCTTCTTGTAAAGCTTTTATTAATACAGAGTGCTAAGAGGTACTGGGAGGTTGAAGAGGGCACAGAACTTGTCTTTCCAGTTTATACTCTTTTACACATGCCCCTGAGGTACCAGCACTGAGCTAGCTAGGCAGACCCCTGTCCCTAGAAGTCTGTGCCTAGCTCTGCAGGCTCTTTCCTTCCTAGCTTCCAACAACCCCAAACTCCACCCTAAGGTTGGTAGCTCCAGCTAGCATCACTAACTCAGCATTATTCAATATTCCCCTTTTGTCTTTTCAGTCTTCAAAACTTGATGAACCAAATGTGTATCAAAACAGCTGCTGCTGTTTATTTTCCTGACCTATAGTCAGTCCAATGCCAGTTCTACTAAACCATGTTGCCTGTGGCCACTCTTACAATCTGACCACCAGCTTCACAGATGCTGATTTAATCAGCACAGATAGGATTAGTTGCTTCTGGATTCCTCTTTAACTCTCAAAATGCACCAAACGCACATATAGGCACACCTCATTTTATCGTGTTCTCCTCTTTTTCTTTTTCAGATGCTGTTTTTTTAACAGCAGAAGGTTTTGTGACAACCCAGGGTGAAGCAGAAGTATCAGTATCATTTATACAATATCATGTGCTTACTTTGTGTCTCATTTTGTTAACTCTGAAATTGTTATGGTGACTTGACTCTTGAGGTTACTATTCCAATTGCTTTGAGTGCCAAGATCTGTAACCACATTGCTAGCCACACTGGGTCACACTTTGTGGTTGTGAATTAGAACCCATCTCAGGCCTGTAGCTCTGTCTTCACCCAGCTATTCACATTCTGAGTGATGGGCGGTTAGCCAGCTGGTTCCAGCTTGGCCTATTGTCACATGGTCCCCAGTATGTCAGTAGGTTTCTAGTGTATTAGTGAAGTGCTGTGAAGGCAAGGAGAGCATTTTGTGAGGGCCACTGATCATACTGCTGACAGGATCCCAGTGCAGTCAATGATACAGCTTTTGACTATATAATTGATAAATGTGTCCTGGTGGCTCCACCAATCATTACTTCATCTCTCTCCTTTCCTTAGGCCTCCTGACTCACCAAGAATACTGAAATTAATATTGAAATTAACCCTACAATGGTCTTCAAGTATTTAAGTGAAAGAAAGAGTTATACATCTATTGCTTTTAATCAAAAGCTAGAAACGAAAAAGCATAGCAAGGAAAGCCTATCGAAAGCTAGAACTGGCTGAAAGCCAAGGTATGAATGCAAAAGAAAAAAATTCTTGAAGGAAATAAAAGTACACATGCATCATAACTGGACAAAAAAGCCTTATGGCTGATACGGAGAAGTTTTAGTGGTCTGGGGAGAAGATCAAACCAGCAACAATGTTCCTTTAATAAAAACCCTAATCCAGAGATCAACTCTAGGAAGGCTGAGAGGGGTGAGCAAGCTAAAGAAAAGTTTGAAGCTAGCAAAGGATGGCTCAGGAAGCTTGAAGAAAGAAACCTTCTCCATAACATTGCAGTGCAGGGGAAGCAGCAAGTGCTGATGGAAAAGCTGCAGCAGGTTACCCAGGAGATAAGCTAAGATGGCTGACAAAGGTGGCTGCACTCAGTGATGGGGTTTTCAGGGTAGATGAAACAGTCTTCTACTGGAAAATGCTGCCATCTAGATAGAGAAAAGTCAATGTCTTGTTTTAAAGGACAGGCTGATTCTGTGTTAGGGGATGGGCAGTTGATGACTTCAACTTGAAGCCAGTGTTCATTTACCATTATGAAAATCTTAGAGCCATAAGGAATTACAGTAACTCTACTCTAATTGTGCTTTATAAATGCAACAACAAAACCTGTAAACAACATGGCTTACTGAATATTGTAAGTCCATCATTGAGATCTGCTGCTTGGGGCTGGGGGGAGACTCCCTTCAAAATATTGACTCACTGGCAATGCAGATTAATATAGTTTTCAAGCCTACTAACACCACATTCATTATGCAGTTCACGGATCAAGGAGTAATTTCAACTTTTAAGATCTCAATATAAGACATACATTTCATAAGGGAACAGATACCACAGGTAATGATTCCTCTGATGATATGGGAAAATGTTGCGACCCCCTCACCAGCAAGGAAGACACGACACAGGATTCTTCTTTCAGCGGTTTATTCAGGCCTTAACTCTAGGTTTCTCTCAAGCGCTCTCTCTCTCCTCACGCCCCCACACACAGCCTAATAAAGCTTACTCAAGTCCAATCCAAAGCTGCCACGCGGGGTTTTATCATTGGGTACTGAGGGACAGCGTGCCAACTCTCCCAAATAAGGAGTTGTTTACCAAGATCCACAATGGAGACCGGGCGCCATCTTCTAATGGCGGCAGCGGTCTACAAACACGGCTCACCACAGGAAAAGTAAACTAAAAACCTGGAAAGGAATCTCCATTCTAGATGCCATTAAGAACCTTTGTGATTCAAAGGACGGGACCAAGATATCAACATTTACAAAGTTTGGAAAAAGCTGATTCCAACTTTCATTGTTGACTTTAAAGTGCTCAAGAGTTCAGTGAAGGACATAACTAGAAGATGTAGTGGAAATAGCAAGAAAACTAAATTAGAAATGTAGCCTGAATTGCTATAATCTCATGACCTAACTTTAATGAACACTGGTAGGTCTTATGGATGAGCATAAAAGGTAATTTCTTAAAATGGAATCTAATCCTAGTAAAGGTCTTCTGAATATTGTTAAGAAGAAAAGATTTATATTATTACATAAACTAGGCAATAAAGCAATAGCAGGATTTCAGAGGATTGACTTCAATTTTGAAAGAAATTCTGTTTATGCTGTTTTACAACCACAACAAAGAGTCAATCAAGAGGCTGGAGCTCAGGAGTGGTGACTTGCCTTGCACAGGTGAGGCACTGGGTTCAACCCTCAGCATCACATAAAAATAAATGAAGGTACTGTGCTCATCTACAACTTTATACACACACATACACACTATTTACTTATATATACTATATATTATTTACTTTATTTATTTATAAATATATATGTGCCATATATATAAAAATAAAGGTCAATTAACATGGCAAGAGATTTAGTTTTCTTAGTTTAAGAAACTGCAACATGGGCTAGGGTTATGGCTCAGTGGTAGAGTACTTGCTTAGCACGTGTGAGGCACTGGGTTTGGTCCTGAGTACCACATTAAAAAAAAAAAATAGAATAAAGTCATTATGTCCATCTACAACTAAAAATATTAAAAATAAAAATAAAAACTGCAAGAGCCACCGCAGCTTTTAGCAACCCTAATCACTTAGCAGTCATCAACATGGAGGCAAGATCCTCCACCAGCAAAACGATCAGAATTTTAAGGCTCAGATGATTATTAGCATTTTTAAGCAAAACAGGGTTTGTTTTTCAGTTGTAGCTGTACACATATTTTATTTATTTTTATGTGGTGGATCGAACCCAGGGCCTCACATTTGCTAGGCAAGTGCTCTACTGCTGACCCACAACCCCAGCCCCCAAAACAATGTTTTTAAATTAAGGCATATACATTATTTTTTTAAAACAGATGCTACTGCACTCTTACTATACTACTAGAGCATGGTGTAAATATAACTTTTATATGTACTAGAAAACCAATAAAATGTTTGTGACTCACTTCATTACAATTTTTGCTTTATTGCAGTAGCATGTAACCAAACCTGCAATATCTTGGAGCTGTGCCTTTACTGTACCAGGAAGAAATACGAACCAACACTTTTAGAGCTTCTGTATGTCAGTCATTGTACTATAAACTTTGTATAGGGAGACCACAGAAATATCTTCTCTTAAAACTTTTCAAGGTAAGTTTAAAAAAAAAAAAAGGCTCAAGGTTGGGGTTGTAGCTCAGTGGTAGAGCACTTGCCTTGCACTTGTGAGGCCCTGGGTTCGATCCTCAGCACCACATATAAATAAATAAATAAATACAATAAAGGTATTATGTTCATCTACAACTAAAAATTATTTTTAAAAAAGAAAAAAAGGCTCAGGAAGGATGAACTGCTTGCTCATCATTCATCAGAAAAGAATCATGACTGTCCCTATCAAATTAGAGATGAATTGACCTAGTTAATACTATGAGGGAAACTCCAGGATCCACCTTCACCTTCTCTAACCTCACCTCTCCATAGAGGTAAGTTTATACATCCTACTGTCATGCATATGTAAAAAGAACGAGAGAACGAGAGAGAGAGAGAGAGAGAGAGAGAGAGAGAGAGAGCGCGCGCGAGAGAGAGCGAGCGCGAGCGAGCCACACGCACCAAGTGACTTTGGGTGGGCAGATATACAAAACAGACAGAAGGCAAGACAACAAACAAGAAGAAAGATCAAGCTATATCATGCAAACAGGGAGAAGGAAGCTGTTTCATTCATGATGCATGGTAAGAGTCCCAGGTAATGAAGAGACACTGAGGCACCTAGGGCATGAGACTACTTGTCCCAGTATGAAAATGTATGATAGACAGACATTACTTCACCATGACAGTTTCTGTTGATAGATAAATTTAATAGGAATGGAATTCAAATGCTGGTTTGCTTAGATATCAAACTCTGGTATGTCTCTACTCTAAGCCACTGCTAGGTGGAAAGGAAACAAGCAAGAAGCCCATGGGACAGAGACAACAACCACAGTGAGATTGCAGGCATACAGATGGAGTCTGAGAACTGCAGAGCTCTAGACTCCCTACAAGTGCTGCAACCTAGAAGAGTTCAATTCCATCTGCAGTTCTCATGGAATAAAATTTCATACTACATATATACACACACATAAACCATTTAAATCCTCTGCTCTAAAAGTTAACAATTACCACAGCAAGTATACAAACCTTTAATATTTATAGTTTTCAATTTGATTTTCTGAGATATAGAAAATAATTATAAAACATCTAAATTTAAGAAATTTTAAAATATTAATATTTTAAGATATAATACAAAGGACAAAACCCAGGTGTGCTCTACATCACCAGTCCTCTTAAATTTTTTTTTTTTTTTACTTTTTTACTTTAAGACAGTGTCTTGCTACATTGTCAAGGCTGACCTTGAACTTGTGATCCTCCTCCATCAGCCTCTGAAGTAGCTGGACAGGCAGTACCAGTGTATGCCACCAAGCCTGGCTGACACACAGTATCTATTCAGCATCATATATAACAACTTACCTTCCTCTCCCTAAACCAGGAGAGGATTCAAGACTACTTGGCTCCACACGCCCAGTTCCAATCTCTCTCTTGGCATAAGCTGAAGGATTTTGTATTCGCGTTCTAGTTTGCCCTGTTTGCCTTGTCTGTGGGCTCCGAACACCATTAATTAACCGATCTGCGGTGAAGTTAAATATTGATGGACTTTCCAGTAGTCCAGGTCCTCTCTCTGCACTAGGAATTGCATGGCGCAGATGAGATTTACTAGGATTCCTGTAAATGGAATGTTTATATATGCTGAGCTATAAAACAAGGCATTATTTAACAAGAATTTAAAGCCAAACAGCTAAGCTAAAATCTGTTCTCTACTTAACAAATACAAAAAATGTTATTTGGAACAGTTAATGCACAATACACACACACACACACACACAATGATGTAATCATGTGCCAAGGCCCTGCTCTGCTCTAAGTCCAGGACAAAGTTAAAAAGCAGACACACATGGCACAAGTTATCTCAAAGGCCTTCTCTGAAGACCATCTAGTCCTTTATGTAGGCAACCAATTTTGGTGTTTAATCTTTGTAGACTGTAGCTGAATACTTTCATTAGTTTTTTTTCTGATGAGCATTTCTAGTGGTCAAATATACCTAACATATAAGGTAAATATACCTTTCTTACTGAAAAACAAAACAAAAAACAGTTAACATGAAGCTCATAAGCGTCTGAATCATGCTTGGAACTTGCCTGCTTCTAGGAGGATACTGTCTAAGTGAAGTCAGAGGAGATGCTGCTGGTTTGAAGGTTGGAGACGTAAACCCATTTATAAATCCAGTATTTGGAAATGGAGTTACCTAAATTAATTAACAAACAAAAAAAGTAAACATGCCATGAAATAAACTTCAATTTAGTCTATAGCATCATATCTTGGGGCAACAGAAGTCACTGCTTCCTGTTGTCAGAGATAGTAAGTAAGTTCCATATTATACTTAAAAATAATTGTGGACTAAGAAAAACATCTTGCAAGACTATTACCAAAGCTAATATTTATTGAGCACTCACAACAATTAGACTGGTGCTAAGAACTTTTTCTGCATCATCTCAGTTTATGTTTATGAGAATTCAATGAGGAACACAATTCACACATGTAAAACTGACACTAGGTGAGGACAGAACCTTACGCAAGATCACTTGGGGTCTTAGACACAGACATTATCTGAAAACATCCAAATGCTTGACCTAAGGGTTAATAATAATACTACCTCCATTCCTAGCAAGAAGTAAACATTTCTTTCCTCCCCAAAATCTTATAATCAAATTTCTCAATCTTAGGAGCATTCATATACTTACTCTAATTTTGCTTACTTCATTATCACAGCCCTTAGAGTGCAATTATCTATATATCTATTTATTTGTTTGTTTGTTGTAGGAGAACACAATATCTTTACTTCATTTTTACGTGATGCTGAGGATGGAACCCAGGGCCTCACGTGTGCTAGGCAAGCAGAGAGTGCAATTTTAAGGTAACACCTGACATATTAACATATTAACATATTGACTCAGAAGACAATTATAAAGGGTCTATTCATAGAGCCCTTTAAAGATAAAATATAATCTTAAAAGGTTAAAAATATTAAGCAGATTTTTTAACATAACCCAATTATTCAAATATCTGATTTGAATACACAAAACTTACTGTTGAAATAGTTCTTAAAAAAAAAAAAAGGATAAAGAGAGATCACTAACTTTCTGGCTTCTGGACCCATGACCTCAAATGGTCTGTATGAATGACATTCCTTCGAAGGCATTAGCTGTTTGGAGCTTGCCAGTCCCCTCCCTAAATTTTTTTATTTTCTTTTTAGGTGGCAAGGGTTGCTTATTAGCCAACTGCAAATGTCCTCAGCCCTTTTAATTTATTTATTTCAAAAATCTGAGACAGGGTGTAAGTTGTTTGAAGCCTCACTAAATTACTGAGGCTGGCCTTGAACTCACAATCCTCTTGTCTCAACCTCCCAAATTGCTAGGATTACAAGTATACGCCATTGCACCTGGCTCCCACTCTTAAACATTTTCACTGAATTGACTGTAATATGTATAGCCTCTTCCATGTTTGATAAAGGGAAACAGAAAAGAAAAAGAACAAATGATTTTCTCTAGAGCTAACTGAAGTTGTAAGAGAAAAAGGGTATTACAGATAGTTTATCACTTACTGATTTAAGAAAAAAAGGCAACAAGAGAAATACTTAAAACTTATACAGTAGAATCACTACTTGAAAAATTCTTCAATCAATAAGAATCAGACTATTTAAAAACATATCATTCCAGCTGGGCCTGGTGGCACACAGCTGTAATCCCAGTGGCTCAGGAGGCTGAAACAGGAGGATTATGAGTTCAAAGCCAGTCTTACGCTTTGGTACGAGGTATCCCCCACAAAGCTCACTGTGAGACAATGCAGGAAGTTTCCGAGAAAAAAAATGATTGGACTGAGAGTCTTAACCACCCGTGAATTAATCCCTGATGGGATTAACTGAGTGGTGACTAGAGACAGATGGGGTGTGACTGGAGGAAGTGGTTAATTGGGGGCAGGGCTATGGGGTATATATTTTGTATCTGGAGTCTCTCTCTGCTTCCTGATGTGAGTTGCTTCCCTCTGCTACTCTCCTGCCATGATATTCAGCCTCATCTCTAGCCCCAGGAGTACTATGAGCCCTCATAGAAACTTTTCCTCCTCATAGTTGCTTTAGTCACAGCATTGAAAAAGCTGACTAAAACAGCCAGCCTCAGCAAAAGTGAGGCACTAAGCAACTCAGTGAGACCCTATCTCTAAATAAAATACAAAATAGGACTGGGGATGTGGCTCAGTGGTCAAGTACCCCTAAGTTCAATCCCTCATACCCACCACCCAAAAACAAAACAAAAAACCCACATCATTCCAGAATAGGTAGATTTTGGAGATTTAAATCACAGGGATTCCGGTAAAGACTAATTATTTCACATATGCAATTTTACACATGGAACTCTGGTATTTTGAATAATTTTGCTTAGGAGCCTAAAAATAAAACAGATGAACAAAATAATTTAATAGTTTTAATTTAATAAAATAATTTCGTTTCATAACCTGCTGAGAATAAACAGGCAACCATCTCTTTTCTTTTGCTCCAGTGACACAATGTTTCAGAGCAAATAAAAGAGTACTGGTAAAAGGACTGAGCTCACATACTGTGCCTAATCCACATGACCATCTTAAAAAAAGCAACCTGAATGGAAAACCAGTCAAGACCATAAATGACCTAGGATTTCCAAGAGGGTCCAGTCCAGGTACAGATGAATATAACTAAAGAAAGGGAGAAGCAAGTGACTACAGGAAGAACTGAGTCTGACAAGCATGGTGTTGGCCACATTGGGGAGAACTTATTCAATAGGGACAGTCTAAGCAATGTAGTTAGCCTCTAAGGTTCTTTTTTGATATATTTTTTGGGGGTGGGGGGGAACAACTATATAGCTTCCCATATGTTTTTATAGATGCAGCCATATTTTAAAAAGTAGTGTACCTTCTTTCCATTAGAATTCATTCAAAAAAGAAGTAACTTTGGATTTTAGCCACTTGCATAAATATTTTTTATTGCAGAAGTTCTAGAATTTGGGGGGCTAACAGGCCGACCCCTTTGAGACCCTCTTCTCATAAATCAACTGTCCTTGTATATCCTTTACATGGTTGTAAAAGCTATTTTCTAAATGGAGTATGATTTAATTTCCCTTGCTTAGAACCAGAGATGACCTCCCAGAAGGTCAAAGTCCACATGCCTCAGGACACTATGTAAGAACACTATAGTTTGGCATGATAACTTACCAGCCTTGCTTCCCAGGTTCCTGAGCCCAGTCTATGCTTTTGCTCAGAAACAATCTGGTCCATAACCATTTGCATGCTTTTGTGCATGCTTTTTGTTCTTGAAGCTTCCTTCTCTTTGACCCCTTTTCAAAACTCATATCTAACAGAGAGGCTCAATTTAGGTGACAATATAATATCCCATGAAGTTCTTAATTGGGTATTTTATATGTGACCTTTTCTTGCAATTATCACCTTCTTGGTACATCTGACTTTTCAAGACTGAGGTTTTTTCCCATAGACATTTATCTTTAATTGTATCAGCAATTAAAGTTGAAACAACACTTCTCTCAAGATCCCTCTCTTTCACATGTACCCAGTTTTTCTGCAAGTGGCTCCCAGCCATCTGACCCTGAGTACTACCCAGTCTCTCCCTGACCTGGTCCACAGCCATATCCTGGATACAAACTCTTTTCAAAGTTACTAACTCAACTTTTGCTTTCTGACTATAACCTTCTATGCACTTTGCCGCTCTACCTCTCTCATTCCAACTAAACCTGCATCCCTACCCCATGCAAACCTCCAATACAGGAACTTATCTTCTTTTTCTAACCCAGACCTCAACTTCAAGGACATTTATCACAGATTGCTGATTCTCCTGCATCCCATGCAATTAAATTCAAGCTAATTTCCAAGTAGGAACAGCTGATCTTTCTAGCCATCTCTAGCAAAACCGTAATGGCAGAAAAATGACTAGATCCATTACAAATTTATGAATTCTAACCACAGACCTTACCACAAGCCAGTACCTGTAAAAATTAACCATGCCAACCAACTCTGAGGCTGGTGTGAGAAGTAAAATAAAGCTCTGCAAGAAAGCATGTATTTCACTTGTTTGACTACTAGAAACTCACTTAAATACCTATCTCCTGAACAGCTCCCCACTTGCCATTTCCCTATATGCTCAGAGGGACGACATCAGTTATATTTTCTCTATATGCTCAGAGTTTTCACTGTATTCTACATTTTACAGGAGAAGAAATGCAGACTGGGCAAGAATCACAGTCACAGTGTTTCAAAGTTTTTGTGCAGATAGCTCTGTCTATATCACTCAATTGAATTTAAAATTCACAGCATAGCCTGAAGATCTGCTTTATTACAGCAAATTGCATATATATCTGGTTTCTGTATTAGATAAGGCATTTAAACTTTCAAAGTACCCAGTGGAGTGTCTATGTACAATATAGAAGTCTGTTTAATTAAAAAAAAAAAAAAAAAAGACTTACCAAGGGTGGATCAAGATAGCTATGTGTTGTTGACCATGTCTGGGGGGTAATCAGGCTGTACAGAGGAAATTGCTGCTGGGGACTGTATACTGGAGGTAAATAAAATGATGTTGTATAACGCTGCTGTGTATAAAGGTTCATGTCCAGAGGTCTAAATCCATTCTTTGGCAAAAACGTGTTTATAGCTATTGCCTTTGCTTTTATCCGTGCCTGTTTGAAAATATTTAAGTTTCTATTACAATGCTTAAGAACAATGATTAGAAAACAAAAGAAAATGTAATCAACTGGTCTTGCTTACCTTAATTGGCTTTCCTTGAAAAGTTTTTACTTCTTCTCGAAGGTATTTGTAAGCCTAAGGGCAAAATCATCCAGTTAGCCTTATAAATAACATGAACTAATAGTTAATTCAATAGCTTAAAAAAGGGATTCTATGGTAATAAACAGGAGCAATAATAGTAATTCTTTATCCTCTTTGGGTCACAAATCCTTTAAAATAACCTCAGCAATTATGGAACCACTACACAAAAATTCTCATAAACAAGATATATACTAATTTTGTAAGAATTAATAGATACCATTAAAGTCTACCAAAGACCTGGGAGGAAATGAGGAATACTGAATACAAAGTTCCTAATATTAATCCCAACTTGAAATCGGAAACATGAAATTCAGGAAATGAAATTCTAAACAGAGGGAGAAGAGATGAAAACTAGGGTTAGGATTGTGGCTCAGAGGTGGAGCGCTCGCCTAGCATATGTGAGGCACTGGGTTTGATCCTCAGCACCATATAAAGTAAAATACAGACATCGTGTCCACCTATAACTAAAAAACATTAAAAAAGATGAAAACTAAAATATTAGAAAGTCATTATTTATGTGTAGCTATCCCTTCTCCAAATTAGATCTATATTAAGCCCCTTACATAAAGTCCAAAGGATCCACATATTCCCATTCAAGCTCATCCAACATGTTCTCCAAGCAGGTCAGCAGCACTGCGCTATGTTCTGTAAGCATAGCGTTTCCAATCTCCCATTCCCCTTTCTTTCCTTCTCTCCAGTTAAAACCTATCTTTAGCTTTCTGAATTTTCTCTTTTGGACTTCCAGTAGAGGTTGCAATATTTCTTACTGAACACTCATTAATTTGTTTCCCTCAAACAAGAGTCTCCTTTAAGAGCAAAGAAATATAAGTCCCTTAACTCGGCATGTGTCCTTCAAGGTACTAACTCCTTCAACTGATTTTCCTAAGCTGCTGATCTTACAATATTGTTAGACTGTAATGTCACATGCTTTCTATATTGCTATATAAACTATTCACAGAACATCCAATTTAGGTTTATACAACTCGATTTTGTCTGCACTTTATATCCAAACTTAACACTATGATATAATAACCTCAATGCCCAAATTTACTCTATGTACTGATATTAAATTACTGGTAAACTATGTACTTCACAGGGAGATCAAGGAGAGAACTTACCTGCTGTGCATCAGCTTCTGTTTCAAATGTAATAAACCAATTATCATTATAGGCAAATTCACAGTTTATAAATTTCGGTAAGTTATCTCCTTTAAATAGTGCTTCTACTTCCTACAGGAAGAGAGGTTAGATATTAATTCTCAGTTATGCCACTTTTTGTCCTCACTAAAAAAAGCATTCTCTTAAGCACAGTTCAACATGATGATGCCTGGTAAATCTCTTTTCAAAAAAGGATAATGTGTTCAGTGCAGCTTCCAGAATTAGGACCACAATGACACAGGAATATAGTTATACAACTTATTGATGGTTTTCCTGCTTCCAAGATATCACTATGCTAAATAATCTGAAAGATAAGATACCATTTTAACCACCAGGCTAATAAGTACATTATTTTGAACAAAGATAATTTAAAATATAAAAAATATTAGCTCAATTTTTGCTGCTGGCCAAGATATGACACAATACAAACAATTGCAAGTGAAATAGGGTTTTCCAACATTGGCCATCAGGCATTCTAGGAAAGGAGTCCTTGAGAGAGGAGACATGAACAAGGTGAGCCCTGAGAATGTTGAGCTCATGCCTAAATTCCAGAGCTCCACAGAGGACTCTCCCCAGGTCCTCAGCTTGAGCTTAAAATACCACCTGTGATGATCAGAAGGAATAATAACCCCCGACTGAGCTCATGGGCAGGGAATAATTTGCCTTCTCACCAGTCAGAGTGGAAAACTGTCCCAAATTCACAGAAAATCAGTACTCAGAAAAGCACTGCCTCAGCAGTGGGGAAAGATGAACCCCAGAGAAAAGACTGCTCTGATTCCATCTTACTAATATTCCTAAAGGATCAAACTGGTTCAAAGTAATGGAGATGGGGTTTTGCTGTTTTGCCCAGGGTGGCAGATCACTCAAGCAATTCTGCCTAGGATCCCGAGTAGTTGGGACAACAGGAGCATGCCATCATCAAGTAATTTAACTGCATCTCAGAACCAAAATCAACAATATTTATCAGAATACAAAAATATTCGTACCTAGTAAACATCAGACGCCTGGCATTCATTCAAAAGCTACTAAGTATGTAAAGAAATAGAAAAATATGGCCTAAAATCAAACAGATCAAATTAAATCTGGAAGTGACACGTGACAGAATTAGTAGACAAAAGCAATAAAATACTGATTATATATTTTATATGCTCCAAAACCTAGGCTGAGAATGCTAAATGGAGATAGAGGAATTTTTAAAAGACCCGAATTAGAGATGAAAAATACAATGTCTGAAATGAAAAGTACAATAAAGAGGATTAACAGCTACTTAGATACTTTCTAAAGAAAAAAAAAGGAGAGAGAACATGAAAAATAATGCCTCAATAAGAAACCTGAAAGCTTTTCCAAGGTACCCTGCTATCAAATTGTTTAAAATCAGTGATAAAATCTTCAAATCACACAGAGAAAGATGATTTACCACACACAGAGGCATAAAGATTTTTTAAAAAGTCAGATTCACTGTCATAAACAGTGCATACCCGAAGAGAACAGAATGACAAGAGAAAGGGAGAAAACTTTCCCTGGTCAATCTAGAAATCTATACCCAGCAAATGGGCCTAAAATAAAATCTTTTCTCAAATATATTAAAGCTAGCGGGGGAAAATCACTAGCAGACCTGTTAACACAAGAAATTTTAAAGGACTATTCAGGCAAAAAGAAAGTGATATTAGACAGGAAGTCTAGACCCAGACAAAGGATGAGAAGCACTAGAAATGGCAAATATTAGATAAATAAAAAACACATTTTTATTATTTTTAATTTCCTTAAAAGAAAATTAAATTGTTCAAAGCAAACAATGTATTGTGGGGCTTATGGCCACACAGAATTAAAGTACAAGACAAGAGCACAGGGCTGAAGGTGCAAAACTAGAAGAATATTGTTCTAAAGAGAAATGGTATTACATTAATTTAAGGGTACACTCTAGGAAGCTTAATGCTGATAAACCATAAAGCAAGCACTGAAAAAACACATATATCCGACTGGGGTTGTGGCTCAGCAGTAGAGCACTTGCCTAGCACATGGGAGGCACTGGCTTTGATCCTCAGCACCACATATAAATAAATAAAAAAGGTATTGTGTCCAACTACAACTAACAACAACAACAACAACACTTATATCTAGTAAGCCAAAAAAGGGTTGGAGGGTGGAAGAAAGAAAACAAAGAACAGCAGAAGCAAAAAGGAAATAGTGAAATGACAAATTTAAACCCAGCAACAACATTAATCACTTAAATATAAATAAGCTACACTCATAATTAAAAGGCAAAAATTTTCAGATTGGGTAAGAAAAGCAAGACTCCACTATGCAATGCTTACCAGAAACTCATTTTAAATGTAAAAGACACAAATGGATTAAAATAAAAAGAATAGAGATGACATACCATAATAATAATAAATGAAAACTACAGTGGCTACACTCATACCACACAAAGTAGACTCCAAAGAAAAACAAAAAGGGAAAATAAGGTCATTTCATTAAAAAATTATTATCCAGTAAACCCTTCACAAAGTAAAGAAATTAATTAAATGACTATAAAAATTGTTTCCTGGAATTGTACACCTATTTTGATATGTAACATCTGATAAATAATTTTTGGCTAAAAGAGAAAACTAATACATTAATGCGGAAGTCATACTTGACTAACATTAGTTAGTATTACTACTTCTAAACTAACAAATAGTCCTTTAGTACCACTAGGCTGTCAATACTGTACTGGAGTGGTTAATTCTTCTGCCTCTGTGAGGTTTCTCTCTAAACTATTTTATAAAAATTGGATAAACAGAGGGGTGGGAAGGGGAGGGAGGGAGCATGGGGTTAGAAATGATGGTGGAATGTGATGGACATCATTATCCAAAGTACATGTATGAAGACATGAAATGGTCTGAATATACTCTGTATACAAGTATGAAAAATTGTGCTCTATGTTGTAATATAAATTGTAATGCATTCCATTGTCATACACACACACTATATATATATATATATATATATATATATATATATATATATAAAAAATAAAAATGAAACACTGGATCAAGATTTCAAATGTTCTAACCATTGAGAAGCATCTGGTCACATTTAAGGAACTTTCTAGAAACTCTCACCCTATACTTCTAAGCATCAAGAGATGGACTCTGCATCATACAGTCCTTGGAAACTTATTTCCTATTCAAATTGTTTTGGAGTACTTACTTTCCTTCTTTATTTCTCAACTTTATAATTACCACAGGGTTTCTTTCAAGCCTTCTCTCTTAATTTTGCTCAAACTTTGACAACAGACTTATTTAAGTGAGTACAGTTTTGAATACAAATGATACCAAGATCAATGTCTACAGCTAACTGTAGAAAATTCTACTCAGTTATAATTTTTATAAGCATTTCAAGCTTTGAAGAACAGGATCTATGTTTTAAATAACAAAGATATCTAGATGATGATGATGATAATAATAATATCCTAGTCCTTCATATTCAAAACTTGAATAAAAATATAATTATTTTTCTCCAAGTATTACAACATACAATTAGTTAAAGTATCTTGGTGAAACAGAAAGTAAACCTCCTCTAGAACAAAACCTTTTTAAAGAGTAATATGATTTCTTACCCTCACACCTACAACCTTGTTGGAATCCTTATCTTTGTTACATTTTTTACATGTGTTCTTAACAAACTTTCAAATAAACTAGGACTTAAAACCTGAACCATGGAAGCACAGTTAGAAAGTGTGCTATTTCCTTAGCAGAGGAGACAGTGTTTAAAAAGACATGTAGCATGAAAGGCTTATATCACATAAGGCTTAAGAGAAATGAAAACCAGGCTAACTGGATTAAGCACCCCCTGAGCAAGTAGATGCTGTTCTCTGAGGTGGTTAAGAACTGATCTGATGAGCTAAATTCCTAGCATCTTCCATCAATACTTATCTTCACTATCTCCAGGCATAACCCCCAGTATTTACTACAAAGTGCAACTTATTTTACTTTCTACTGTGCCAGGGAATCAAACCCAGGACCTCATGCATGCTAGGAAAGCAGTCTATTACTGAGCTCCATCCCCAGCACCAGTGCAGCTTAGTTAACCATTTGGAGAAGTAACAGATTTTATAGCAATGCAAATCAGTCAATTTCAATATTTTAAAACTATCAAATACTATGATTTATTCCTTAAAATTACTGCCCTAAGCCACTGCTTCTCTAATGATGATCTTCACATTCCATTTTCATGAACAAAGATGACTTTGTCTTTTTACTCTGAAGACATCTGCACTGATGGTGGAAATTCACTGGCAAATGAAATAGTGGGCATAGTAGCCTGGATTCAGCAGCAACATCAATGGTGCTCAGGGATCTCTTCACAACTCCCTCTTCATAAAATATTTATTTAAAATAATTATTTAACATAAAAGTGCCCTGTATCTTAATTTGGGGTTTATCAATATTTCTTATTAGATAAATATTTAAACTCATTTTAATTTACAAATATTGAAATATACAAACCCTATCTTTTTAGTGTAAAGTGTGTAAAGGAGCTCTGAGATTAAAAGAATTGAGGATTGTTTCCTTCTACGAGGAATGCACATCATAACTATCAGAGTATATAAATCCTAGGAAAAGTGTTAACTGTTAGGTTTCTATTCTTAAATATAAGCCATCCTAAAAACACAGTCATAAAAATAATCAAAACCACCAAAAACCCTCAGGAAAATGTCCAAGTACCCATGAGAGGAATAGTCACTTACTTCCACAGGGGTAGATTCAGAGATTTCACGCAGGATTACTATGCAACGATTTTGATTTGGCCTTACTTTTTCTCCCTTCTCATCCACTTGAACTAAAGGTAAAGCTGTAAAGGAATGGGAGGAAAAACCCATAAATATTAAAACATGACACTTCAATGGAAAATATCACACCATATTACTAAACACATTGAAGAAACCTGGATACAATGGAAAACCACAAGTTTTAATTAGTTTATTTATTTTTTTATATTTATTTTTTAGTTGTAATAGGACACGATACCTTTACTTTATTTATTTATTTTTATGTGGTGCTGAGGATGGAACCAGTGCCTCCATGTGCTAGGCGAGTGCTATAGCCACGACCCCAGCCCAGTTTTGTTAGTTTAATACAAGCTATCAAAAAGTTTTAAATGAACCTTGAATTTAAATTTTTCAAAATGAAGAAACATGGAAATCTGAAGTCCTAAAAGTGGATTAATGTATGTAACACTATGAAACAAAGAACAGCAGCTACAATATTAGTAGATTAAAACACGGGATTAATGGTTTCCTCCTTTCTATAAGTCCCTAAAATATTGTCTTATTGTAATTTTTTATTTTGCAATATTCTAAGTCTTACAGAAAGCTCTCGCGTACCTACCTTCACTCAATTCTCCCTAATGATAACATCTGCCAATAACTCTAATAGTGTCTCAGCAAA
The DNA here is from genome assembly GCF_021218885.2 of Marmota monax. Classification (NCBI taxonomy): domain Eukaryota; kingdom Metazoa; phylum Chordata; class Mammalia; order Rodentia; family Sciuridae; genus Marmota; species Marmota monax. Next base: position 2,344,123 of record NW_026695217.1, on the reverse strand, counting down.
AATGGTATAAGCTTTTTTTTTTCTTCCCTTCTATGCTGTGACCAAAATACTGACAAGAGCAACTTGGAGGAAAAGTTTATTTGAGGCTCATGGTTGCAGAGAGTTCAGTCCACAGAAGGCCAACTCCACTTCCACTGCTCTATTTGCTTCCAAAGGTGAGGAAGCAAATGGGGGTGGGGGGCGAGGAAGGCCCATCAAAGGAAAAATGCTCAGCTCATGAGCAAAGAGAAATGTGTATGTGTGTCCCACTTCCTCCAGTTATAACTCACCTGCCTATAGTCCGTTCAAACTGATTAGGTTACAGCTCTATTACAAACTGAATATTTCACCTCTGAATATTCCTGCATCAACAGGAGCTTCTGGGGGACACCTCATATCCAAACCATAACAGATGCCAATGTTGGTGCAATACTCCCAGGAGCAGGCTTAATTCAGATTTCACCAGTTTTTATGTGCACCCCTTTTGGTTAAGTTTGTGTTTTGGTGTCATTTCTATGAAATTATTTTTTATCAATTCCAATTACAACACATTATGGTCACAATCTAGACTGAGATATCTACCACCATCAAGACACAAATCACCAATAATTCTGACACCCAAACTAAACAGACAGTTCGAAAAAACTATTTCAGGCCAGTATTCCTCATGAACACCACAAGAACTCTTAACCAAATTTCGGCAAATTGAATCCAGCAATATATAAAAATGTAATGAATCATAAAAGTGGGGTTATCTCAGTAAGGTAACTTTTGCTTACCAATTAAAAAAAAAAAAATCAAGCAATCTAAATCACCACATTCATGAGTTAAAAAAAATACAACCATCACAGAGATGTAGGGAAAGTAATTAACAAAATCCAGCATTCATTTAGGAGAAAAAAATTTCAGCCATCTAGAAACAGAGGAAACTTCCTCAATCAGATAAATGCCACTTGTGAGGAAACTAGAAATAGCATTACACTTAAAGCGAGAAGCCTGAAATGACTCCCACACACACCATAAACAGGAGCAAAGCAAGAATATTTTTCTCCCTACTTCTATTCAATACTGTACTAGATCTTCTAGCCAATGCAATAATGCAAGAAACAGAAATGAACAGCACCCAGAATGGACATAAAGAGGCATTCACAGACAAGTTTACCTATATAGAAAATCGAATACAATTTTCATAAAAACTTAATTGAATTTAGTTTACAAAATTAATATATAAGTGAATTGTAGTTCTATGTACTTTCAAACTAGAAACTAAAAATATCATAAAAAATGTGAAGTAATTATAAATTTGATAAAAGATTAATGACGTATATATTAAAAACTGTAAATCATTGCTGGGAACAATTTAAAAGACCTAAATAAAGGTATTCATACAGTGGAAAAGTTAATATTGGTAATACATCAATTCTCCTCAAGCAAATTTTAACAATCAATTGTAATTCCAGTAAAAACCCATTAAGCCTTTCTGAAAAATTACAATGATGATTCTAAAATTCAAAAGCCACAAGGTGATGTAGTAGGAAAAGAAGTTATTTCAACAAATGGTGCTGCAACAGTTGCACATTAGATCAATGCTTCACACAATGTACAAATCCTAACTTAAACACACATATACACACAAATCCAAATCTTAAACCTAAAACTATAAAGCTTATAGGAGAAAACTTTTGTAACCTGGGACTAGGCAAAGATATCATAAGTATAACACCGAAAGGATGGTATAAACTTAAAAAACAAAACAAAACACAGACACATATGTATCTTCAAAAGACAAGAACAAAAAAGTGACAGACTGAAAGAATAAATATAATCCACATTTAAACATCCATATGCAAAAAAAAAATTGTTTTCATGTAAATACAGACCTTAATCTGGTCACAAAAATTAGCTCAAAATGGATCACAGACCTAAATGTAAAATGTTAAGTCCTAGAAGAAAACATAGGTGAGATCTAGATAAACTGGGGGTTGGCAATGACCTTTTTGACACACCACCAGACATTATCCAAAAAAGAACAACCCAATAAGCAGAACTATAATAAAATTTAGAACACTTCCTCTGTGAAATATGTCAAGAAAATAAGAAGCCAAGTGACAGACTGGGAGCAAATATTTGCAAAAACCACATCAGATAAAGGACTGTTAAAATAAAGAACTCAAAGCTTAAAAATAAAAAGGGGGGCTGAGGTTGTGGCTCAGTAGAGAGCGCTCGCCTAGCATGCATGAGGTGCTGGGTTCAATCCTCAGCACCATGTAAAAAATAAATAAAGTGAAGGTATTGTGACCAACTACAACTAACTTAACTAACTAAATAAATAAAAATTAAAAAGGAACAATACCATTAAAATGGGCAAAACTCCTGAAAAGACACTTCACCAGACAGATGGCTAATAATCATGAGAGAATATATTCTCAAGAAAAAGTAATATGGGTGGGTTCTTATAAAACGAAATATTCTAACCACATGAATCTACACAAATACCTGTACACAAGCAGAAGCTTTATTCATAAATGTTAAAACCTGGAAGCAACCAAGATGTACTTTCGTAGATGAATGGATAAACTGTGGTACACTCAGACAATAAAATATTATTCAGCACTTAAAAGAAATGAGCTATCAATCCCTGGAGGAAATTTGTATATTATCAAGTGAAAGAAGCCCATCATACAGTATATAAAACACTATACTCTATGATTCCAACCCTAAAACATTCTGAAAAGGGTAAAATTATGGAGATAGTAAAAAGATTAATGATTGACACGGGTTCAGGAGGAAGAAAATGAATAGGCAAAGCATAGAGGATTTTTAAAGCAGTGATTTATAATAGTATCTGTATGATACTATAATGGTGAATAACTGTTATTATGTATTTGTCTAAACCATAAAATGTATCATCAAGAATGAACCCTAATGTAAATTATTGACTCTGGATGGTAATGATATGGTAATATAAGTTCATTAGCTGTAACAAATGCTATCACTTTGGTGGGGGATGTTGTTTATTATTTATACTGTACCTTCTTTGGCTGTGACAGTAAAACTGTTCTGAAAAATAAAATATATTTAAAAAAAAAAATACTGGGCTGGGGATAGAGCTGGTAGAGTGCTTGCCTTGCATACACAAGGGCCTCGGTTCAATCCCCAGTACCACAAAAAACAAAAAGGAAACAACAAAAACAACAACAAAAAGCTCACTAAATAGTAAAGGAAAAAAAACAGTAAAGAAACAAATTAATATCACAGTGAGATACCACTAAACATCTAAAATTAAAATGACAGTATTCCAAGTGTTGGTTAGGATATGTAGCAACTGCGGCTTCTATCTCTTCTGGCGATATCCAACTATAAAATGGTCCAACCACCTTGGAAAACAAGTAGGTGGGTTCATAAAGTTAATTATAACCCTACCACACAATGAAGACATTTTACTCCCAGATACTGACCCAAGAGTAAGGGAAGCACATGTTCATACAGTTTTACACAAATATTCAGAGCAACTGTACTTATACTAGTCAAAATGTGGCAATAACCTAAATATCTTACAATGAGGGGTGAATAAACCAATTGTCAATTCCGGTTCAATGGAATACTGATCAGCAATAAAAAGCAATGACCTACTGATACACTCAACTACAAAACAATTATGCCGAGTAAATAAAGCCAGCCATTGCTCCTCAAAAAAAAAAAATTACATAATAGATTCCATTAAAATGCAAACTAATCTGGGGCTGGGGCTCAGTGGTAGAATGCTCGCCCGGCACACGTGAGGCACTGGGTTCACACCTTAGCACCACATAAAAAACAAAGTAAAGGTATTGTGTCCACCTACATCTAAAAAAATACATATTAAAAAAAAATGCAAACAAATCTATAGAACACAACCAGAGAGCACCTAGTGAGGGGATGGAGGAAACCTCTGGTAAGTCATGGAGATACAATAGTGATAATTTCATGGGTATACAAATGTCAAAACGTATCAAACGTACACTTAAACATGTGTAATTTATGGTATGTAAATTCTACTCCATAAAACGACAATAAAAGAAATACTAGTGAAACCCTCAGTGCCTCTCCCTTCCCTAATTCATTTGCCCCTATAACATTTTACAGTGAATTAAAAGTTTCATTCTTATTCAGGCTTTTATACAATTAACATGTGCAACTGAATCCATGGAAAAAGAGTTCTGTTTTACACATACCCAATATTTATACGCTTGATTTCATCTTGTAAATATTTGGAAATATGCCTTTAATCACATTATGGATTTAAAATTTTATTCTTCTTGAAAACATGTAGTTCCAACTCCCTTTTTAGTTCTAACACATAACACAGGAACAGAATACAATGTTGTTTCTTCTGATGACAAGTATTTTGGTGTTTTTTTCAAATAGACAATTTTAACCAAAATGAGTTTGTAAAACAAAACATTTGAAGCAAATACACTGTGATATGTACTATGTGTATTATGACACAGAAATAGTTTGGAAATTAGTTTATCTAAATAATCAACAACAGTTTTACATTACTCAAATTTAAATGAAATAATTTTAAAGTGTCCACTGTATATCTGACTCTGTTAAATATCTTGAGGATGGCAATAAGATTTAGATATAAGATGAAAAAAGCCTCTGAGGGCTTATTTATGTCACCCTCTTTAGAACTACAATGGATATAATGTGCTAACTATATTCTGATCACATAGATTATATGTGTACATTTCTTTCTATTCAAAAACTGAATGAAAAAGAACAATAGATAATAAAGTGCTAAACTGAAATGGATAAAAAGTAACATTACAACTGTAAAATTATCTTCAGAGGGGCAGCAAAGTTTGCATTGTATGCCAAAGAGGAATAATTAAATATGGGATACCTAAGAATAATCAAAAGACTTAACCGAGTACAGACAAGTACAAGAAAGTTATTGGCCTTGTAAAGTAGATTAAAAATTGGATTTCTATTTTAAATGGCAAAAGTGGGAAATAAAACATTACCATCTTGACAATCAGAACTCACAGTTAATGGTAATAATGTTAGCCAATTTCTTCACTTTTTATAAAGCAACAGAAAAACAGAAAACAAAACTTTTATTTGTGACTAGAAAATCAAATTACAAGTTCAAAGGTTAAGATGTTCATCTTTTTACACTATTGTAAAGTCAAACTCACACAAGAAAAAAATATGTACACTGACTGTGTCTTCAGTACACAGGGACAAGGTGGAAACAATTGCCTCTACAGAAGTGTAAGTAATGAAAAGGCATTTGAATAGTGAGAGAAACAAAGCTTTAATTCAGGCATAGCAATGTCCAATCATTCAAAGATATGTATGCAGTGGTGGGAGAGGAGTTACACACAGTTCACACTGTGAAGGACACCCACCAAGTTGAGTCTAATGAGGGAAACTATAGAAGTCATTCACCTGGTATTTGTAGCTACAGTATAAAATGTGAATTTCCATAATTAACCCAATTCAAAAAGGAGCTCAAAATATCACACACTTAATAGAAAAGGAATCTGCCTTTGGACAGGAGGCATCACCAGGGGTCCGGAAACTCAGGGAACATAGGGGAAGTGGTGTTCTCTTATGATTTCAGCCATGCATTCATTCAAAACTGATTGAGTATACATTTTGAATATGCACACTCCAAGTCACTTATACCTACATAAAGGCTGTCTTTCTTCTTTTAAAAAATAAAACAGGCTGTAGAAGCTTAAGTGTGCAAAGCAAACTAGAACACAACCTGCAATTTGGTACAACAGGCCAATACTGAATATCTACATTTCCTGAAATTCCTGTAATTCACTGATGTAATGTTTACACATTTGATGCTGCCAAATTTGGGGGGGGGGGACTTTATTCACAATATACTTTTAAGGAAAAATGCTACAATGTTTCATCAAAACTTAAACAAGGAACTTAGGAAGTTGAAATTTGAAAGAAACTCTTTTTGTGGCAAAAATGCTAATTAAAATGTATTTTACTTTAAGTCCTTTGTTTTCATGAATGTAACAGCTGTCTTTATAATCTCCATTTAAAAAAATTCATTTTCTCCTGCAGATGACAAATAAGCAGACTGAGATTTCGTTATGAATTCAGTGTTCCCATTATTGGGACCAGTCATAAAGGAATGAAAGGCTAAGGAGTATTTGATTTCCCAACAAGTACCATTTGGTGGCTGGTAGATGTAAAGAGTCCCCGATAAGACAAATGGTGTAAAAACAAGTGTTATTCATTTCAAATTGTCATTTACTTACATCTTAGCACTTCAACAATTAAATCCACATCAGTACTGAGTTTTTTGATATGGTCAAGGTTAGCTACCGTTGTAATTGGCACATATTGATCACTATCCATCTGCGATATGAGATACATGTCACTAGCAAGATTCTCCCTGTTGAAAGAAAACAATCTCTTTTAATTGATATTTCTTTAAAAAGAAGTTTCATCTAGTGCATTATCAGTTTCACAAGATGTATGAATGTGGCATGGTATGACTTTGGGGTTAGATCTGGGCCTCCTATCTGTTATTTGCTCTTTCTCTGTCCATAGGTTTATTTTTTCCAAGACACCTGGAGAGGTAGAGCAAAAGTAAAATATACTGCACTTTATCCAATCAAAATTAACGAGTAGATAATTATTCTTAAAATGTAGTTATGGCTTATCTTTGTTCTAAATAGCTTTAATAATTTATTAAAAATACACACAGAAGTCTTTTTTTCTTCTTACGGTAAGAAAATCTAGCTGAATGAACAAGGAAATATATATATATATATATATATATATATGATAAAGTCAGTACCCAAAATGCATGCTATAAAATCTGGATACTTGCTAGAGAAGCTGCAAATCCGGCTCTGGCTTCCTAGCAGCCAGAATTATAAGGAAGAAAACAGGATCAGTATAACTTCATGCACAAGGTCAAAAGGTAAGCCACAAATAATCAGCAGTTCAGGTCAAGATGAGCGACTTCCTAGTATTTTGGTCAAAGCTAAATGTTTCCTGTGAATTCGCAGGAAACAGACAATGTGTGATATAATGAGCAAGGCCCTCAAAAACACCTCATAACTGAAACACAATAATGGGTTTCATAGGACTCTTCTTACAATGTCCCTTGTGAGGGAAATACCCTTCTATCACTCATCTCACCTAGCTACTGCACAAATGTGGGTGATTCTAGATTCATGAGGGCTAGATAAAGGTTTGTGAGTAGAAGAGACATAGGTTTTTCAACTTTTACCCCATCTTTTGTTCATAAATTATGCCACTATGCAATATACTCAATGCTCCTAATTTGTGATAAAATGGAAGTGGTAGGAAAGCCCAGCTCGTTCCCTCCCTCCCTCAATCTCACATAATCCCGCTATCTTTGAGTGCCCCTTTATCAGACAACTCCATGGGTTCCTCAGGGCTTGAGAGAACACTTGAAAAACCAAACTGAAAGAAAGCGTTCCACATGATCAATCAGTAATCTCATACTCAAATCCTTTACATCTAGTTTTGGCATTTGAACTTTAAAAGACGCTACTATGTTTCACTATGAAAGGTATTATTTGGAGGGGGAACCCACAAAAGTAAACATGAGTGCTATGTAAATAACAATTTGTTATTGCAGTGTCTGGCACAGTCTAAGTGACAACATAGGAAATTTGCCCAAACTTCACTGAGGCTCAAGATTCTAAGACTACCTGAGACTTTGATGCAGTGGCATGGGGGCAAGGGAGGAGCAGGTAGGGAGTCAAGGAATCTTTATTTCAAATAGCTATCAAGATGAATTTGAGGCTCCAACTATGGGGACCACTGACCTGAAGATTATGATCAATTACCTAACATGCCAAAAGCCTATTTACTCATTATTCTAGATATCTAATTCACACAGAGTATTCACACACACCTTTTAGTATATACATAGTCTTCTATGTAAAATCACATTTATAGATAATAAATAATACATACCAACAGGGATATTCAGTACTAGAAAAACCAGTCTTACCTAGATAAGCAGAATTCCAATGTTTTTTTAAGTACTTCCCGGGGGTCTTCCTGGCTTTCTGGTTGAGACTCATTTCCTCCTATATAAAAGTAATGATCAACTCAGGAAAAATAGCTTAAAATTTTCCAAGCAGATAATTCAGTATGGCAGTTCTAGTACTTTCAATATACATATTTACACACTTGTACCCATGCATGAAGTAAAGAACACTTCTATTATTTTACCTATTAGAAAAGGGTAAATCATGTAAACAAAACAGTCTCCCTCTCTTCCCTCTAAATCAAAAACATCACAGTTTAAGGATTAAATAGCTTCTACACTAGAGCATTAAATTTGCCTTTAAATTTCCAGATAGTCAAAGCAATAAGTGAGAAACTGTCATGTTCTTGTCAGATGATACTAAACAAATCAGACACTCAAAGGACATAAAAGTTCATTCTAAATCCCAGAACAAGTTGCTTATGAGAAGGTGTCAGCCAGTATGACAGGTGACTTATGTGTGTATGGTCGTAGACAACACCAGGCATTCTACCAAAGTGAACCCAGATTTAAGCCAAGACACTCCACCACCACCTGCAACACTCTGGACACAGGTTGTTTCAATAATGTTGAGATGAAAAGAACTGGAGTGCTAAAACACTAAGATTTTTCATGTGCTGCCATATAAATCAGCCTGGTTAATTTATGTGTCAATCATATATGTGATTATGTTCCAACCATATATGTGCAAGAATAACATAAGAGACACTGGTAATTTGAAAGTCAAAATTAAAGATCATGAAAAAGAAAAAATAAAGCGGGGGCATTTAGAACAAACAGGGACAGAAAGTTCAGGTCACTATTATATAATGAGGTTTAACAAAATCCACTCTCACTAGCAAAAAGAAAACAAAACTGCTAAAACAACCAAAAGAAAAATAAAGGAAACCACAAGACATGAAAATGAAAACTAAAAATAACCTATCATTCCCTCATTCAGAGGCTTCTCCTGGTCATTCCATTTAAATTCACATCCCATCCTCCATATTTAAGAGATACTTACTAAGTATCTCCTGCATACTGGGATCTGTTGCAGGAACTGTGAATTCAGTCCAAATTAGGCAAGGCCTCTGCTTGTGTAAGGCCAACATTCCAGAGGGAGAGACAGACAATAGGTAGTTAAATAAATAACTACCCAACATAATGTGAGATAGAAACCCACAGAGAGGAAAACAAACCAGGATAAGAGGCCAGAGCTGCATGATGCTGTTCTAGATGGGAAGTGACATCTGATCTGATGGGAAGGATGTGGAGTATGCCAGGCAGTGGAAAGTGAGTTCTAAACTGGGCAGGTACAGGGACCTTAGAGGGATAGAGTCAACAGATAGTAAGGAGGCAGGGGTAACTGAGAAGCAGAGTGAGAGAACCTGGTAAGTGAGGTCACAAAGTTGAGCACCTATGAATCAGATCAAGAAGGATGTCAGAATTTAATAAGACACCAATTCAGAGCTGACATTTAATTAATTATTTACCATCTTCCTGCCCCCATGCTCCCTCCTAACCCTGCATGCCCTTTGCCCAATCACAAATCCTCTATTTTTCCCATGCCCCCCCCCCCATTGAGGATCAGCATCCATTTATCAGAGAGAACATTTGGCCTTTGGTTTTTGGGGATTGGCTTACTTCACTCAGCATAATATTTTCCAATTCCATTCATTTACCTGCAAATGCTATGATTTTATTCTCTTTTAATGCTGATAAATACTCCATTGTGTATATGTACCACAGTTTCTTATTCATTCATCTATTGAAGGGCATCTAGGTTGCTTCTATAGTTATTATGAATTGAACTGATATAAACATTGATGTGGCTGCATAACTGTTACTATTTGTTGTTTTTAAGTCCTTTGGGTATAGACTGAGGAGTGGGATAGCTGGGTCAAATGGTGGTCAGAACTGACATTTTGGAAAGACCTCTCTGGTTTGATGGCACATATTGACTGTGAAAGGTACAAGGGGGAAAAGGGGGACCAGTTGGGAGGCTAACACAATAATCAAGGAGACAACACCATTTAGGATTCAAAATACAGATAATACTGAAGCCAAGAGTGGAACAGAGAAGAGTACCAGCCTCTAGACCCAGGGCACTCCAACATCCAGTGGGAAGTAAGAAGAGGAAGGCCAACAGACACAGAGAAGCAACCCGAAAGTCAAGAATAGTATCAGCAGAACAGCAAGTTGAGAGCTGAGAGGAGAGAAAAAAATCGTTTCAAATGAAGGATCTGCAGCTATAAAAATGACACAGTAACGTCAGGTAAGTATATAGTGAGAATTAACTACTGGAACTGACCATTCCAGGGTCATTAAAAGAGCCTGACAAGTGCAATTTGGGGCCTGAAAAGACAACTGTCTGCCTAAAGGAACTGCCTAGGAGATAAAGATGTGGGGGCAGCCAGCAGAGAAAACTGTTTTGAAGCATCCTGCTGGGGGAAGATGGGCTGTCAGGGTGGTTTCACTTAAGATAAGTGATGAAATTGCATTACAATGATAGGAAATGATCCAGCAATAAAGAAATCCATGACTCTGTAGACAAAACAAAGCAGTTTGTGATAATGTAGAAAAGGAGGGCTCACTTGAGAGATTGCTAGGTTGGGTGGTGTCAGTAGACACCAGGTCATCTGCTTCCAGAGACTGGATTTATTTTCCTTTTAAAAACAACAATGATAACAACAAAACAAATAAAATTTTCTAGACAGGGGACATCAGGCAACAAAGGACATGAAACCCTGAGCACCATGAATACGTGCATTAACCTTCTGGTGACCTTAACCCGCTACCTTGAGGGAAGAACTGGACCAAACAGAACATCAACAGATGAGAACTATAATATCTGATATTAGAAATACTTGAAATTAAGAGATCAGACATTGTAGAAGACTAGTAAACTTGAAGACTCAGCAATAGGAACTTCTCAAAATAAATGACAATTTTTATAATGGACAGAGGGAGCAATATAAGAAAGAAATTGTGGGATAATTTAAAGTAGCTTAATTTAACAAGAGACAATGTTACAAAATGCTCAAAGCCACTGATAAAGAGAAATGGTAACTACACACGTAGACATGTAAGCTTTTTATCTTAGTATTGTAAGATGGAACAGTGAAAAAAGCACCAAGGCAAGGTGGTTCCTGTGTTTCATGTAAAGTGGTACACACTGGCCTGAAGGTAGACTCTGTTAACTGACAGAGTATAAACACCAACCAAAGAAACCACTCAAACAACAAACTGAAGTAAAAGAAGCCTAATCCAGCCAGGTGAGATAATTCCTCCACTGCAATCCCATGGATTTAGGAGGCTGAGGCAGGAGGATTTCAAACTCAAATCCAGCCTCAGCAACTTAGCAAGACCCCAAAATAAAAAGGGGCTGGGGATGTGGCTCAATGGTTAAGTACCTCAGAATTCAATTCCTGGTTCAAACAACAACAAAAGCAGCAGCCTATCTAATGGAAAGGGGAAATGAAGAAAAAAGAATAAATGAGACAAAAAGAGAACGTGCCTGGAGCCCAGGAGGGTATGGGTTCTAATGTCATTCTCCAATACAAGGAACTAGGGATCCTTGGAGAAATTGCTGATTGCAGGAAGTAAAAAAAAAAAAAAAAGGCAAAACAAAAAGTCCTACACTGACAGGAATAGGTCATATGGAACCAACTAAGAGTTTCCCAAAGGCCAAAGCCAGAACAACTTGAGCAATAAAATACTACTGGATAATTACCCAAGTACAGAGTAAGCATTCCTGAGCCCATACTGACACAAGTAAATAGATGTATAAGTTAATAAAGAAGAGACAAATCACTCATGTACAAGAATTTCAAACAATTTAATTAGACTCTGCTTTTATAGAAGACCATAAATTCCTTAAGTTTTCTCTATGCAGAGAAACTTCCACCCTAACAATAGAATATAGAAACAAAGAGAAACCAAAGGGTAGATTTACAGTTCAGAAATCTGACAAATGCTACTTCAGTCAGGTGATCAAGGTCTGAACAGACATGAGTCCCTTTGATAGTGTGTACCCTTGATATAATGAAAATGGTGCTTTACCTCTGTGGTCCTCCTCCCTAGTCCAAATACAAACATTATGATGAGAAAAGCATTAGAAAAATTCCAACAGAAGAGTATCCTACAAGACACTTGACAGTACTCAAACCCTTCAAGACTGCCAAAAACATGGGAAAGTTTGAGAACTGTTAAGGCCAAGAGAAGCCTAAGGAAGTGTTCTAACTAAATATAAATGGTATCCTAGATAGGATTCTGATACAGAAAAAAGATATCAGGGTAACAGGTATCGCTCCTGGTTTAGTATTGGTGACAAATATATCATATTAATGTAAAATGTTGATGGGAAAAACTAGATTTGAGGTAGTCTGTCCTGGGGGGCACACACTAATTAAGATGAACAGAATGCTTAATGTCTTAATTTAAAATGGTGCCTTTCCCCCTTTCTCCTGCCAAAAACACAAGATCCCCTCCCTCATACTCACTAATGATCTGGATGACTTCAGGAAGTAAAAATTCATAAAAATTATGGGAACTCATTCTGACCAAGCCCCTAAGTGGTCTTCAATTCAGTCTTGTCCACCCCGTGGCTCTAGCAACTCATCGGTTATAATTCATGTTTTCCTACTTTGGCTCAAGTTCCTGCAGAGGTTTCTGCTCAGTAAGTTGTTGATTCTATTCACCTCTCTGTCTTTTTCAACTTTGTAGGCAGTTGGTTTACCCTGTGAGCACACATTTCTTCTAATAAGAGCTGTGTTTTTTTCCCCTTAGCTTCTTCACTTGTTAGGACAGAACAGTGACTTTCAAGCTCCTCCTATAGAACACAAAGTTCAAACATGCTTGCATATGCCTGTGTTTTTGGTGCTGTCTATTTGTTCATTTTATTATTGGGTTATTTTCCTGAATTTTATCAGTTTATGTTTTGGATAAAAACCCTTATCAGATCTGTGATTTACAAATAGAGTCTCCTAATCTATAATTATATATATGTGAGTCACCATGCTCATTTTTCTCTGATAGTGTCTTCTGAAAAGCAGAAACTTAATCATTTTTTTCCTTCATGGGTCTTTCTTTTAGTGTGGTACCTAAGAAACCTTTGCTTAACCCACAGTCACAAAGGTTTTCCTTTATTTTTTAGGTTTTATGTTTGTTAGGTCTGTGATCCATTTCATGTTAATTTTTGTATACAATGTGAGATATGATTGAAAATTATCTTTATTTTTGCATATGGATACACAAATTATTCTAGCACCATTTGTTGAAAAGATTACACTTTTTCCACTGTGTCTGCACCTCTGTTGAGGAACTAACGGCATAAAAACAAGATATACAGACGGAACAGAACAAAGAACCCAAATGATTTTTAAGGATGTCAAGACCATTCAAAGAGGAAAGGACAATTTTTTCAATAAATGGTGCCAGGAAAAATAGGTATCCACATGCAAAAAAGTGAGGAGGAACTCTAACATAACGTAATTTTTTGTGTAATGTAAGTTTTTATGTAATGAAAGATACTATCAACAGAATAGAGGCAACCCACAGAATGGAAAAAAAAATATTTGCAAATTATTTATCTGATAAGGGATTAATGTCTAGCATATATTGAGACCTCCTAAAATTCTACAACAACAAAAAAGCAACAGGCAAGGATTTATGAAAATGGAAACCTCATACACCATTGGTAGGAATTTAAAATAATGCAGCTTCTATGGAAAAAGAATATGGTGGTTCTTCAAAATATTAAACATAGAATTATGATATGATCAACAAATTCCACTTCTGGTTATCAACAATAATTGAGGATACGAGGATATCGGCTATGGCCCCCTTCTCCCTCCCAGAAGAAGTCTATGTTACCTCTTTCTAAGTAAACCCTGCTTTATAAAAAACAAAACAAAACAATAATTGAAACCAGGATCTCCAAGAGGTATTTATACACCTATAAATGTAGCAGCATTTTTCACAACAGCTAAAAGATGGAAGCAACTCCAGGTGGAAAAACAGATAAGCAAAATGTGGTATATACATACAATTGCAATTATTGAATAAGGAAAAGAATTCTAACCCATGCTATAATATGGATGACCCTCCAAGGACATTATGCTAACAATGAAACATTCCAGTCACGAAAAGATAAATGCTATATGAATCCACTTATATGCAGGGCCCTCGATTAGATAGCAAGTGGAATGATGACTGTTGGTTGGGCTAAAGAGTTTAACGGGCAGAGAATTTCAGTTTTCTATGATAAAAAGAGTTAGAGTTGAATGCTGGTAATGGCTGCAAAATGGAATTCATGTATTTAATATTACTTAATGGGAAACTTAACACTGGTTAAGAGGCTGAGAGAAGCTCAGTGGTAGAGCACATGCTGGATTAGATAGTTAGCATTACAAAACCAAAAGTCTTAAGATGGTGAATTTCATGTAGTATATATTTATTTTATCACTATAAAAAATTATGGAAGGGCTGGGGTTGTGGCTCAGCGGTAGAGTGCTTGCCTCGCATGTGTGAGGCACTGAGTTCAAGCCTCAGCACCACATAAAAACAAAAAGATAGTGTGTCCATCTACAACTAAAACAATATTTTTTTTTAATTAAGGGAATAAAATCTAATGGAGAGTGAAACACTATGCTAAAACTAATCAAAGACAAGCAGCAGTAACTAAATTTAGAAACAGACTTCAAAGTCAGGAAAGCTTCTTTATAATGTATAAAGATAAAGGGGTCAATTCTCCAAGAGTCATAACAATGCTTAACATGTATGTGCCCAACAGAGCCTCAAAATACATGAGGCAAAAGCTAACATAGAGCCAGGTGCAGTGGCACATGTCTGTAATTTCATTGACTCAGGAGGTGGATACAGGAGGATTACAAGTTTGAGGCCAGCCTCACCAACTCAGCAAGACCCTATCTCAAAATAAAAATAAAAAGGGCCAGAGATGTGACTTAAGAGTTAAGCACCACTGGTCCCCCCCCCCCCCAAAAAAAAAACTAAACTGGTACAGACACCTTGGAAGATAGTTTGATGGTTTCCTACAAAACAAACCAGACAATACAGCAATCACATTCCTTGGTTATTTACCAAAAAAAAAAGCTGAATTCTTACCATATATACAAAAACCTGCACACTGTTACAGCAGCATTATTTTTAAGTGCCAAAACATGGAAGCAATCAAGATGTCCTTCAGCAGGTGAATGGATAAACTCATTTGCCAGACAATGGAATGATTAAGCACTAAATAGAAATGAGCCATATAAAGACATGGAGGAACCTAAAATGTATAATATTACATGAAAGATAATTTGAAAAGATTACAAAATGGTATGATTCCAACTCTATGACATTATGGAAAAGGAAAAATTATGAAAACAGTAAAGAAAATCAGTGGTTGCCATGGGTTAGGGAGAAGGAGGGATTTTTTAAATTTGGGGGCATTGAAACTAGTCTGTATGCTACCAAATGTGGATATAAATCATGAATTTATTAGAATGTATAACACCAAGAGCTACTTTAAACTACAGACTTTGGATGATAATGATGTGCTGATACAGGTCCCTCATTTATAACAAATGTGCCACTTTGGTGAGCAATGTTGATAATGGGGAAGGCTATGAAAGTATAGGGGCAAAGGTGTATGCAAATTCTCTGTACCTTCTGTTCAATTTTGCTGTGAACCTAAAATTAAACTTTTTCAAAAAGGTCTGTTAAAAAAAATGCTTGATATCAATGACTGATGATATCAATCAGTCATTAGGGAAATATGAATTAAAACCACAATAAGACCTATCATGTTACTTTTCAAATTGGCTAAAATCAAAACCTAACAAGTACTGGTGAAGTTGTGGACTAACTGGAGATCTGATTCACTCCTGGGAGTGGAACCGGGATGGAGGGGAATATAAAATGGTATCGCTACTATGGAAAACAGCTTCACCATTTCTTAAAAAGATAAACTTGATCCCAGAGGTCCATCCATTCCATTCCATTCCAAAATATTTACCAAGGAAAATATATGTCCCTACCAAGTCTTGCTTATACATTTTAAAGTAGCTTTATTTGTAAAGGCATAAATTGGAAACAAGCCAAATATTTGTCAAGAGGTAGGTAGAAGAACTGAGGTACATCCATATTTTGGAATACTACTTGGCAATAAAAGGAACAACCTATTCGTGTATCTTGCAATATGTACGGATCTCAAAAATAATAAGCTAAGTATGTCAGACCAAAAAAAAAGCATACTGTTAAATTCCATTTATATAAAATTCTAGAAAATACAAATTAACCTATAGTGGCAGAAAGCAGATCAGTGGTTGCATGAGAAAAGGAAAGGGCACAGGAAGGTTTTCCTGGTGATGGATATGTTCATGATCTACACTGCAGTGATAGTTTTATAACTTTCCAAACCAGACAGAGAAAATAATGAGGAAAGAGTCATCAAATCAATTCTATACTATACTGAATATTTCCTTAACTCACCTTAATCTAAGGAACATAAAACTTATAGAAAAGCTGAGGGATACCTAAATTATATGGTGTTTATTGTACCTGATTCTACGTTATGCTGTACATGAAAAGAAAAAAAAGGAAGAGGAGGAGGGATGAAGAGGAGTTAGTGTGAAACCACTGCCTAGCAACAGGGTTTTACTAGATGACACAACAGCACTGTGGAGCAATGTTGAGGCTCACTGGAAATATGTGACCATAAACTTAAAAACGAGACCATTCTACACTGCTGCATATCTTTTTCAGCCACATTTATCTATCTGCTCATGTATAGACACACAGTGGGTACAGAATTAAAGGTAAATGAATTCAAGGCATTTGTTAAGCAATTATGAAGGGAGTTCAAGTTATACAGAAGGAAGTAACTGAAAGATGGTTTTGGTAACAAACAGAATGACGAGGGACATGAGGATGCAGAGGAAGTCATGGACAATTACATAGGTCAACGGAGTCATTCAACAAAGGCACTACAGGGACTGGTGATACTACAGTGAAGACAGGCAAATACTTTATAGCAAACACACGGGTGTTTATTAAGTATCCTTCATATACAACACAGACTCAGTGGAAAAGAGTGCAACAAGAATAGAAAGGGAGGTCTGTTTTCTGAGTGAGTCTTTGGTAAAATAACCAGAATGACTTAAAAACAACATTCAGTAAGCATTCTCTGTGCTATTCCTACTAGTCAATCTACAGGAATCATTTCTCCCACTTCATTTGCCGTTTCCAAATGTTAATAGTGATAGTGTTGGAGCTGGGCTGTGGCTCAGTGGTAGAGCACTCGCCTAGCATGTGTGAGGTACAGGGTTTAATCCTCAGCAAAACGTAAAGATAAAATAAAGGTATTGTATCCATCTACAACGAAAAAAATATTCTCAAATAATGATAATAACGAGAGTGTAACTTAACTGTAGGTCTGTGGGTTTTGTTTTGTCTTTTAATGATTGATTTCTAGATTAAGCCAGAAATAAATTTGGAGGTAAACAGCTTCCCATCACCTCAAACTATTTCTATGTGGACCCAACCCAGACCCCAGAAGAAAACTAATACCCTCTCCTTGGTTCTTCTTTTGAAAACAGCTTTAAATACCTTTTGCAAAGAACCAACTTCTTTTGAAATTAAATTTTACATGAATATTTTTAACATTTATCATTTCATTTGTGGTAATGTTATCTATCTATCTTTCATCTTGTATAATTTGATCCAGTCCAAGGTTTGGATCATTTCGATATAAACCTCATGTTTAAATTACTTTTAATCCTTTTAATTTTCTACCATCAGGATTCCTTTCCCTTTGATTATTATACATTTTTATCTTCTTTTGAAATCTGTTTTAAATGACTAGCATTCCCTCCTTTTGCCATTAAAAAGTTCACTCAACCTCAAAGTAACTCCAATTTATCCCAGTGTTTTGCTATTTCCAGATCATTGAACAGTTAGTATTGGGTTAACAAAGAGGAACTAATCAAATTAAATTTGTTACACACTGGTACTACCCCAATCAGATTAGAAAACTATATGCTTGGTGTGGTAGTGCACATCTGTAATCCCAGTGGCCTGAGAAGTTGAGGCAGGAGGACTATAAGTTTGAGGCCAGCCTCAGCAACTCAGTGAGTCCTTAAGCAAGATCCTAAATAAAAAAGGGCTGGGGTATAGCTCAGTGGTTAAGTGCCCCTGGGTTCAATCCC
This sequence comes from Marmota monax, assembly GCF_021218885.2. Classification (NCBI taxonomy): domain Eukaryota; kingdom Metazoa; phylum Chordata; class Mammalia; order Rodentia; family Sciuridae; genus Marmota; species Marmota monax. Next base: position 2,325,907 of record NW_026695217.1, on the reverse strand, counting down.
TGGTACCAAACCGAACAAAAAGGGGTAATTCACGTTAAATTCACGCATCCAATCCTATAATTGCAATTTTATCCCAATTATATTTAAAGGAAAACAACATAGTTTTATTTTTGTTTTCCTTTATAAATACTTGATTCATGTGATCTGATTATTGAATGCAGCAAGCTAAACTGAAGTTTATAAAAAAGAGAGAACAGTGTTATAGAACAGTATTTTCCTGCTTAAGAGACACTGCTGATTTTGCCATATTTTGAGTCTTAAGTCATTGTGCATGACTATGTCTCATACCATGGAGGTCTGACATCTTTGGCCCTGTCTGTATTCCCTGGTCACTGTGATGACCAAATGCTTCCTCACATTTTCAAATGCCCACAGCAAGTGGGCATCTTAAAATGACATTTCTAGTGTCATTTGGCAGACTGTGTATCTAAGTCCAGAAATCTCCATTCCCTACTTACTCTCTTCTTTCCATTTTTATGGCCATTAATCTAATGCTGATGTCCTCATAACCCTAAACAGGAAAAACACAACTTCCTATTTCATTGATTTTTAGGTTTTCTTTCCTCAAAGCCACTGTTTCACATTCCTGTAAAATTTATATTTCCCAAATATCTTGCTTTCTTTGTGTCACTCATTCATCAATAATGGGGATAAAATTCAAATCCTCCTGGTTTCTAAGACTCTTGAATGAGACTTCAACTGTCCTCATCTACCACTATATTCCCTCTTTATGCCCTTCTCTCTATCCAACTTGTTTCACTCTCAATTCTAGCATTAAAGGTTCATCTCTACACTTTACTGATGCTTCACCTATGAACAATCTTCTATTTCTAAATAAATGCCACTCGCCTCAGATGCTACTCGGGTCTTACATGCTCCATGATGCTTCCCCCACAAGGTCTTTCATCTCTGCATCCATGTTGAGACTGAATTGAAAGGAGAATTAAAAGGAGGCAACAAAAGATACATTTTTAGGGAAATATTTAATAAGCTAAGTGATAAATAATTAAAAAGCCCACACTCTATATGAAAACAAATTCATAAAATAGTTTCACCTGTTTCGCTATTTTCAGGCAGAGATTCATATTCTGAGTGATCCAGAGCCAAAGTGTTCATGTCTGTCTGGTCTGACTCCTGTAAGTCCGGTAATGCTGCATTCTCTTGACTTTTGTCACCATCACCACCGGCATCCAATCCTATAATTGCAATTTTATCCCAAAAGGCAGTGTTAGAAGAATAATGTTCCTTTTAAAAAAAAACTTATACTTGCAGATATTCAAAATCTTTAATTGGATTATAAAAGATCTCCAGACTCCAAGTACTATTACAAACCAGGAAACAAAGGAAAAAAATCAACAGCTTCTCAAAGAGATTAAACAGTAACAGAGGCAAAGATTTGACAACAGGGGTGTTCCTGGTCAAGGCCATGCTCACAACTCACCCTGCTGGCAACTCACCCTGCTGGCCACAGTCTCGATGGCTGGGCACCTCCTCCCAGGCAGCGCTCACACCAACAGCAGCACTACTTGCCTCCAAATGTAACATATGAGTCCCCCATACTTTCGCATTCGGGTTTAGCTCTGAAACCTTAGTTGTTGGTACCTAGAAAAAAAAAATTTATATATACATTTGTATCCAAATTTCAACTAAGTGCTACTGAAGGGTTAAAACTACATCTACATTAAGAGAATTTAGGGTTAAAAGGCTGAGCAGACCTCAGGGATAAAATCAGATTCCAAAAGTCACAAAGTAGAAGTGCTCAGAACATTTAATTAGCCCCCAGGTTCTTAAGTCCTCCTAGGCACAGGCTTCTAGATGCTGCAAATGACAGGTACAGTCCCTGCCTTCATGAAGAGTTCAGTGTCTCACAAATAGTGTAATTATAAATAACTGGTGATTTCCTATAATATCTAACACAAATCACAATTTACAAATTTGAATACAATGTAAATGTATTAAATGGGGTAAAATTTTAATTATAAAGCTTCAAACACTCACATAAGCCAAAGATGTACAAAACAGAAGTTCCTCCTAAGAACAGGACTGTCAGCTACTGGAGGACGAGAGAAAGCTAAAATATCCACTGAGCAGGACAACAAAATCTCTCACATTTTCAGCAGAGCTACAATACTATTTCCACTCCTAAAAGCACTTCCATCTCACCTTCAGAGCTTTCTCAGAACACAGTTTCCCAATCCTATTGCAGTGGGAACTCCAGGTGATCCCCATGCTGCTTGCCCAAAGTTCTTACATGAGCCCTCACTCCACTGGGGCTTACAACTCTCCACAAACAGGTGTGCAACGTGGGGCTAGTTATTTACCCTCTAACTTAACTTCACCTGAGAAATGAGCTTTGCAGTTCCCGTCTTCTAGGATTACTGAATCAGGGCATTTAAAGAACCCAGCATGGTGCCTGGCACACACCAGGCACACTCACTAGCAATTATTACAATAAAGGATGTTCAGTAGCTTAGACTAGCTATCGCAGTCCTCTGCTCAAACACTGGAGTCATCCCTTCAAAGGCTGCCTGGCTCATTCGTGGTAACAGGTGAAGTTCTTACTACAGCCCAACTCCCTTGAGCTAATTTTTCATCACATAGACCTCCTTGCTTTTTCTAAATACACTGGCACTTTGTCTCCTCCTGTCCTATCTGTCTAGAATACCATTCGCAGATACACCCTAAAATACTTAAGAGCCATCCCCCCACACTGGATAGTCCCCACTTTCATGGTTTTTCTACTAGTCTAGTTTACTTCTGCTTAAAAACTTTGAATGACTCTCCAAGGTCTAAAGAAAAACCAAACATCCCAGAGGCACTTGCTCCCCAAATTTTAACTTCAATTTTGCCATTACAATCCCTTGACAAACCTAGATAAATTGTCTGCCTTTTCAAACACACCACCAGCCTTCACACCATGGTGCAGGGAGGTAGAGCTACCTAAGAAGGGATGGGGTCCTGGTCTCATGTGTTCTTCAGGCTAGTACTCCAGCTGAGAGCAGCCTTGCTGTGCTATGCCAGGGTGCAGTGCTGAAGGTACTAGTTTCTGTGCTCCACGGCATGCAAAAAGGTAGGAAAGCACTATATTAAGCTATCAAGGAGACACACAGATTAGAAAATTTAAAGACATAATAAATTCACATTGGCTCAGGTGTTGAGGCTGGCAGCGAAAACCATACAACATTTTCTGAAACTGAGAGTACCAGGCTTATGGATAAAATGCCAGATATTCACGCTATGGAAGCAACTTATTGACTGCTTTTCTGGGCACTGGGTAATAATTAAAACATCATGCCCACAAAACCAGAGGCTTAAATGAGTACCTATCTGGAATTCTTTTACTTTTTTAAGTAGGAAAAGGATAGGGCTCTCCTTCTCCTTCAAGAATATTATAATCAAGAAACACTGATTCTACAATTTCCCTTTTTACCTCTAACCTTCCAGTTCATCTTTGGCTTCTACTTCTGCCTAGGATTAGTCTCTCTCTCTCTCTCTCATCCTCTCACCCATCAAACAAGTAAATGCTCACTAGTTTGCCCATGACAAGCACAGTGCTAAGACATGGGGCTCCAACAAAGAACACACGACCTGCCTCCTGCCTCCTGCCTCCCAGAGTTAAGAGAGGGGTACAGAAGACACTCCCTACTTCACCACACCCAAGCTTTCACAAGTATTTGCATCTTCTTGACCTGTTTTGTTTTTAAATTATTTCTCTATTCTATTTTCTACTTTAGTACTTGTGTAAATGGCCTCTTCTAATTAGGCCCAGTGTTCTTTCCAACACCCAATTAGACACAATCAAGTTTTCCTACCTCAGTTTCATTCCTCCCACTTAAGACTCTAGTCTCGTGTACACATTACGCATTCTTTAAATTCTTAACACCAAATGACATTAACCTTTTCCAGTTTCAGCACCTTTGCAAACAAAGGTCCTATGTAACCAATGTTTTGTAGTTCATTATTGCAGATGATTCATTGTGGTGGCTGTGAAGTGGCCATGAGCAGCACTTAGAGCTATTACAGCACACATGGTCTCCCTGGTGTCTAGGCTTGGAGTGTACTGTCTACACACTCTTGGTGGCAGCCACCATGGTTTGCTCACCTTGTATCATTAATACCCAGTAGAGTCCAGAACTTAGCAGGGAGGTGCTTGAGAAATATGCTGAATGAATCAATACCTAACAAAGTGACAACACAGAAAATGATAATTTCCACTATTTGACAACATGTACAAAGTTTTATGCTTCAAATGAACAGGACCCTACCCTTAAGAAGTTATTACCTCTTAAGTGGTAAATTAGCCTAAATCAAGAATCAGAGGGGCTGGGATTGTGGCTCAGCGGTAGAGAGCTCGCCTAGCATGAGCAAGGCCCTGGGTTCGATCCTCAGCACCACATAAAAATAAATAAATAAAATAAAGATATTTTTAAAAAATCAGAAGCTTAGCACAATTTTAGGCAGTTAACCAGTATTCAATAAATACTGTGATTAGAAAACCAAGGCAGAGCAAGATTAAGTAACTTGCCAACAAAAATAATGGCAATTAGAAAGTTGAGTTCTAGTATAAACTATTAATGTGTACAATTAATGAGCTAACTTTTTTCTTTAAACATTGTGTTCCAATATCAGCAAAAACAAAACATTAGTCAAGAATTCATTAACTCCTAAAAATGCACATACGGAATTTTTTTTATTAATGATATTTTTTTTAAAACCCAAAGATGCATTTCTTTAAAATATGATTATTTGCTTTGTAGTCATATATAATTCTAAATAATTATCAAGAACTCTAGTTTCATCTGCTTGGCTATACAAGTCTTATTTTTACACTGAAAATTTACGAGCAAGCAATGGTTATTAGAATCAGAAGCAGGCTGACCTTAACAGCCACTCTCTGAAGTGATTTTACATCAACAGCTAATGCTACTTCTCTGAAGAGAAGGGTATCACCAATTTCTGATACTCTAAACAAACAAAAACTCCTCTGCCCCTCAAAATGAAATATCCGTTTTTAAAAATATTATTAATTCATAATTTATAATAGAATAGAGAAATAATTAAAAACAAAACAAAGAGCTATTACAGCACACTTGGTCTCCCAGAAGTCTAGAAAGACACTCAAATTAGCTGCCCACAGAATCATTTGCAAAGATTCTTCCAAACCAGTGGGATCAGTCCCATCTCAGAGACCTGAGAAAGAGCTACACAGTCATTCTGACTAAAAGAAAGATTTTAAAGCCAATTAAAAGTAGCAAAATTTACCTGCTTTAGATACATACAACACAAAAGTAGCAGAAATTCATAAGTTTGTATTTTATGGAAAGGAACAGAATGGTCCATCTGAGGAGTTACTGAGTAAGAACTAGAGTGACTAATACCAGAGGTGTCATTTAGATGGCAAACATAAAATAGGTGAGATAACGGGAAATAAAACCCCAAGTCTGTACTGTTCTTGGAAGTTGCACTAAATGAAGTTTAGTAATTCAGAACAATTCACTGACTTCAAAGTCACTGAAGTGTCCACCTTTGGTTGTTTATTTGTAAAATGGAGAAACAGCTGCTATGTTAAGATTTAGTATTAAAAAGATATCTGTAACAGCACTTTGGAAATAACCTGAAAAAGTAAGACAACACCATTAAATGTGGTAATGCCTCAACTTAGAAAACTGGGCATATCTCATGATTTAAATAAAGTTAATTTAAAATAGAAAGCATGTACCTGTTAAAGTCATGCAAATACAGACAGCAACAGGAATCCTTTGCACACTGCATGCAACTACTAAACACTGAGCAATTAGTAGTCAACTGCTAATTGTATGTACTTACATGAAAGCGTCTATGTTTTTTATTTATTATTATTATTTTGTACCAGGGATTCAAACCAGGGGTGTTTAAGCACTTAGCCCATCCTCAGCCCTTTTTATTTTTTATTTTGAGACAGGGTCTCATTAAGTTACTTAGAGCTCTGGTAAGTTGCTGAGGTTGACTTTGAACTTGTGATCCTCTTAGCCTTGAGAGCCACTGAGATTATAGGCATGTACCACCACACCAAGTCATGTATATTATTTTAAAGGCTTAATTTTTCACTTTTTTCCTCTACAACTATTTAAGGAGAAAAATGGGACTCTGGTAACACTTCTAAATATGGCTATAGAAGGATAAAAAAAGGGTTAATGAGCAATTCCTTAAAATTATGATGGGATTTCTACTTGTTTATTTCCATACTACAGATATTAGTATTTGAATTGTACCTACTGCCTTAATATTATCAATGGGTTTTCTTGCCTAATGCCACTAAAATAACAAACTACTGGTTGAATAAATGAGATTTTGTATTCCAAGTGGTCAGTCCTTTGTGTCTATGGATACATGTGGATCAAAAATATTTGGGAAAACATCAGCGTCTGTAATAACATGTACAAGTTTTTGTCATCACTTTTGTATACAATACAGCACAAATATTTCCACAGCATTCACTTTGTATTAGGAATTGTTAAGTAATCCGGAGACAACTTCAAGTATGTGGGAGGATATGTGTAGATTATATACAAATACTATACCATTTTACATAAGAGATTGATCATCCATGGACTTTGGTATTGCCAGGCTTATGGAACTAATCCCCCGTGGATACTGAGGAACAAGTATATGTCCTTTCAATTGCAACATTTTGATATGTCCGTTTTATGTACAAGACTATTTTTCTATTATTGAATAATGTTTGCATTTATTACAGAATTTCTAGAAAGATACTCAAATTGGCTGCCCACAGAATCATTTGCAAAGCTACTTCCAAACCAAAGGGATCAGCCCCTTCTCAGGAACCTGAGAAAGAGCTACATACAGTGACTCCGACTGAAGGAAAACAGTCAAGATTTTAAAGCCAGTTAAAAGTAGCAAAATTTACCTGCTTTAGATACATACTTCCCACACAAAAGTAGCAGAAAGCACATTATTTTTAAATAAGTTTATATTCTGCAAGTGTGACTAGCATTGTCAGGGGTTAAAACACACCAATGTGAACATATACTCTCATAAGGGGCCTTATTGCACTGAGGCAAGGAAGAAAGAGCAGCAGCAACATCCACAGAGAAGAGTGTACACAAAGCTGATGTGGGGTAAATAATGGAACATGCTTTAATGCAAATTAGTTCACACACAAACTGTGGCTTAAATACAGCAATAGAGACTTCATATTCTTCTATTTGGACATGGTTAAATTGATGCTACTGTTATTCACAGCATTGTACAAGAATTCAAACAACCACTCACTGTTTAGAATAAAGCTTCATTAATTTTAAGCTAAAAGCCATTAAAAAGACTATCATATCACAGCAAAATAACACTGATAAAATATACTTACTAACTGTCCACCTCTATTTGGCCATCCCCAATCAACACTGTCCATTGACACTGGTAGTTGATAAGGGGTCTGTTCCAATGAAAATGAAGCATCTTCTAAGTCCTGTGGCTTACTGTGTAGATCCTCACTAAATACCTGTTCGTCTTCTGATGCATCTTTTGCAATTGTATTAGTCAAGAGATAGCCCACTTGATATCCACCATATCCATTTGCCAGTCTTTCAGAAAATATCTGACCTGCTAGCCCTCCCACTGGGTAATAGGAAAATTCATTTAAATAATGGGAGTATAAGTCTTCTGGAAAACTCTGCCAATTCACTTTTGGGGGATTTTCAGATATATTTAAGGTATCTTCTGTGAGTGATAAAACATTATCACTACTTGGTACTACTATTTCTTTGCTGCCAACTGGGACAGCATGTATTACTTGGGGTACATCAAAAGGAATAGCTGTGTATCTGTCTACTTGGGTGGGATCAGCATTAACCGAACAGAAACGTCCATCAGAAGTGTTGCTTAATTCCATATTTTTTAAAGTTACCTTGGAATTTCCCATAAAATGCATCTCACCATTTAAAGGAGATTCTTTAAGCATGGACCTGGCATTTCTTTGTTTGAAATCATTTGCATATCCAATTGTCCCACATGGACCTAAGCAGTCAACAATGTTAGGGTCAATACTGGTTTTCTGCAAACAAAGTCTTTCACTCTTTTTTTCACATGTTAGTTTTGGCTTACTCAACTTAGATGAATTATTTCCAAAAGAATCAGAAACTTCTTCAGTTGGTTCAGAATAAATCTGCTTCTGTTTTGGGCTTTCACCACTATTTATAATAGAGTTCTTCTCTACTACATTTGTCTTCTGTGTGACTGAATTTGAACTTTGGCTTAAAGTTGATATAACATTAAGAACTTTATCTTTGTATTCATTCACTCTATAGGTTTCATTAATTTTTTCTACTTGACTAATTTCTAGGTCAGAATTTTCGGTTATACTAGAACACACACAAGCTAGTGCATCCTCAGTGACTATTGCCTTGTACTTTAGTACCCCTATTTCCCAGTCAAGGGTTGTTTTAGAATCTGACTTGACATTTTCTATGTCCTCTTCACTTGTTTCTCTACAAATATTTTCTTGTGACTCTTTTTTGGCATTTTCTAAACTGTGAGGATCACGTAGTTGGTCATTTAACATACTGACCAAATTCTTCACACATACTTTATCTTCTGTTTTATGATGCAGGCCTCTTTCCCTTTCTTCTTTACCAATGCAGGTGAAAACAGATGCAGAGGACATAAAGATACCCTGAAGAGATCTAGAGTTATCATGAGACTCACTGTTTGGAGGAACTCCTTGTGAAATTCTAACTTTGAAGTTGTCTATCATCTGGATTGTCCCCTCTACGTCTGATTCACACCCTATGTCAGTTAAGTCACATGTTTGTGTCCGAGCTTTATCTGCCTTGCTATTTGCACACAGATCTGCCTGACACCAAGATTTCAATGCAAAGACGCTCTCCTTGCCATGACTTTCAGTCTCCAAGATATGAATTCTATTCTCATCTTGATAAGAGGAACTATTTTCTGATTGCAATGACAGTGCTCCTCTTTTTACCAGTCGGGGACTTCCATTTCCTAAGATGCTCTCCCCTGGGTGTTTCTCCTTCATCAACAATGGCCCAGGAAGAGGTACAGGATCCAGCCTGTCATCAAGTCTACTCAGAGCCACTTCTCCAAAATTAGCATGAACTAGGAGACATTTATTTCCAAAGCCCTCCAAGGTGATAAACCTTTTGGGACTTAAATTAATTCCATCTAGATCAAAAGAAAGAAAGCTATCTGGTCTGCTGGCATTGGAGTGGAAATGATCATTGTCTTTTAGTGGTTCTGTGGACTGATTTTCTCCTTCATTTTTAAAGTTTAAACTCTGATCAACAATAACTGTGACAGCTTTAGATTCATCATTCTCTTCAACATACGAAGTGTCATTAAGTAAATTAATAGATGCATCATGTATCTGACTTCCTATTCCTGAAGAATGGCTCTTTCTTTCTTCAGGGATGGCACACATACATTTTAGTGAGTCACTGTCCATGTTAATATTTAATTCATGGAGTTGGCCAATATTATGTAAGGTACTACTTTCTGTATAATCTTTAGGAGGCTGGGTGTAAGATTTTGCCCTTAAAGACTCAGCCTGAAGGCTATCAACGTTTGCTTCACAAGGTGGATCACTGTCGACTAAAAGTTTCACACTAGGTTTAGTTACTTTACTAAATATTTCCTTCGCTTCATTTAGACCCAGCATATCCTGTGGTGACAATTCTTGCTGCTGCAGCTGTAACTTTCCTGCCCCTTGTATGGCATGAGAGACTGAACATTCCTTCCTGTTATCTAGAGGCCAATCCACTCTATGAATCCCCTCAGAAGTAACAGCTGAATGACATTCTTCTCCTGCAGCTGCTCCATACATGGGAGTGCACAGTTCCTTTTCCATGTGCAGGCAGTCAGGGTCTATAACACAAATGCTATAAAACTCCTTTCCTGAATTCTCACACTGTTTGTCATCAACACAAACAGGGTTTTCACCTTGCCTCACCCTACTGGACACATTGAAAGAGTTATTATTCTCTTTAAAACCACTGATTTGAACATTTAACAATCTTTCTTTCTCTATAAACGAGTTTTCACAAGTGCCTATGTAATAGCACAGATGGTCACTTGGAGAAATTTCCTCCTGGAGACCTTGGTCAGAACATACTGGCACACATAAGACAGGCTGGCCATCTTCAGAACAGCCCTGTCTGTCAGTACCCATGCACAGCAGGTCAGGGACACTCTCAGAATTCTGCTCAGTAACAACAATATCTGAATTCTTATCTCTCTCATCTAAATTTTCATATCTAGTTAAAAACTTATATATGGAAGACGAAATAGAATTCAGTGACTGATTTGGTCTCTGATTTCCTTTGTACCCAGATCTTGTAAAAGTTCTAGTCCACACGTTAATGCCGGCAGCTGCTCTGCTGGCTCCATTTTCAACATTGTGAAGCTCCTCACCCTCAAGGGTATCAAATAATGAAGATAAAGTTTTACTTATCTTGTTCTCCGGTTCCTTCTCCACCACAGATTTCTGTAGCAGGCCAATTTTCTCATTGTCATTGTCACTACTTAATTCTTTGCTGAAGCAACAACCCATGTTCAAAAGTCCAAAAACTCACATTACAACGCCTGTCCTTTTCTGAGCCTCTACAAATGCATCTCACACAAACTTGCTTTCTGAGAAGCCAACACCCACACACCAAAAATAACTCCTTGCACAGCAGTCACATGTTCCTGCCACTCAAATCCAAATCCTAATGACAAGAGAACCCTGCCTGACAACTATCATACTCAATGTGCTGAAACACAAATAGTCCACGGAAGCCAAAGGTTCAGAACAGCAGAGAGAAAACACACACACACACACACAGAGCTACATTAGTTTTTCTTATTTTCATGAACTAAATTATGAAACAATTAAAATTGTTATCTCAGCCAAAGGAAGAACTGTTCAGACTTCTGGTTTTTCTAGAGTGTTTTAATATTTTCTGAATAACTTTTCATGGAATAATTGTCAACCAAAGAAGTTAGTCTGTAAATTCCCAAAAAGAAAACAATTTCTAGAACTTTGTTTCTCTGAATTCATAGCTATTTACAGTTGTATCTAATTTTCCAGCTTCAAGAAATAATGTTTGTGGGTATAAAGAAATTACAACTAATTCTATCAGATATGGGAATAAACATAAGAGAGATAATAAGGAACTACTATGGCAAAATGACAAATTACCTAGGATCTGCTTAAGAATACCCCAGAAAAGCTGGGTGTGGTTGGTACACACCTGTAATCCCAGCTATATGATAGGCTGAGGCAGGAGCATCACAAGCTCCAGTAAACAGAAACATAAAATTCTAAATGATTATGTGTATAAGGCAGAGGAAAAAACAAACAAGAGCAGCTCAGCAGAAGGAGTCATGCTTTTTCATGAAGGGAACATTAGGGTTCACTATATTATTCACTCCATTCTGTAGATGCCTGAAAATTATAACTAAGAAAAAAAAAAAAAAGCAAGAGAAAAAAGAAGAAATTAATCTAGTACCCATAGCAGGAAGTATCTCAAAAGCACTCTGCACTACTGACAAGTTTAACCTGAAAGATAAATAATGTGCTAAAAAGAGGTAGTTATTGTCCATATATAAGAAATAGGCACTGGGGGGCTGTGGATGTGGCTCAAGCGGTAGCATGCTCGCCTGGCACGCGCCCCTCGCTGGGTTCAATCCTAAGCACCACATAAAAATAAAGATATTGTGTCTGCCAAAAACTAAAAAATAAATATTATAAAAAAAAATTCTCTCTTAAAAAAAAAAGAAATAGGCACTGGATACTTTCATGGAAATTCGAGCTTTCTGATAGCTAGCCTACTCTCATTCAAGATACAGGCTGTACTAATTAATCTGAATTACTAGTTTATAAATATTCATTCAGAAACTATATGATCAACAGTGAGGTTTTGGGTTGAGACTAGAGATCATTTGTAAGGCACTTGCCTAGCACATGTGAAGTCCTGAATTCAACCCCTAGCACTACCACAGAGAAAAGAAAAGAAGTGAAATGGTTTTTAATTTAATTTAATGAATAAATGGAAAGACTCAAGTTTTCTGATCTTATTACCTTTAAAAGAGTTTTAAAAGATTATTCTGGTACAGATCACATTTTACAGAACATAAGTTTTGTATGCAGAAGAGTTTGATTTCTGATTTAAGCTTTTAAGTTTCACATTATGATTAGAAAAGATGTAGAATGACTTACGTGTTTTTCTTCCCAGCACATAATTTAACACTTCTACCTCATATTACTTGTACTTTAAACACATCACACACTTACATTCTTCTCTCAAACTTGCCATTCATTTATGGTAGAATGCAAAAGGATCATCAAAATGGAAAATGACTCCAAGGCCAAAGTAGTTACTCCAAGGAAAATCAGGCAACCTGGCTGCAAACTGTGTTGTTTGAGCAGCAGCATTTCGAATCTGGAATCCTTGAACAGACTTCAGCAGCAGCACAAAACCTTTGATAATGGTCTTTGCTACAGATGGTGTCTGTAGCCTTAACAGGTAAGATTAAAGGCATTTAACCAAATGACTTTGTTGCCAAATGCCCACTGTCAGATACTGTTTCTTCCTCATGAAGGAGATCCTTCATGGAGACCCGCTGCCAGATTGGCTGCCTCCTCATCTCAAACAGCCTCAAAGCCCTTTTGATCCATCTCCTGCTCTCCCTATCCATCCTCTCACCACCGAAGCAAATATCGTATGTAGAACATTCTTGTGTACATTACATCACCACGTCCTGAATCTGTTTTGCCTATACTGCCCTTTGGAACTGCTCTTGCTAAGGTTACAACTGAAGACCCACTTTGTTCCAATCTGTCTAATCAATAGATCTTTATTTCATGTCACTTCATTTGGCCACTATCTCATTCCATTTCAACCAAACATTGCCGTCTTTTTTTCTTTACATCTCTCTGACCACTCCCTTCCTAGTCTCCTTCCAATTTCTGAAATCTCAAGAGTTCCAGAGTTTTTATCATTTTCCCATTCTGTAAATGCAGGAAAATTTAATTCAAATTTAGTACTTTAACTCTATTAGTACAATATGCTTCAAGGACAGTAGCCTTTTATTACATCAAAGTCAGAACATTCAAAATGACCCTCCTTTATTTAACTAGGGACAAAACAGAAAAACATTTCTTCTGTAGACACAACTACACCTCAATGCCTCCTATCTCCATGGCTATACTCATTCTGTATCTAAAGTTCACACAAAAATTGGTAATAAACTTTCCTAGTGTAATAGAGCTACAATAGATATATGTGTATCTCATGATAATCTGCAAACAATGTCCCCATAGAACTGTCTTAACCATCTTTATCAATTGCATTCAAGTGTTGTTGAATAAATTAATACTCAAATTTCACTCAAAGTACTGCCTATCTTCGTACTAGAAACAGCACACCAAGCCACTATGGAAGCCAACAGGATACAGAAAAGGTAAAGACAGAAAGCACACTTGCGATTGACCAGGAATAAGGGAGGAATGGGGATTAACTGTAAATGGGCATGGTGGGGGGTAATGAAAATATTCGAAAACTACATTACAGCCAGCCATGGTTGCACAACTCGGTAAATCTAAATATCAAACTGCATACTTCCAATCCAACAGGAATAATAAAATGATGAAATATACGAGTTTAGGGTAGTGTTTTTAAAATGTTTTTAGAAATTCTACCTGATTCAAATTAGATCAAGGACTGAAGATGTGACTCAGTGGTAGAGCACTTGCTTGACATGCATAAGGCCCTAGTTTTGATCCCTAGCTCTACACACACACACACACACACACACACACACACACGAGATTACCAACCCAACCTCTCCTTTAATTTCTATGTAAACTGCTTATTTGAGCAAACAGATGAGGATTACTATAAATATTTTAAGAATTGAATTTGGAATACTATAAATACACTTCACATATGCATATGCAAATGGTGAAAATCAGGATTTAAAAACAATGGGATTCCATTTCCTTATTCTTTTATTATTTACTATTTAACTTGTGTGCTCCAAAGAGATTATCAAAATGTAAGGCTAATCATATACTAACAGTGAACCATTAAAAACATGATGAATGTCTGAGAAGAATAAATATGGAACACTGCTTGTCTGTTAACTGTACATTACACAGAGAACAGAAAAGGACACACAATATTGACATTTACTGTGGGGGGAATATAGTGATGAACCGGGTCCCCATTGTCTTTTTGAGAAACATTTAACATTAACTTATGTGTGTGTGTGTGTGTGTGTGTGTACACACACACACATATGCATGCAAGTGTGTTTACATACATATATCTTTTTAAACAATAAACTTTTGTTGTGAGGAGCTATCTGTGAGCCTCCACTGTGATTAAACAATCTGTGATAATCTTGGAAATTAATTACCTGACTCAAAGCTGGGATGGAACTTGTTTGAGAAGTGCTTTGAGATATAGGACCATTCATCTGTAAAATTGAAAACAAAGATACCATCACTGTAATATAAAGACAACCATTTCAAACTACGGTAATTAAGCAAAACCAAAGCTACTGGGAAATATATTTTCATATGATAAAATCATAAATTTATGGACTGGGGTTGTGGCTCAGCAGTAGAGCACTCACCTAGCATATGTGAGGCACTGGGTTCCATCCTCAGCACCACATAAAAGTAAATAAAGATATTGTGTCCAACTACAACTAAAAATATATATATTTTAAAAATCATAAATTATAAGATTCAGATTATAGGAGTCTTAAAATTGCTTTTTAAAATTCTCACAGCACATTATAAGTAAAATTCCTTCTAAGTTTCAAAAGGGAAAAATTAAGTTACTTTTCCTAAAATCAATTCAGAAACATGAAATATTATTTCCTAACATGATAAAATGAAGGTACTCAAGCTGGGCACAGTGGTGCATGCCTGTAATCTCAGAGGCCTGGAACGCTGAGGCAGGAGAATAGCCAAGTTCAAAGTCAGCCTCAGCAACTTAGCAAGGCCCTAGACACCTCAGCAAGATCCTGTCTCTAAAAGGACTAGAAATGTGGCTCAGTGGGTAAACGTCCCAAGATTCAATCCCTGGTATCCCCCCAAAAGAGAAAGTATTCAAATTTATAATCCTAAATAACTCTTTACTGCAATGGCTATAATGGCTTTACTTTATTACAGTGGCTATGATGTTAGTTCAGGATTTACAACTGCATTTTCTTGTTTTGAAATATGAAAATTTTAAATGTGTGTGGCACATGTTTGTAATCAAGGATAAAACAGGAGGATCCCAAGTTCAAGGCCCTATGAAACTTACACCCTGTCTCAAAATAAAAAATAAAAAGAGATGGGGATGTAGCTCAGTGGTAAAGCTCCCTTAGGTTCAATCCACAGAATGTACTAACTAAATAAATAAATAACAAAGCTTCAAGTATTTATAGTTACAACTAACCTTTTGTTCTATCACCTGGTTCTTACAGTTTTCCCTACTAAGCTACCCAGACATTTTTTAAGACTGATGAGGTTCTGAATACAACACCCCAATCATTGCATCTTGGCATGTGAAGAAAACAGCAGATTCAGGCCATAAAAACTAGAATATTCATTCTGGGGTTGTGACTCAGTGGTAGAGTGCTTGCCTAGCACATGTGAGGCACTGGGTTCGATCCCCAGTACTACAAAAAAAAAATAAACTTATCATGTTCATCTACAACTAAATATAGAATACTCACCTCATTCTTCTTCTCCTTAAATGAGTCATAAAACCTGATAACCTTCTCCTGAAAATAAATATTAAGACCCTCATTTCAGAGGGGGTCCTGCTCTACACTCAGAGGACAGGAATGCCACATAAGGAAGCCAAGAAAAATGGGAACAAAGTGCCCTTGTTAAGTTCTCCCCAGTTTATTACTATTAGATCATAACTACTTTTGTCTATGCTTTTACATAACTCTCTACTTCTGTATTAGACTTGTGAAAAATACATAGCTTTCCCTATCTTTATTTCTGAAGGCTATGTGTCACATAAAACTTATTACTAAATAAATATATGTTTTTCTCTTGTTTATCTCAACCTCAGATGGGTAAGAAGTCCTTTCCCCTCTGTAAGACTATACCACCTATACGTAGACCCTAAGGTACTCTAGTGCTGTTGTTTTGATTTGCTTCTAAAGTTTAAGGTAAAGAAAGAGAAATGGCTGCCCCTGGCCCTCCTGGCCCACAACACCCACCAGATGAGAGCTGTCCTTGCCCTCCTGGACTCGCTGCGCCTGCGGTTCAGCCACAACTTTAGTGTCCTGATCAGAAGTCATGGGCTCCACTGGGATAAGTTTAATGCCAACCTCAGGATGCTGCAAAATGACAAAGAAAGTGAACAGTTCATTTGAGGGGCACAGTATGATTGCTTCTTAAATGACATTACTAAAAAGTTAAATCCAGGACATGTTTATCCCTCTGAACAGTAAGTAGTTTAAAGAAAACTGACCATAATTAACACCTTACTCACCAAGAAGTAATAATACTTATTTTAAGTAAGATTCTTCTTCATACCAATTTGGTGATAATGATAACACAGAAAAATCCCCTTATGCCCAGAAATTCATGATTTTTAAAAAACAGAAAATTAAGGAATTTAATATTCAAAAATATATGAGAAATTTGCAAACTCAATTGTAAAAAGCAATAGCCTAATTTGAAAATGGCCAAAGAGCCCAAACAGACATTTTCCAAAAGACGTAATAATGACCAATAAATAAAAAGTACTCAACATGACTAATCAACAAGGAAAAGCAAATCAATACCACAAGACGTCACTCACACCTGTTAGAATGGTGACTGCCCAAATGACAAGAAACAGAAAGGCTATTCAGGGCATGGAGAAAAGGGCATCTTAGCACACTACACTGTTGACAAGAATTTAAGTTGGTTTAGTCACTATTGAAAAGAAATATGGAGATTCCTCAAAAAAAAAAAAAAAAAAAAAAACATAATACATAATCTAGCAATTCCATTCCTTGGTCTATATCTGAAATAAATGAAACCACCACCTCATGAAGATATGCATTCCCACATCCACTGAAGCATTATTCACAATAGTTATGACTTGGCAACAACTTGTATCTATCGATGGATGAATGGATAAAGAAACTGCAGTGTGTACACACACAGGAATGTTATTCAGTCTTTAAAAAAGGGAAAAACCTTGTCATATGCTACAACATAGATGAACCTATAAGAGAGTATGCTAAGTGAAACATGACAGTCACAGAAAGACAAATATTGTACAATCTTACTTTTATGTGCAAACTAATTTACCCAGAAATAGAAAATAAAATGGTTGTTAGCAGGGAATGAGGCATGGAATAGGTTAAAGGGTATAAATCTACAGATACATGTAGGATGAAAAAGCTTATGATCTAATACCTGCAAGGACTATAGTTACAATATTGAATTATACTATATACTAGAAACTTGCTAAGAAAGATTTCAGGTGCTCTAAGTACCCATACATAAACAGGTAAAAATGTGATTTTAATTGGTTGACTATAGTAACCATTTCACTATGTTTATCAAAATGTGCTGTATACCTTAAACATGTTTTTAAAAAACCCTCCAAAAATTACATAATCAATAAAGTCCAGAATAAAAACATATAGTTTTTGATGAATCCCTAACTTATACATGTTGTTTTTAACTGGTCCCATTAATTTTATCTTATTCAAGAATAACTGTTGTCAGGATAAACAATAATTCAAAAGGAACCAAAATACAATCCTCAATCATAAGAAACTAAAAACAATTTGAATGCAATGGAATAAATATTACCGTTTTGGGGAAGCATTTGCGTAACTCAATGGCTGGACACTGAACTTCATGTATAATACCTCAATTAACTTAGAAATGACTTAAAAGGAAGTAACTTTCATAAATTTACATAATAAGGACTCCTAGGAATCCAAGACTTCTGTTAAAGCATTTCTTCTTTTCACTGTAAGCTACACTGATTCACAAAGAATCTGATTTAACCCAGGTATATTTTTCAGGCACTTTTGAAAACAGAGTCATCAGAAGGCCAGAAAAATAAACTTTAAATCATAACTATTTCTTACTACATACTCATACAGGTTTTTTCATTTCTTTAATGCTGCCTCATATTCTCAATAGCCTACATGAGATAAATTCTCAAAACCCTTGTTAATTTAAACACATCTGATCAAAGCCAATCTCATCCAATTGTCAAAATGGTATCAGAAATCACAAAAACCACAAAACATTTAAATGCTGTAAAACAGATCTGAAAACATAAACTAGCCGAGAAGAAATGCTTAAAATAAATTGTTTCATGGAGATCACTGTTTTCCAAAATGTGGAATGAATGACAAGTTAAATTTCAACAGTTAAGCATTTCATTTTAATGTGCACCTTTTTCTTTTGTGTCTGTGGCACTATTAACCTCTTGTTAAATTAAGCAAAAAAGTGAGTCCATTTGAAGTACCACTATGAACACTGCTGGAATACAGCAAAAAATCTTCAAAGTAGAATATGTGACTGAACTTCAGAAAACAGATTTAGGAACATCTGGTTCTGACACATTCCAGGTCACTGTTCTCAGTCCTTAGATACACTGAAGAATAACACAAGGAAACTGTGATTTTGTACTTTTGTAGCTCCAATATGAGTGTTTTTTTAAAATTATGCAGATGATTCTGAAACACCTGAACAAAGAACTACTTCCAAGAAATGGAAGTAGCACGCAGGGAAGGTGACTTCGTGATATTGCTTCAAAACAGATGGATCTAGTTTTGTAAAAAACCTACCTATCACAAAACACCAATTATCACAGAAGCATCAAATCCAGAAAATAAAGATGCAGATTAATAACTAGAGAAGTCCTAGATGGTATAAATGCTTCTACCAATATTAACTCCGAGATTTTTAAGATTCTCAAAGAAATGATGTTTGTTCTTAAGGATGCACCTTTGCTTGAAAATAAGATATGGCATCCAAAAGGAAAATTTTACTAGAAGAATCCTTTACGTGCTACCTACGTTTTGCAGACAACTGGAAACTATGCACTTCTTGATAGGAATACCACCACCACCATATCATGCTCCTTAAATCTGTTTTTTTCCTCCCCTCTCCTTTTGTGGTGCTAGGGATCACACACAGGGCCTTGGGCATGCTACACAAGCATTCTAATTCCCTAGACTGAATTACAAATATCATCATTACATATTTACAGCACATGAGGGGACAGAGGAACATGGAGGCTGAAGACACACAATGAGCCAGCAACACAATGGCTTTATTTAGATAAGTGGATGAAACCATTTTTTTAAAAGATAAAAATTTTGCAGAATATTTGATGATACTAAAGAATGACTATTTTCTTAAATGTGATAATGATGTGGTTATGTTTAATATATGCATAAGGAGAGAGATCTCTCTTTAAAGATGTATACTGAGGGCTGGGGCTCAGTGGTAGAATGCTCACCTCGCACGTGCAAGACCCTGGGTTCAATCTTCAGCACCACATAAAAATAAATGAATAAAATAAAGATATTGTGTCCAACTACAACTAAAAAATAATTTAAAAAAAAATAAAGATGTATACTGAAATACTCACAGAGGGAAATAACGTGATGTATGCAATGTTACTCAAAAATATGTGCAACAGAGACCAAAAAAAGTCCATAATTGTTTATCTTAAAAAGGAGTACAGAGGTTCATTCATTACACTATTCTATCTAGGCTTCTGCACATTTGAAATATTCTATAAGACGTTTTAAAAAGTAATATTGGCATAATTTTACAATGAAACAGTGACTCTGATTTGACTACTCTGCAATTGTTCATAAGAAAGTAATTATTACACAAATATCTCTTAATTACTGACTTGATATAATTTTTCAAAAAAGTTCTATAACTGTGAAGTTTAACAGAATAATTACTGATAGTTACCTGATGTAAACACTAAAAATTGCAAAACATTCTAAGACTTTATTATTAAAGTCTAAATCTAGAATGAAACAAAACTTGAGTATGATGATGCAAGTATTGATAATAGTCTAAATAAAGAACAAAGTCACATTCTACCACTGGTTTAGGAGACCAGCACTGTTTTGACACTTAAACTATATTGTCCCCTACCCCATGATCAAAAAGCAGATCTTTAGATTGTAAAGAGAAATAACTGCCAGGTGCAGTGGCACATGCCTGTAATCCCAGCAGCTTGAGAGTTCAAAGCAACTTAATGAGGCCTAAGCAACTCAGTGAGAACCTCTCTCTAAATAAAATATAAGAAAGGACTGGGGATGTGGGTCAGTGGTTAAGCATGCCTGGGTTCAATCCCAGGTACCAAAAAAAAAAAAAAAAAAAAAAAAAGAAAGAAAGAAAAGAAAGAAATACTGAAGAGGGGAAGAATGTGACAACCAAAAAGGAAGTATTTCCTGACACAGAACCTCAGAGTCTGAGGCATCTTCATACTCCTCAATGTCTCACACCCTTCACAAAGCTTTAATTGAGTTACATAGGAGCTATTCTTGATTTGATTTAATCTCTCTTTATATAAAAAGCAAAATGAAGGCAATTCCTAGTACCCTAAACTTCATATGTGACCTAGCAGCACATTTTTTTTTTATCTCATCCATCAAAGCTACAGCCTAAAAAGGAAGTTTTCTCAATCCTGTTCAACACTTGGGAGAGGTTTAGTCTCTCCTAGGCCTTATCAGTTTCTGAAGTATTCTTTTCATACATACAAGAATGGTATTTCTTAAGTATTTTTATGTTTTTTTGGACACTCAAGGCAATCCTTCAGAACATAAATGATCTCAAACTTAATTACAATCAGGTTATATAACTATTCAGAGAACTGCAATTTTAAGACTTTGCATACGAAATTCTAAAAATTCAACAATTACTAATATTCATTCATTAAGCTTGTTCTTTAAGGCAAATGTTGGCATAATTATTTTGAAATTATTTTACATACTGCAAGAACACACATCTATATGCCACACAGAACAAACTAAATAGAAATTATATTATTAGGCACACAGATTTTCACATATAAGAGATACAAATATAAAATTAAAGAAGTTAAATAAGACCCAGAGAATCTTTTTAAACTACAGTATAAAAACAGAGTTTCCCACAAATATCCTCTTCCTATTTCATGATCCAATCTAGGGCCTTACACTGTATTTAGCAGCCAAAATTT
The DNA here is from genome assembly GCF_021218885.2 of Marmota monax. NCBI lineage: Eukaryota > Metazoa > Chordata > Mammalia > Rodentia > Sciuridae > Marmota > Marmota monax. The sequence continues at coordinate 2,304,695 of NW_026695217.1, read as the reverse complement.
CTGTTTAATCCTCTCCAAACTGTCCCAGTTCCTTTTCATTAGTTCTGGCTGATTATTTTGTAGAATATTCTTTTATTGAAGATGAACCTGGGACATCTTATTGTGAAAGGAAGGAAGACTACTATGGTAATGTCACTAGAACACTGGAGCCATAAGAGAGGAAGAAGGAAAGGACTCCTGATGGCCAAAGATGGGATATGTGAAGATTAAAATAAATGGAATACAAGTACAGTATATAAAAGTACACGAGGGCTAAAATTACCAGCACCATCACACTGCTCACATCTTTGGAGGTTGTTAAAATACCAACTGGGGGACTAGGGTTGTATGTAGCTCAGTGGTATATCACTTGCCTAGCATGTGTGAGGCACTGGGTTCAATCCTCAGCATCACATAAAAAATAAACAAAGGTATTATGTTCATCTACAACTAAAACCATTTTAGGGAAAAAAAAAAAAAGATTACCAACTGATTATTCTAAAGGTTCTTAAGACACTCATTCATTCTGTCTGCCCTTCTAGATAAACCAAATTTCAGAAAAACCAAACAGCTGATTAAGTCAAGAACTACAGAAAAATGAGATGATGAAAATATTCTAACATCTAAAGAAACAATAAAGGCAATGATCATCATGTCTGTTAAAATGATCAAGTGAAGAACAACTGGGAACTTCACAAATGGCTGAATCAGTCACTGACTGAAACTACTTTCCAGTCTTACCACTAAAACTGAAACTCTAGGTATTATATACTTCTTCATGTGATGAAATACCACCATCTATTCTTGACAAAAAAGAAACTATATTTAATCACACCTTTGGATCTGACTCCCAATTTAAAGAGGATCCTGAGGAAATACATGTTCAATAACACAAAGTACAAAGTCATCAGCTAAATCCAAAATGTGGGACAAGACAGATGATCTCATTTCTATAGCAAATAAAATACATTTATATAGAGTTTTTTATTGCTATAAATTATAAAAGCTTTAACCAAAATAACCAAATGTAATTTGAGAACTGGGTTTGGATCCTGAATCAAATTAAATTTAAAATGGCACTTAGATGTAGGAAAAACTGAACAATGACTAGGTAATAAAGGGCATTACAGAATAATTACTAATTTTATTGAGTTCAATCAAGGTGGTGTTGCTATGTTTATTTTAAAGACCTTGACTATAAGGGATAAAAAGATTTGTTAATGAAATATACAAATATATATCTGGCACTTGCTTTTAATACATACGAATGATTTTAAACCCAAAGGGAGAAAACAAATAAACAAATCAAAAATGGCAGCAGGTTGATGGTGTCTAGAACCAGATGGCAGGTATACAGGCAATGTGAGGATCACCGCAGCATACTCTTTACTTTTATGTGCTTAAGACTGTCTGTAATGGAAGTAAAAAGCAAATATAACTTGGATATACTGTCAATACATACCTCAAACTTCATAAGCTATTTCTATTTAAAACCTACAATAATAAAATACAAAATGTATAAACCATTTTATGGACAAAGTTCACAGCAGTTTTAGGCCAAAAGAACCAAAAAAGACAAAATAACCAAGGAAAAGCAGAAAGTGCAATGTATTATAATTATTTAAAATATTCACAAAAAACTACATAAAGCAAAAAGCATGATGTAAAACTATCAATAGTAAAAATGTACCTATATTTTTTAAATATTCACATAACTTTGCCAGTGAAAATTAAAGAAACTAGAAGGAAATAAACCAAAAAACTAACAATGTGTCATTGTTAAGACCTAGTAAGTTTCAGGTAGTTTCAATTTTTAATAACTTACTTTTATTATATTATCTTAATAAAAGATCCAGCTTACTAATTCCATGTTTATCAAGATTAATAAATATGTCATTTGGTGTCCCTGTAAAATTACACCAGAATTGTTCTCTAAGCATATGGTTTTCAAAGCATGAGCTGGACATTGTCAAGGATGTCAAAGACCCTTTCAGTGGGGATAGGACATCAAACTATTCTCAAAATGATGCCAAGATGTTATTTGTTTTTTACTCTCATTTTCTCCTAACAAAACTACAGTGACCTTTTGGTGTAGTATCAGAGAATATTCAGGCCTGTAGGAAAATACTCCTCACTTTTCCAACTATCATTTGAAGCCAGATTTCCATCACATACTTCAACCAAAATAACATATCACCATGTGTCATGGTATTTCATTTGTGAGTGATGTGTTATTAGGATGAAGATGAGAATCCAGCAGATTTTGTTGTCGTATATTTAAGAGATTTACAAAAAGAGTAAAATGCCATTTTTCCTACTAAATTATTTTTTTGTTTTGGAAAAACTGCTACTTTTCATAAAGTATTATTTATGTTACATTTAACAGGTCTGACATTATTATTTAAGAAAATACACTTTAAAAATTATTGAATCTTAATTTCTAATATGGCCGATATTGACAGAAATAAACCATATAATCTAAAACCCTCAGGAGTCTTGAGTAATAAAACTGTACACAGGTTCTCAGATGAAAAGTTTGAGAATTCTGCTCTGAGACAAATTTCAAAACTTGCTTCTGATGGACAGATGTCTGTGTTCATAGACGAACATATTTTCACAATGACAATGAAATGCAGATTGACCTACAGATTCAATACAATCCCTACCAAATTCAACCTGCTTTTTTTTTTTTAGTTACCAATGGACCTTTATTTTATTATTTATATGTGGTGCTGAGGGTCGAACCCAGTGCCTCCCACATGCCAGACAAGGGCTTCCACCACCAACCCCAGCCTTCAACCTGCTTTTTGCTGCAGAAATTTTTTGCAAAAATTGATGGGCTCATCTTAAAATTCCTTTCAAAATGTAAGGGACTCTGAATAGCTAAAATCATTTTTTTTTTAAACCTTTTAGTAATGGGGATTGAATCCAGGGGCACTCTAGTCCTTTCTTTTCATTATTTTGAGACAGAGTCTCAGTAAGTTGTCCAGACTCATGAAATTGAAATTTTTGTGCCTCAGCTTCCTAAGTAGCTGGGATTATAGCCAAATATACAACAGTCTTATTATGCTTATTATGGTGTTGTCTAAGCAGTCCATGTCTCTATCTGCATCCACAAATGAGGGAAGGGTCAAGTTTGCTAATATCTCCTCTAACTCTAAATGTCAATGACAAAAAGCAAAAGTTAAGGATGGAACATGAGCAAAGGAGATACAAGATGCTACTATACAAACATGTATTTGTTCTAAGAACTCCAAAATAACCATTGGGATCATTCCACAAGGCAAAAAAAAAAAAAAAAGTAAATGAACATTCAACTAGATAAGTGAAAGCTTTACCTAAATAAGAAAATTAGGCTAAGAACTTTAAAGATGTACTAAAAGTCTAAATTTGTTACTTTCAATGTCTAAACATATTATGTAGAAAGAGGTTAACTATCAGACTTTAATCTCTGTAACTAAATAAATTCACTACAAAAAAAAGTAGACAAGTCATTAAAAGCACAATCATACATTTTAGGATTAGAAGAAAGGATATTTCTTAATAATAGAATGTTTTATGAGTTCAATATGCCCATCTCTAAACAGAGATATAATAATTGGAATTAATTCCTCATTCGTCTTGCATTGTTGGTAAGATTATATTGCTTATCTCATAGCTGCCAGCACCACTCTATAAAATCTAAAATGCAAATTCTTGTTTCAAAACCAAATAATTTGGGAGTACCTCAGGGCAGATTATTGTTTCTTCTGCATACCTTGTACAGATTATATACTCAAATGAATTTACAGGCTTGAAAGTTGGAAACATTTACAGAGCAAAATTTCCTACTTTCCAGAAAACTGTTAACTCTCAGTATCTATCATAGTTCTTTCCATCGAGTATTCTTAGAGTAAATGTGACAAAGATACTGACAGATGAAAGAAATCCAACCTCAAATGAATGCAACCTCAGTAAAGCAGTTGTTTAATTATACATTTAAATTGGTAGCCAACACCGGAATATTCCTAAACAGATGCTGCCAATAAACTTCAAGATCAATTTTTTTTTAATTTCCTTTTATATGTGTATATCTGTGCTTCTACTGAAAAGGCCAGTAGTGGGAAAATGTGATTTATTTTTTATAGTTGGAGTTGGTTCTGCTCCTAGAGAAGGCATAAAATCAAACACAAGACTTAAAATTTTATTTGTTGGCAAGATTTTATTGAAAGAGTTATCTATATGACATATACAAAATTAATTTTAAAAATTTTCCACTAATAGATTTTAATTTAGAACTTACATAATAATTCCACACACAAAAAAAAAGAAAAAAGTCCCCTCCACCTTTAAGACTTTTTTCTCCTGTATCCCAGCAGGTTTGGGAAACTGAGGCAGGAAGATTGCAAATCTGAGGCCAGTCTTAGCAATCTAGTGAGGCCCTGAACAACTCAGTGAGACCCTGTCTTAAAAGGGGGAGAGGGGTGCGCGCCTGAGGATGTGGCTCAGTTCTAAAACACTTCTGAGTTCAATCCCCAGTACCTCCCCACCTCCCAGGCCCCTCAAAAAAGACCTGGTTCTCTGACACATTTTAGAGAGGACAGTGTTAAAGAATCACATTAGTTAAGATTTTTATTAAAAGACAACACAAAACATAAGGCTTAGGTCATCTCATTAACCCTCTGGCTAAAAGTATTTTACCCATTAAACCTCTTACAAATACCAAATCACCATTCCAATAAATAAAACACTTTTTTGCAGGGGCACTCTACCATTCAGCCACATCCCTAATCCTTATTTTTTGAGACCGGGTCTAGCTAAACTGCCCAGGCAGGCCTTGAATTTGCAGTCCTCCTTCCTCAAACTCCCCAGTCACTGGGTTAAAGGTATGCACCACCACCACACCCAGTGATAAATAAAACTGATGTGAACCAAGGGTAACAATATGAATTAGGGGTGGGGATCCTCTTCTCTCACTCAGCACATGGCTATAATGGAATTTCAATGGCCTTTGATCAACATTATTTTACACCACCCCCAAGATGCAGTATGAAGAGAATCAGCCCTGCCAAGCTGCAGCCTTTCTGTCTTTCTGCTCCTCCTTGCTGTGCCTTTATCTTGTTTTTCCACAAGTTCTTCACACACTTTCACAACAAGCAAAAGCAGACAACTGCATCAGGATTATCTTCCCAAAATGCAGGCTTAACAATACGCATAGTTCCTTGATCAGAAAGGAAACACACTGCCAGGAAGTGCTAAACCCCAAATCTATAGCCTCTGCAGGTATAATGCAACACATTTACTTCAGTTAACCTAAAGTGGAAGGAGTAATGTATAAGTAAAAACTTTATAGAAATGTTAAATTCCATAGTTGAAAAGACATTTATCCTTTGAGTTCAGTGTTTGGAATATATTTTGACTTTCATTTTTCTGTTTTATCAGCATTTTTCTTCATTAAGAACTACTTTCTACGTTAAGCGTGTCAATCCCAGAAGTATGATTAAGTTTGCTGTTCCTAACCTAACAGAATGCCAAGCTGGAAACTCAAATCTTAACCTGCCTTATTTAGTGTCCCCTCATTTTTTTTTCATTTTTTGGACACCTTTATTATTTTATTTATTTTTTATGTGGTGCTGAGGATTGAACCCAGTGCCTCACATGTTGTAGGCAAGCACTCTACCACTAAGCCACAACCCCAGCCCCAAGTGTCCCCTCATTTTCAACCCTGTTCTCAAGTCTTTGTTAGACCATTCTGTTCATTTGCAAATACTTTTCCAACCAAAATTCTGTGCCTCTTAACTAACTTTGCCACACACTGACGGGTGATTTGATGACAAGCAAAATGTAGAGTCCAGAGAAGGAAAAGAACAACTTACTGTTGACATCTCATATGTAGAACAGAGCTGCCTGATTCAATATATTTTCTATTTTATTTTTACCTTAGAGAACTGCATATATAGGGCTGGGGATATAGCTCAGTTAGAAGAGTGCTTGCCTCACATGCACAAGGCCCTGGGTTCAATCCCCAGCACCACATTAAAAAAAAAGAGAGAGAGAGAGAACTGCATATATATAGTTCTCCTTCTTTTACTGTATAACTTTGTTAACTACATTTTGACTGTGATCATTTTGCAATTATTGATATTCTCCATAAAAATCTTCATCTTCTCATTTGAAAATAAAAGTGCCAATGGACAAGGCAGTAATATAAGAATACAACTGTTTCAAGGAAAAGTCAGAATCAGTGACATAACATGGAAGAGACCCAGAGGACCACTTTGGAAACAGACTCTAAAGAGTGTACTGTTTCACTCCATTAAATATAAAAAGCATTGACCTCAACCTATGAATACATTGTATATTTCTTTAAGGACTGTAGATCATATTCTGTTGTGATTTCCAATTTATAATCACATAGCAATAGTCTTTCAACTGAAAATGTAGAAAACAAGCTAGGAATGGTGGCACACTCCTGTAATCCTAAATCTGAGGGAGGAAAGTAAGTTCAAGGCAGGAGGATCTCAAGCTGAGGCCAGCCTCAGCAACTTAGGGAGATCCTGTCTCAAAATAAAAAGGGGCTGGAAGTGTAGCTCAGTGGTACCCCTGAACAACAGAGAAAGAATTTTTTAAATGCACATAACATAAAGAGGAAAATGGGGGTAGTAAAGAGCAAATTTAGAATTCAACATTTTAAAGAATGACAATGTCAGAGCTGGAAAACAGCTCTAAGCTGCTTTAACCCTCTGCTACTCAAACTGGGGCATGCTTATTCCTAGGAATGGAATCAGAGAACAGAACCAGAAACTAAGGTTTCTGACTATTCTATTGTGTGCAGGGGTGGGGGTGGGGATACATTCCAATTTCTACAATAAAAACTGGAATTTTGGAACAACATATAAAATACTTTAGCAAAAAAATTTTACACTTGAGTCTGACAGGTTATTTCTACTTCTTCATTCTATAAAATCGATTTTCCATCTTTTTTTACTGGTGCATTATTATTAAAAGAGTGTGATTGATATATTTGTATATGCACATTAAATAATTGTCTATTTCACTGCCTAGAACCTCCTCTTTCTTTCTTCCACCGATCCCCATCTCTCTAAAAGTCTTCCATTTTCATAACCTCCCTACTTTTTTCCTACCTTCCACATACAAGAAAATACATAAGACCCTTGACAAATTTCTTTAAGTACTACATTTTTCTGAGTTGGGTTTATTTCTTTAGCATGATATTCTCCAATTCCATCTATTTATCTTCAAATGACAAAATTTTGTTCTTCTTTATGCCTATGTAAAACTCTGTTGTGTGTATATATATATCACATTTTCTTTCTCCATTTATCCATCAACAGACACCTATGCTGGTTTCATAACTTAGCCACTGTGAATTGTGCTGCTCTAAATATGGATATGCACGTAGTATGCTGACTTTAGTTCTTCTGGATAAATACCAAGGAGTGATATGGCTAGGTCACATGATGATTCTACTCCTAGTCTTTTTAGGAACCTGCATACTGATTTCCATAGTGACTGTACTAGTTTACAATCCAACCAACAGTGTATAAGTGCTCCTGAAAGACAAATTTCTTTAAGTACTACATTATGCAGTTTTGCAGCATGTTAAACTAAAAGAAAACTCTGCTTTGGGGAAAAGGTACAACTGATATGTATTAATCAAATAACTATTAAATCAAAACAAAGTGAGAACATCTTGAATGTATAATGAAGGGCAATAAAATGCAGCAGGCCATGAAGAAATTTCAAAGGGTCTACAAAGCTCTAAAGCAGTAAATAGTTGCTAACAATGGCAGTGAAGCACATGCTTGTAATCCCAGCACCTAGAGACTGAGGCAGAAGGACTACAAGTTGAAGGCCAGGCTCAGAACTTGGTGAGACCCTGTCTCAAAATATACAATAAAAAGGGCTAGGGTAAAGCAACCTTGGGTTAATACCCAGTACCAAAAAAAAAAAAAAAACCCAGCAACCTTTCTAGTCCTTACTATAGCCCCTAAACCACAGCTTTTACTATATTCCCTCAAGTCTTGTTATTTGAATATGCAAATCACCTTCCTTAAAAATGAAAAGCTATTTAGCTGAACCAAGCAGTGGCAGGTACCTATAGTCCAAACTACTGGGAAGCTGAGGCGTGAGGATCATTTGAATCCATGAGTTAAACTCAGGAAAATTCATCTCAAAAACAGGGAAGGTAGGGAGGACAGGGGAAGTAAATAAATAAAAGCATTATAAGAGGTGATTTTTTTAAAAAAAAGTCTTATTTCCAATATACATGAATGTGCAGCCTTCTCTTCTTGAATTTAACATTCTTAGTAGATATATTAGTACTTTAGTGAAAGAAAGGGAAATATTTCATATCAATCAACCCTATATAGTTCTTGAAAATTGCACCTCACAAGTCAAGACTCCCGAAATATAGCCTGGATATGACCATTTTAAAAACTTCATAAAAATGGATGTACATTAAAGATTATTTGGAGAAAAACTAATTGGAGCAGCAGTGGCCCTAACATCAGCCCCTCCAACTATGGTCAAGATCTCATTTCCTATTATCTTTTTAATTATGTCCATCTTTTCCTATTATCTTTAATCTTTCCCTTTCTGGGTCCTCCCTGTCATTATTTAAACATGTCAAAACCTATTCTGTCTCAAAGACAGAAGAAAGGGATGGAGCATGAGGAAGAGAAGGACTGGGAAGGAGGAGGACAAAAACAGGTGCCAGGTCACCAACACTGATTGGATGCCCGCCTGGCCTGGACTGCAGGAAGCAAGCTCTCCCATAGGCACCTCCTTCAGACTGGTTTTGTCTTCAACCTCTCAAGATCACCAGCCATCAACAGTTTCCTGCTTGCTACTTAAAGGGACCAACCTCCCAGCAGCACAGGATTGACCACCTGCTGTGAGGCCTGCTCCACTGCTTCCCTAAACCACTTTCTCAACATCCCTGGAATGCTCGTCCTCTGTGTTAAGTAGAGAAAAGCTTTCTTGTCCAGTGCAACTGGAAGAACTATAAAAAGTATATTAAAATGGTAATTACAAAAACGAGTACATGCAATTAACCATTATAAAAACTAGTACATTCAATTAGCCATTTTAACTTATGTATGTTCCTTCACATGGACCTATTTCCTAGATTCGGTCACTATATTAGATGTTCTTATTTCTAACATAAATCACATCTACAATGCATCACCTAATAAAATGAATAGCCTACTGCTTCTAGAATGATTCTCCTACAATTTTTCATCATCTTATCCATATACCTAATTCAACAAGTTTTCTTAGTGATTTTTAAGACTGCAAAGTTTTCAAATGAGTAACTGTAGCCGTTTTTTAAAATGTTTAATATTTTTTATTTGTTCTAATTAATTATACATAAAAGTATTTCATTGCAATGCAAAAAATTATGAATGTAATGCACTCCTCTACTGTGATGTATGTAAGAAATAATAAAAATAAATAAATAAATTTTAACAAAAAAAAGTACAATTCATTTTATACATCATACATAAATGGAGTACAACTTCTCATCTGTCTGGTTGTACATGGTGTAGAGTTACACAGGTCATGAAATCATATACGCACATAGGGTAATAATGTCCAATTCATTCTTCTATCATTCCTACCCTCATGTTCCCACCCCTTCCTTCACTCCCCTATCTAGACCTAAATGCCTCTATTCTCCCCCTACATTGTGAATTAACATTCGAATATCAGAGAAAATATCCAGCCTTTGGTTCTCTGGAATTAGCTTATTTCGCTTAACATATAATATTCTCCAGTTCCACCCATTTACCAACAAATGCCATTTCATTCTTCTTTAAGGCTGAGCAATATTCCATTGAGCATCTATATACCACATTACGTCACAATGTTTTCTTTTTAAGTTAACTGTCATGTCAAACATTTATCATTTCTTTGTCATAAGAACACTCACAACCCTTTCTTCTAGTCATTTTGTTTTACAGAATACAATATTAGTTTGTAATAATTATGGCAACTGCACTAGTGAGTACAACCAATAGGAACAATTTGGGAGCAAACTGTACTGGCTTTGGTAAGTACAAAACTTAACTGGTTAGGAAAAGAAGACATGAACTAAAGAGAAGCCTACTAGCCACAGCCCTCAGTATTCCACAGGTGTCCCAGGTTTCAAAGTAACAAAGGGTACCTTATGGTGAAGGAGGTTCTACTACTTTGTCTCTTGGAGTTATGCCCTCATGCTCTCACCTTCCCATGGCTTCTGTTCATAACCAAATGCTGAATTTCAATTCAACTATCTATTAGAAGCAAATGTCCAGAAAACATTTTATAAACCTCTAGTCTCCTATAAATCAATTGTTTAAGTCACTCTGGTACTTCACTTGTCATTTAAAACAAATCAAAACTACCTACCAATCATTATCTCAAGGAAACATATACCACCTACCTAGTTGCCCAGGCCAGGAAACTATGAAAACATTTTTAACTTCTTCTCAAATTAGCTTCATCTCCCCATTCCTACTGCCACTAAACTGTTAAGAAAACCACCATCTCTGAACTCAATTTACTATCCCAACCTCTTAAACAGACTTCTGTCTTTCTGTCTCTTAGGTCACAAAATGACCTTCTTAGAAGCACGTGAATTATCTCATGATCTCAGATGAAACTCTCCAGTAGATGGAACCCAAGACAAATTGGAAATAAACATGACTACTGAGATGTTACTCCCCATTCTCCCCACAAAGTCTGGGTTAGGTATTCTATGTGCTCTTATACCCTTTAATACCCTAGAAGATAGCACCATCAAATTATCAGCATCCCATCAACTCAAAAGTTCTATCACTATGAAAGCAGGATAAAACTTATTCACCACAGTACTCCTAATACAGTACCAAATAGAGTAGAATCTCAATTAGTACATGTTTAATAATTTCTCCTTTTGTGGCACTAAACATATGGGATAAAAATGCCTACCAATTACAATAACACGGAGAATAAGATGTTTTCAACTAAAAGCGTCCCCCACTGACACACTGCAAAGGATGGGTTAATGTGAGGAAAGGCAATATATGTATTAGGGTAAAATTACTTCGAGTAAATTTTCATTTTTATTGTAGATAATGTAGATTTAGTGTTTGTATAAATGTGTGTTCATATGAGTGCACCTGAGACCTAAACATACAGAAAAGTTGACTATTACTAGAGAGTCACAGCCAGATCTGGGGAAGTTCTGAAATACCTAATTTCTCAGAAAGTTAGAGCTACTGACTCTAAACACAGAATCAAACTATGATCTTCAAATATTAGACATTATAATTGCAGACATTTTCATCTTTTCTAACATAAACTGTATAATTTTAAAATGATCAATTCTCCCTAACATTGTTATTTACAATAGTGATACAACGTTTTTTTAAAAAAGTGAAGTTCCAAAATTATGAATTTAAAAACATCTTACTTCGGTTTAATATTCCAAAATATACGTATCCTAGACAGCACCATCTCTATTTTATTTTATTTTTTTTCAGCCAATGAAGAAAGTATGCTCTGAATTATGGAAGTAAAATGAATGACGGGCAAAGACTGAGCCTGAAAGACAAGAATCATGCCATTGTGCAGCCTCAGTTGGTCACTCAAATGCCCTGAGCAAGCCTCTGCTCTCCACAGCAAAGAAAATGGCTTCACATGGAGGGCCATGGGAAGTTAGTGCACGGTCTTCAAGTGACTGTTAGACGTTGGTGGGCTCAATCCTGGGACACAGAGAAGCTCGGGCATGTGGACTTTCCCTGAGCACCCTTGATGTGGTGGAGGGAAGTATCTCCACTTTATGGAAATTCCCAACCTGTCCCAGGATGTCCAGCATCCCTTGGTTTCCAGAAACTGAGTGTCAGGACACCTTCCATTTGTTGTGACAACTAGAAATGTCCCCAGATATTTAAAGTGCTCCCTGGGATGTCGGGCCCTCTGTAGTTGAGAATTGCTGTGGTCTGTGTTGCATTCTCTGATTGACAGTCCTCCTGGGTGGCAGGAGGACATGCAGTTGAGGGCAGACACTGGAGCAGATGGTCCATGGTGCTCCCGTGGCAAGGAACATCCAGAGTCGATTGGTTGCTCTGCAGATCTGTCTTCACCCAGCAGCACTGTCCAGCTACATGCCACTGACAGTTCATCCTCAGCCTGGGACCATTTTCTGGCTTTCAGGATGCTTAGTGTTCCCCTTTAGTGTTCTTTCAGCTCCTGGGTACCACAGAAACCTGGGGCTCCTGATGTAGGGATAGAAATCACCATCTCTATTTTTATAAACCAAATTAAAACTCATCATAAGATTACACATCCATTTCATTGGACAATATGCCTAACATAATAAAAGTCACAAATAAACTATGAAAATCAGCCATTTAAAATTCCAATCAGTCTGCTGGGAACATAGTTCAATGGTAGTGCTTGTCTAGCATGCGAGAGGCATTGGGTTCAATCCCTAAAACAACTGATTTTTTCAAAAGCTTGGTAAAATTCCAATCAGCACCAATAATTCTGAATAACTATTCAGCAAGGTAAACGAACCTGTCTCACTAATGTGGTGTGGGATGCCTCCAACTTCAATGACAATATTAACTTTCTGGTTAGAGTCTACATTTCTCTTGCTTAACTGTGATGTGTGATTTAAGCTCTCAAATATGCACTATCATGTCACCTAGATCCAAGGTGCAACACAGATATCAACCCTTTTTAAGAGTTGAGTATTATTTGCAATGGGCTTGGAGGCAAGAAGCTAGAAAAATGCCATTTTCTGCTATACCCATATTGCATGATATAAGGCAAACTCTCCGGACTTCAGATTTCCAAAAAGTAAAACAGGTGTTCTGAACAATGAAAGAAATAGCTTTCAGTTCTCTGAATTATGAGCCAAATAAGAGTGTTGAGAGTGGGAGCAGCTGCAATTTGCATTAATTTCTCACTCTGAAGGGCTTTGAAAGCTGTCTTGTGTTGAACTTGAGATCCTGACACACACAGAAGTTGCTTGAGGATGGTAAATCAAAAGCCAGGAGAGCTCATTGCAAGTTACTTTCTAAAGAGTTCCTCTTTAGAAAAAAGTTATGGATAAGAAGGCAAAAAACTCACATTGGACCCCTGAGCCTAAGCATAAACCTACATTAGCAACTGTGGATAGTAAAATGGTCCGAATACTTTAGGAAGAAAATAATTTAATTGATATGAATTTCTTTTAGGCTAGTTTTCTCAAAGATGAACTCTAAGTTGCAGTGTATCACACAAACTAGAGTGTTAATGAGAACACTCATTGGCACTTTCCTATCTGGATTAAGGTTAATGGATTATCTAAAATGACAAAAATTCTTAATTTTCCACAATAAAAGTAGGCAGGCACTGCAAAATGACATTTCAGTCAATCATCAACAGCATATACAAGGGTGGTCACATAAATTATAACAGAGCTGAAAAATTCCTATTGCCTAGTGATGCTGTAGCTATTGAAACATCATGGCATAATTAATATTCTAATGTAATGCATAATCTTATTTGTGGTTATGTTGGTAAAAACCTACTGCACTGCAAGGTGTATAGAAATATAGCACACACAAATCTGTACAGTAGATAATACTTGACAGTGAGAGAAATGACCATTACTGGTTTATGTGTGTACCATAATATACTTTTTAAATGGTAGAGTGTACTATTTATATATTTTTAAATTTTATTATAAAACAGTACTGTTACACTAACAGCAATGTCATATACTTCATGTTCTAAGTTTCCCAACTGCATCAAGAAGTCACATGAAGGGCTAGGGTTGTAGCTCAGTGGTAGAGCACGTCCCTCACATGTGTGGTTCAATCTTTAGCACCACATAAAAACAAATGAAGATTAAATTCTTAAAAAAAAAAAAAAAAAAAAAAAGAAAAGAAAAAAGTCACATAAAGGACTGAAGTACTGTATGCAAAGGCCCAAGTTCAATCCCCAATATCGCAAAAAAGAAGCAGCAGCAGCATGTATGTGCACTGACTGATCTACACCATTTAGGTTTTTACTTATTCCATGATATTCACATAATAATATAGCCCAAAGGCACATTTCTCAAAACCTATTCCCATCCTAAGCAATGCATGACTGTACATTATTTCAATCTTTTAAAAAGCACAAATAGCTGTTTGAAGAATCTGCTTTAAAAATTATATTTTTAAAAATTATTGTTTAAAATTCTGTGACAAAGTTAATGTTTTCACTAATTTAAGGTATGTTTTGATGTTCCATGGTTGAGGGCATGCCTTGAAAGTACTCTCACAGTAAGATCTGTAACCGAGAATGCAATGAGATACTGAATTTTGAAAACCAGTTACAGACCTACCCTGCCACCAACCAGCCAGCCGTATTTCTAAGTTTACCAGTGTGGGCTTTAATTTCTGAGTCTGTAGAGCTCTAAAACTCTGAGAATGCGCATACAATATCACACTGTTTTCCTAGCAGTTATTTTCAGAAACTAGTTATCAAACCTCAGTTGACAAAATAATGTAAATAAAAACTTGAAATCTCTGAAGTACTACTTCAAAGTGCTACTTTATTCACACCTAACATTATATGAATAGTCAAAAAGAATGAAAGGTCTCCCCTTTCAGTCTTATAACTCCGGACTGTCAGCAATGACATTGACAAAACAATTCATATACTTGGATTAAAGTTTACTAAATGCTTTCATTATTATCAAACATTTGGTAAATATATTCCTTATAATAAACTTATCTAACCACACCTCCACACACCAAATCAGAAGTTAAATTAGCCAGCATTTATTTGTTGCCCTCCCAGCTTCCTGCAAAAAATTAGCTAGCATACAATTTGTGGGCATATAATGACTCTATCTTGAGCTGTAACCTCACATGATTTTTATGAAAAACTTAAACCCAGTTATAGTTTAAAAACTACCACATCAACAAATAAACACTTTCAATATTCTGAACTTGGGGGCTGGGGATTTGCAAGGTCCGGGTTCTATCTACAGCACCACCAAAAAAAAAAAAAAAACAAGAAAATAGAGTCTTCTTAGTCTCCTTAGAAACTTACATTTCTAATCACACAGCAGTTCACTCTTAACTGAAATGACTTTTAAATTCCATGTGCCTAAATGCTCCTGCAGCTTATTGGTTTTGGCAATTCTATTTTCTACTTCTGGTCCCTGCATGCTTAGGTTTAATTCATCTGCACTATGGGATAATGATTACAGAAGAAAAAAATCAAGTACATCAAGGTATACTAAAAAATGGGAAGAGCCGCAAAAAAAACTTGAGGACACAAGCATATGCAGCAACCACTGGTGCCACAGCTTCATGCATTTTCACCCCTGGGTCCTCCTGATGGTCTTCTCCCTCCCTAGATGGCTAAAGTTGTGAAGAGACAAATACTGCTGATTCATCAGTTGCTCATTTACAGAGTGGCCTGTACTCCAAGTGAACTGCTAAAGGGCAACCTGAACCAGCAACTAGACTGATAACAAGCAGCACTAGATATTAACCACAGAATACAGAACTTGGGGCTGGGATTGTGGCTCAGCGGTAGAGCGCTCGCCTAGCACGGTGGGACCCAGGTTCGGTCCTCAGCACCACATAAAAATAAAAGCATTGTGTTGTGTCCATCTACACCTAAAAAATAAATATTAAAAAAAAAAATACAGAACATAAATCAGGCCAGATGGTTTTATCCAAGACTTTCAAACCAAGCATCCACATAAACCATACTCAAGAAATACACAACAACTAATATACTATGAATTCTGTTTGAATGTTTTTTCGTCCTAAAAACACAAAATGCCTTTACCTTTGGAAGTTCTAGAGTTTTAAGAAGTCATTTTTTTTTCCACAGGGACTTCAAGATTTTCATGTAATCATAGTCAAATGGTTAAGGCAATGGACTATTTCCCCATGTAGGTTTGAATTTGACTTTTGATTTTTCCTTTAAAAGGTAATCTACTGGCACCTTACAAGGTTGAGAATCTGGTTTTGCTTCTCAGGAAGAAGTGCCACCATTCCCCAAAGTGACTAAACTTTCCTTTTTTAAGGACCCACTTAAAAAAATAAATAAACTCAAATGTGTTGAAGGCTTCCTATAGACTAGAGAGAAGTACTATTGTTTGCATGAATACACACACACAAATACACACAGGCACAAAGAGAGCAAGCTTTCAACTGAACTGGTAAGGCAGAAAATACATAGATAAAAATCTCATCAACACAATCAAAAAAAAGAATGTTAAGAAAAGTATGGTGTCTTAACATTTAAAAGAATTTCATATTTTTTGAAAAGGAAACGTTTAACCTGTTTACACAGAACAATCAGTGAGGCAACCTGTAAATTCATGTCAAATCAGTCACTGTTTTTAATCCCTACATTTTGAGCATTGACAATAAAAACAAAGCTTTTTGAAATATGAAAACAAAATGTTCCCATTTTTCAGATGTTCCTAAAAAGGAAATCCAATAATTAGTTTGCCTTAATAAAATCTGAAATAACAAATATAACTTAAACAATTGACACATGCAAGCAGATTTAAGGCATATTTTTAAGTCATTTTTAAAGTCTTTTCTTAAACATGCATGGCTTTGTGAAATACAAATTAAAGGTGTTCTAAGTAAACTATTCTTCATTTAGACAGGGATGGGCCTTTTCAACTATGACAACAGGAAGTATAAACTGGAAGAGGGCCTTCCACCTTGCCGCCAAGAATACTTCCATAAACCAGAACAATCATTTTAAAACAGCAACTCTGACCAAATAATTCCCCATTTAAAACCTTCCAACTGCTTCTACTGTTCTCAAGATAAAGAGCAAAAGTCTCAACCTACATGGGACCTAAGATCCACACCTACTTTTCCGAGCCACCTTCTCCCTTAAGCCACATCTACATTGATAACTCTCGGCTCCTTCCCACCTCAGTCACTGCAC
Organism: Marmota monax; assembly: GCF_021218885.2. Taxonomy (NCBI): domain Eukaryota; kingdom Metazoa; phylum Chordata; class Mammalia; order Rodentia; family Sciuridae; genus Marmota; species Marmota monax. The sequence continues at coordinate 2,287,784 of NW_026695217.1, read as the reverse complement.
ATGTCATTCTCTTTGCTGAGAAGACTATTCTATCATCCCACCCCACTTCTTTCAATCTCAGTACTTCCTTGGGGAAGTCTCTCTGATCCCTCCAGGCCTAAATCTATGACTTTTCTTAGTACACTGTACTTTTATATTTGATTATGTGACATTCTACCTGCCTCAGGGGACAGTAAGCTCCAAAGGGGGTGGGGGTTACTCCTTTTGTTCACTATTAAAACCCTGGGATTTACTGATAAATTATTCAGAGGATTGGGAGCATACATAGTTCAGTAGTAGAATGCTTGCCTAACATGCATGAGGTCCTTGGTCCCCAGTACCCCCACACCCACACACACACACACGAGTAAATAATAAATAATTTAGTGCATAGTAGGTGTCAGATACAATTTTAAGTTCTGGGCTCATATCACTGAAAGAAATGAACAAAATCTCCCATAATTCATGGAATTTACAGTCAAGTTCAAGAGCACAAACTACCCCTAAGTAATTTATATGGTGTGTTATAATTCAATAAGTACTGTGAAGAAAAATAAAGCAGGGAAGAAAAACAAGGAGAGTCTGGTGCAAGATATGCCATAATAAATGTGACAGTTATAGGGATCTACCTGAGGAAGTTTAGAACTGAGAGCCATCAGCATCCAAATGCTAGTCTACATGACTAAATAGAACACTGCATTAAAAATGTTTTCAATATTATAACTGCTTTGTTTTGGCTAATTTGTTTTAATTTCAAAGCAAAACAAAAAAGGCAAGATTGGAAGACTGAGAATGTAAAATCTGGAGGTCTTACAGTTAAATTACTGTACCAAAACCACTTATACAGTAGATGCAGCTATGAAAAGTCAGTTAAAATTTTTTAAATATAATTTTTATGCACTAGGAGAAAGTTTCTTTAATCCAGGGGCACTTTATTAGTAAGCTAAATCCCCAGCCCTTTTTATTTATTTGTTTATTTTTATTTTGAAACAGGGTCTCACTAAGTTGCTTAGGGATTCCCTAAATTGTTGAGGCTGGCCTTGAACTTGCAATCCTCCTGCCTTGCTTCCTAAATCACTGGGATTACAGATCTACGCCAAGCCTTGGCTCTAATGCATCTTTTTTAGGTGAAAATTTTCACATTTGTTTACATACTTAAGCAAATACATGATCTGGAAACAATTTCTCTAAAACTAAGGTGGGAGTTGTCATTAGGCATGCTTTTATCCCTCTAGTTGAACTAATTTTACTAAACATCTATAGTATACCAGGCTCTGAGTTGGGTAATGAGGTATGTACAAAGGATCTTGCTCATAAGGAGGTTATATTAATACTTGCTGAATAAGACAAAGTATACATAAGGTGCTATGAAAATAGAGAAGCCCTGAGTCTAACCTCAGAAATTGAGGCAAAAACTCCTGAAATGCCTTCTTAAAGATAAGGAAATAAGTAAAAATTTTTAAAAATTTAAAAGAGGAACATTCAATTTCAGGCAAAGGCACCTATGTTTGCAACACCACAGTTGAGGGGGAGGAGGAGAAGAAAGGGCAGAGGAGAGAGAGGCAGTGGTCCAGCCTGAAAGGTGGGGCAGTAAATGAAAGAAGACAGAGGTAGCACAGTCACACACAGTGGGAGGCATGTTATGCTTAGGAGCACCTGGGACAGTCCTGATGAGGTTCTATAAAGGGCCAAGCAATAAATATATAACTTTATAGTAATCTGACTATAGTATAACAAATTAGTATATGCAAATAATAAATTATTTTGGTCAGGCAAATAAATACCAGCCTAACTTATAAGTTTGATTTCACAAACATTTTCAGTGAAGACTAGGTGTTATATCATGAGTATTAAATGTCCCCTAAAAAAATTAGCATGCTTTCAAATTTAGGTTAAGTATGAAATATTGTCAATATTATTGTGCACTCTATGGCACACATCACACTAGCTGAGGCTGACAACAAAGAAAGAACAAGACTATGAAAGATGTAAAATCAGCAACATCACTCAACTACAAATCCTTCATGATTAAAATAAGAGTCATGACAGATTCACAGAAAAAAACAGTATAAGGAGAGTTTATAAGGTATTGAGGGGCAAAAGGTACGGGGGAAGGAGGACAAGGAAGAGAAAGGAAGGAAACAGCTGAGCTAATACTTTTCCCTGTTCCTAAAGGAGATATTTACACGTGGGAAAAACACCATTAGAACATCAGGGGAAAAAATTCCAAGACAGAATTTATTCTCCTTCTCTTCACAAGGGAACCCAATGACTTTCTACCTTACAATTCATGTCCTGATTTTAAAAAATATAAATAAAAATTCATTTTTCATTCAATATAACTTCAGAAGTACAGCAACTTCAAAGATATCAACAAGCCTAAGAGCAAAAAGTTTAAACTGAACTAATGGTAAAGTAAAATTAAGATATGATGAGTTTAACCATCTTAGAAGGTAGTTTTTCATGTACTGTGTACTCTAAAATTACTCTTATAGAAAAAGGAGAACTCTTTCATATGAAAAAAGTCCCAAAACAAAGTAAAAGCAAACCCCTGGAGCAGTGTCCATTTTTAACACTGTATTTTCCACCAATACAATTCTAGTGTTGACATTTTCTTCTACCCAATATAAAAAGGTTGTTCTTATCGTTTTATAGGAGAAATTACAGAAGTATACCTTAGGATTTTCTTACATTTATCAATCTGAAAGAATATCCTTAAAACTGAGAGAAATCTGCAAGAGTATAGCAAGGGTTATAAAACATTTTAAAATTTACTCTAACTTAAGAACATATGGAATTTGTTCCAACACAGCATTTTTTCAACCTCAAGAGACCATCAAAAAGATAACACCTTTCTAAAACTGGAAGACCTAGATTATAATACTAGTTCATAGTTTTGTAGAAAAGTATGAATGTCAACATGACACTTTTTATTAAAACAGTGAAAGAAAGAAGCTTGTTAGTCATTTCTTGGTCACTACAAAAATTTGTAAATATTGTTGCAATTTACACTAAGAGTGCAGCTATTCTGGTAACTTAGGGCAATTTATTGTAATTACCATTAACAATTTGATGTCCCAATTTGTATTTAGTATTTGAGAATTATGTTTTAGGATAAGGTGAAGATGGTTTCATAAAAACAGGTGACTAAGTTAAATGTTTCAAGTTTAAATATACATTTGTCAAAATTTGTTTATATTTATGGTAATCACATTAAATTCAATTAATTCTCTAAATCTCATTTTTTTCAAGGGCAATTCTCAAGAACATTAAGTAAAATAAACTTTCTCCCTGAATTTGCTGCCACTTAATTTCAGCTACTCATCTAGAGAACATGGCAAAATGAATGCTAAGAAAATTCTATAGTTATATTATCATTTATTTTCTCTCTGGTTCCTACTCAAATGTAGTGTAACTCTTTTGTCCAAATTTACATTCTGCCTTCAGAACCTGTCTTCTCTGCCCAGATACCCCTGATCAAGGAAAACAAACAAACAAACAAATTCTGCTAGTAAAGTTAACAGTTACACAGTAAATATTAAAACAGCCGTTCAATAATAAAATAGCAAAAACAGCCAACATCTACGTGTTTGTGATACAATAGTCCTGTAAGGGTATTATCATCCCTCTTTTACAGATATAGAAATCAAAGCACCAAGAAAATAATTTCTAATAAACAAGAAGCCATGTCATATTTTTATTCCTGTAAACAATCACATTAATATTTTAGAATACAAAATAAAATTTATTTCCCTTTCTTCAAAGGAAGTATATAAATTAAATTTATGGTTGACTAAATAACGTGTTAATTTGATGCCTTTCAGAAAGTATTTCACTTTAACAACTCAAGCAAACCTCCTTAAGTCATTTCTTGTATAGCTTGATTACAAAACTGCTTTTCAGTACATTAAACACAGAGGGAAAAGCCACAACCATTTCAACTTCTGTAAATTACCCTGACTGTAAATTAGGGGAGCCAGGCAGGTTGGGGAAGTATGGAAATCGCATACTGTCTGACCACCCCCAAAAAGTGAACATCACTCCTCTCTCCCTTTGCGGCCTTTGCAAACTACAACTCAGCACAAATTCAGTATTTAACACAGCCGAAAATAATAGCTAAATATCCTGCCCCCACCAAAAAAAAAAAAAAAAGAAAATTACTTTAATATTTACTCACACATTCACTTCAAGTTGCTATTATCTCTATCAAACCCCTCGCACTTTATGTTCATATTCACAAACTAACTCTACTACACAGTCAAGAAAAATCCGTTTATTCAGTTACAAAAAACCTCAAACTTTGAGTTTATGATTAAGTCCAGATATTTTGCTGCCAGTGAAAAGGTCTCAAATGAAAGCCAGGCAGACATAATTTTCGCAAGTTCCATCTCAGCTAAAATTCAAGACCGTTTTACATGAAAATGAGGGAGAAGGCCAGATTACATTCACTAAAAGTTACAATACGCAATGACCTGAAGTCGAAATTGCTCTCGACGTTCCAACCGTACACCCCCAAGAAGTAGGTGGCTAAGAAGTTCCTTACCAGCTCCTGTGCAGACTGTAGGTCCCAGTCCTGTGACCAACGCTGGGAATCTACCCGTTTGACTTTCATTTTTTAACTCCTTCAGAATGTACCCCTGGTCGGATCTATCAAGTGGGAAAGGTAGCATTCCAAACACTCGAGCGACAAGATCCCAACTTCCTGGTTCTAAAGGAATGCGATTCCCTAATGACCCATCCCTGACGGAGCAGCAGCGAGGCCGCCTGAGCCGAGCTCCGACGGGACGGAGGGGGCGAAGCCCCGCGCCGCACTGCGGGACCCGGCGCCGGCCCGGCCCGGCCCGGCCCGAGGGCGCTCGCGGCCTACGACCCCAACCCATTCTCTGCACGGGCGAATCCGCTGGGCCTAAGGCACAAGGCCTCGGGGGCGACCCTGGACCCGCCCCGCCGTGCCACAACCCTGCCGGCCAGGCCGTGCCGGACCCGTTCGGCCCTGACCCGCAAGTCCTTCCCGCCCCACCTGACCCCAGCACCGGTCCCGCTGGTCCCCCCCGGCCCCGGTCCTGTCCGGCCCCCCAAACCCAGGCCCCAGCCGCAGTCATCCCCGACCGAAGCCTGTCCCCGGCCCTGCCCAGCCCGCCGCGGGCCTCGTCCCTCCGGGAAGATGGCGGCCCGGTGACAGACGGGCGCGGGCGCGGGTCCGAGCACGGCCCAGGAGGAAGGCCGCCCAGCCGGTGGCCAAAGAAGGCCTGCTCACCTGTCAGCGCCCCCCGCCCCGCCCGACCGGCCGCCCGCGGGCTCCTCGCCGCAGCCCCGGTGCCCGGCGACCGCGCAACACGCGGGGACGGCCGAGGAGGGAGACGGCAGGAAGAGGCGGCGCGGCCGGGCCGGGCCGAAGGCAGGAAAGAAGTGCGGGCGCGGGCTGGCTGCGGCGGGGATGGATTCTTCCCCTTTCGGGCCCGAAAATGTCTCAACCTCGAGACTCCGGATCCCCAACGCTCCTTCCCGTTCGCATGAGAACACACAGCTCCCACTTCCGGGGACCTACGGAAGTCCCGCCTCCGCGCGCCCCCGCGCGCCCCCGCGCCCTGCTCTGGCGCACTCACCCTCCGGGCCAGCCGACTGGCGAACGGAGCCCGGGAGAGTCTCACGTCATGGCGACGCGACGCGGTGATTGGATGCGGGCGGCACCCGGGCCGTCCTTCCGCCTCCTTTGGCCTCTCCGCGCGCACCCCTCTCGCGGCATCTGTGATTGGCGCGTGCGCGCACGTCGTCCGCCCGCCCCGCGGCGCGCACAACTCCCTTCTCTACCGCGCCGCGCCCCTCCCCGCGCCCGCTGCACTCTCGGCGCACGCACGCTGCCCGCCCCGCCCCACGCCGCCGCAAGCCTCTCGCCACGCCCCGCGGCCCCGCCTGAAGGCGGTGGGCTGCGGGGTTGTTTCCGACCAGGTCTTGGGAGCGACCTGACCCTGGGACTACGGTTACTGCGTGTACCTCTCATAGGCTGCAGAGAACACTCAGGTCGAGGACGCTCTCGAATGTCTTACCCTCCCTTGATCCATTCCCTTGCATCTGTTCCCTTGCCTCTGTTCCCTTCCCCGATATCTCGACCCCCGCCCTTGCCCCTGTGCCACCCACCGACAGAGAGACGCCTGCGCCCCCCCCCCCCCACCACTGCGATCGGTTCCCGTGTCGCTTCCCCAGGGCCTGGACTCCTTTCATGCCTGCGTCCTGCGACCCCTTCCCAACCCTGCCCATCGGGACCGCGACCCCTAACCTAGATCCTCGCGCCTTTGGCGACGGCGACTTTGGCCCAAAGTCCCCTCTCCCCGCCCCCAGCGAGGCCCTGGGTCTGGAAGACAGGCTTTTGCAAGTGCGGAATGTGGAGGAGGGGTGGGAACTGAGAAACCGAAGGTGTTTACAGTAGCTCCTGAGCGGGGTCCACGAAAACTCCGTGCGATTTCAACGAGAATGGAAAGACTCTAGACTCGAGTAGCAAATGTCTTCCAAAACAAGAATGTCTTACCCTCCCTTGATCAATTTTAGTGGGGGGCGGGGGGGCGGGGCACAAAGCATTCCCTTTTAAGCTTATTGCCTGGTTTTCTGTATCCTTGCTCTTGATGATATATATCATATGTGAATTATTCCAAATTTTGGGGCCCGCCTCCCCCGTCCCCATTAAAAAGGCGTTAGGCTAACGGAATGTGACTTAGTACCAGAGTGCTTGCCTAGCCAAGGGTTTTACCACAGTGGAGGGAGACTATTCTGGGTCTGAGCCTTGGGTTCTGCCCCTAGCATGCTGGAGGACTGGGGCTGTTGTGGGTCTGGGTCTGGGTATGTGTATTCGTGGTCTTTGTGTACCTGGGCTGCTTGTTCGTTCCTATCTATGATGTTCAAATTCTGACAGTTCTACATTTTGGAAGAAAGCCTCCTGGACTCCTCCCCCTTATATTGGGTATATGTGTAATGCCATCCTTATCAGTGTCTTCTCCTTTGTAATACCTGTCACATCCGAAAAAAATCGCAAATTAAATATTCATAGCTATATTTTTACAGATAATAATCACCTAAGATTGAGTTTTCCTCTAATATTTAAAGCATATATGATAATTCAGGAGAAAAAAATGAATTAAAACATTTCTCCTTCTCCCTAGTAGGTTTGCCTTCTGGTTACTGTCCATCATTCATAGTGCCAACAAGCATTTCCTTAAAAAATTTTGTCACCATCTTTTCATTAAAGGCCTTCACTGGATCCTTGTTTTTTTTTTTTCCCCCTACAAGGAAAACCAACTCTCTTTCATGGAAAGAAGTCCCTTCACAAACTAGTCCTAGCCTGTCTTCCTTCAGCCCAGTCACTTACCTTTCGTACCTTGTGGGGTTAGACACCATAACTTTTCGATCACTTTCATGTACCAAACATGTTTTAAGACATTGGGTGAGTTGCTAGGGCTACTCTGGAATGTAGCACAAGCTTTGCACTGAAGACTGAAAAGCAAATCAACAGATTTGTGATAAGTCCTATGAAAACAAAACACAAGGCTGGTGATGTGGCTCAGTAGTAGAGTGCTTGCCTCACATGCTCCAGAGCCCTGGGTTCAATCCCTAGCACTGCATTGAGAGGAAAGAATTTGTTTTTAAATGTGTGATGCTTTCATGAGCCCCTAGGTTCTAAAGAATGCAATTTCCCTTGCCATAAGTATTCCCTACTTTGGTCAAATCTTGTTTATTCTTCAAATAATAGCTCAAAAGTCAAACATTTAAATCTATTCTCTGTCGATGGTTGATTTTCCTTCTGTGTCCTCTTTGTGCTTCATTCATAGCTCTATTAAAGCTTTATTACACTCTAATTTTCAATTGACATGTGACTATCACTCCAATAAAATGATCAGTTTCCCCGGGGCCAGATGCAGCTCAGTGATCTCTGTAACACTATAGGTGGCACATAGTACCTGTTGAATGAATGAATGTTGGTTTAACCAATGAGAAAAGCAAGACATTCCCTTTTAAAGGCCAGTGTTTCAGTTGCTGAGAACGTTTTTTTCATTCTCCCTGTATTTTCTGTGAAAAAATAAACACGTTTTCATACTGTATATTCTCATGTGCTACATTTAAACTATAGTTTTCAAAAGTTTATTTCTAATGATTTAGAACTATTCATTTGCCCATTAATAAGTACCTAGTCTGCTTTAGGGACTCTGCTAAGAGCTAGGGAGGGGAGAAAGCAGGCAAACCAAAGGGGAGGTTTAAGCCATCATAGGGAAGGAACCTGAAAGTGATAAATAGCCCAAGGCCAGAGACAAAGGGTGGAGGTTCTGCCCACAAGCCTTCTAAAGAGAAGGAACACCAGATGGGAAGTAGGTGACAGGCCAGTCCTGTTCAGTGAGCCAAGATTTATTATGAGGCAAGGAGGTGTGCTTAGAAACTTTTGCTGTAAAGTTATCTCCTGCCACTAAAGTAATCAGAAAAGAAACACAATAAGGAACTGGCTTGGTCAAATTTGGGGAAAGTATCAAAATAAATGACAGCAATACATTAGAATACTTTGAATTAAAAATTCATGTGTTCATACAGATAATAAGAAATACAAAGAAGTGAGTAAGTAAGGGCTGGGGTTGTGGCTCAGTGGTAGAGTGCTCACATAGTATGCAAGAAGCACTGGGTTTGATCCTCAGTACCACATAAAAATAAAGATATTGTGTCCACCTAAAACTAAAAAATAAATAAATAAATATTTAAATTAAAAAAAAGAAATGGGTAAGTAAAAAAAAAGATGAGGAAGGAAAGGGGAAAGCTCTACAGTAGAATGCTGATTAATAAATTAAGAAGGAATTATTTCAAAATTTACCATATTGCAACTATAATAGAATTTATCCTGGCAAGAATCATCAGTGAATGCTAAAATCACTGAGTGAAAGCACAGTGAGAAACATGTTCTATTAAACATTTTTCAAAGCCTGTTGCTTATGTATTTCAAACAGAAAAGAGTATTTTTACAGCAGATAAATATGCAGACCCCATCTGAATCAAGTGATCAAAGTTAGCACCAGTAGTAATGGCATCCTGACTGACTTCATGTGCTTTGTGACTACCTCAGTTAAGTGGCATTCCTGCCAGAAATGCAATCATAAAACCAATGGAACAAAGTTAAATCAGGGACATTTTCTACAAAACAATTGACTCCTACTCTTCAAAAATGTCAAAGTTCATAAAAGACAAAGATTGATGGTGATTTTCAAATTAAAGGTTAAGGAGAAAACACAATTCAGTGTAATGTGTAATCCTAGAGTAGATTCTGGATCAGTAAAAGTTGCTATCATGATATTATTGATATTTTAATATAGATTCTATACAAGTCTTATAATCTAGGTTAAATTTCCTGAACTGAACATTGTTTTATGGTTATGCAAGAGAATGTCTTTGATCTTAGGAAATAACAATCTGAATTATTTAGGAATGAAAAGTCAAGATACCTACAAGTTTCTCTCAAATAGTTTTATGAAAAACACACAAAGGCTGTGTGTGTGTGTGTGTGTGTGTGTGTGTGTATAGAGAATGATAAAATCTTGGTAAATCTAGGTGTACTATATGTATGTAGTTGTAACCTTAAATTTAAAATTCTTCAAAATAAAAATATATTTTAGATATAAAACTGAAGTATTGATGAATGACCTGATATTGTCTATTATGTCTAGGATTTTCTCCAAAATAATCTGAAAGGTTGTTAGAGATATATAGGAAATAATAGACAGGCAAGTATGTTGAAAATTGTTGAAGCTGAATGTGATAGATACATGGGGGCTCATAAAGCTCTTTTTCCTGCTTTTGCATGTTTTTAATTCCCCACAATAATCAAAACATGTGGATGAATACATTAATTTATTATAGATATTCCATGACAATGCATTGCTCAAAACACAAAGAGGACTGTTTCCCAGGATACTCTATACCTTGTTGCTATAGGAACAAGGGGGCCTGGGAGAACCTCTGGGTCTTACAGCCTAGGACACTGGGGACAGATGTGATAGAACCGTGTGAGCAAGTACACCAGACCCCTGCAGGAGGGTGACTTCAGGAGGAAGTAGCAAGGAACCAGAGATGCAGGGTTGCATGGACATGGAACGTTGGGAAGAAGGATCATATCCAGAGAGATTTTCTGAGAAACTGCTTCCCCCTGTGTGCTTTGTGAAACCACGGGAATAGCCCCTTTACAGAAACCCACAGAAAAGACCTCGGCTCCTTAGTCAAGCCTTCTGACATTGGATTTGTGTTTTCTTTGAAGGTTAACACCACTCTGGTCTAGAATGGATGGGGCTGCAGCTTATATTCATCCTGTTTCTTGTGGGTACCTGTTGAAATACTTGACCTATGTACTTAGGCATAAAATCATCATGTATGCCTGAGAAAATATAGCATTTCTACCTTGATTACCTGCCCGACAGCAGCTCTCATGGAGAAAAACAATGAGCCGATGAGAACAAGAGATTTTGGAGCGATTTCCCAGTCTGGAATTGGAGGTTTCAGGCCTAGAGCCAAACTTCATAAGCATGTTGTAAGTTCATTTCACTGAAGTAGGTGAAGGCTCCTGGAGACCTGGCAAAGTGGATACTATTTTTAGTCCAACATCAGTGAACACTCAACTTCTTTTTTGTCAGTGGGTAGGGAGTAGCTGAGATTGAACCCATGGGCACTTATTACCGCATGCCCAGCCCTTTTTAAATTTTTTTATTTTGAGACAGGGTCTTGCTAAGTTGCTGAGGCTGGCCTCAAACTTGCAATTCTCCTGTTTCAGCCTCCCAAGTCCCTGGGATTACAAGTGTGTACCACCATGCTGGTTTAACACTCAACTTCTTAAGAAACAAGAAGATTATTCTAATGGGAAAGAACAACAGTTGGAGCAGAAGTTTCATGAAATATCAGTGATGGTTGCACAACATTATGAATGTACTTAATCCCACTGAATTGTACACTCAAAATGGTTAAACTAGTAAATTTCATATTATGTATATTTTAACCACACTTTTAAAAAAGTTTAATGAAGCTGAGCATGGTGGCACATGTCTGTCATCCCAGAGACTTGGGAGGCTAAAGCAGAAGGATCACAAGTTCAAAACTAGTCTCAGCATCTCTTTTTTTAAAAATATTTTTTAGTTGTTGATAGACCTTTTATTTTATTTATATGTGGTACTGAGAATCCAACCCAGTGCCTCATGCATACTAGGCAAGCGCGCTACCACTGAGCCCCAGCCCCAGCCCCACCCCCTAGTCTCAGAATCTTAACAAGATTCTCAGCAACCTAGTGGGACCCTTCTCAAAATAAAAAATACAAAGAACTGAGGATGTAGGTCAGTGGTAAAGCACCCCTGGATTCAATCCCCAGTACCCACCCCATAAAAACGTTTCATGAAACAATACTTTTACTTTATGCAATTTTCTCTGATATCTTCTATTCTGTTTTATTTTTGTTCATTCTAGATGCAACCATTTAAGTGAATCTATGATTCACCAATGGTTACAACATGCTATTGATGAAATGCTGAACTAAAGGATGAGAACAAAATTAATTCTCTTGATTTTTACACAGCTCACTGGACTCTGTGCTTCTCCAAAGAATTTGGAACAGCATAATTAAAACAAGTGAGCAAAGCCAAGCTAATAATTCCCTATGTGTGTATAATTCACTGCTTTTGTAGGCCAAGTTTGAAACAGTATTTGGAAATTGTGGCTTAATTCAGTTAGTAAATTATGTTCTAGTGTACAAATCTTTTCTTCATTAATTTGAAATTTTTTATGTGATTAAGTTAATTTATATTGTTGTATGTATTGCTAAGGATTTCAGATTCAAATGCCTTTAGGAACCTGACAGTGAACATCAATCAGCATGTGAACTGGCTAGAGTGAGGTAATAGGGAATGATGAGTCTATGGCTAAATAAGGAGTATGTACCCAACCTGAAGGCACTCACATTTGCTTATAAATCAAATGGCCAGGGTGCAGTGGCACATACCTGGGATACCACCTACCCAGGAGGCTGAAGCAGGAGGATCACAAGCTCAAGGCTAGCCTAGGCAACTTAGAAAGACCTGTCTCAAAATAAATTTTTTTAAAAAGGGTCCGGTAATATAGCTCAGTGGTAAAGCACTTGCCTAGTATGTACAAGGCTATGAGCTCAATCTCCAGCATTGTAAAAAAAATGTCCAAACTGCCAGATTGACAACTGAGACTCCGAAGGCTAAAGCGGAAGAATCACAAGTTCAAAACTAGTCTCAGCATCTTTTTTTTTTTAATATTTTTTAGTTGTTGATAGACCTTTTATTTTATTTATTTGTATGTGGGCTGAGAATCAAACCCAGTGCCTCCTGCATGCTAGGCAAGCGAGCTACCACTGAACCACAGCCCCAACCCCTAGTCTCAGCATCTTTAACAAGACTCTCAGCAACCTAGTGGACCCTTCTCAAAATAAAAAATAAAAAGAACCGAGGATGTAGGTCAGTGGTAAAGCACCCCTGGATTCAATCCCTAGTAACCACCCCACAAAAACGTTTCATGAAACAATACTTTTACTTTATGCAATTTTCTCTGATATCTTCTATTCTGTTTTATCTTATCTTGGTTATAAGCAGTATTTTTATGAAGTTTGTTCATAAAAACCCTGAAGGAGACAGAGATGACAGTATCAAGGAGTAAATATGGAGCAGAAGGAGAGATTTTTTAAGATGAGCAAACTTGAGTGTACAAAATGGAAGACTTCAAAATGCAAAACTGTAGTGACTCTACTTATGGATCTGATAATCTAACTTGAATAAATCATATTAGTAGGGCAACCCCTGTTGGGTCCCTTTCACTCTGCAGGAGTTTCGTTTCTATGCACACTTGAATAAATCCTACTCTTACACTTAAAAAAAAAAGTTAATATTGGTAAAGATGTTATTTGAAATTTCTACCAATATGACAGGATTTTTACCAGCAATTCAAGTGCTTTTATATAATGATATCAGTAATTATGAATACCATTTATGACTTTGAATTTGCAAGATGGTTTTCATATGCAGTATCTTATATCCTTAAAATAACACTGAAAAGTAAGTTATCATAATTTTATAAATAAGGAAAGCGAAACTCAGAGAATAAAATAATCTATCCAGGATTCCATTGCAAGTAAATAGAAAGCTAAACTAGCACGCTAGATTCTGGCATTTTCCCCATTATACCATCATGTGTTCTATATTCTCTGTCAGCAGAATGGAAATTCCATCAAAATATGGAAATTTCACATTTCACTCAGTGGAAATTTTTTGCTATATACCTTGCTTAACATAGCAAATGGAAGACAAATGGCTTTCTATATAAAGAAGTAATCAGGCTTAATATATTGCTCTCTGATAGTTCAGTCAGACTGTGATATCTTTGCTCAGTGCAGAATAGCTTCAATTCCACTGGAAGATAAAAAATGTGTCTCATGGGTTCATCTCTGGTTATGTAACCTTTTGCTAAATGAAGATGTGAGTTATTTGAAACCTAATAGAAATCAGAATTCCTTCAGTCTTGAGATCTTGATCCTATCACTATAGCCTAGTGTGTTTGCTTTAATTCAGGCAACGTATCTCATGTTGATATGCACCCCCACCCCACCCTCAGAACTATTCAGTACACACGAGGAAGGTCCATTCTGATCTCAGGCACTATGTTCTTTGTTAAGGGCTACACAACAGCATACTTAATATTTTTGTAAGTATACAAAGAAATACTACATGTAATATAGCTGAGCTCTCAAAGATGTTAGAATTAGAGGAGGCATCTAGAGCTCATGGGCTCAAGAAATCTCTCTACATTGTCCTGAGTAGCTGAGACTTTAGGCATGCACCACTATGCCTAGCTGTAAGATCTTGTGCGTGCGTGTGTGCGTGTGTGTGTGTGTGTGTGTGAGTGTTTAAGCAGATTTGTAAAGGAGAAACTGGGCAGGACTGATGTACGAGATCCTGGGGAAAGCAGCACCATCTGAAGAGTAATAACATTTTCTTCCTGGCTTTCTCATTGGCATCCCTGCAGGCACCATGTCATTGGATCCATGGTTTCACCCCTAGCTCCTGGCACACTGTACTCTAGAACATGTGCCATCCCTCTCAAGGGAAGTGGATGATGTGAGGTCCTACAAGAGGTGGAATGATCGGCATTCCTAGTAAGCAGGAGGACATCCTGACTCAGTGGAAGAGAGGTGCAAGGTGAGGGGTGAGGGGTGAGGGTGGAGGAGTAGACATGACTGATTTTGAGGTCTTGGAAATTAAGGGAAAATGTTAACAGGTGATCCCCAAATCTTACTAGTGTATGATTGATGTGAATTAGGAAGAGATAAACCAGGGACATTGAATTCTAAGGTCAAACTTTTCCACCAATATGATTAAATTTCTTTAACATTCTCAATAAAGTAGTCTGAGCTAATTATTCACTCACATATCACTATGTAGCTAGGGACTAAGATTTCAATATTCATCTGTTACCTACTCCTCAAGAGTAGCTATGTAGTGAATTGATAGTCACCTAAATTTTAAGTAGGGAGATTGAAATATTTTTATTAAGTTCAACTACATGAATTGTTGGCTCATCAAACCTTTTATATTGGGGAGGTGTTGATTGGTTTCCATTACAAGGTGAGCTTGGAAATCTTTGACAAACATCATCGTTCCGAGGTCCTGAACATTAGAAAAGGTGGTGGTGGGGCATGAATCTACCACTGGCAGACTTGGGTTTGAATCTTAGCTCACATACTTGCCCTCTGCCCCATTATCATTGCATTACATGTCTCTGTTTCTTCATCTGCAGAGAGAAAGCAACACCAACTTTGCTGTGCTACTGCAAAAGTTGAAGGCAGTTCAATGTACAAGTGCTGGTCATTCCATAAATATTAGGGGAAAGTGGATTTCCTCTCCTCCCAAAACCCTTCTGGTTTTGATCTTTCCATTGGATACATATTTTTGACCCCACTCTTATTTGGTATGACCCTTCCCTGCCCTGGGATGCACTTTACCCTGCAGATACCACTGACTGGATTCTGACTTTGAGTTCTTTTTTTTTTTTTTTTTGTCATCTTGAAGTTCCTTGCCCCAGGTTTCAGCTTCTGTTTCTAATATTCTTTGATTTCTGATTAAATTCAGTTGGTAACCTGTTTGTTAAGTCAGTATCTGAAGGTTAATTCCCTGACAGTTTTAACCCCAGGGGGTAGGTTATATAATCTAAGTCATATGTAAAACTGGAGGTCAGTAAATTGCTGATAGTATTTAACAAAGTTTGGAATTCAATAAATGTCTGTTGATTCTTATGCTTGTAGATTTTAAATATTTCCAATTTTTTTATCCATTAAAATATAAGTGTATATTATAACCTATTTTATAATTCACATTTTATCACATTATTATGTAACATATTTTAAAGACATTTTATCATTACTCTTAGGGACTGACTGTGTTCCTCCAAAATTCATATGTTAACACCCTAATCCCCTGGGTTAATCAGCTGTCCATCACTCTAACAAATATCTGAGATTACTTCTGCGGAGGAAAGTTTTACTTTGGCTAAGAG
This sequence comes from Marmota monax, assembly GCF_021218885.2. Lineage (NCBI taxonomy): Eukaryota > Metazoa > Chordata > Mammalia > Rodentia > Sciuridae > Marmota > Marmota monax. The sequence continues at coordinate 2,272,232 of NW_026695217.1, read as the reverse complement.
TCTCCAAGGTTTCAGTCCATAACTGATGAGCCCTGTTGCTCTGGGCCTGTGTTGAGGTGGCACTAGTATACAGTGGAGCAAACTGTTCACCTCAAGGCCAAGACGAGAAAAAAAAAGAAGGAAGGGAGGAAGGAAGGGAGGAAGAGGCCAGTGTCCACTCCGCCATTCCCTGGAGGGCACGACCCCAGTAACCTAAACCCTTCCACTAGGCCCCACCTCTCAAAGGTTCCATAACTTTCCATTAGCACCAAGCTGAGGACCAGGCCTTTAGCACTTTTGGGGAGGCACTCCAGATCCAAGCTATAGTACCCCAGTTTGAACATATTCTGAATAAGGAGGTAATTAAAGTTGAATGAGGTCATGAGACTGGGCTCTGGACTGCTGGGACAGTGTCTTTATAAGAAGAGAGACCTGAGTGTTTTCACCCCAGTAAAAAGGCTCTGTCTGCACTGCAGGAAGAGCCTTTATGAGGAACCAGCCCCAAAGACACCCCACCTTGGACTTCCAGTCTCCAGAACTATGAGAAAACAAATGTCTGTTGTTTAACATATCCAGTCTTTGGTATTTTGTGGTGGCAGGAAGAATAGGCTAAGACACTATCCAACAGTATATTCTTTGACCTTTTTAACATCTTGAGTAGAGGTTAACTTCCAGCCAGGAAAAATCCAATTATGAAAGAATGGAAAAAGTGGGAAGAGTCTCTCTATGGATGTTAATTGCTTCTTGGTACTCTTCCAAATTTATTTGTTCTTGATCAACACCACACAAAGAATAACAAAAATCAACTAATAAAAATAAAAGCAATCTTTTTAATTTTAATATTCTTTCTGAAAATTTCTCAAGATCTTTACATTCTTTCTTTTTGTTTTCTTTCTTTTTCTTTTTTTTTTTTAAGTTTTAGATGGACACAATACCTTTATTTTATTTATTTATTTCTATGTGGTGCTGGGGATGGAACCCAGTGCCTCACACATGCTAGGCAAGTGCTCTACCACTGAGCCACTACCTCAGCCCACATCCTTTCTTATAATAGTACTTTTTCTGGCTTGTATGTCTTACATCAATTCTTAATTACAAATGGAAATATAAAGATTTTTAAGTTGTCGAATTAGGGAATAATTGTTGTTGTTTTTGTTTTTAGAAGTAAATGCACAATTGTCCACAAGAATGCAGGAAGGTATATTAGTCAGAGTTTTCTTGAAAGACAAAGCCAATAGGATCTGTAAATAAAGATTCATCAGGGGGTTGGCTCATGCTCTAATGCAGCTGAGAAGTGCCAGGGCAGGTGATTTGCAAGCTGCTGCTCCTGAGATGCTTCTCTGCTTGAGGGCTAAAGCCTGAGAGCCCAGGGAAGAGGAGGTCATTGGTGGGAGACCCAGAGTCCAAAGGCCAGAGTCCATACTTCTAATGTCTGTGACAGGAGAATATGTCCCAGCTGTTGGGAGACAGATCAATTCACCTTCTGTGTTTGTTCTCTCTGGCTAATAGTGCCTGCCCACATTAAGGATGGCTCATTCCAACCCAGTCCTCACCCAACCCCCCTGCTAACTTCCTGTAGAAGCACCCTCAAAGATACACACAGAATAACACTTCACTAGATTTCTGGGTGATCCTTAATCCAGTCAAGTTGACATAAAAAAATTAGCTATCATAATGGCACTGGGATCAATCCTCATCACCACATACAAATAAATAAATAAAATAAAAGTACTGTGTTCATCTGAAACTAAAAAAAAAAAAAGAAAAAACAAAATATGAGCAAATTACTTTCCTGATAACATCTATGGCAATGAATATGGTAGTTTCTCCAGTTATTAATGAATTATATTAACTTAGGGAAATAGAATTTCCTTGAAAATGCATCCTCTCATTAAGTGTGGCAGCATGATGAAGGGCAGTAAGTAGAGAGAATGGGGCCCAGGATCCCATGTCTGTTATTTTTAATTTTTATTTTACTTATTTATCTTTATGTGGTGCTGAGGATCAAACCCAGCGCCTTGCATGTGCTAGGTAAGCACTCTACCGGTGAGCCACAACACCCCCCCCATACCCAATCCCATTTCTATCCCTAACTTTTGGCACATTATTTAATATCTTTGGAACTTGTTCCCCCTGTTTGCTGAATCAAAGGATTGAATTAGAAACTATACCATGGCTAAACAGAGCAGATACATTAGATTTAGAAAAAAAATTGGGGGATGGGAGGCGGGAAACATTCAATGATGAGAATTTGAGTCCCAGATAAAAGGACACAAGAACCACCACAACTTTAACTCTAAGACGCCTTTATCTGCTGTGCACCAGAAGCAAACCTGCTTCAGCCTGAAAAGGAAGCCAGAACCATCATTCCTTCATCAAAACCAGCATGTTTGCCAATTCTTGCTAACAAACAAACAAAAGTTTTGTTCTGCTTCTTTCAGGCATGGAGAAAATATGGCACTGTTGCATTAGAAATACAAACAGCCTAATGCTATGGTTTTCCAGGCAGTGGTTGGTCAGGGACTGACCCACATCTTCTAATGAAGGATATCAAATTGCCCCAGTTATAGATGGCTTCTACAGTGCTAGGAATATGGGAAGATGTCACTTAACCATTCAGAGAACAAAACGTTCAGCAGGGCACGGTGGTACCCACCTGTAATCCCAGTGACTTTGGAGGCTGAGGCAGGAGGATTGCAAGCTTGAGGCCAGCCCTGGGTGACTTAGGGAGATGCAGTCTCAAAGTAAAAAATGCAGAGGATGTGGCTCAGCTATAGTGGGCTTGCCTGGCAGGCAGGAACCCTTGGGCAATCCCAGTACTGCAAAAGAAAAACAAACAAGAAAACATTCTTTGGTCCTGGAAGGACAAGAAGTCATGGATTTTGTTGGTTGACTAATGAATAGTGGCATCTTTAAGTATAAAAAGTTCTCCAAACCATGAAGTTAATTACGTGACTTTAAAAAAAATAATAATGCAAGCAAAAGAGGTTTAAAATATACCATTGCAAAACTGCTGACTGTGATTGTAGAGAGGGAAGTCCTTCTGTTGTCCAGTTGGGAACATAGCACCCAGTGCTTCCACCCTCAGTTTTTCACTCCTGGGACCTACCGAGTATAATCACGCCTCCATATATAATGGTGTGCTACCTTGCTTTCTATAATTAAGCTTTTCATTTTGAGATGATTATAATACACATGCATTTGTAGGGAATATCACAGAGAGATCCTGTGTGCCCTATACCTGTATTCCGCCAATGGACCACTAGAGTATACCACGTGAGCCCATGGTAAGAAGGTGCTTCCGCACTCCAAGGAGAGATCTCAGGAGGAACCAGTCCCTGGGTACCTGGCCAAGGGCCAGCCTCCAGATCTAATAATCGACCCAGTTGATATGGAACAACTCACAGGAGGCCTCCTTAGATCCACCCACCTTCTTCCCACACCCCCTCTTTCATTCTGGAAACCACTCAAGGCCTCTGTTTCTATAATTTTGTCATTTTAAGAATGTTCTATAAATAAAACCTATGGTATGTGACCTTTTGCCACTGGCTTATTTTATCTAGTATAATTCTCTAGAGATCAATTCATGCTGTGGTGTGTTTATAGTTTCTTTTTTTTTCTTTTTATTGCAGAGTAGTATTACATAATATAGACTTTCCATTGTTTGGTTAATCATTCACTCTTTGAAGTCCAACTGGGTAGTCTCCAGTTTGGGGCTATTATCAATAAAACTGCTATGAACATTTGTACACAGGTTTTTGTGTGAGCGTGAGTCCTCATTCTCTGGACAAATACCCAGGAGTGCAATTGTTGGATTGTTAGTATGTTTATTTTTTTAAAAAAAATCCTAAACTGTTTTCCAGAGTGGCTGTATCATTTTATGTTTCCACCAACAATGTATGAGTGATCTGGTTTCTCCCCTCCTTCACCAATATTTGGTAGTGTCCCTATTATTTTAGCTGTTCCTACATACATGTACACATGTACACACACACACATGCTGGGGAGAGACTCCAGGACTGTGGGTAAACTAGGCAAGTGCTCACAACTGAACTATACCCCTGGCCTCATTTCAGTCATTCTGATGGCTATGCAGTGACATCTCACTATGGTTTTCATCTGCAGTTCCCTACTGGCTCTCTATGTTCATTATCATTATGTTGAGCATATGCATTGCTTATTTGCTGACTGTATGTGGTGAAATGTTTGCCTTTGGTGAAATGTTTCTTCATGTCTTTTGCCTGTTTTCTAACTGAACAGGTTTTTTTTTTTTAAATATAACCATTGAATTTTGAGGATTTTTTAATATATTGAGATATTAGTCTTTGTGGAATGTGTAGCTTATGGATATTTTCTCTCAGTTTGTAGCTTGTATTTTTGTATTTTTCACATAGTCTACAGAGCCAAGTTTTTATTTTCAATGATGTCAAATTTATCAAATTTTCCTTTGATGCCAGGTGCGGCAGTGCACACCTGTAATCCCAGTGGCTTATGAGACTGAGGCAAGAGGATAGCAAGTGCAAAGCCAGCCCAGCAATTTAGCAAAGCCCAAAGCAACTTGTCTCAAAATAAAACATAAAAAGAGCTGGGGATATGGCTCAGTGGCTAAGCACTCCAGTACCAAAAATTTTTTTTTCTTTTTAAGTATTCTGATAATAGTGCAAAGTCTATGAACTCTTTGTTTAGCCCTAGATTCTGAAATTTTTTGTTTATTTTTTCTAAAAGGTTATTAAGTTTTGCATTTCCATTGAAGTCTATAATCCATCTTGATATCAGGTATGCTGTTTCTACCACTTTATTCATCTTCTTCAAAATTGTTTTGTCTACTCTAGTTCCTTTGTCTTTCTATACAGATTTTAGAATGATCTTCTCTGTATCTACAAGATATCTTGCTGGCATTTTGATAAGAATTGCATTATCTCTGTATATTAGTTTGGGAATACTGACAATTTATTATGGTGAATCTTCCAATCCATAACACCCTACACTTCTCTACTTAGATCTGTATTGATTTCTTTGCTTGGCATTTTATAGTTATTACCATATAAATCCTGTGCATGTCTTGCTAGATTTACACTTATTTAATTTTTTTAATATTTATTTTTTAGTTTTAGGTGGACACAATATCTTTATTTTATCTCCATGTGGTGTTGAGGATGGAACCCAGTGCCTCACGCATGACAGGCGAGTGCACTACAACTTGAGCCACATCCCCAGCCCTTATTTAATTTTTTGAGTGATTATAAGTGATGCTTTATTGTTAAGTTTGGTGCTTATGGATTCATTACTCCTGTTTAGAAATATAATGAATTTTTGTATGTTTTCAGTATCTGTGATCCTACTGAACTCATTTATTAGTTCTAGAAGGTTTTTTGCAGATTCCTTGGAGTTTTCTGTGTAGACAATCATGTCATCTGCAAACAGGACCCCCCTTCATCATTCCTTCTTCACTGCCCATATATATCTACCTTTTATTTCCTTTTCTTGCCTTATTGCAATGGCCAGGACTTTCAATGCTATATTGAAGAGAGTGATGATAGCAGCCACTCTTCCTTGTTCCTAATTTGAGGGAGAAAGCATTCAGTCTTTCATCCTGAACTATATTGTTAGCTATGAACATTATGTAGATATTCTTTATTAAGTTCAGAAAGTTCTTCTTTATTTCTGTTTTTCTGAGAGCTTGTAAGTTTTTTTTAAAAAAATCATGAATGGTTGTTGATTTTGTCCAATACTTTTTCTTTAAAAATTGATATGATCATTTGATTTTCTTCTTTGGCAAGTAATATGGTAGATTATATTGATTGATATTTGACTATTAAGCCAACCTTATATTCCTGGAGTAAATTTAATTATATAAGTTTTTATATGTGCTGAATTCCATTTGCTATTTTGATATTGATTTTTACACTTATATTCATGACAGATGTTGGTCTATAGGTTTCCTTTTTTTAAAAATGTTTTTGTCTAGATTTGGTGTCAGGGTAACACTGGCTTCATGAAATTAATTAACAACTATTCCCTCCTTTTATATTTCCTGGAAGATGTTGTAGAATTGGAGTTAATCCTTTAACTGTTTGAGAAAACACTGCAGTAAAAATCTTTGGGTCTGGATATTTTACCACTCAGATCAACTACTTTTATTATACATATTTTGAATAGTTTATATTTATTTTACTTCATATGCACCATTCTTTTTCAATCAATAGAGTAATACAAATAAAAGCACTTGCATAAAAATAATCTGTGGTGTCCTGAGGTCCAGTCTGGCATCTTTAGTGGGGTTGGTTAAACTCTTGGTTGTCTGTGTCCTTTTTCTAATGCATGTGTATTTGCTCAATTCTAGGGCCAGAAACCTGGCGTGGCTGGCTAAACTCTTGGCAGTTTTGTCCAGTCTTTCTCCTGACCCTGTTTCTTCTCTATCTTTGTTCCTGGAACAGCACTCTGCTTCCTGCAATGTTGAGTCATCCATTGTGTTCTTCTGCTGCGGAGACCCACCTTCTCCTTGCCCTCTTCCAGGAAGTAAATTTCTGTTTAATTCAAGTCTGAACACTACCCTTTGGATTGTGGATACCCCCTGAGGGATCAACCCAGTCTTCTGGGCCAATTCCATCCACTGAGAGCCTGGCTTCCTCGTGTTCACTTCCTCACAGCCAGTCCTCTATGGCTCCGACTTGTAAAAGCAACAGAGTTGACATGCATTTTGACTCAAAATACCATCAATATGGTCCTTAGTCTGTCCTTTGAATTTTAGCCATCTAAAATACCTTAATTTCTTCATTAGATTTTTCACCTGGGACACAAACAATTTCTTATATATTTAATATCATCCATAGTGTATTTATATATTCATTTTTATTGGTACAGATCAGTTATGCAGTGGTGGGTTTCATTGTGACACATTCACACATGTAAAAACACAATTTGAGGGCTGGGGATATAGCATAGTTGGTAGAGTGCTTACCTTACATCCACAAGGCCCTAGGTTCAATCCCCAGCACTACACAACACACACACACACACACAATTTGATCAATTTCATTCCTCAATGCCTTTGCATCTCACAATTTCAGAGTTCTTAGTCCATAGATGGTCAATTCCATTACTGGGCCCAAGGTGAGGCAGAACATCATGGTGGAAAGGTGTGGCAGAGGAAAGCAGCTCAGGTAACAGCAATAAGGAAGGAGAGTGAAAGTGAGAGAGAGAGTCAGTTTTTAAGTAAGAAGTTTGCTAAATGTTTTTACAAACTTTTCTAAAGCTAATCAACAGGGATATAAAAATGGAACAGCTGATGAAGAAGGTCTTAAAGTACCATCATTTCTTATTACAAGTTTCTCCCTGGAAGTCACGTAGTTCTGACAAGATATATTAATTGGCCACCACTCTTTCCACATTTAAGAAAATTAAAGGATGTTCACTTACAAAATCCCTGGGAAGTGGATAGGAAGAACTTAACTAATTTTCAGGGTGTTTCTGACTGTACACTTTTTGCAGGAGTCTGAAATGAAGTTTTCCTCACTTTGTTCTAGGCAGATTGCTGTACTATTTTCTGGTGTTCTTGATACTAAGGAATGGTAAAGAATCATTCTTATTTCCTGCCATTACTTTCTTTGAAAAAATAAAATAAAAGCCCCTTACAGTTCTCAATTTCAAAACATCCATCTTCCTATTCTATTGCCTGATGCCGACAATAGCCCTCAATTATGCATTCTATAATTTCTTTTCTAACTTTCAAATAAAATACATGAATTCAGTCCATCTGGCTAGTCAATACATAGAAAGGCAGAAACTGCAGGATCAAAACCATCCAATTATTCAAAGCCCAGCAAATGCTAGAGACTTAGTCTCTACGCTATTTCTTCAAGTTTTCTGCTCCTTTGGAGAAGAGTAGATTCCACTTGTAAAACTTTAGGTTGTTTGTATTATAGATTCAGTCAGTGACTGTGAATCAGAAAATCCAGGACTTTAACATAAATAAGTCACATTTGGAAATGAGATAAAGTGTTTTCTATCTTATATGAAATAAAAATTGTATATGCCTTTGTGGATCTCAAAATATTGATGAGGTCACATATTCCTTCCAAAGTCTGAGGGAGGTGGTGGTAACTTTAGAAAAATGTCCATATAGTCAGTTAAGATGACACAGATGAGCCTACAGCTCCTTTCATGAACTATAATCTGAACTCTTGCCTTAGAGCTTGGGCCATGACCTTTTAACCTACATTTCAAAAGGGGACATTAGATACCCACTCAGTGATAACTGAACAGAGTGATCAGCTGTACTAATTGTCCCTTTCCACTTAACATGGAAAAATCTCAGGAATATTTTCCATTTTCCACATTTGTTATTTTTTTGTACTTAGATTCTAGTTCAAATGAGCAGAGATTTATTCTCTGCACTGACTCATGGCAACTTAGTCCAGGCTGGGTCCTCCCAGAGAGGGAAGGCTGGTTCTGTGACTTCCTCTGAATTTCATTCAAGTGAGGTCTTCCAGGCACCTGTGTGGTCTGGAGCCATCTCCTTTCCCATTCTCTCTCTCTGCCACACACCACAGGCCTTCTTTTCCTGTTACAGGGCTTTGGTACATGCCGTTGTCTCTAACTGAAACATACCTCCTGTCGTGTTTTACCCAGAAGAATCTGGGGAGCCAGCACTTGTTATTGCATGAAAAAGGGGATAAATAGGGGATAAGGATGAGAATTACAGGGCAGAGGTTGGGGAAGTGAGGGGTAGCTGGGGGAATGCAGGTGGCGGGCTAACATGGATGGAGGTCAGGACTCCATTTTCATTTGTGCCTGATTTGAGATAACCACAAGACATTCAGGTACAGATGTCATCTCTTGTGTGATGTTCAGAGGACAAGTCAGGACTGAATGTAAAAAATACCAGCATCTTCAGTATATGAATGGTTCTAGAATCACCAAAACTGATGTGTCTGCTTAGAAAAGATAAGGAGAAAGCCAGAAAGGACTCAGGGCAAAACCCTGAAGTATGCCTAGATTAAATTCACTAATATTCATTAGACACTCCTTTATGAATCTGTAATAATAAAAAAATTCTTCAAACTCTGAATCATCAAAGTCAACCAAAAAATGACATTTACTACATTACAATATAATTATTCTTTTGATTTTAAAATATTGTTCTTTTTTAAAGCTGAATTGAGATCTTCTTCACCAAATACCTAATATTGGAAACAGGGGCATCTGTTAGAATAATCAAAAGCCTTTGGGATTCATGGTGCTGTAGCAACGTGCCCAGGCTGAGTGGGCAGCACCTGGTATGGTGGTGAAAATTTCTGAGCCAATGTACTTACCTGACAGTGACTCTGGACTCTGGTCATCAAGGGGCTCCACTATTGCTGAGGATCTCAGCCACTTCATACTTGTGGCACTCACCCAGCCAAGACCTGGTGTAAGGTGGATTTAATATTTGCTATGCATTGTAACATGCAAAAGATTAATTCTGAATAATCATAGGAATAAACACCAGACAAAGATTCTTTGCTTGGCCAAACTTTAGTCAGCCTTCTAAATCTTCTGCAAGGCCCATCTGTGCACTTCCTTATAAAGTCCAGTTTGGGCAAAGAGCCCTGCCAAGTCCATTTAGCAAGAACCGATCCCCCTTCTGCTGCCCCATCCCGGATATCTGATCCCCTCAATATCTAATCAGACTCCTCATCCTCCACCATCCCCCAGGAGATGTCTAATCACCCTGGCCTGTCTTCTCCAAGAACCCTGTTAGGTCTGTTTAGCTAGAATCCCCTTTACCATGGATCATAGTAATTTTCTATCCACTGATCACCACCCTGCTTCTTGACTACAAGTCCCTTCTTCTCACACTGTATTCAGAGTTGAGCCTGGCCTCTCTCCCTCAATGCTACCCATGGTAATGGTCCCTGGGCCTATCAGGATGGTCCTGAATAAAGTCTGCCTTTCCCATACTTTAACAAGTATAATGATGCAATTTTTTTTTTTTTTTTTGCTTAACGCATTCTATGTGAACCTGTAGTTTTATGTTGTTGCTTTCATATTTCAACTTTGAATACCTCACACTCTTTCATTAATGACAAAATTGCGTGGTCACACAAGCAAGCTGTCCTAGTACAACATGATGTACCTACTAAAACACAAACACAGCAGCTGAAAAGAGAAACATGCATTACCATATAACAATAATGACGGAGCAGGGTTCTTTGGCATGTTCTTCAAGGTCAAAGAGGTCCACTGAAGATGAAGGAGAAACATCTATCCCTAATCAGACCAGCATAACATAACTGGATTTAGAGACTGCAGCGTCTCTTTTTACAAAAGTATCTCACTAGATGAGTTAGAAATCAGTGCTACCCCCAACTTGGTCCTACTGGTCTGTGCATGGAAAGGTGCCACTCTCCTATCTTTTATGCTAATTCACAGGCAGTCTCCAGATCATTATCCCAAATTAAAGAGTGGGGTCTTGAACCCTTCCAGTCTTGCCATTGTGGTGAATAAATGCAGTATGTCAAGGGGATCTGTTGTTTCAGAGAAAAGCACCCACAGAAAACCTTAGGGTACCTCCTTCTTTTCCTGTCCCCCTTATGCTGGCTGAAATTTACCCCTTCAACCAGGTGCACTGCCAGCTGTCATGAAGGTGACCACACTAGAAAAGTCCAGTCACATCTATAAAGGAGCAGCTGCTGCCGGGAGGATGGTTCAGGAGTAGGAAATGAAGCCCAGCTTTGGGGTGTCCCCACAGCAACACAGACACACCACAGAGGCAAGTGCCCTGAGGGCAGAAGAGCATTTGCTCAAGTTCAGATTGTAAAAAGGAAAGGCAAGGGCATCCTCTCCCAGTCCCTCCGTCCTCTCTGAACCAGGTAGCTTCTGTCCTCAAGACCTGGGGCTGGTGACATTTGCAGAATATTGTGCTCAGGCCAGCAGTGTGGCATAACATGGAGTGTCCAGTCCTGCTAGTTTGGCTGACCCAGCCTCAGAAGCTTTGCCAGTTTTTTGGCAAAAAAAAAAAAACTGATTGTGGGCTTGATAAAGCTGCTTCTCTTGCTGAACCTCAGTTTACTTATTACAACTGGGGATCACAACGCCGCCTTGGAAGATTGTTTGGCATTAAGCAACGAACCCATGTGGTCACTCAGTCAGCAGTAACTCCTGTTTATTCATCTAAAGAAGACATCATTATCATTGAATTCCACAATTGATCATCTCTTGATAGTGGACCTTTGGTATGAATTATACATACAGAGATATTTTTAAAAGACACAGGATTAGCCCTCAGTTGTATTCAGTGAGTCAGCTGGGAGTGGAAATACCATTTGTAAGGTCATTCCCAAAACCATTCAGGGCTTAACTTGGGGATAGGGCTTCTTTGTAATTTGAGGACCCTGAGCAGTATATCTGAGCAGATGTCTCTGAAATATCCCCACCTTCAGAGACAGAAACTGACAGTGATGAACTCCCTGAGAAAGCCTCAGATAATAATTGAGGTCCCTTCTGTTTATAGCAGAGTGAACTCAATACCACCAAGACAGTTCTGCACAGAACTGGGTGTGCTTCTGCTTAGAGCCATGTTTACTCCTGCAGGAGAGGGGATTCACCAGCTGCTGAAAATATTGCTACTTTGTATTTTTGTGACATCCTCCCTAGGTTTCGCCTAGTACAGGCACATTTCATCTAATTATAGCATAATAGTAAACTCTAGCACTTAGAATACTCAGCCTGAGCAGATGCGTGTATATTTTTGCTATCAGTGGAAACTGCTTGAAGGAAATATGTGATGTTTACTTACTGGGTTTTGCAGCTGTAGACAAACAACACAGCTATTTAAATGTTCTGAACTTAGTTCCAGTGTGGACCATCTCCTACCTCCCCTCAGCATGCACACAGCCCTCAATCCATGATAAGAATGACTCCAAAGGGGCTAGGGTTGTGGCTCAGTTACCACTGAGCGCTTATCTGGCACATGTGAGACACTGGGTTCGATCCTGAGCACCACATAAAAATAAATAAAAATAAAACAAAGGTTTATATATTAAATTAAAAAAAAAAGAATGGCTCCAAAGAGGACTTTGCAACTACAGCAGGCTGTGTAAATAAGTGTGATATAAACATTTATACCTGCTAGCCATGACTATTTCTCCTAGAATTCCACCAGATAGTTAGGCCAAAGAGAAAGAATGCAGAATTGATGGACTCATTCATGATCCAGAACCATTTCCTTCTTTAATACACAAAGCCCTAATGTTATCTTTTCTCAAAGACATATGTGTTTATAGCTTCTTCTTTGCCTGTAGTTGATCTGTGGGCCCAGTGGAAAATCACTCTCAAAACAGATCAGAATGGGGCTGGGGGTTGTGGCTCAGCGGTAGAGCGCTCGCCTAGCATGCATGAGACACTGGGTTCGATCCTCAACACCACATAAAAATAAAAACTAAAGATATTGTGTCCACCTACTACTAAAAAAATAAATATTAAAAAAAGAAATAAGCTTAAAAAAAAAGACCAGAATGAAGAAAAGGGCAGATTTGATTGGAAGAAGGAACAATCAGAGTGTGAGAAAGAGTTCTAGGCAACTTAATACATAAGCCAGAACTTACAAAATTCAAGGAACCAAATGAATACAGAATAAACTCCAGCATATAATTGACTTGAAGGAATCTTCTAGAACACACACTAAAATCACAGAGACAGAATGACAAGGATTTCGATTCTGTCTTGAAGTCTTGTAATTCTAACCAATCCTTCTGAAAAACAGCAGAGGCAGCATATTCACAATCCTCTGAAAAATATCCAATGCCTAACGAGATAACTGGGGATTCCTAAACAAGAGCCAGGGAAAGATGGGATTTGACTCCAGTGCTGAAGGTATTTGCTGATCTGAAAGATGAGCTGTGAAGATGGAGTCACATGTGACCCGTGAGCAAGGAGAATAAAGAGCTAAGGCCAGTCCAGCATGGGCAGAGCCCTGGCAGACTATGCTGGGGGTCTGACCTATAAGTCATGCGAGCCAGGAGCAAGTCAGCTCAAGGATGCTGGCATTCTAGCAGGACACTGTGCAGGTGACCCAGAGGTCTTATGCCCTGAAGCTGGCTGGCTCTAACCCTCCAAAACACAAGCTCATTGTTGATGTGTGTGTGTTCACTGTCAGCTCCAAAGGCAGAGGTAACCCAGAGCCTCAAAACAAAAAAATCTGGCCTCTTATGGAGTTTCCCAACCCCTCATTACCTGGACAAAAGGGTTCTTGCTTCATGAAACTTACATGGGGACAAGGGAAGATAGGGCTATAAATAACAACTAGGAAAGAAATACACAAAAATTACAATTTGAGGTACTGATTTGGGAATTACACTATGGTCACAAGGCACAGTGGAGAAGGCAGTGGGGACTCATTTAGAATAGATAGTCAGAGAAGGGAGCCATGGAGAGGTCAGGGTCCAGATGGGAAAGGGAGTATGGGGCTACAGTACCCAAATGAGACAGAAGTGGTCCTGGCCAAGTGGTCCTGCAGCTAAGCTCTTGACACCACAAAGGACATTTACACTGCTTGGTATATGTGTTCCCCAAGTTCCCCAGGCAATGTGTCCCATCCCACATGCTGACCTCCCAGAGTGACTTTGGCACTTTTCTCAACAAATAGCTGAATCTACTTCCTTTCCTCTTCCCCTTCTTAGGGCTCCAACCACTGCAGAGGGAACACAGTGACTTCTGGACTTAGGGTCTCAAACCCTGGGCGCTCATATCAGCCTGTTCCCTCTGCATCCTGACTTTCCTGTCATCTTGTACCCCCTGCCTCTGACCCTGCCTGGGTCCCTGGACCCCTACCAGGACTGCAGCTTGTGATGAATCTGCAGCACAGGTGCCAGGAAAACTATGGGGTTGGCGATCCCTAAGTAAACTGCCGGACTCTTCTTCCTGGTCCTCAGTCCCTCACGGGGTTAGAGACACTTCTTTCTTTCCTAAAATGCTCCCTTTTCTGTGGTTTTGATGCTGACCAAGCAATGCTGGTAACTGCTAAACTTCCAAAATTCTACTTATCAGATGGTATTTTTGCTCCTGAGATTCTCTGAGAACTTTGACTCAGGTCATTGTCTTTTCAGTCAAATATTTTACTGCCCAAGCAATGTGTGTCTTTACCTGTTGCCTGGGCCTGATAGTTTGTTTTGTTTTCTAACCCCATGGATTTAAAAGATCTTTTCCAGGCTGCCTGACTTCAAAATCATAAGAGCTTAATACTCTGCTTTAAGTTGTAGCAGGAAATGAACAAAGTAAATACTACCGTGCTAACTGGAATCACTTGAAACTGCACTGTTAATTTTTTTAAAAAACATAATCCTTTGAAAACCCTGGCCTGATGGAAAATGTGTGAGGCTTCTTGGAACCCGTGGGCCTCAATTTCTCCCTCTTCAATCCCACCTGACGTAGACTGTTCCTGGCCTGCTGAGAATTCTTTCCTTCCCTACCTTGGTCCCTGAATCATGTGTCTTCCACTTTGTATATACTGGTGCCTGCCAAGCAGCCATGGGAGGGAGTGTGGCACACACACCCCTCTGTGGGAGAGAAGGCTCCAGGCCAGGTTTCTGGTCTACCCACCAAACTGACGCCTTCTTTGTACAACTGCTCGAGTAGCTGACTCAGACTGCTTCTTTGCTCTGGAACTGTTAATGACCCCATGAACCTTGAGAGATTAAATCAAATTATACATGCGCCAACCCCTAAAGCTAGATGTAAATGGCAGCTTGGAGCTTGATTTGCACCACAAACTACAAACTACAGAGTTCTGTTACCAGAGTGCTTATTGGGCTCCAGTCTATGTGCCCAAGGCTACACCTACATCCAAGAGACCGGAGCAGAGTCTCACTCAGGAAAAGCCTAACTTATAATTTTGTTCAGCCTAAACTCAGGGTGGCGAGAAAATTTTACAGGCGCTCTCCATTTGGGAAGTAAGCAAGGGAAAAAAGAAATGGGACTCTAATGTAGACACATATTGGAAGAAAAGTGTGATATTTTTCAAAATTCTAATATCTAGCTTTCTGGTCTAGTCCATAGCCTGTGGTCTGTTTTGCCCCTTTCTGTTCTGTCATTCTGTAAAAGGAATAAACTCTAAATTAAGCCTAAACCCAAACTTACAACCCTCCTCACTATTCATAAACATTTTTGACAATGAGAGAGTAGATGTTGGCCTTTCAGGGAGTCTGAAACAGCCCCTGGCCCTTCTCCTAACTATCTTCTAATGTTGCCCTCTCCCTTCCCCTTGGTTCAGATCCTCTTGATTCTTGGCATCTATTGTTGCATTTTGACTAGGGTGTTTCCTCCCTTTTCTTGATATAATTTGTACTGGATTCTTCTGCTTATAAAAATAATGCATCAGTGTTTGTTGCCATTAATGTGAAAAATATAGATATACCCAAAGTAGAAAAGAGAAATTTTCCATATCCTTATCCCCAAGAAATAAGTATTATTTGGTTGGTGTAAGTCCTTCTAATGATATGGATGTTTTAAAAGGGGCATTCCAATGTAGAGATAATGCTTCATAAAATAGATTTTCCTCTTTCTGTATGAAAATTATCATTCCATGTCAGTAAATAGTCTGCAAAGTCTGCAGAGTAGGCCAAGTTCTGCATGTACCATAATTCCATAAAACAATCCATTTTCTAAGACATTGGCATTTTTTCAGAACACTTAGCCATTATAAATAATGCCATAATGAGTGTCCTTATAAATATACCTTTGTACATACTCATAATTACTTCTACAAGGAACATTCCTGGGAGTCAAATGACCAGGTTATAAGTTATGCAGCAAACAAAGTCATTGATGTGTATCCATTCAGTATGCTTTGGGAAAGTTGCACTTTTTAAGATCTAACCAATTTTTAAAGTACCCTTTTCCTTGAGCTTCCTTCCTAAAATATGAAGCGTGATCATGCTGTTTAATCTTTGTGACCTGTAAAGGAAGAAAAGGTATCTCACAGTTTTAATTGGCAATTTTATGATGACTATGGATGATTAATGTTTTTAGATACTTATCTGAATTGCTTATTCATGTATTTTGCCCATTTTCCTATTATGCTTAAGTTATTTGTATGTGGAAAATATTAACACTACAGAAAAAAAATTAGATAGAGGATGGAGCCATTATTCAAAGTCCAGAAAATAGGAGACGTTGCAGAGTTGAAAAGGGAGGGAAGGAAAGTCTCATTATGGACCAAATAGATCTGTGATACCCATGGCCATCCTGCTGGGGAAGATGCCTTTCTAATTCTGAAACTCAGGTAAGAAACCTGGACTGGAGATAAAAATTACAAGTAACTCATATATAGATAGTCCTGAAACTATGGTGTTATGGTTTGGATGTGGGGTTCCTCTGGAAGCTTATAAATGAGAGAAGGCATAGAGGTGGAATGATTGAGTTATGAGAGACTTAACCCAATCAGTTAATTAATCCCCTGACAAGGATTAACTGAGTGGTAATAGAAGGCAGGTAGGGTGTGGCTGGAAGACCCCAATGGGTCATTGGTGGCGTGACTTTGGGGGTTTATATTTTGTATTTGGTGAGTGAAGTCTCTCTCTGCTTCCTGGTGTGATGCCTTGAGCCACTTTCCTCCACCACACTCTTCCCAATAATGTTCATCCTCCTCTTGAGCCCCAAGGAATGGAGCTGGCCATCTATGGACTGAGACTTCTGAAACTGTGAGCCCCCAAATAAATTTTCCTCCTCTAAAATTGTTCTTGTAAGGTCTTTTAGCGAAAAAGCTGACTAAAACAATATGGATCACCAAGAGTGTAAAGTGACAATGAGTGGCTGGCCACAAGGTGCTAGGACTGTGGATATGTAGAGGGGTACAGGCAGAGAAAGTGGATTGACAGTAATTGTCTGGTGGAGCTACCAGAGATCCCCTGGGACCAGCCCAGGATAGAGTGAGAAGAGAGGCTTGTCAGGACTGAGCTGTCAATAGCATTAAGAAAGAACCAGAGGAGGGGCTGGCTTTGTGGCTCAGTGGTAGTGCATTCACCTAGCAAGTGAGAGGCCCTGGGTTCCATCCTCAGCACCACATAAAAACAAATAAAGGTATTGTGTCCACCTACAACTAAAAAATAAATATTTAAAAAAAAAAAAAGAAAGAAAGAGCCAGAGGATTTGGTAACAGGATGTCCTGGTGAAGTTGTTCAATGATGCTTCAGTGGAGCAGAAAAGATGGATACAAGGCAGCTTTCAGTGGGAGGAGGGGCGAGGGTTAGAAAAGGATCATTGGGAATCCCAGACATGCTCCCCAGTGTGGATGGAACATTCTAATCATCCTGTGATTCCTTGCCTGGGTACAGCGAACCTGAGGAGAGCCCCCATGGCATTTTGGTTACATGGCCTTTGCTCTGTGGCTGTGCAGCAGGCTGAGGTAAAGACCCTACTGTTTCCACTCACCAGGCTGAGCTTTGGTTTCCCTGGGTCCCTATACTAAGCCTTGTGCTTACAATTGCCTTTCTTTTTAAAAGATTTTTTTTTTTGGTACCAGGGATTAAACCCAGGGTGTTTAACCACTGAGCTACATCTCCAGGCCTTTTTTATATATTTTATTTAGAGACAGGTCTTGCTGAGTTGTTTAGGGCCTCACCAAGATGCTGAGATTGGCTTAGAACTCCCGATCCTCCTGCCTCAGCTTCCCTAGCTGCTGGGATTACAGATGTGCACCACCCTGGCCTACAATTGCCTTTCTGAGCGATGAATGCCCAAAACTGTCTCTGAAAAATTAAATTAGGATAGAGTCTGGATTTCAGAAAAGCAGAATCAGAGGTGTATCTGCAAGTAAGTCAACTTTTCCTCAGTTTTGAAGGTAAATACACCAATTCTGTGGAACATGATGGTAGATGAAGGTGAATTAAGCACGAAACATGAAACCAAGGTAAGCTGAAGAGAAATGGAAACTCTGGAGTAGGGTAATTTTTAACCACCCTGCCTCTGGGGAGTCACAGAGAAAGGCTGGTAAATGAAATTAAATTGTATTAAAGAAAGAGTGAAAAATAAGGAAGGGATTTGAAGAGAAAGCAAAGCAACATGGAGAGCACAGGATCTGTGTGAAGAATATCAGAAGAAGACTCATATTTTGTAAGAAATAGTTGGAAGTTGGCCAGTGCCGCCACCACCTGGGATCCCAACAGCAGCGTTTGGCAGCTGCTGGTAATTTGTGAAGACAGGCCAGCAGGTTTGCTCACACAGAATCCCAGTGGGCGTCCAGGTACATGGACTGGGGAGAAGCTGCTGGAGTCCTTGCCACTTAGGAAGTGCCTCCAATGCTGTTGATGACCTCACCAGCTCCTGAGCTCCATGTCACAGCTTTGAAAGAGCAGAAGAAAAGAATTTCTGAGAAAATTGGCAGAATGATCAGTTGACCTGTCCATTGGTGAGGAGTGCTTATCACGTCCCCCCCCTAACTCCAATCGACAGGAAAAGACAAGGGCCACTGTCCTAGGCCCACGAAGATAAATCAGAAAGGAAATGAAGTAGCGTCCAACACAGCTGCTGGCAAAACTCCATGTAAGATTCACTAGGGGAAGCAAATCTGTTTGTGAAGAGCAAAGCAATAAAGCAGTACTGTCTGCCCAGGTGCCCTTAGTCTCCTGTGTGTGCCTGACCCATGACCTGAAGACACTGCAGTCACATGCACCAAGTGGCGGTGTCATGGAGCCACATTCAGGTCCTCGTTTCAAAGGTGAGAAACAGCATATGGGTAGAAGCCCAGGTAAATCTCTGACAGGAATGGCCAAGCCTGCTGATGGCAGACGCAGGGTTAGAACAGGCCCCCTATTTCTGACCCACTGTCCTTCCTTCTGTAGCCATCTCGCTTCTAGTTACATGGGACATTCTTTATTGATACAGTGGGTTTAACATTTACCGTAATTGTAGAGATTTTCTATTTGTTGCCCTTGTTCTTTGTTCTTTCACATTTTTTTTTTGCTTTCTGCAGTTTGTTGAGCATTTTATGCAATTCCATTTTCTTCTCTCTCTCAATATGTCAATTACACTTCTTTATTTTCCCCCAGTGATTGCCCAACAGTTTTCAGTGGACTTTTGTAACTAAATCAAATCCACTTATACATAGACCAGCACTTAGTTCTTCCTTTGCCTCCTTTCCAACCCCTGTAACATTGCTGGTATTCATCTCATCATCCATAAGCTCTAATTTTCTGTTATATCACTGTTATTATTATTTTGAACCAACTGTTACCTGTTAATTCCATTAAGAGTCAGAAAAAATAAAAAATTTTATCTCACCTCTATTTTTCTTTGTGAAATCTTCTTCCTCTATGTAGATCTCAATTTCTAACTTATATCATTATCCTTCTGTCTGAAGAATTTCAAGGCAGATGTCCCGGCAACACACACGCTCAGTTTTTGTTTGTCTGAGAAAGTCTTTTTTTAACTTCTGCATTTAAAGGGTAATTTCTCTGGACACAGATTTCTAGATTCGTGTTTTTTCTTTTCTATCGTGAGCCTCCAGCAATAATCATTTATCATTTCATGTTCCTCCCAGTGCTGCTCCAGGGCAGACTCGGCTTTCCTGTGTCCTTCTGCTTCTCCAGTTTGGGGGGGTGGCAGTTTGCTGTGTGACCTCAGTTCTCTCGTGGTTCTAAGAAGAATTGTTGAGTCTCAGTCTGTTCATCTGTTTTTCTTGTGGTAAGTGAAAGTGATAACTGGGCTCTTTTATAGATCAGACTGGAAATCTAAACATACCCTATTAGTTCTATGAAATTAACCATATCTACTAAATAATTTATTGCTTGATCCCTTTGCTGATGGTGCTCTTTTGCATTCTTAGTCTTTGTCATTTGAAAATAATCTTATTTGGAAATAATAAATTGAATATTTCCACTAACGAGTGTCCAATGTTCCATGGTCACTGCTTGAAGCATGGATTCCTAGCTACCAACCCCCATCATCTATTTTCACTGAACATTCCTACTTTTGGGCTGTATGAATGGGCACCTGGAGAAAAGCTGCATTTCCAAGCCTCTTATGTAACCAAGGGTGGCCATGTGGCTGAATGTGGGCCAATGGTATCTAAGTGGGACAGGTGGATTTCAGGCCATGACCCTCCACCTACTCTTCTGGCTCTCTCCACCTCTGCATCCCATTTGAGTACAGGCCACATGTTGACTTGAGTCTTTTCATCCCTGGACGCCTGGCAAGTCAAGCCCCACCTCCTCTCCCAATTGGATCACCACAGTTACCTGAAGCTCAATGTGCACATAGTTTTAAATGGGAGGGAGGGAGAGAGAGAGAAAGAGAGAGAGAGAGAGAAGCAAGTAACATCCCCAGGGCAGGATTCCCAGAGAGATCCTGACTTCACAAACTACGATGGACTTCTTTATTGTCCCATTTTCCTTCTTTGTTCTTTTTCACCATGTTACCACTTATCAGTGTACCTGTGCATTCCCCATCTATGGATTCAGTCAATTGTGGATTAAATACACATCTCACACAAACACACAAACATACATATAGGTATATACACACACACACACATACATATGTAATCGTCTCTGTACTGAACATGTACAAATTCTTTGTCATAAAAATAATAATGTAGTATATCAGCTGTTTATATGGCATTTGCATCTGTTTATATGGCATTTGCAGTAAAAATGGAAGTGGTGTCTGAACCTCAAGGTCGATAACTGAATAGCTCTGTGGCTAACACAGAACCTCTTATTGAACAGAGTGTCTCTCAGCTCTGCTGGGCAATCATTGCTACCGCTGCCTTAGGTTTAACCACATACAAACTCTGGCCTCCTCCTTCCTGCCTGCCCTCTTGAGCTTGGGTGTGTGGGGGGGTTCCTTCTAACTAAAGGACCGCAACTTGTTTTAATGTGGACTCCTGGGGACAACTCCCTTGGGGTTATTTAAATAAGCCCTTGATTATCAAGTAAAACCTTGAGAACAGATTTATACACCACATCATTCTGCTTTTATTTAGTGAATGGATCCCTTTCTTCCTCTCTGCTGCCAATAGAAATCATATGGAGTATGGTTTTAAATATTAGGTGTCATAAATAAATTAAGACAGTTGAACACATACAGGATGGTGGGTCCAGGTTCTATGCAAATACTACTCCATTTTATATAAAGGACCTGAGCATGGATTTTGGTAGTTGGGAAAGTTCCTAGAACCCCTGCCCCGACCCAGAAATCAGATGGATGACTATATTACCCTGAGTTGAGAGCAATCAGGTTAGTTTTTTAAATGATAGTTTCAGTAATAATAATTTTGTGTTATTTTTGTCATGGAATCAGGTACAACCCAAGAAATCTATCCTTGGATTAGGGCCAAGGATAGAAAGGAAGATCCTGAATCCAGGAGGTAAAATATTGTCTTGGCAAATAATCACTTTGGGCTAAATTAAAACTGGAAGTCACTGACACTAACCAGTGGCCTGGTTCAATAGACAGGCAGAAATTAAAACCCAAGTCAAGGTTAAAGACCATAGGACACAAAATACAGGGTTCAAGGTCCAAGCCCATGTTGAATCCTGGTTTCCAGGTTCCATGGGGGTGGCACTATTAACACCACTAAGTAACAAAAGTGTTTTTGATGAAAAGGTGACAGTTGCCATGATATGTTGACTGTGGCAGTGGCTGAGACTGCTGGGGAGAGTGAAACTTCATTAGGCAATGGCTTTGGCATGGAAGCAGGGGTTGGCCAGAGCCGGCAGCTCAGGAAAGTACAGCTCTTAAAAATGAATGGAAAGGATAAGTCACCACTGTGGGAGAGAGGGCTTATTGGGTTATGAAACACTGACACACAGTGTAGACACCTTGGCAAAGAAAAATGGCAGCAAGCTTGGGCCTCCACCCCTCATCCTCTGCTTTCCATGCTAATCCTCTGAGATGGCTGCATTGTGGGTTAGCTTGAAAGCAGAGTAAGGGGCTAGGCTGGGTTGCGTGGACATTTGCTGTTACTGCTTTATATGTATTTGTTCTTATTCTCTATGCACTGGTTTCCCTTGGAGAATGGTTCCTCCCCGCTATGTATTGTCTGGGTGGGTAGGTCCAGTAGAGAGAGGCAGTGTCAAATCAAGAAGCCCAGGCTTGGCTGTTGGCTTCTCTTGCTGTCATACCTGTCCATCAGAGGATCTCAAGGACAGAGGATTAGTGGTGCTCATTCATTTCTGTGGCAGAATCAAAGACCCAGTTCTCATCTTGACTTTAAGCCCACAGGATCTGGGTCTGCTTCTCTCTGAAATCATGTCCTACCACTCTCCATCCACACTGACTTCTTCGATGACCTATGTGCTACATGTATGCTCCTCCTCTTTTCATGATTCTATACTTCCAAGGCAATCAATAATTTCAAACAGCATAAAATCTAGTAAGAGAGAACAAAATTCAGAAGTTGTAAGAGAATTAGCAAACTACAGATATTTGTACATAAGCAAAAGTAAAGAAGAAGAGAAATCTGTCATATTGATCATTTCTACACTAACCAGTTGTTGAATAGTCAAATAATTGATGAGACTTTGTTTATTCACCAAGTTGCTAAGCAAACATCTGTTAATCAGCATCTACTAGATGCCAAGGCCTAAAGATATATATATATATATATATATATATATATATATATATATATATATATATAAAGATATGGCAACATAAAAGATATGGCAACATAAAAGATATGGCAACATAAAAGATATGGCAACATAAAAGATATGGCAACATTGCTTCATGGAGGTGATTCTGTTTTGGCTGAGAAGTTATGTCAATTAATAAATGTAATAGAGATAGAATTTTAGCTCAGTTTCTTTCTCAGAATCGTGAATTGATTTGTATTGAATAACCAAAGAGATGACTAATGGAAATAGAACTTTAGACTCCCCCCGCCCCACAGTAGTGTGCTTTGCTACTTAGAAGAGAATGGCTTCTAGGAACAATGGCATTGCTCTATAGCCCAGCAACTTGAGAAGATGAGACAGGAGGAAAATCTGAGCCCTGGAACTCAAGGTCAGCCTTGGCAACAGAGTGAAACCCTGCCTCAAAAACAAATAAATAAGAAAAGAAAGGAAGGAAGGAAGGAAGGGAGGGAGGGAGGAAGGAAGGAAGGAAGGAAGGAAGGAAGGAAGGAAGGATGATTGATTGATTCAGAAGAGAAAGGTTTCACAGTGGTCTCATTCATTACTTTAATTTCTTCCTCAATTTGGAGCATGTGTTAGTCAGCTCTTTGTCCCTGTGATCAAAATACATGATTAAAAAAAAAAAAAACTTAGAGGAGGAAAAGTTTATTTTGGCTCAGTTTCAGGGATTCACTCCATGGTGGCTGACTCTATTACTCTGGACCCAAGGTGAGGCAGAACATCATGGTGGAAGTGTGTGGTGGAGGAAAATTGCTCCATTCATGGAGGACAGGAAGCAAGGGATAGAGGGGATACAGGGATTGAACCCTTCCATGGCATGTCCTCATTGATCTACCTTCTACAGCCATGCCCCATCTGCCTATAGTTATACCTAGTTAGTCCATTCAAATTAGGGTGGACTATTAGGTTACAGATCTCAAAATTCAGTAGTTTCACCTCTGAATATTCCTGCACTAACACAGGAGATTTTGGTGGACACCTCATATGTAAACCATAAAATTATGCCCCTAGCTCCCTGGAACTAGGATGAATTGATTAGGTTATATATGTGTCTACCTCACAATGGCAAAATGCATTTAGTCCATCTCCTAGAGTCCCCCATAAACTTAACAGTTCCAGCATTGCCCCAAAGTCCAAGTCCAAAGTCTCATCTGAGACTTAAGGCAAACTATTGGTTGCAAGTCCTTGTAATATCAAAAGCAATTTCCATATATTCAATATACATTGGCACAGAATGAACATCACCATTTCAAAAGAGAGAAACAGAGGCAAAGAAAGAAGGGATGGAACCAAAATAAGACTGAGATCCAGCCAAACAGGTCCCATAACTCCACATACAGCATCTGGGACACATGGTAATGGATGTGCTCTCCAGAGGGCTTGGGCAGTCCTGCTCGTCTGCCCTTATCCAGTTGTAGTGCACATGGGCTCTCTTTTAGGTGGACTGTTTCTGCAGTCAGCAGCTTTCCTCAGTGGCAGTCCTCATTACTGGAATCTCCTAATTCCTGGGGTCTCCATTCCAGCTTCACCTTCTTCACAGTTTCATATATCACCTTCTCGGGACAGATAACAGGGACTCTAACCCTGCTGCACTTTACCTGGCCTCTCAGGCCTTCCTTTGAAATCTTAGCAGAAGACTCCATGACTCCTCCCTAACTCCAACAACCTCTATTCCTGCAGAATCAGCTACAAATGGATAATGCTAACATCTGCTGCCAGTTTGTACAGTAGCTAAGGGCCCTGGGATCAGAGCTGCAGTGGCCATTAGTACCCGGGTTGTTGAGTATGATGAAACAACTTCCTAGGCCCCTCTGTGAAAGCAGGGTGCTCCCATGATTTATTTTTAAAGAAATTTTCCTTTCTACACCCTTGAGCCTATGGTGAGTGTGGTCTTGCAAATTCGCAAGATGCCCTCAACCTTTATCTTTCCTATTGTCTCTGGGCAAAATACTTGGCATCTCTTTAGCAGCTGTTATCTCTAAGACCACATCTTCCTAGGCCCTAGTTTTATGTGTACTTCTATGGTCAAACTGCAAATTTTAAAAATCTTTCAGCTTTGCTTTCTGCCACTGATTCTCACAGTAAACCTTATTAAAAATTGCCAGCAAAATCTACACCTGAATACTATGCTGCCTTAAAATGTCCTCTGCCAGGTTAATTAGTCCCTCACATTTAGAGTCATCCTCACACAACGTTTCACAACATGGGCAAAATATAATCAAGTTATTTTGACAAAATGTAACATGAAAAGCCTCTATAATTCCCAATAGAGTCCTTATTTCCTTCTGAAACCTCAAGGACAGGTTTTACTACCTGTAGTGGTCTTCTGAACTTCCATCAGAGTCACCCATTAAGCTCCACTTACAACATTGCATCTTTTCCACAACACATGTCCATATTTTTCCAAATCCTTCCCATAAACCAGCTCAAAGGCTTTGGAACTACAAGGTCAGGTTAGTCACAGCAATGCCCCCACTGCTGGTAGCAATTTCTGTGTGGGTCAGCTTTTCATCACTATAACAAAAATACCTGACAAGAATAATTTAGAGGAGGAAAAGTTTATTTTTACTCAGTTTCAGAGGTTTAGTCAATGGTTGGCCAACTCCATTGTTCTGAGCCCAACGCAAGGCAGGACATCATGGCAAAAAGGTGTGATGCAGGAAACCCGCTTCATTCATGGAGGCCAGGTAGCAGGGGGGGTGGGGGATGCAGGGAAGAGGAACCTTTCTAGAGCATGCCCCCCCAGGGAACCACCTCCTCCAACCTCCCTCACCTGCCTATAGTTTGCACCCAGTAATCCTGGAACTAGGATGAATTGATTAGGTTGTATATCTCGAAATCCAATAATTTTCACCTCTAAATATTTCTGCATTAAAGTGGAGCTTTTGGGGGGACATCTCATCCAAACCACAACAGAGCATAGCATTGTTTGAAAAGGCAACAAGGAACTGAAGTATTATAATGAATTGAAACATAGTTTTTTCTTTGTTCCTACCTGAAATCTCTCTAAAGTGACAACAGAAGGAAAGAAAGTAGAGACGGAGAGAAAAAAAGGAAAGTTAAAAAGAAGAATGTGGAATGGCCTTTGAAGGTAAAGGAAATGAAGAGAAGCTGAGAGGAAGAATGCTCTAAAAACTAGAAAGAAAATGGATCAATGGTAACTGGTTCATTATGCCAACGAAAGCTGAACCCTAGAAGGAACCCAGGGCAGAACCACCTGTAGTGACCTGATGTGATGAGTGGACAGCCCCAAATCATCAAACTCTTGACAAAAGGCATCCACTGCTGAATTTAGGCACCAGAACAAACAGAAAACCATTCAGAGGAAATAGACATTACTCTGGAAGAAAAAAACCTCAAGGAATAAAACACTACAATTTACATCCATAGATAGAGAAAAGTATATATTGCACCATGAAACAAGAACAAAATACCTCAAAAAGGAACATACTGAAGAGGGGAAAAAAGGCTTTAAAAATTCTTTGATCACATAAATGTCAAATTCAATGGAAAGGTTGGAAAGTAAAAGTTCTCAAAAAAAAAAAAAAAAAAACAACCTCTCAGAAAACATCAAGCTGATGGCTCATGACTGTAATCGCAGCAACTCAGGAGGCTGAGGCACAGGGATTGAAAGTCCAAGGACAGTCTCAGCAAATTTGTGAAATCCTGTCTTTAAAAAAAAAATTATTAAATTATAAAAGGTTGGGGGTGTTTGTGCATACCTGTAATCCCAGTGGCTTGGGAGGCTAAGGCAGGAGGATCACAAGTTCAAAGCCATTCTTAGCAACTTAGGAGACCCTGTCTCAAAATAAAACAAATAAAAATGGTAAGAATGTGGCTCAGTAGGTTCAATCCCTGGTTCACCCCCCGCCCGCCCCACCCCACCAAAAAAAAATCTCTCAGAAAGTTAAACCAAAAGCCAAAGAGATGAAAAATAAAGGTATAAAAATGCATTAGTAGTTCAGTTAATAAGTAAAACATTTAATAGAAACAGAGGTTCCAGCTTGAACAAAGGATTAGCAAGATCCATAACAAGCGATATCTTGAAATTTCAGAACTCTGCGTATTAAGCAATAATCCTAAGAACTTCCTGAGGGGAAAAAGTTCAACATCAGACAGAACTAAAAACCAGAATGCCATTGAAGTACTCAAAAGCAGCCCAGGGCTTTAGAAGATAACAGAGCAATACCAGATGCTCTGCCAGCATCTAAATTGTCTAACAAGGTTGAAGGGTCTCAGTGTTTTTATCTCTCACGTACTCTTTCATGAAGGATGGTTCTTATTGCACAAGGGAATAAACAAAGGAACAAAAAGACACTGTGTTCAGGAAAGAAAGAATCTAACACAGGAGAGAAGAGAATGCTACCTAGTGTTAGTAGGGTGGGCCCAGAAAAACTAGTCCAGCTTAGAGCAGGAAGACAGAGGAGGGTTCCAGGAGATCTATGCCAAGGAGACAAAATAGTCCAATAATCTTAGTTGTCCACAGAGATTGAGAGATTTATGTTCATGTAGAGTTTAGGGATGAGTCCCTAATAGACACACAGGAAGCTAAACAACTGGAAGGAAATGACATCCATTCATTTTTGGAGCTAATAGTTATACACAAAAAGAAATGGAATGATAATTAACCACATAGATTGTGTTTACACAGATACAAGAAAACACCAAATATTTCTGATCTAGCATGTTGGAAATATGTTGGTGGGGTGTACATGCCTGTGTGTGGAGTTGTGTGTGTGTGTGTGTGTGTGTGTATTTGGTAGTGAACAACAGCAGTGAAGAGATAAACCCCATCATACAAGATGAAATCTGTGGATAATGTCTAAAACAAAAATACCAAGAGGTAGCATAGTAAGCATTTATTTAAAGAGATGGAAATACCCCTCTTCCTCACAAAAAGCTGCTAAAAACATTGGAAGAAGTTGTCTCCAAGGAGCAGAAAAGGATGAGTGAGGACAGAGAAACCTGTACACGTGTGTTTGATTAATTTGAAATCCTTGGATTATGTCAGACCCTCTTCACTTATAAATATGTGGTCTACATTAGAAGTATTTTACGTATTAGCAGATTCAGTATTTTTCATAATAAGCTTAGAACAGATTGTGCATGTGAGACTCAGGATAAAGTAACAACCATTTAGCCCAGATATCTCACTCCTCTGTTTGTACCCAAGAGACTTAAAATCGGCATACTACAGTGACGTAGCCATATCAATGTTTATAGCAGCTCGATTCACAATAGTCAAACTATGGAACCAACTTAGATACCCATAATAGATGGATGGATAAAGAAAATGTGGTATATATACACAATGGAATATTACTCAGCCTTAAGGATGAATGAAAATATGGCATTGCCAGTAAACGGATGGAGCTGGAGAATGTTGTGCTAAGCAAAATAGCTAATCCCCCAAAACCAAAGTCTGAATGTTTTCTCTGATACACAGATGCTAATTCAAAATAAGGGCAGGGGGGCTAGGGAAGAATAGAGGTACTTTGGATTAGGTAAAGGGGAGTGAAGGGAGAGGAGAGGGTATGGGGATGGGAAGGGTAGTAGAATGAATGAGACATTATTAACCTGTGGTGTACATATATGATTACACAACCGGTGTCATTCTACATCATGTACAACCAGAAGAATGAGAAGTTATACTCTATTTGTTTATGATGTATCAAAATGCATTCTACTGTCATGTATAACTTATTAGAGCAAATTAAAAAAATCTTTAAAAATATTTAAAAAGTTCTTTTGGCAATAAAAATTATATATTACTGCTGAGAAAACACAAAAACTTAATAAGAGAAAGAAATGCAATTATGTGTTGGCATTTGGGGCAACCAGAGTTGGGGTTTGGAAAAACTGAAATTCTGTGTTCGTTGATACCACTTACACAACTCAGGCAGGAGGTTCGGCCACTGCTGTGCAGGACTTGACACTGATGTAGCTAGCGATTGTCCTCAAGTCTGCATTGAAATGATAAAAAGAAATTTCTGAGTGTCTACTGTGTACTGGGTGCTGTGCTAACATGTTTTTTTGTAGATATTATCTTAGATAATCCCTACCAGACCTTATAGATGAAAGATTATTAGTATAGATACAAGATGCTTATCTTCCAGTTTAGGAAATAGAACGGGAAGCTAAGTAACTTGCCCAGAGGGGCCAAAGGGTCTATTCTAAGCCTTCCTGACTCGGGGCATCTGGGCTCTTGATATAGTCCTGCTAGGCTGCTGTTTGTGGCACCAGGTACAGCTGCTAGGCCACTCCTTGCCTTGGTCCACTGTGTGCCCAGCTCTTCCCCCTTGTATTCATCTCCCTCTGTCCCTTTCCCTCCCACTGCCCTGCCCTCCTCTCCTTTAATGCTTAGCTATGGCTTTGCTCTGTGGGCCCACAGGTGGGCAGGCAGGCTGTTGTACTAACTTGAGGGGCCTGGGCCTTACCCCTAATGGGACAAGATGGGTCAGATTCTGTCCCAAATAAGAACAAGATAATCATCTTTTTGGAGGCTTCTGGGACATTCTGTGTAAGTGCTTTTGCTTCGTCTACATTTCTCTTCTCAATAGCATTTTTGTGAAATGCTCTGAGTCAGATGCTGTTCTTTCCATAGCTCTCTCTGGTGAAAATATCCATTTCATCAGCTGGAATCAGCTTGGTCTCTATTATAAATGGTGAGGATTGTTAACACAGCTCCCTGGGAATAATGAGGATAATAACACATTTTACTTTCTTTGTACATCAAAGAGTCCATCAGCTCGAATATCATGCAAACACTTTGTTTTGAACAGTCTTGCAAATTAAGCATTCATTTCTACTCATTTTAAATCCTGCATCTTTTTAAAGTATAGAGCTCATAACCTGAAATTTATTTTTCCCTTGATAAGCATTTTCTTATTTTCTGGATTGTGTTACGCCTCCAAGTACACATATCTGGCTCAGGAAATATTCAAGCAGTGGCTTCTAGAAATGGCTAGAAAATTGGATTTAATACCCACTAAGATTCCTTCTCTCTGAGACCGATAATCCTTATGGCATGAAAACCTCATTAAGTTGAAACCTGGTAATTTGTAATAATCATACTGGGCTCAAGTTGTAGTGTAGTTTTGAGCTAATAAAAAGTCTTTCTAAGCAAGAAATGCTGCTGAAGAGTAAATTGAGGTCAACTATTATAGGTGTGCCATACAAACAATTTTTATGATGATTAAAATAGTTCTTGGAGATAGTTTCCAAGGAATGTTTTCCTACTTGGAAACCCTGTATTCACATATTTCTGGTACTAAATGTGCTTGACTTTTCACTAATTCCATTGGGCTTTCCTCTAATTAGCCTAAATTGATAGGGGTTTACCCTTTGTAGGCATCTTAAGTATAGATGTAGAAAGATGATTTTAATGAGGCTACTTCTAATCAAATGAACACAAAGACAAGTTACTGAGGATGGAGACTGTGACTTCATAGTCAGCTTCTTTAAAACTGATTGTCCCAAAAGTTTGGCCTCTGAAAATTTCACTTGCCTTGTTGATCATTTCAAAGCTGAAACCCTCTGGAGCCACAAGAAAGAACTTGGCTTATGGAATGAAGTGATGGAAACATTGGGTAAAAATTGCATCTTGGAATTTGTGGTAGTAGCAGAAGTGAGTTCCTTTTTGTGTTACCAGGGAACATGCATACCAAAGAAAGTTCTAGAGAGATGATGTAGTTCCATTTTAATTGCAAGTTCAGTGTGTGTCAACACTATAGGATGTGTCTGGGGAGAAAACTGATATTATCTTCAACTTTATTGTATATGTCCCAGAAAAATGACTATCCCAGGACCCATAAGACCTTTTGCCCAGGTCAGACCAAATCGCGGGCACTGTGTTTTTAGGTCTTGGTACCATATTTTAAGAGAGACTTGGATAAACAGTAGGTTTAAATAAGAATAAACAACAATAACAAAACTCAGTAAACTATGTTTTATGAGCAATAATTGAAAGAAATAGAAATAATTCCTGGATTGGAGAGGACTTCAGGAAAACATTTTCAAATATTTAGAAGGAGATTAAGAAAATGATTCCACTTTTACTAGGTAGGGCAGTTGCAAGTTGTAGTTGGTCTTCCTACATCCACCTTTGTTGTTTGTCTTCTATTATGGTTTAGATATGAGGTGTCTCCAAAAGCTCCTGGGTTAATAATGTCAGAATGTGAGAAGTGAAATGATTTGATTATTGGGGCTCTAACCTAATCAGTCCATCCTCGTTTGAAAGGACCAACTGGGCAGTAATTGCAGCAGGTGGAGCATGGCTGGAGAAGGCAGGTTATGGGAGTGTGACCTGGAAGGGTGCATCTTACCTATAGCCCTTTTCAACTTCCTGCCCTCTGTGAGCGGAGCAGTTCTCCTCCACCATGTCTTTCTATCAGATGTTCTGCCTCACTTTGGGCCCAGAACAATGGATTCAGCCCCTCATGAACTGAATCTCTGAAACTGTGAGCCAAAATAAACTTTTCCTTCTCTAAGTCATTCTTGTCAGGTATTGTATTCGTAGCAATAAAGAGCTAACCCATTTTCCCTTCCACTCAAGCCCATTTCAGATGAGGGTCAGAAATGAATTCTATTGTTGGGAAGTGTTGTGGGGGGGGGGAGAATTCTTGATGAAAAGGGTTTTTCCTAACTTTTAGAAAAGCCTGGAAGAAATTGAACAAATGGGGGGCTGGGGTAGTGGTTCAGCAGTAGAGCGCTCGCCTACCACATGCAGGGTGCTGGGTTCGATCCTCAGCACCACATAAAAATAAAATAAATGTATTGTGTCCAACTACAACTAAAAAATGATTTAAAGAAAAAAGAAATTGAACAAATGATCAAGAGAGGAGTGACATTTTTAAGAATAGGGAGAAAAAAAAGTTATCCTGGGGGAAGGGAATGGATGTATGGTGGCCTGCCCCAAAGTCACAAACAATCTATTTCTTGTTCTATGGAGTGTCCCGAGGAGATAGTGGGAACTCAGGGTTGTCTGTAGCCTCCACACCATAAGAGCCTCAAGTGGGACATGAAGTTCAAGGAGCTGTGAGCACTCCAGGATCAAGACCATGGACTGACTGGTATAGGATTAAAGAACATTCCCTGAATATTTGGCTCTGCATTAAGCTGCTGGGACCCTTCCATTGCCCTGGGGTTGTGGGCAAGTGGCTGGGAATCTGATTCTGACTGAGAGGATTACCATTAATAGTTGAGGAAGCTCAGATATGAACACAAACTGATTCAAAGAAATGACAATTTTTCGCAGAAAACATTTAAATAGCAAGAACACAGAAAGGATCAATAAGACGAAGGTTCTAGATGGAGGATTTCAGTTAATGAAATTTCTAACCATTGACCCTGTCCCGCAAGGATGGACCTGCTTTGAGAAACCATAGCTCCCGTCACATGGCGGAAAATTGATGCCCGCATTTCAGGGGGTATGGCAGAAAAAATCCTACCATAGGTGGTACAAACCGGATTTAGTGATGTTTCCATCCTTTCCAATGCTGGGTTCTGTGATTGTATGGATCAACAGAATCCCTGGCTCCCAAGAGGGTGAGGGATTCCAAATCTAAGCAGCTGGTACATATTTGCCCAGGAGCCCTCTGAAAGCAGTCATGAAGAATTCTGTATCATAACACTTTGCACTGAATAACAACTCAAGTGTTTATTTTACTCCGGTTCCTAGAATGGGTGACTAAACTCATTTTCAAAGAGGGAAACGACAGCTGCGTCAGCTTTGATTGTTCTCAAAGTTGGGGTGTTCCTTTCTTCTTTCTTGATGTTTAAGGAATGTGTTTTCTTTCATTTTTTTTAATGGTAATTGTGAGAGTCGACTGAGCATCAACAAAGAAGAAATTTGGAGTATGTACTGGAAGTTCAACTGGAAGGATTAGGGACAGAGGAAAGAGAAGATGGGGACTGAAAAGAAAGAGTGGAAATGTAACCAGTGGCACTCCCAAGCCAAGCCCAAGTTTTATGACGGGAAACGTTGGGGCTCCAAGTGTTGCACTTGGCTCCATTGTCCTGTGACCATTCTGCTGTGTGTCAGATGGATTGTCAGCTTGGCACAAACCAATTAAAGCAGCATTAGCACACACATACACACACGCCCTCACCAAGCTGCCGGAGCAAGGTCTTCCACCCAGTTCCTTTGGCAGGTATTCAAACCCAGACACAGCTTTCGATGAGTATTACTTGTGCAGAAATGTCAGAGCAGAATTTTGTTCTTTAATTTTAATTGTTTTTCATTTTAGTGAAAGCTACAAGAAGTCCATTTAGTTCAAATGTGAAAAAACAACTTTTCTTTCCTATTTCTGAATCCACATAAAAGTGATTTTTTGTCACTCATGTGATTTATTATAAAGAACTATAGAATGCCACAGATATTAAATGCATAGAAGAGGAAGATGTAAAGGAGAAAGAAATTATTCTGATATGATGCTTTTTAGGTGTAGAGTATGTCAAATGTTTATGTTCTATGATTTGTAGAATTTGGAGAATTAGGAAGTAGATTTTTCTCAGTCAGTAAGAATTTCTGATTTTGACTGCATGTCATTCCATCTTCTGACTGTACTTTCACATGGAGAATACAGGTGGGCCAATCTGTCTTGGGCATGGGAGAGTTGCTTCTGCAGGACTAACTCTCCTGCTAATAACAATGGTAAACTCTGTATGAAATATTAACAACTGCAGTTTGAAGCCATCAGATATCACATAAAATCAGACAGAAATTGGAAGGACATGTATCATTAAAATAAGGGAAGTAAATCAAGTGATACGGTTTGGATAAGTTTCCCCCAGAAGTCCTCTGTGTTGAAGATTTGGTCCCCAGCCTGGGACACTCTTGAAAGGTGGAAACGTTAAAAGGAGGGAGCTTGTGGGAGGAAGTCTGGTCACTGAAGGCATGTCCATGAAGGGGATATTGGGCCCTCGGGCCCTTCCTGTCTGTCTTGATTTTCAGGCCATCATGCAGTAAGCAGCTTCCTCTGCCTCACGCTCCTGCTATTATGTACTGATGGCTTTGCCACAGGCCCAAAGCAATGGAGCCAAGCAACTATACACTGAAACTTCTGAAATCATGAGCCAAAACAAACCTTTCTTCCTTATAAGTTGATGATCTCAGGTATTTTGTCACAGTGACAGACAGCTGACTAACACCCTGAGTAAACTTGGTTTAGCCACATTCATCTGACTGTTCCTCCAGGGCACGTGAGGACAGAGTTTAAACTCAAAGTGGCAATTTTACTGAGATGAAAAGAAAGATTTAAAGTTTGAAGCTGCCAGAAGGGCTAGAAATTGAAGAGAAAAATAAGGAAGGGACCCACAAAATAGGATCTCCTAAAATCGTGCAAAGACACATCTTGCATTCCTGGCTGGCTCCTGAACTATGAGTAACTACTGTTCAGCTTTGTGACCACAGAGAAATAGTTTGGAGTTCAAAGTCCATCGATTTAGAAGGGCTTCGTCAAGCACTGTTGTGATCCCAGAAGGGACACTGTTTAGGGTACTAATCATACGTCAAAAATAAAGGGTGTTCTGTCTTATGTGAAAGCCAGTCAGCTGCAGTTGCAAGAGAAAACACAGGACAGGCCCAGGAAAAGAAATTTATTATACTTACAGGTTCTGGAGACAGAAGGCCCACTATGCCACGTAGGGCCAAAATTATGTATGCATAGCTATGTCCTTTTTTTAGATATTATTTTATTTTTGGTGCTGGGAATTTAACCTAGGGCTTTGCATATGCTAAGCATGTGCTCTACCACTGAGATATACCCCCAGCCCCAGTTGTATCTCCTGTGATGCTTGGGCAAATCTCCTTCGATGACTGGGCAGAGGGAGGGCAGAGTCTGACTCCATTAGAACTCAAAGTCCAGGTACTTTCTTTCATGGCCCCTTGCACTGCAGGAACACAGACCCATGCCCTGGACTTGGCCAGACACTTTGGACTCAGAATTTGAGACAAGAGTTGGCAATTTAAAACACTGGACCAGGGTCATCCTACAGCATAGGTCTGTAGCAGAGGCCTGGCACATGGACTGAGGGTTGGGTGGTGTGCTGTGTTCAGTGTGTTCAAGCGTTGCTGGCCTTCTGGTTCATTCAGGGTTAGATATCCAGCCTCTCGACCCACAGCCCACTTCTGTGATCACCAACTCTCTTGTGTGCTTTTCTCAGCTACAGTTGTTTTCATTGTCTGCCACTGAGAACTGACCTCCACACGTTTGAACATTGCAAATTTGGACAAATTCAGGACAGCAGCAGGAGAAGCTATTCTATCTCTTACCTCCTGTGGAGTAAGGATGGCTAATGTAATGAGTCCTTTCAAGTCCTTCATTTATTTCCTGGACTTGAGGCTGTGGTTTGATCCCAGGTGAGAGGCTTCAGATCCCCTTGGCTTTATCTTAGATTCTGAAGGTTTGTTGATATCTTGAAAAGCAGATTTATCAAACTTCCAAAGACTTTGACCTAGAGGCTTGGTAGGACAAAAGAAGGGTTTGTGGGTTCTTCTATTTGAATCTTTAAACTGGATACTGCAAGATAGGTCAGAAATTGTTACAATGTGTTTGAGTTGCCTAAACTCATTTGACTTGTTTTTCATTCTCTTTTTGCAAATCCTAATACATTCCCCAGCATGCTTTTCTTGTATTCCGTTTTTTTCTGGCCTGACAAAGATCCTTTACTTGGTCAAACTTTAGTCAAGCTTCCGAATCTTCTGCTAGACCCATCTGTGCACTTCCTTATAATGTCCACTGTCTTGGCAAAGAGCCCTGCTAGGTCACTTTAGGGAGAACACCCCCATCCTTGGTATCTGATCACACCCAATATCTGATCAGGATCCTCCTCCACCATTCCCTGGGAGATGTCTGGTCACCCTGGCCTGTCTTCTGCAAGAATGAATCCTATCAGGTCAGTTTAGCTAAATGCCCTTCACTCCCAGTCTTTGTAACTTTCCATCCATTGACCCCCCCCGCCCCCAGTCCTCTTCTTGACTGTAAATCCTACCATGCCCATACTATATTCAAAGCCATGCTCAATCTCTCTTCTCCACCATAGGACCCCATTGTAGTGTGAAAAACCAGCCTCTATCTCAGAGCAAAGCCTGTCCAAGGAAGGGACATGCCTTTGTCCTTGGAAAAACCCACAGAGCACTCCTAGGCACATTCCCACTCTGCTAAGTTGTTTATCTACAAATAACAGGAGAGATCTGCTGCACCAGGTGTCCCTGACTCAGTCAGGCTAGGTGGGGATCCATAGCAGTCCCCTAGCAGCCACCAATCAGCATGAGACAGGGAAATACCTGGGATGCCAGATGACCCTCCCAGTATTTTATGGTGGTTGATAACAAGTTGGGAAACCATGTAGTTTAGCACGTACATCCCTCTTGGCTTAAACCAATCAGTTCAAATGAATACCCCTTTTGTACTGACCAATCACCCCTACCTAACTTGTTCCCGCCAGTGAATGTGCTAATCATGTTTTAGAGTTGTTATTTGATTTTCCCGCGGTGTGTGATGATTTGCTAAGGGATGCTATAATGTATGTGAAGTCCCTGCCCTCTCCAAAAAATGTATAAAAATGCTGCAAACCCTGGGCTCGGGGCCTCTCAGCGTCACCAGTTGCTGTGTGTGCGTGCGGAGGACCGAGCTAGCTCGCAATAAACACCTCTTTGCTGCTTGCATCGATCTTGGGTCTCTGGTGGTCTTTGGGGGTCCCGAATTCGAGCATAACAAGTGGTCCCTAACCCAATTACGAGGGTCCTGAATGGCCTGCCTCTCTGTGCACAAAAGTCATTGTGTAGCTTCTTTAACAGGCCTCAGATTCTTATTTTACCTTTGTGTTTTAAAAAAAATATTTCATATATTTTTCATTTTATTATAAAGCATATTTTCTGTAAGTTGCTTAATACTCCTTTGGAATGGGATAGGAGAGAAAGGAAGGAAGGAAGAAAGGAAGGAAGGAACATTATATCATGCTGATTGCATTTAATGGGTGTTATTTGAGTCAGACCTTCTAGGTTCAATCTCTTGAAAGCTACTCTTTCTGTGTGTCAATTTGTTTGTAAAATGAGAGCAATAGTAGGATTGATATGAAGATTAAATGAGATAAACGTTGTTGATATTAATCAAAGGATTGATTTGAAGATTAAATGAGAGAATAGAGGTAAAGTCTGTATAGCTCTGGGTGGGACAGAGTTTCGTAGATGGTAGATGGCTGTATCTGTGTACCTCAGAAAATATAAATAAAGGTTAGTGAGCCAGTTGGGCCTGGATTTACCTCTGAGTTCAGTCACTTACTAGCTGGTAACTAGTAAAATTGTTCAGTCTTGGTAAATCCCAGTTCCTCATCTGATAAGCAGGAATAAAACTTATTGCATGGGATTTTGTGTAAATTCAATTATATAAGATCAGAAAAATGTTTAGTGAGGTGTTTGGTGTTCAGTCATATTTCCTTTCTCTTCCCTCCTACCACTACAAATAATATTTGTGTTCATTCTGAGACCTAAGTCCTAAAAAAATATACACTATAAAGTAACAGATGACCAGGAAAAGTGCAAAGTTCATGTCACAGGGGAACTAACAAACCGTGGGACATCTTTGGACACAAATGTGAGACAAGAGAGAACCATAGAGCAGTATTGATGTCGTCTGGACTGACAGGACCCGGGCAGCCCAGAGTTACAATGGGTCATTCCACGTGGTGCAGGATACACTCAGGAGTGAGATGGGGAAGGGGTTTCTGGGGTTGTGAGCCACCCAGCATCCACCAGCAGCAGTCTAGTTCTAGAGAACCAGTTTCCTCACAGGGGAGGCAGTCAGAGGCCAGACCCCTGGGGGCAAGGCTGGACCAAGGCGGTTGGTCACAGGATTCCAGCCAAGCAGGCTAGAGGTCAGGCTAGACGCCAACCCTGGCTGGAGCCAGAGCATTGGGTAAGAAAAAACAGCAGAGGCCTGGCCCCAAGAGCAGAGGCCAGCGGAGCAGGAGAGGGGTCTTGGCACTGAGCCCGTGATTCAGGGTGCACCTCCGTTCTCCAGGTGGCTCCTGCGTCCCCTCCTCCCCCTCACTCTCCTCTGTATAGTCACCCCTGTGGTTATCTTTTCTGGTCTCAGCTCTAAGTGTC
The DNA here is from genome assembly GCF_021218885.2 of Marmota monax. Classification (NCBI taxonomy): domain Eukaryota; kingdom Metazoa; phylum Chordata; class Mammalia; order Rodentia; family Sciuridae; genus Marmota; species Marmota monax. Next base: position 2,234,531 of record NW_026695217.1, on the reverse strand, counting down.
ATCAGTGTATGGTTGACCCCCACATTTTTATCTTCCTCCCAGACCTTCATTCACTGAATCTGACTTTTATGTTAACTTGAGGTTTCCACCTGGATGTTGAACTTGCTACTCATGCTTCCTTATCGTGTCCAAAAGTGAGCTCCAGATGCTTTTCTTCAAGCCAGCTCCCACCCTTCATCTCAGTTAATTGCACAACTTTCTTCCAGGTGTTTGGGCTAAAATCACAGGGCAGCCTTGACTCCTCTTTTTCTCCAACACACCCTCCTGTCCTCAGCCAGACTTCTAACTGCACCCTGGCTTCCAGCGTCTCTCCCACACTTGCTGCCTGCCTCCTGCTCTGAGCCACCCAAAGGAAGACCGCAGTACCCGCATACCCGCTGCAGGCTCATTGGTTGGCTGGTTGAGATTAGGCCCCAAGTGTGCCCCTGGCTCTGCTCGTCCAGAAGTCCTCTCCTGTTCCACTCCTCCCTTAACTGCCTAATTCCTCATTTGAGGTGATAAATGGCTTGGTCATATTTTCTGGGTTAAATCCTTCTCAATTTCCTGTGTGATGATTCTGGAAGGATGGGTAGCTAACAGCTTGTTAAACTCTAAGAATAAAGTGAAGGTCTTTTCCATAAAGCCATCTAGCATAATCACTTACTGTCAAATAAAATACAAATTTATACAGACTTCCAGAAGAAAGTCACAATTAACATGACACTAGGATTTGGAGATAATTACTAAAGATTCTTATATTTTTAAAGTATTTATCAAAAATATTGACAGGTTTTTCTTTAAAAGCTTCCATTAAATGTGCTCATTTTCAATTATTGCATTATAATTCTCATTCTATTTTTACTTTTCTCTACTTTTAAAATTTTTCAGGAGACAGGATCTCACTGTATAGCCCAGGTTGGCCTGAAACTCTTGGATTCAGGGGATCCTCTTGCTTCAGCCTCCTGAGGAGCTGGGACTATATCCCAGTTCTTATTCTGTTTTTTAAAATGTGAATTTTAGAGAGCTGCAGTAAATGCGGGAGACATTTCACTGAGAGAGGCCATTCCACAATCCCATGGGAGTTTAATTCCCCCCCCCCATTTTTTTTTTTCCGTTAGCTCATGTTGAAGCCCCTGGCTGTCTTCCTCAGCTGTCTCTGAGCCTCCACGTGGAGCAGGTCTGACTGTAATGACTGACCTGAGACAGATCTTTCCTTACCCTGCTGCCATTTTCTTAGGAATCTTCACTTGAGGAGTGAGAGTCTGAGCAGGGCATTGTCCGTGTGGGGGACATTATTTAATCAGGAATCATTTCTGAGCAGTGGACACCTGACCTGTGGGACCCATTGTCATTAATGGGCCAGATTGTGATCGCTGGTTAGCTGAAACGCTGCACACCAACCACAGCCACATCTGCCAAGTGGCTCCTCAAGTTCTCTGCAGGGCATCCCTTTTGAAGGTGAGCATGGCTGCACTTGATGCTCTGGGTTTATTCTACCCCTCTGTTCCTTGCATCAAAACAGCAAATTGCTGATGTACAATGCCTGGTCCTGGCGAGACTGGTAATCTGGTGGCTGCTCACCCAAGACCACAATCCTATCAAGACAAAACTATTTTCTATGTAGGGAAGCTTCCGTCAGAGACTTCTAGACAGCTACCAGGGTGATAGACAAATACCTAAAAACTTCCAGCTCACTTGGTAGACACAACCTGCATCCAAGGTTATTCGTTCATTCATCCATTCATTTGCAATTCTTAAGGGAACAAATGGTGGAGTTAGATTGATTTGGTCTAAATTCAGCCTCTGCTTCTGATGAGCTATATGATATTATGCAGGTAATAGAAATGCTTTGTGCCTCAATTTTCTCATTTATAAAATGAGGTTAATAGTGTCAGTTATATTTCTGTTACTGTGACAAAATACCTGAGAGAAATCAACTTAAATGAGAAAAGGTTTATTTTAGCTCATACCTTCAGAGGTTTGAGTCCATAGTCACCTGACTCAATTGCTCTTAGGCTTGTAATGAGGCAGAATATCATGGTGGGGAGCACATGGTAGGGCAAAGCTGCTCACCTCAGGGCAGCCAGGAAGCAGAGAGAGAAGAAGGGCCCGAAGACAACTAGGCCCTTCAAAGGCACCCACCAATGACCTACTTCCCCCAACATATCTTCACCTCCTGAAGTTTCTGTCGCCTCTGAATAGGGCATTAAACTATGAATCCATCAAAGAATTAACCCACTTTTGTGGGCAGAGCCCTCATGACCCAATCACCTCCCAGGGCCCCACCTCTAAACATGACTGCACTGGGGAACAAGCCTTCAACCCACGAGCTTTTGAGGAACACTTCAGATTCAAGCCATAACCTAATAGTACCTGACATAAGGTCTTTATGAGGATTAAATTTTAAATCACTTGTAAAGTAATTAAAATAGTGCATATACACAGTAATCATTGCTGAATAAATATAGTTATATACATTCACTCATTCCCCTGGTCCTACTGATTAGTCTTGGATTCTGGGCCAGGAAATGCACTCTATGTTGATGATACAAATTGGGTGGGCAGCCAAGCCAACAGCCACTCTGGCTGTCCAATGCAGCATGACTCCTGGATGCCCCTCTTAGGATGAACATCTTCAAGGTGGTAAACCCTTCTCCCCAAGAGTACGGGTGATAAGGTGCCTATTGTTAGCAGACTTTAGTCCCGAATTCTCCTCTCAACATATATCTCCTGACATGTGTTCAAAACTGGTGTAAGCCAAGAGAGTGGGGGATAGGACTGAAGCAAACCGTTATTTTTCTGCAACATAAATTATTAATGCTGTTATATTCTTAAGGTTTTATTTAAATACTAAACCATATTAGACACACACATACAAATTGTCTCTTGCCACAAGAGGCCCTGCACCACCTCTGCCAGCATGAAGGCCATTGCAGATGTAGACCCTTGACCTTGGGCCAGCACTGCAAACCCAAATAAACCTGTTTATAGCTTTAAAAAATATATTAGGGGCTGGGGATGTGGCTCAAGCGGTAGCGTGCTCGCCTGGCGTGCGTGCGGCCCGGGTTCGATTCTCAGCACCACATACAAACAAAGATGTTGTGTCCGCCAAAAACTAAAAAAATAAATATTAAAATTCTCTCACTCACTCTCTCTCTCTCTATCTTAAAAAATGTATTAGTATTATTTTAAGAGAGAGAGAGAGAATTTTTATTTATTTATTTATTTTTTAGTTTTTCAGCGGACACAACATCTTTGTTTGTATGTGGTGCTGAGAATCGAACCCGGGCCGCACGCATGCCAGGCGAGCACGCTACCGCTTGAGCCACATCCCCAGCCCCTATATTAGTATTTATACTAATCTCTCTTTTTTTTTTTCTTTTTGGTGGTGGTGCTGGGGATTGAACACAGGGCCTTCTACATGCAAGGCAAACACTCTACCAACTGAGTTATATCCCCAGCCCTATATTAATATTAAATATGCAAAGCCATATAAATGTCATAGGGTTTGCTCTATATTTGTCTTTGCTAGAATAAACCAATAGACTAATTAGCTTACTTAGATAGACTCTATTCATGTACAATGACAGTAAAAGTAACTTGCTAATAAAGCCAACATCACAGCCTGTTTGTTGTCTCTGGAATATTGATAGACACATCACACTAGTTCCGTAAGTATAGATGACTGATGGATGAGGAATAATCTAGATCTGTGGAGCTACCATCCAAATACCCCCAAACCATGCCTTTGTAGTTTATAGAGTACCCCAAACTTTGCAGGATGCAAAGAAGAACATTGAGCAATGAATGTTTGCCTAGAGGTTTAGCACCAGGGGTGTTTGGTTGGTTTGCCTAACAACAGTGCTTTGAGTGGTAAAGCACTTGCTGAGCATGTGCAAGGCCCTGGGGTGGGCACCCAGCACCACACACACACAAAAAAATAGATAAAAAAGATGAAAAATAGATAAGATAAAATAAGATAAAAATAGATGAAAAGTACTTTGATTCTCTATTGGCCTCACCAACATCAATTTGACCTAGAGGCTAAATGAATGCCAGCAGTCTCAGGCTACTGTTTATTACTGTGCCACAAACTGGCCTCTGACAATTGTCTTGACCTGCACTTCAACTCTGGGAAAAGATGCATGCAACCAGAGGGAAGAGTGCTGCCTCTTGGCTTGGTCGCTGTCCTGCTGTCTTTGAAGTCGTGCTTCTTTATTTGGGCAGGGTGCTGCCAGTCCCCCTGGCTGGCCTCAGACTTCCTTTCTGGGTTAATGAGAAAACAGTTGCTGAGATGATGATACAAGGAAAGTGAAGACCAGAGGCATGGCGGACATCAGCATTAGTTCTATTTGCCCTTCAGTCTGGCCAGATACGTGGTCAGATGTTATCTGCATGTCTCTGTGAGGGTGTTTTGGATGAGATTAACATCTAAATTGGAAGGCTGAGTAAATCAGACTGCCCTCCATAATGTGGGTTGGTCTTCTTCAATCAGTTGAAGGCCTGAAGTAGAGCAAAAGTCTAGATTTCCGTTAGCAAAAGCGAATTCAGCCTGTAGAAGGCCTTCAAATTTGAACTGCAAATTTTGGACTTGCAGGCCCCCATAAACCCACGAGCTGATTCCCTAAAATTGATCTCTCTCTCTCTCTCTCTCTCACACACACACACACACACACACACAGAGACACACCCTATCAGGTCTGTTTCTCTAAAAGAGAACATAGACCAATATAGATTTTGGTACCAAGAAGTGGGTGTTTCTGTAACAAATACTTTAAAATGAGGAAGTGACTTGGGAAAGGAAAAATGGTGAGAGTGTGGAAAAGTTTTGAGCTGCATGATAATAGAATCCCTGATTACCTTGAAAATACTACTAGTAGGAATATGTGTGTCACAGGTGATTCTGGTCAGGTCTTGGACAGAAATAAGGAGCATGCTACTGGAATGTGGAGGTAACAAAATCCTTGTTCTAAAGTGGAAAAAGTTTGAACCAATTGTGTCCTAGAGTTGGGTGGAAAGTAAGACTTGTGGGTCATGAACTTGGATGTTTAGCAGGGATTTCCAAGCAAAGTGTTAAAGGTGTGAACTTGTTTCTCCTTGCTGATCATCATAAAATGCGAGAGAGGAGAGACGTGTTAGATTGAATCGTTAAAGCATCAGAATTTGAAGATTGAGATAATTTTTCACCTATCTGTGTTCCAAAAAAATAAGAAAGCTTTTTCTGAATAGAACACTAAGGGGGCGACTCAACAGCCACTTGATTAAAGTTCAGTATGAGCAAGAGCCACAAATAAGGAGGCTTGGCCCACTGGGATTAAAGAAAAGAGAGAAAGCAAAACAGAAAGAAGGACTGTCAGCCTCCTAGGTTCTAGAAGATGGGACAAGGACATGATCTGACAGCTGACGTGCCTTATCCTGTAAGAAAAGATTCCCTGAAGGGGGTCCAGTGGCGAGCACATGCACAGAGGGACAGTGGAGAGAGGGCTATGAGCCAGGAGAAGAGGCCTCAGAAGAAACCACACCCACCCAAACCTGGATCTTCACTTCCATCCTCCAGAACTATGAGAGAATAATTTTTTAAAATTTATTTTTAAATTTTAATTTGTTATAAATGAGAAAATAGATTTTTGTTGTTTAAGCTGCCAGTCTATGGTACTTTGTTGTTTTGGTCAGCTTTTTGTCACTGTGATCAAAAGACCTGACAAGAACAACATAGAGGAGGAAATTTTTATTTTTGTTTGTGGTTTTACAAGTTTAGTTCATGCTTGGCCGAGTCCGCAGCTCTGTGCTCAGGTAAGGCCCAATGGAGGAAAGTTGTTCCCCTCATGCCAGGGTCAGGAAGCAAAGAGAAAGCTCTGCTCATCCCAAAGGCATACCTTCAGAGACCTATCTCCTCCAGCTACACCCTATCTGCCTACAGTTTCTACCCACTTAATCCATATCAGTGGATTAATCCACTAATTAGGTTACATCTCTTGTGATCTAATCACTTCACCTCACATTGTCTCATAGGAGCTTTGGGAGGACCCCCCATATCCAAACCATAACATTTAACCTGAGTAGACTAATACAGTGCGTTATACTCGATGGGGAAAAAATCTTCAGTGTTGTGAAGAGCAGGACAGATGTTTAACAAAGGTACTAGAGGTCAGCATGTGCTCAGAAGGACAGGGCCAGTGAACAACCATAGGCCAGGGAGGATTGGGGGTAGTTCATTCAGAGTTAGGAGCCCTAATCCACCAAGCAAGGATTTATTCTTTGAGCTCGATGTTCAAGCAAAGCAGTAGGTCTGGGGTCAGGTCTGAAATCTTTATTTACTACAAGTTCATCAGGTCACACTGGTGCTCCTGGGAAGGAAACTGTGTACTGCATCCAAGAACCGCTGGTCCCATCCAACCTCACTCCGGACTTTCAGTACCTTGGAAAGGCTGAGAACTGGAGACTTCCAGGGAAGGTATGTTAGTTTCCTGCTTCAGGAGGGAAGCAAAATAAAAATAAAAATGCTCTTGCTTCCCAGTAGGGGTGATGTTAGCCATAATGACAATGATGTCCCTGCTATCCCACCCTCCCACCTGCTGCGCGGACGTCACTATGAAGCCCAAGTGAAGTCATCCATACAAAATTCATTGCTTAAAGTTCTAAAGCAGTGAAGACATGTTAGTTAGAGTGTTTCTATAAAATGATGTATAGTGGATCGGGAGTTGATGCTATCAGGTGTTTAAAAGTTAAAGATTGTTAACTGTTTTGTATCATATTTACCCTTGAAACAGGAGTCTCTGCCTAAATGACACTGGAGAGCCACTTGGCTAATGGTTAGATGCAAGCCAAAATTTAAAGAGGAATTTAATCCCTATCCTGGGATTGAGTCTGTCAGTGTTGCTAGCACTCTGATTTCTCAGTGCTGACTGAATGAAGGCAACGAGGAACTGAAGTCACCAGGACTCTTGGTAAGGTTCTGAAATTCCTGCCATCTTTAGGTTAGGCTGAGCAAAGACCTGAGGCACCAAAGAGGCAAGAGCCAGGCCTAGGTGTTTGCAAGAGGCAGGAGATACCCACTTATGGACTCTGTTCTTTGGGATACAAGGATTCGAAACCACTAGTGGGGAAGAGAGCCCTACAAGGAACCCTGTTCCCCAGCTAGTGGATGATCCCACACACTAGACTTAGTCTGACATCACCAGAAGTAACGTCAGTGCCTGAGCAGTTACCACAAACATCCAGGCACATGGACAAAAGAGCCAGAGTGAGACGGACACGTGGTGCATGCTGTAATCCCAGTTAGTCCAGAGGCTGAGGCAGGAGGACTGCAAAGACCAAGGCTAGCCTTGGCAATTTAAGGAGACCCTATCTCAGAATAGAAAATTAAAAAGGCAGCTGTGGAAGAGGAGTGGAAAGACAGGAAGTTCTGGTGATTGGAATGAAGAAAACTGCATTTATGAATGTTAAAATGAACCCCACTATTATGTATAACTACAATGCACTAAAAAAAATTTTTTTTCATTAGAATAAAAAAATAAGAAAGGGCTGGGGATATGGTTCAGTAATAGAGTGCCCCTGAGTTCATTCTCCAACATCACAAAAAGAGAAGAGAGAGAAAAGGGAGAAAGAGATAGGCTTTATTTGGGGATGATTTTTGTGTTGCTAGTTTTACTGTGATTTCACAAAAAAAGTGTGAAAATTCCATCAGTATGTTTTCTGTTCCATAACAGCCTTTTCTTGCAACTCTCTGGGTAGTTGCTGCTTGCCCTGGGCGTGAGGGTGACACTTCCCATGGCTGGTGATTAGCATGTTGACTTTGGACTTGAGATCTGACACCAGTGTACTAAGTAAGGAAGAAGGAGCTTAGACAGAAGGGCTAGAGGGGATGCTGGTGTCCTCTTATGAGACCTGTTTGCTCATCATTGCCAAAGAGGTGCTCACTAGTTCCTGCTGTTTTCTTGATAACTACTGACTGGTTAGATAGAAGGGAGAAGCAAAATTTGAGAGTGGTTCATTTAAAAGTAGCTTATTTTTATAGTTCCTAGGCAAGGACATACGGAAATGAGTTTGACAAGTTAAATGTTAAGATTCTAATACTATATACAACACTTTATACGTTACATTGAATTTCTCACAAAGTAAGGAGCATTTGACCTTGCAAAGGACAGGTCTAATATTTTTAAGAGAGGCACTTTTCCTGCATTGACCTTTCTCCTGCCCTGCTATCTTCCAGGGAAAGAAATGCTGTCTGTCCCTCCCACCCAGCATCTGAAGTCACAGAACATCTGGTAGTGTTTGATTTATTTTGTGGTTGAAGATAGATTTTTTTAAAGTCTCTAGTTGTGCTGGGTAGATTCTAATGAATGTGCCAGAATATATCATCTCTGGGTTGTTAACTCTGATAGAGGGAACAGGTGTAACATTTAATGTACATTAAGATAGTGTGATCATTTCATAGTGGGGAAATTGATAAATCGAGACACTCTCATTCACATTCTTTATACAGTTAAAAACAAACCACCACCAACAGGCTGGAGAGTAAAACCCCTGTCTAAGGGAAGGACCACTAATACATTTCACATATTTGATTCCTGTACAGGAAACCACAGGAAGCTCTGCTTACCAGATGGAAACTGGACAAGAAAGAGAAATGACCAGAATTGTCAAGGAGATGGCGAGTAAGATATTTAAAAAAAAAAAAAATTCTAACAGTAATTGGTTTTAGGTGTTGACATATTTGAGTGATTTTTGTTTTTTTTCTCAATTCTTTTCTCTATTTCTACAATAAACACGTGTGTTTCATATTCAGAAAAATGTTATTATAAAATTATCTATTAGATCCTTCAAGCACACAGTTCCTCAATGCCTAATTGTATCCCTGGTGCCCCACAGAGGTCCTGGAATACAGTTGGTGCAACATAAGAATTTGCTACATGAATGAAGCATGGTTAATTTCTAGGAGGACTCACTCGTTTTCACATCCCAGCCAACGCACAGGCAGGAAGGGGATCTTCGCAGACAGCAGGAGCGGCTGGCTGGCTGGCGTTTGGCAGGCTGGTACACAGCTCCCGATGACATGGGGTTCCCAGCTTTGTTCAGGCTCTTGGAGTCCACGCCCGTGTGTAAGGTTGGCCCCATGAGTCAGAGCTCCAGCTTCAGTTACACTCAAGGCCAATTAGCTAATGAGCTAAGAGAGGGATAAGAGAGGACACGAGGAGAGAAATTCAGCCTGGGTTTTGAAAAGATGCCAACAGCAGGCAGCATTTTTCAGTGATTCCTTCTTGTACATTGTGTCACTGACAGTGGAGTGGTTTCTGGTTGGGACCTGCAGGAGGAAACCTTCTGGAGGACTGTTCCTCTGCTTGAATCTAGGGAAAGAGGCACCTGGCACCTGTCCCTCCGCACTCCTCAGTTGTCATTACCCAGATTTCTCCCTGAGCAGGTACATGCCTCCATGAGCATTCTGTGTCTCTGAGATGGTCGATCATGATGCTGTGAATCAAAACATATAGAGAAACAGGAGGGCCACAGGTCCTCTCACTGACCTCGACATGAGTAGTTAATGTGGGACCAGCCCCCAGGGGTGCATCCAGGGCAGTCTCTTGGACTGCTTCCTGGTCTGTGCTCCTTTGTAAACACAAGCACAATACCTCCTTGCAATGCTGCACACAGTGACTGCAGCCAGGACCCAGGTAACACAGCCCCTGGGAGCCTGTTAGTGCAAACCCCTGCCTCTGCTCATCCCTCTCAAGTGACACCAGGTGTTAGGCTGTGTCCCACAGACTCTGAAGATAAACAAAGCAGGAAGGGGACTGGGCTCTGCCTCCCACTGCTTCCCAGGAGTTCACACACACACTCACATGAAGTGCAAACAATATTGCCTTCAAGTAGGAATTCTGGAAGAATGTACAAAACAAAAATAAATGCACACACAGTAAGTTTGCAGCCGTCTGCAGAGCTCCTAATCTGGAATTCAAGGGCATCTGTGAAGTCCCTTTTCCCACGGATGATGACTCATTCACAGGCTCCGAGGATTAGGATGTGGACATCTTGAGGGTTGCGGGTACTTATTCTTACGACCATGGTATGAATAATTATTAAATCCAATTTTGTTAAAAGAAATTTGGGGTACACAGAAGCAAACCACTCATCCAAGGCTCTAGAACTAATTAAGTCAGGGGAGTGAAACCCAAATTCAATCCTTTGGCTCCAGAAGAGCTCTGGTCAGGAAGTTAGACCAGTTAAGTGAATGACAGGCATAACAAAGAGCAGACCCCAGGAGTTTCATTTGCTTTCAATCTGTTGAGTAATTCCTGGACACAAATACTGTAAGAAGTTAAATGGCCCCAGGAGGCAGAAGACAGGAGAAGAGTAACTCACAAATTTTCAAGCTTGTCCTTAATGTCTCAGTCCCCCTTTCTGCCTCTTTTTCTTCTCTTTCATCCTTAAGTTTCCAGTGTCCTATGATACCAATGCTAATCCTTTGTTAAAACGTATTCATAGCAGGCATATTGGTTGTACAATGAGAAACACTGTCTCCTGAGTGCACGGGTGGTGGGAGGTGATGGCCTAGGGTTGTATCTAAAGGTGAACTTCCTTCAGCAGGTTTGGGTATGATTTCTGGGAGTGGTTGCAGGATTTGTGACTGACATATTGGGATCCCCAGCTCTCCCCCACACCCTGTACATAATTCTTTCCTCTGAACATACTGGCCCACTCCAGCAAGGGTGTGGCCTGCAGGGTCATTTCTTCTCCCAAATCTTGTCAAGGCCCTAGGCGTAAGGTGGGGAGACCCCGGTAGGGAGACCCTCGTGGGGAGGAACTGCATTTGTAACTTTACCTCTTAGAGGCAGATGACTGAGCAATATGGGTGGAGGCCATTGGAAAAGAGAGCTATGTAGGAGTTATCTAATGAGAATGCTTACCATTTATACCTGATACCTGGCACAGTAACCGCTGAGTACTGTTGGTGTAAATATGGGAGTTTTTACCATGTTTTGTTTTCATGGTTGCATTATTCATTCATTTACTTTCTTCTGAAGATCAACATTTTTAATTGTTACAAAGCATAAAGCATGCTGCTATGAATGCTATGATGCTACTTCTTTGTCTTCAAGAAGCCAAAACATATAGCAGGGAAGAGGCTGCACACCAATTACGATAGTGTGTAATCAATGCTAGGAGAGCTCATCTGAGGTCCCTAGCTCCTGAAGGATAGGGTAAAGAGATAGCACACCTGTCTACCTTGGCTGGAGAGGGGGAAGTGTGAATAGATGAGTCAGAATTCCCACTGAAAGACAGGGGACTTCCCCCATAGATTCTGAGCAGAGGAAACAGGGTGTGGGAAGTGCAGGTAACAAACTGCACCAGGACAGGTGGCCCATATAGAGTGACAGAGGCAAACAGGAGCAGGTGCCTTGTCACATCTGAGTTATGTGCCAAGACTAACTTTTTTTTTTTTTTTAAAAGACTAAAGAGCCCATGGGTGTTATAGAAGAGGAAGCATGCCCTTGCTCAGAGCATGCACTTGCTCATTACTTCTTTTTTTTTTTAAAGAGAGAGTGAGAGAGATAGAGGTAGAGAGAGAGAGAATTTTTTAATATTTATTTTTTAGTATTTGGCGGACACAACATCTTTGTTTGTATGTGGTGCTGAGGATCGAACCCGGGCCGCACGCATGCCAGGCGAGCGCGCTACCGCTTGAGCCACATCCCCAGCCCCTGTGCCAAGACTAACTTGCTGGGGGTGGAAGTGACGTGAGGCGGGGAGGCAAGGAATGAGGCACCCAGATTTGTCCTGAGAGAGAAAGAAGCCAGGCAGAAACCCAATTAGAAGGTTATATTAGCCCTGGTCAGCAATAATGGGTATGTTGGAATATCATTGTCCATAGAAATGTAACTCGAGCATTGTAATTTTGTGATCTGTTAAGCACTTAAATAAAAAGGCACAAGCATACATTAATTTTAATAATGTATTTTATTAATCAGATATAACCAAAATATTATCTTTTCAACATGCAACCAATATTAAAATGATGAATGGGACATTTTGCACTAACGTTTCAATATGAGTATGTTTCTGCGCTCCCTGCTCACCAATTGCACCATACAAATGCCAAGTGCTCAGCAGCCACCACCACCACCACCACCACCCCGCCCCCTGTGGCCAGCTCTCCAGTCCAACGTGAGATGGAGGCAATGGGTCTGCAGAGTGGACAGGGACACGGAACACGGGACACATTTTGTACCTGTGAAAGACCTTTGTGATTGGTATAGCCATGTATAGGATGATGGACCTAAAGAGTTAGGAGGAATGTTGACTGTATTCTTGTGCAGCCAGTGGTGAGCTAAGCCCCCTTTACAGGGGTAACATCCCAGCCTGGGCTGCACATTGGACTCCTCTAAGGAGTTTAAAAAAAATAAAATAAACAAAAACAAAAACGTGCCTTGATCCCATCCCAGAAATCTAACCCAGTTGTGCTGGGGTGCAGCCTGGGCTTGGGGATCTGAAATGCAGGCTATCCTGAGGTGTGTCATGGCCCCCACCCTGGGGGCAGTCTTGGAGATGGTCCTAATCTTCCCAACCAGAACCTCCTTTGGTGAGCCCCCTCCATCCTTCACCCATGACTTTTCTACTCAATTCATGGAGTTTTCTCTTGTATTCTTATGTTTAGGTTTATAATTCACCCCCTTGACACATTTTCATTTTCTGTTAAAAATCTACAGTACAATTATTTTTACTATACAGTTTTAAATGGGCATCAATTAGGTGAGTATTAACAGTCATGCTCTATATTATTTTTAATATTTGGGCACTAACAAGTATCATATGATCAGACATGAGGAATGCAGAGTTCCATGGCTAAGGGTCTTCACTCTGTGGCCCAAATACGATCTTATGATCTTGCTGGGGGAATTTTAAATAGTGCAGAAAAATCTTAGTAATGAGCACATGTTAGGAAGTTAATGAGCACTGAGTTGATTCAGTTGGGCTAAGAGCCCTGTGGTTTCCCAGGGACTGTTTACTGACTGGCTTTGCTACTAAGTCAACAGGCAGGAAAGGTCAGGGACACTCTGGCTGAGGTAGGAATTTCTGTTCTGCCCTCACTGGCTTCCCTGTGGTGAAAAGCCATTTGCGCTGTTGGGCATGGTTTCCTTTGACTTCCTGAGAGTAGCTCTGCCTGGCACTGCCTTCCCTCTTTCCAGTCACCAGGTCTTCCGCCACCATGAGAGGTGTGTCCTGCAGCTGTGCTTCTGCTAATAAGCACCTCTCAGCACGAGGGGAGGGAGCAGAGCAACATTCCAGGAACCTGTGAGCAGCTGGGCAGCCCTGCAGTGTTCTGGGGTGCTGTTCAGGGCCAAGCAGCCGCCAGGCAGTTTCCTCCTTCTGACCACAGGGCACGTGCTAGCCTCGAGCAGTTCACTGGGGTTAAGGGACAGCCTGGGAAGAGTGACCTTGCGAATCCTAAACCAGTCCAGTTGCTTGGGACTGCTCAGAACCCCCGAATTCAGTGCCTCTTAGGAAGTTGTTGGTTCTACAGTCTGATTTTCTCAGTAGTGAGTGCAGAATGAAACCGCAAAAATATGTAGTAAATGCAAGACGGGATATTTGAAAGGTTTCTTAGGTGGTAGAACTTTTAATAACTGGGTTATCAGATGCAGATTAAAGGCTGCTGTGATGACGAGTAGCCTGTTTTTCTTGGGTCCAAGGGGCATGCAGCATTTATCAGACAGTATGTTCTAGAACAGCCCAATGAAGTCCTAAATACTGTTGGCTTGTTTTAGGTGGCTGGTAGAGGTCATCACAATTGTGGGGGAAAAAGAAAGCACCCCAGTAGAATCTGGCACTGTAGGTAACCAGCTTGGCAACCAGTTAGGTCCAAACAGATCTTTCCATTCTTTCTGGGTCCCGAAGATAGGTCCCTTCTTCATTTGTTTACACTTTCTCAATTAGATTTGAAAACAGTTTTTTCTTTTTAATTGAAGATGTATGGGACACATTCCCTTGGTGACACTTCTAGTGGTTCCGGAAGACCCTGGCCTGACATTGCCCTAACCTAGTAGAGTCCAAAGCATCGGAAAATGTCAGGAAGTGGTAAGAGATCCACAGCCACAACAGCCACAACCAAACCTGGGAGGAATTTCCTCTTCCCGTCACTTTCAGCAGGTGACAGGGGTGTCTCAGGAAGCACCCATCGGTGCTCTACTGTTACCTCCCTCAGCAGATGAGCTGCCTTTGTCACTTGGGGCGCACGTGGCTGTGCAACCAGAACTCTGTCCTCTCAATGGTTGGTGAGAATGTAAATGCTGTTTTTCTAGGAAGAATACATTGCACTCTGTCCTACCACAGGGCAGGTCAAGGAGAGATGGGCTGGCAGCCAACCTGGTATTGGTTGAGAAGAATTCATAATTACTCAATTACTAAGAACTCCATAAAAACCATTCTGGGCTCCAAAGGGATTCACAGTGAGGAAAATCCAAAAAATCCACCTCAGACAATGCCTTCTATTCATTTCCCTTTTGTGTTTAACCCTTCCATTTTGCTCAGTCAACAAATAGAAACAACAAATATAAAAATAGAGTAGTTTTTATGTATGTATGTATGTATATGTATATATATATATATATATATATATATATATATATATATATAAACTACTCATATAATTGGTTGTTAATATGTTTGTTTCTCCAGACCATGAGTCATGTCTTCCCTGTTTTTTCTTTATAGAGATAATTATTGACTGACAATCTGACTAAATTAGCAAATCCATTGGTTAAGTATTAGCTTTCTGTTGCTGCTCTAATGAATTATTACAAACTTGGTTTAAAATAAAATGTATTTATGGGGGACATGGGAAGAATGGAGGAACTTTGGATTTGGAAGGGTCATGGGGATAGGAAAGATGGTGGAATGAAATGGACATCATTACCTTAGGTACATGTATGATTGCACGAATGGTGCATCTTTGTATCGCATACAAATAGAGAATTGAAATGTTGTGCTCCATTTGTGTATAATGAGTTGAAATGCTTTTTGCTGTCATGTAAAACTAAGTAGAACAAGTAAAAATGAAATAAAATGTATTTATTATCTTATGGTTATTTATACTGGAACTCTGAACTAGGTCTTTCCCAGGAGCTAAAGTCAAGATGTTAGCAGGCTGCATTTCTTCTGGAGGGTGAAGAAAGAGTCTGTTTCCTTGCCTTTCCCCACCTCTGGAGAGGTGGAGGATAACTTTGGCTTGCAGCACCCATCTTCAAAGCCAGCATGGCAGGCTTGTTGGGAAAAGTATAAACGGCAGCCATACCCCAGAGAAAAAACCCCAACATGGCGCCTAAGCACCTCTTCTTCCTACCTTCTTCTTTTCTGCAGGGGCGCCAAAAGTTCCCGCCCATGTGAACTCTCCCGCCGGCGCCAATTTCAAACCTCGCTGGCGGGGAACCTTAGCCCCAATGAGAACTAATTCCTGGGCTCCGGAGCTGATATCTGAAAGAACTTGCCAATAAACGGGTTGCCTGCCATTTATCTAAACCCTACCATCTCCCCCTTAGTTCTATATAAGCACACTGCTTTTTGCAATAAAATTGGAATTCTCCCGGCGAAGTGTCTTTGCGTGGGGAATTCTTTCAAGGCTGGTCCTTCTCACTCTGTGTTGCTATGATACTGAATCTTCTGCCTCCCTCTCCCTGAGTACAAGGATTACATTGGCCCACTTGGAGAGTGCAAGATGGTCTCCCTACCTTAAGTGCAACTGGGTAGGGACTTTTATTTTATCTGCAGCCTTAATCCCCCTTGCCATAATAAGGTAACAAATTCACAGGTTCTGGGGATTCATACTGAATGAACATCTTGGGAGGGCATTATTCTGGTTACCACTCTGACCAACAATGCTGGCACATTGTAGCCATGCAATGCATTTCTTAAATGATATGAGTAAATAAATAAAACTTTATTTCTAAGGCCCTCAGTTGCTTGGCCCTTTTTATGCTCAAACTTTATTGAATCTGTCTATATTGTCTTGTTAAGAGTTGTGTCACCCCATAATCCCAGTGGCTCAGGAGGCTGAGGCAGGAGGATCACAGGTTCAAAGTCAGCCTCAGCAATTTAGCAAGGCCCTAAGCAACTCAGTGAGACCCTGTCTCTCAATAAAATACAAAAAAGGGCTAGGAATGAGGCTCAGTGTTTAGGCGCCCCTGGTTCAATCCCCAGTACCAAAAAAGAAAAAAAAAGTTGTGTCACTGTCTGTCTGCATTTAAAGCATCATTTTCCGCACCCTCTAAATTAAAGCAATGTAACAGTTACTGGCATTTCCAGATATATGGCTTCCTGTGTAGTAGAGATTTCAGTTTACTGGCATTCTTTGCGGCAGCCTGGCAGCATGACAAAACATTTAGTAATTTGTCTTAGCCTAAATGGCAGCAGGCAGAAGGAAGACCGTGCCTGCGGGGCCAGAAGGGAGAGATGGTCCTCCAGGGCCAGAGGGCTCCTGTCTACTTCCATCTGCATCTGAAGGCGTTCCCAGCTTGGGAGCTGAGGCTGAGCCTGGTCATTTAATGACTTTCATAGGTGGGACAGCCAGCATGGTGGCAACTGTCAGGTGCAGTGGCCAGGGAGTGCTGTTTCTGATTTAGATCCAATCTAGAAGGTTCTCTGGCTGCTGGACTGAGCAGACTATGACATGGGTTGCCGCAGCATGAGCAGAAGGCAGGTCATGGACTTCAAGTGCCTGAGGTAGGAAAAAATACCTGGAAGCTGCGCAAGTGGAAGAAGGTGGTTTTGTTTTTGTTTTCTTTTCTGAAATGATGAATTAAAGGCAGGTATTCTGCAGAGCCTATTGGAGGGAAGAAAAGCTGCTTTAGGATTTCCAGTTCAGAAGGCTGCAGTTAATGTGCACTAGCAGAGTTTCTTTTCCATGTCACAGGAAGAGCCCAGGTAAAAGCTTCTGGTTTTGGAAAAGAACAACAAATGATACTTGGAGTAGGGCTAGAAAATGGGGATAATGCAAGGGAAAAAGCAAAGAGAAATTAAAATTGAGCAGTGTGTGAGTTCTATGAGTTGATGCTGATGGAGCATTTTTTATGCACTAGGAACCATGCAGGTACTTTATTTAATTATAGTTGATTTAATTATTGTAATCCTAACAGCAACACAATGATTAAATGAGAAATACAATATAAACATGAGGAAAGTGATGCTCAGAGAGGTTAGATCACTTACCACAAGCCACACAGCCACGTTGCCACAAAATAATGTGAAATGACCAAGTACATCGTCATTGTTCTAGATGGCCATGGAAGGCTTGGGGGTTTACACAAAGATAAGGTGGCTTTGTTTATTTGTTTTGGGGAGGTGTCAAATCAGAAGGGTAGTGTCTACGAACCTCTTGAGATTATTTGCAAAAATGTATGGAAAGAGGGTTGTGGCTCAGTGGCAGAGTGCTTGCCTTACACATGTGAGGCACTGGGTTCAATCCTTAGCACCACATAAAAATAAATAAACAAAATAAATATATTGTGTCCAATTACAACTAAAAAAATGTTTCAAAAATGTATGGAAATAAGCCAGTATTCATTATTGTGGATAGTGTCTAGCTTTAATGAGATTCTCAAAAGAGAAAGAAAGAGTTGGGTGCAGTGCCATGTGCCTATTGTCCCAGCTATTTGGGAGACTGAGGCAGGAGTTTAAAGCCAGCCTGAGCAACATAGAGAGACCCTGGCTCAGAAAAGGTGAGGAGGGGTATTAAAAGCTAAAGAAAGACAAAGAGATCAAGTAGCCACAGCATCAGTTTGTGTACTGGGAAAGGAGGAGAGACTGTCAAGAGATCATGACACACCATTTCTAGCTCTTAGCTCGTCTGAAGAGCACACCTGCTAACAACCAGTTATTGAGAGTATCCGATATTCTGTATCTAGAGCTCATCTCCACCAAGAGGCAAAGAAAAGCAGCTGGGAACAGAGATGCAGTCGCTGGTTGCTGCCATCTCTCTCCAAGGCCATCGGTGCTGCCTGGTAAGTCTTGGTGTTAAGGACACTTGACCACTCTTGCTGAGGCTTTGTTTTGAGGACTCTTTACTGTGGCCATGGTGACAAGTCAAATGCAAATATTGAGAGCTGCTCTGTTATGCTGACATCATAAGCACTGAATTTCCTCATTGAGCTGGCAGTTGTCACCAACAGTGACGCTATTGTCAGGTCCAGGAGGATGCATAGGGCTGACAGTCACAGAGGAGCCCCGAGAGAGAGAGACCCCCAAGTGCAAACGTACCTGGTTGTCAGTGTTCTCACCATGGGCCCAGAGCTCTTTCTCCCGGATGGCACAAGAGGGGTCCTTGCTTCAAGAACTTCATGGTACAGTGACAGGGTTAAGCAAAGCTTATCACAGTCTAGCCCTGGAGGGCTTTCACAGAAACAGGTCCAGAGGCTCAAGAGTGCAGGGCCATGACCACCTATTCTCACTGGAGACCTTAGCTGACTTCCTGGGCCCAGGGCAGGGGTGGAGATTAATTGGACAGTCAGGGAAGTACTTATGCCTTTCTTGCTCCAGGCAAGCTGGGTCATATTACCACAGCTAAGAACCTGCCTCACTAAGGCCTCATGCAGACAGCACTTAAAAATCTGAGCATAGTCTGCTTTTAGTTGACTTCTAATATTAATCATCTCCCCATGTTCTGCCAGGTACACATTGGCTTTCATTAGCTAAAGTTTAAATCAAATGGTATTGTTCATGGTATACCATAGTTAAGAGCTTCCAGAAGTTATACGGACCAGGTTTTAACAGCTTCATACTCACAAATCCACACTATCTTCCACTATCTCAAGGAAGGAACCATATTGTGGAATTTAAAAAATACAACCTTCTAGGATTTGTATCTTTTTATTCATGTTTAAATGTGACAAAATATTTCCAATCCCCTTAAATCTGATCTACTACTGGGAGTTAGATGAAGTTCAAATTCAAGAAAAAAATACTCCTTTTGTTGTTGGGACAAACCCAGGCATCTGGTAGCCATTGGGGCTATAAAGGCCCTCAAAACACCAAAGGATGAACCTACCATCCAACAAACATCCAATAAACTCTCAATGTTTTCAAGATCGGACACTGGGGATAAAGGAAAAAAGATAGTTAAAAAGTGAGACTATGGGCAAGGAGTCTGATTCCACATGGCCAATCGGAGGTAGCACCCTTGCGAGAAGGGTCTGGGAGAGCTGGTTTGGCAGTGTTTGGCAAACACCCCACTCATTCACCAAACAAAGCTTCAGAGGCAAACAAGAGGGGGCAACCTGGTCAAGGTCCCTGAGGGCTGGGTGACTCAGCGCTCTGCTTTGTAACAACCAGCACTGTTCCCACCCAAAGCACAGCCCTTCCAAGGACTTCAGTGTGTCTGGAAGTGGTTTTGCTCTGCATTGATTTCTGCAGTTTCCCTCTTTCCCTTCCTAAAATGGCACCTGCCCTCATAGAGGCTAGGGGTTCTGTTACCTCAGCCTCCCACTGCCCATGAGACCTCAAGTAGTTCACATTTTTCTTATCTATAAATTGACAATAATAAAATCTCTCTTGAAATAGTCTGTGAATAATTTATGTGAATCAAAGTGCCCAGCACATATGCTACTATCTATAAATAATCGCTATTATCCGTATGTTTCTTGTCTCAGAACATTGGAATGATGCTAGGTCACCAGTTAGACTTCCCATAGCCATTAAGTTACAACTGTAACCTGTTCTGTGTTTACAAAAGTACAAAAAGATATAATTTACCACAGCTGTAAAATACCATATTAATATGTACCTCGGGGTTGTTGTGAAGATTGAGTTAATGCACACACAATGCTTGGAACACAACTTGGCATGTAGTCAACAAATGCTTGCTAGTATTGTTGCTGCTGTCATGTAAATACTTGACTCTCTTACCCTGTCATTAAAGGGTTTGGGAACAGGTATGATATGTCACAATAAATGAGAAAATAGCAATGAGAGGTGGGGCAAGGCCAGGAGTCTGGAGACACAGGATTCAGCATTTTTCTTTGACTAGGAATGTGAGCTTGACCCTCTTGGTTCTCTGGGCCAGTTTCCCTTCTCATCCAGTAAATGGCCTTGGCCACATCTGGTCTATACAGTACATAGAAATATCTGCATTAGATGAAACCATCGCATGGACTCTTTGACATTTAAACTAAAAGTACATACAAATTATTTTCATGATTTTATAGGTTCCCAGCAATCAGAAAGAATAGTAAATTTATTACTTAGGAATGGTTTACAAAACAGCTGCCAGTTTATGTGCTTGTTTAATATAATCTTCCCAGCTTAATTGAGTTATTAGCATGCACCTGTGGTGTCCCACCAGCATGTATACTCTGAGGGCAGGAATAATGGCCTGTTTTACTTATTGATGTCTTCAAATTGCTCAGAACAGTGCCTATCACATAGCTGGAATTTAATAAATATATATTGAATTCAAATTATAATGTACTAAATACACAAAGGATGTTCTAGAATTTCACATCCTTTTTTTCTCCCAGCCACTGAAGCACAGGCCCTGTGTAGATTTTCACATGCAAAGCTTTAGGTTTGAGGAAATGAGAGAAATGCTGTTTTCTTATCTTTAAAGGGACAATTTTGAGGGACATCCACTGGGTGGCAAATAGTCTGGATGCAGATAGACACAGCTGTTGGGGTGGTGGAAGTACCAGAATCAGAGCAGTGTGATCACACACAAGTCAGATAATGGACAGAAACCCAGGAGAGGTGGCCTGTGGTCAGGAGAATTTAGGCTCACCATTTAATTTGCAGAACTCACTTTCAAATCTGCAGAATGAGATTCTCAAAGGTTAGGTCTCTCATGCATGAGAGTGGCCTGCTGCTGCCATCTGCTTAATAGCGAGGAACCAATCTTATGAACTTAGGTCTATGGGAAAATGTAGGGCATGTGAATAGTGTTGAATTTATTTTTTGATTAAAGTCCTGTATGACTGGAAAATACCAATTACTCAAGAGATACTGTTAAATTGAAATATGGACTCCATGTAAAGAATTTCTGCCTGAGACTTTGAAATAACAAGTGCTTCCACTCTTAGAACCCCTAAGCTGACCAGGAAACTAGTTTTGAACTTGTTTTCTGGCCCAGCCAAGGGTGAACCACCTGCCTCAAGGCACCACCTGCTGCCTCTTCCTATAATGACAGGCAGGACCTTGGTTCTGCCTGTTCAAGTTTCATGTCTTCTCGCCATGTCTATTGGCACTGTATGTGTCTTCAGCACTTTTAATTCCTTAAAATAATTATCATTATTCTTAAGCTGACATTTTATAGGATGAGATGTTAACTATTGATATAATAAAAAATAATAACTTTAATTGAAACCCATTTTTAAAAATTCCTAGGTTCTTTTGGGACCCTAAGCTCCATTCCATGTTGTCAAATGTCAGCATTTAGGCAATAAAGATCAGATAGGACCCCACTTTAAAGGAAAAAATCCATTTACTTTCTATTTTATTTTTGTACTGGGGATTGAACCCAGGGGCACTTTACCACTAAACTGCATCCCCAATCCATTTATTTATTTATTTACTTACTTACTTTGAGATAGAGTCTTACTAAGTTGCTGAGGTTCTCACTAAAAGCTGGTCTTGAACTTGTGATCCTCCTGCCTCAGCCTCCCTAGATGCTGGAATCACAGGTGTGTACCACTTCACCAGACTATTTTCCATTATTTTTGTAAGCAATAAAGAGTATGTGCACAAATAATAGCGTATAAAAGAGAATGTTTAATAGTTTTCTATTAAGACATTTTATTTGGTCCAATGGAATAAGAGAAAATGTTTAGTCTTTACATAAACATAAATAATTCCTTGGAAAATTGGAACAAAGGGGAAAAATCCGTTTCAACTCTATCTTCTGTATAGGTAAGAGATGGGTGGATGGATAGATAGATTTATATATAGACATAATGGATTTTTCATGCCTACAGATTTCAGCAACCATCTATACATTTAGCAATCTGGAATAAACGAGTATAAATGCTGGACTATACTCAGAGATACAGTGCTTACCAGATGGTGAAGCTCTAAGGGAAATCACGCTTTATAACTGGGTACTGGGCTCCACTCTCACTTTACCCTGCAAGGACTACCTATCATCCTTGTTCTGGCTTCTATGACCTATTGTAATAGGACCAATAACAACATGATTTTAACTTACTACATTTTGTCAAAACTAGCATTATACAAGTATCATGTCAGAGTACATTATCTGATTCATAATGTGCTATTCTAATTATTTCACATTAATTTCAGAGTTCATAGTTGTTTTGATTTAAAGTGATACAGGAGACAAGCACAAAGTCCAGCTCTTTCATTTGGAGCATATCATTTACAGCATTAAGTCTTATAAGGAAATCCTGGACAGACACCATGACCTAGCACAGCTGACTTAGAGAAAGCAAAACATCAGTGGTTGAAGACGGAGCTGTGTTAGAGCACTTGCCTAGCACACACAAGGCCCTGGATTCATTCCCTAACACCATGAAAAAGAAAAAAGAGAAAAGTGAAGCAGCAGCCAAATATCTTTGTTCAAAACAGAATAATTTCTGACTGACCACCAAATCATTTTTCATTTAAGAGTAATGCTTTCAAAAAATTTGAGGATCAATCCCAGCAGGCAGCCTGAGAAACTTAGCAAAGCCCTAAGCAACTTAGCGAGATCCTGTCTCTAAATAAAATATTAAAAGAGCTGGACATGTGGCTGAATGATTAAGCACCCCTGGGTTCAATCCCTGGTACAAAAAAAAAAAAAATTGAGGATCAGAAAAAAATGAGCTGGGCGAATCCCAAGAAACCTCCTCCGAACTATGTTGTGCTCAAGTTGTGTCTTCACCAGCAGTGGGTAGGGTTCTCCTTTGGGGAGATGTCCACTCAAATAGACAGTATTGATGAAGGCTGTATGGCTTCATTCTTCCAAAGAATTGCCCAACTGACTGTCATGGATTCTCAGCCCCCAGTTGGCAGAAGCTGCAGGAACCAAAACATTGCCATTGATTGAAGAATAAAATAAAAATGGTTTGTGCCATGTGTTCTCACGCCCACTTTGTTAAGTACACATCTCACTTTTCCCCATGCCTTTCATGAGTAAGTGGACATTCATCGCTCAGGCTGGTCTTTGCTCATTAACTGGTGGTTCAAGGGGTCCCAGCCTGCATCAGAACCTGGTCTCAGGAGGTCTTCAGTCTAGTGTAGTGGTAGAAGTGAAGCTCAGGAGTCCATCCTGAGCTTGGCTCTGTCTGGCTTGGAAACTAGGAAGTTTCTGGGCATAACATTCTTATCTGCAAGCCAGAGATAAGAACAGTGCCCACTTGGGGGTTATTGACCCTCCTCCCACAGCTACTGTGAGGATGAAATGGACAACACAGGAACCGTCCTGCTGGTCAGGGCTCAGTACATGTGGACTGTTGTTTTTCTGATATGTTTTGTATGCAGTGTCAAAAAACAACCAAGACATCGAAGGGATCATCTTATCTGCTTCATGGGCATCAAAATGCTTTACCCATTGACAAAGTGAAAACAAAACAAAACAAAAACAAACAAACCTTAAAGGAACACAACCATCCATTGGCTCCAATCAGTTTCCCTAACACTCCTCATCCTATGACTTGTCATTCTTATTGAACAAATAATTCCCCTTATTCGGTATGCCCCCTTTCTGCCTATTGGAATTGCAACCATATTGCAAGATGCCCATGTAATCCTGCCTTCTCTATGAAGCCTTCTTTTTTTTTTAATTTTTTATTGTTGGTTGTTCAAAACATTACATAGTTCTTGATATATCATATTTCACACTTTGATTCAAGTGGGTTATGAACTCCCATTTTTACCCCATATACAGAGTGCAGAATCACATCAGTTACACATCCATTGATTTACATATTGCCAAACTAGTGTCTGTTGTGTTCTGCTGTCTATGAAGCCTTCTTGATTCCAACAGCCCCTGCCAGTCTCCCTTACCTGTCAGCTGGACAGATTGCCTATATCAGCCTTTCTCAACATTCTCTTGCTGCTGTGCATGAGATGATTATATTCATAAGTGCTGTATATTTACATACTTCTGGGGGTGTACAGAAATGCTGTTTTGTAGACAGGTGTGGCAGTCCATGCCCATAATCCCAGCTACTCAGGAGGTTGAGGCAGAAAGATTACAAGTTTGATGCCAGCCTGGATAATTTAGTGAGATACTGTCTTAAAATAATTTTTTTTAAAGGCCAGGGGTGTAGTGTAGTTGTAGAGTGTTGCCCAGCAAGCACAAGACCCTGGGTTCAATCCCTGGCACTGGAGAAAAAAAATATTTTTCAGCCCAAATTAACTAGGTATGGGGTATAGTATTTCTTGGAGCACTGCCTTTTTTTCTTCTAGTCAAGAGAGATCTCCTTGAATGGCATTATAGGGAGTCTTCAATCTGTGCTACTTCATTAAAAAAAGAAAAATGAATTTGTTGACAAACTTGGTAACTTTGTAATTTGTAACAAATGGCTTATAACAAGTCTCACAATGACAATTATATGCCCATAACATGGAGCTTGAAAACCACTGATCTATGTTTCTAATCTGAGCAGTTCTCATGGGCTTGTGTTATAACAGCTTTAAAAGTTAATTTTCAGTTGATTTTTGGGGACTTAAAAATGTGCTTTCCCATAAGCAATTAAATCAAAATTGGCAAAGTTCTCAGGACACCACACATGAATATTCTGCTGGACTAGGGTGCGAAATGCACCTCTAATATCAAAGAAAATATTAGTCATTTGCTTATTTGGGATTGGCTAACTTCACTTAGCATTATCTTCTCTAACTCTATCCATTTACCTGCAAATGCCATGATTTTATTCTCTTTTATTGCTGAGTAATATTCCATCGTGTATAGGAATAGATGAACTCTAGATAGGGCAGAGGGGTTGGAGGGGAAGGGAGGGGGCATGGGGTTAGAAATGATGGTGGAACATGATGATCATTATTATCCGAAGTACATGTATGAACACACGAATTGGTGTGAATACACTTTGTATACAACCAGAGATATGAAAAAATGTGCTTTATATGTGTAATAAGAATTGTAATTCATTCCACTGTCAAATATAAGTAAAAAAAATAAATAAAATAAACTTAAGTCTTCGGGAAAAAAAGAAAGAAAGAAAGAAATGCACCTCTGAGCAGTGGAACGTGGGCACAGCTCCAGGGAACTATCGCGGAGCTGTGTTGTCTGATTGACTAGGCAGCAAGAAGAGAAAAGTGTGTGCACATCGTGCTAGAGGGAGGGGATGGATTCAGGAGGGTACAGTAGATCAAGGCAACAAGGAGGTTCAGAAGGGAGAAAAGCAGAGTAAGGAGAGGAGGGCATACTTGAGCTTTGGTTATTTATAAATATATATGGTACTGGTTAAATTGTTACCTGTTCCATTCCTGTCTCCCTGGTTAAGAGGAAGACTTCATGAGCACAGATAGGGTGTGAAGTACTGTTATATTCCACTAAGGTATTTCATACAATACAGCTTTGTACACAACAGCTGCCAGTGGGTGTCAAATGATCAATGATAATGAGTGGCATCTCATTATGTTCCTTTTAATCCTGGGAAATTACCCTAATGCCTTTCAGCATATTTAAAGAAGACTTAATGTCATCCTGTGTGTAGGCCATGTTTTTGTTTGTGTTATTACTGTTTGAGTAACTATTTTTTAAGTATGATAGTTACTCTTAAAGCATGGCTTATCTTACTTGGACTTCCTATTTGATTTGTTCATTAACTGATGACAGATGGTATTTGTGTACTGCCGTGATAAACAGTACCCACTTGCTGGGAGCCATTATCCAAGTAGGTATGACAATTTCCTTGCCAGCGTACCCCATGTTGCTGACATGTTGCAGTGACATTGAATGTAGGTGACCTTGCTCAAGGACCAAGGCAGATTAGGGTGTTCCCGGTTTTAAGATAATCGTGTTTAGGGCGTTCCCAGTTTAGGTTCCAGGTTTAAGGTTTAAGATTATTCCTGCTGGGAATAGGGCGTATCCTGCTGCCTGAGTTCCCCTTGAGTTCTCACGGGATTTAGACAGTATATTTTGGAGATAGAAGCCCAGTGGAGGTGGATTTGGGCAGAGAACATGGATTTGGGCAGAGAACGTGGATTTCCCCAGAACGTGATTGTAGACGGCTGGTGTGAGTTCGGGAATAAAGAGTTGCTGTTTGAATCTACAAGCTGTGTGGTGGCTCGTGATTGTGTGCCCAGCCAGACTGCGGCATTTGTGCCCAGCCAGACTGCGGCATTTGGTGGCCCGTACGGGGAACTTCTGAAGCTTGGAGGTAAGTGAAATTGCTTGCCCCTGAGGAAGAGCGAAAGAATGGGTGACCAATTCAAAAAACAATGTGTTATTGTTTTGATTTATCTTGTTTTTGTTTCAAGCTGCCTATCCCTAGAAATTTCTCAGGCAAACTGGAAAAAATGGTTGACTAAAGGTTTGAAGTTTGTCGGCCCTGAGGAAGAGAAAAGTGATACAACGATTTTTTATTCCGTTTTTGTTTCATTCAGTTTCGGCTTTGTTTTGTGCTATCTTATTGGGTTGCGTTATCTTTATAGTAGATTAGAAATTAGTAAAAAACAAACCGAAAAGATGTTAAGTAAATTGTTAGAGGTTCAGACCATGGAGAAAGACATTTTAGATCAAACAAAAGAGAAGGTCTCTCGAGCTAGTCAGACAGAGGAAGAAAATTTAAAGGAAAAGGGGTTGTTAGGAAAAAGACCACAACAGGAGGCTGTTACTAACTCTGTTTTATCACAAGAGGGCGTAATTCAACCAACAGCCCCACCGATGGAGACAGCTGAGTGGCCCTCAAACCCCGTAGTTGATAAATGGGATCCTGAGACAGGACCTCAAAGATTAGCATGCCCTGTACTTGAACAGGCAGAAGGGCAGCGAATTCACCGTGCTTTAGATTTTAAAACAGTGAAGCAGTTAAAGGAGGCTGTAACAACCTATGGCCCCCAAGCTCCCTTCACGGTAAGCATGGTCGAGTCCATTACTAACTTGGACATGACGCCAGCAGATTGGGCTAGCATGTGTAAATCTGTACTAAATGGAGGACAATATTTGTTATGGAAGGTTGCCAATGAGGAATTTTGCGCGGAGACAGCTAGGCGAAATGCAGCAGCCGGTTACCCTCAAAGAAATCTAGATATGTTGTTAGGAAAAGGACCTTATGAGGGTCAACGGCAACAAATTGAATATGATCCTGCTATATATGCACAAATTGCTGCAGACGCAGTTAGGGCATGGAAGACTTTACAAGGACATGGAGATTTACAAGGTCAGCTATCTAAGGTAATACAGAGAGCTAATGAACCTTACGCTGACTTTGTAGATAGGCTAATTCAAACGGCTGCCAAAATTTTTGGGGATACAGAACAAGCAATGCCATTAATAAAACAACTGGCTTATGACCAAGCAAATCGTTGCTGCAGAGAGGTTATTAGACCATGGAGACATGAAGATTTAAACACATATATTAAATTATGTAGAGATATTAATGAACAAGGGCAAGTCTTGGCAGCTGCAGTACAACAGGCTTTAGATGCCAGGCCAAAAACATGCTATGATTGTGAACAAACAGGACATTTTAAAAGGAATTGCCCCATAGGAGGAGGGTTTAACAAAAGTAGGTATCAAAGGAATAGAATACCGGGTATTTGCCCACGATGCCGTAGAGGGAGACATTGGGCTAATGAATGCCGTTCTCAAACCACCATAGAAGGCACTCCCTTATCAAAAAACGGACAAAGACCAGGTATTTATCCACGATATCGTGGAGAAAGGCATCAGGCTCCATTGCCAAAAAACAGACAGGGGGGCCCAATGCTCCGGGGCCCACAACCACAAATATACGGGGCAGTGGAGGATCCCAGCAACACCATCAGGGTAGTGCCCAGGACACATTGTCCATTAAATCCCTCATCAGACAAACCTGAGGGAGCGCAGGGTTGGACATCTGTGCCTCTGCCAGAGCAGTATTAACTCCAGAGATGGGAGTTCAAATCATTCCCACAGGAGTAAAAGGACCTCTTCCCCAAGGAACAGTAGGCTTATTATTGGGACGTAGTTCATCTACATTAAAAGGACTTATGATAAGTCCTGGGGTAATTGATCCCGATTATGTAGGTGAAATAAAAATTATAGCTAGTTCTCCAAGAGGTATATCAGTAATTTCACCTGGAGATAGAATAGCACAGTTGTTAATAATACCCAGCCTACATAATAAATTTCCTAGTCATAGTGTAGAAAGAGGTTCCAGGGGATTAGGCTCCACAGGTGTAGATTGGGCTATGTTGTCTTTAAATTTAGATTCTCGCCCAATGCTAAAACTAAATATTCAAGGTCATGAGTTTAATGGGCTACTGGACACAGGAGCTGACCTTAGCATCATATCTCGTCAAGAATGGCCAAAACATTGGCCATTACAACAAGCCACTCAAACGCTTCGAGGCCTAGGAGTGGCGACTAATCCCCATAGAAGTGCAAAGGTATTAGATTGGAAGGATCCTGAAGGATGTGAAGGAACTATACAGCCATATGTATTGGATCATCTTCCTATAAATTTATGGGGACGAGATGTCCTAGATCAATTAGGTTTGACGTTAACAAATAACATCAATCCTAATGCGCCCACTACTAGGGCTAGACAAGGCTTTAGGAAAGAAAAAAGATTAGGAAAACAAGGGCAAGGTATAGCAGCACCAGTACAAATAGATCAAGGAACAGACAGACATGGGTTGGATTTTCAGAAAGGGCCACTGAGACAATCAAAATTACTTGGAAATCAGAAAGACCAGTGTGGGTTCCTCAGTGGCCCCTGACTAAAGAAAAGATACAAGTAGCCCATGATCTGGTCAAACAACAATTAGTGGAAGGACATATACAACCTTCCATATCTCCCCATAATACTCCCATTTTTGTCATCAAAAAGAAATCTGGTAAATGGAGATTATTGCAAGATTTAAGAGCCATTAATAATGAGATGGTTGTTATGGGACCTGCTCAATCAGGGATTCCTCAATTGTCTGCTTTGCCAAAAACTTGGCATGTTTTAGCTATAGATATTAAAGATTGTTTTTTTTCAATTCCAATTCATCCCGAGGATAGTCCACGTTTTGCATTTACTATCCCTGCATTAAATCATGAAGGTCCTGATCAGAGATATGAATGGAAAGTACTCCCTCAAGGGATGGCTAACAGTCCAACTATGTGTCAAATATATGTTAACAAAGCAATCCAGCCACTTAGAAATCAAAATCCTGAACTACAAATATTTCACTATATGGATGATGTATTATTGGCACATAAAGATAAAAACATATTGCTGGAATGTTATGCCACACTTACAAACTTATTAAAAAATTATAATCTAGAGATAGCAATAGATAAAGTACAATTAAATTTTCCAATTAATTATTTAGGAGTTCTATTATCCTCAACCATGGTCCGTCCACCAAAAATTCAAATACGAGTAGATCAACTCAAATCACTTAACAACTTTCAAAAGTTATTGGGAGACATAAATTGGATAAGGCCTTATTTAGGTATACCAACAGGAGAATTGGGACCTTTATTTGATATTCTAAAAGGTCCATCAGATCCAAATTCACCCCGCATGTTAACTCCTAAAGCAAGAAAGGCATTAAAAATTATTGAAACATATATGGAAAACATACATTTGGATAG
This sequence comes from Marmota monax, assembly GCF_021218885.2. NCBI lineage: Eukaryota > Metazoa > Chordata > Mammalia > Rodentia > Sciuridae > Marmota > Marmota monax. Next base: position 2,204,824 of record NW_026695217.1, on the reverse strand, counting down.
AATTGATATAAGTTTGCCTTTATTATTTATTGTACTACCAACAAAAAATATTCCTACAGGAGTATTTTGGCAAGAAGGTCCATTATTGTGGATACATTTATCTTATTCTCCTAACACTATTCTTACGAGGTATCCTGAGGCTGTAGGACAATTAATACTCAAAGGAATAAAAGCAGCGAAGGGAGTGTTTGGAATTTCTCCCAATAAAATTATTACTCCATATACTATGGATCAAATTGATGAGTTAGCTAATGAGTTAAATACTTGGGCAATAATCATGTGTAAATCTAATGTTTCACTTGATAATCATTTACCATCTAATCCTTTGTTGTCTTTTTGGTTTAAGCATCCTGTAGTTTTTCCTAAAATGACAAGAAAAACACCTATCATGAATGCTCCAAATATATTCACTGATGGGTCAAATAATGGTACAGCAGCAGTAGTTACCCCTGATCAAACTTTTACATTTTTAGTACCCAAACAATCAGCTCAAAAGGTAGAGCTTAATGCAGTTTTACAAGCTTTTTTGATGTTTAAAGATTCTGTATTTAATTTATTTTCTGATAGTCAGTATGTAGTTAATGCTATAGTATCTCTTGAAGATGCTGGTAGGATTTCCCCTTCTTCTACTGTTTTCTCTTTGTTTTCCACTATACAAAGTCTAATCTGGGACAGAAAAGATCCATTCTTTATAGGACATATTAGGGCACATACAGGATTGCCTGGAGCCCTTAGTTTAGGCAATGATTTAGCAGATAAAACTACACATGACATACATATTTTCTCTACATTTGAAGAAGCTACAAATTTTCATAAAAGGTTTCATGTTAATGCTAATACTTTACAAAAGCATTTTAAAATAACCAAGGAACAAGCCAGACATATAATAAAACAATGTCAAAATTGTGTGACATTTTTACCACAAGTTAATCTTGGAGTCAATCCTAGAGGACTGATACCTAACCATATTTGGCAGATGGACGTCACACACTTGCCAGAATTTGGAAAATTAAAATATTTACACGTTACAGTTGATACTTCTTCTGGATTTTTGATGGGCTCCCTTCATGCCGGAGAAAAAACTAAAGATGTTATAGCTCATTGCTTACAAAATTTTGCCACTATGGGCGTTCCTAAACAGTTAAAAACTGATAATGGTCCTGGCTATACCTCTACCTCTTTTAAACAATTTTGCTCATCATTTGGTATTACTCATATAACAGGAATCCCATACAATCCACAGGGACAAGGCATAGTTGAAAGAGCTCATCAAACTATTAAAACATACTTATTAAAGCAAAAAGAGGGAATTGGAAGGGGGTATATATCCCCCAAAGATAAACTTAAAATAACGCTTTTTACTCTAAACTTTTTAAATTTGGATTCATCAGGACTTAGTGCTGCGGAAAGGCATATGTATCCAAAAAATGTACATAAGCCTAAAGTACTTTGGAAAGATATTCTAACAGGACAATGGAAAGGTCCTGACCCAGTGATTGTCTGGAGTTGGGGGTCTGTTTGTGTTTTTCCACAGGGAGAACAGCAGCCCATTTGGATTCCAGAGAGATTAACTAAAACAGTTTCTACAGATCGAAAAGAAGATGATTTGACTCAAATCCATAACAGCTGATATCCAGAACTCCAGCTTGGCCATTCTTACATCTGCGACAGTGATTAACCAGGATGCTTTTTTCAATAGCTATTTTATTATTGCATTTTTCCACATCATAAGGTTCTATTTTTATTTTTTGAGCTCATACAAACCTAGGTTAATGTTTTTCTGATCAGTTTTATTTTTTGACTGTGGAGTTTTTAAACATTGCAATGGAGATTTCACCTAGGTAAAGCTACAAGGCCTTTACTATTTTCTTATGTGTTGTACATTTGTGTACACTCTTGTGTTTTGTGTTGTATGTCTGTATGTGCGTATGTCCATATTTCTTATATGAGGAGCGCTCATGAAAAAATGGATCCGAATTATTATTATTTTTTTTATTCACGTGATTTAAATGGTTTAATTTAAATTATGTAAACAGCTGTTAAGGATTGTTTTTAAAGGTGGTTAACAGATCTGTTTGTTTACTAATTTAAATTAGGTAAAAAGCTGTTAAGGATTGTTTTTAAAGTAGGTTAACAGATCTGTTTGTTTACTTTCACCTTTCCTTTTCATTATATTTAATAATTCTTTTCAGGATAATGTCTCTTTAGCATCATTGCCAGAATTCCTATCTCCATCCCAGTGCCGGTGAAGAACTCAATAAGTAATGCTCAAAGAGTCAACTTACTTTGGGAGGAAACGGATTTTGGGAGGAAATGGACATATTGATAGATTCCTCTGCTTTGAACTGCTTGCAGAACTTGCCTGGACTATGTAACTATCGTTTGGTGCAGCGAATTGTGGTAATGCTGGCATATCTTTGCTGATGGTGTCACCAGTGATGCAATTTTTCCCAAGGAGCCGTCAATTGGCTTGGTGTCGTGGCATTTCTGTATCCTCCTCCCTTCTGCTAGTGATGGTCTAAAATTTGGGGGCAAATGGCTTATGCTGGACCGGTAGTCAGTGACGGGTATGATCCAATTGCAGTGGTATCAACCTAAGACAGGAGGCTGACGCCTAAAGGTCAGTTTTCCGATGACGGGTAAGAACCATATGTTGAATTGGACAACCTACCAGGCACGGTCCATAAGCCACATTAACCTCACTCCCCCACTGGCACCAAGGCCAAATTTGGGGGCCAACAGAGGTGAGGCAAAGAACCTCACCCCCCCACTGGTGCATAGACCTATCCACAAGTATGGCTGTATGCTGGACCGGTAGTCAGTGACGGGTATGATTCAATTGCAGTGGTATCAACCTAAGACAGGAGGCTGACGCCTAAAGGTCAGTTTTTCCCATGACGGGTAAGAACCATATGTTGAATTGGACAATCTACCAGGCACGGTCCTTAAGCCACATTGCTTGTTGTTTAATTAATCAGAAGGGGGGAGATGCTGGGAGCCATTATCCAAGTAGGTATGACAATTTCCTTGCCAGCGTACCCCATGTTGCTGACATGTTGCAGTGACATTGAATGTAGGTGACCTTGCTCAAGGACCAAGGCAGATTAGGGTGTTCCCGGTTTTAAGATAATCGTGTTTAGGGCGTTCCCAGTTTAGGTTCCAGGTTTAAGGTTTAAGATTATTCCTGCTGGGAATAGGGCGTATCCTGCTGCCTGAGTTCCCCTTGAGTTCTCACGGGATTTAGACAGTATATTTTGGAGATAGAAGCCCAGTGGAGGTGGATTTGGGCAGAGAACATGGATTTGGGCAGAGAACGTGGATTTCCCCAGAACGTGATTGTAGACGGCTGGTGTGAGTTCGGGAATAAAGAGTTGCTGTTTGAATCTACAAGCTGTGTGGTGGCTCGTGATTGTGTGCCCAGCCAGACTGCGGCGCCCACTATTTGAGAACAAAGCTAAAATGATTCCTGAGACTTCTATGTGTTTGTACATCAGGTTCCTGCGGCTTCCCTAACAAAGTACCAAATGCCTGATGGCATGAGTAGCAGATTTGCACTGTCCACACCTGAAGAGGCTAGGCATCTAAAATCAAGGGCCAGCTCTCCAAGGGCTCCAGAGGACAGTCCCTTCTGCCTCTTTCAGTTTCTCATGTCCACCTGTAATCCCTCACATTACTTAGGTTTTGTTCCTGTCACTCGAGCCACAGGGCTGTTTCTGTCTCTGCCTGTGTTCTTCATATGGTTTTCCCTCTGTGTGTCCACCAAAAATTCCTTCCTAAATAATCTTTGGATAGTTTAGGAGAGTGTTTAAAAATATTTTTGGCACCTTCCATTGTATTCAGCATGAGACTGATCTGGGTTTCTAGCTGGCCCTGTGAAAGCAATGGAACTTCTTCATTTTAAAATTTGCTATTGTGTGGCACAGGAAAGAGGTGAAATTGCCTACATCTCTTAACCAAATGGTAAACCTGCACCTAGCATGTGTGCTAGTCAAAAGTACTCTAAGTCTTCTAATTTTTCAACCTCTTTTTATATTTTATTTTAAAAAATAATTTAGACTCCATTATATTTGCTCATGGAAATTTGGGTCAAAAGGGAGAAAAAGAACAAGTTGTGGGGGCTGAAATACTGGAAGCACCATCTGAGGGAGCCAGGGATAGGAGGTAGCAATTTATCTTTGCCTAAATATATCAAATCATCAAGTGTTATATGTCAGTTTTCTAGATTTACTGTTTAAAATTATTAAAATTTTGTACAATTCCACTTTTTCCACCTATCACTCATTCCAGTTCTTTTCCATTTTGAATATGTTTCAACTATTTTTACTGATATTGGCATGGGACTCTGCCATCAAAATTTTGAATATGAGAAAAACTTATTAAAATAAATCAAATCTGATTTGAATGAGTCCCAATGGAAAGTGAGCATTGAAGACTTACATCAACAGAGACAGACATAAGAAAAAAGGAAATAGGATATTCTAAAACACCATATAGGAATTATTCACTAGTGTTCCCTCATTGTGTTTGCTTAAGAGTTTGGAAATTTTACTTTGTCAGTTTTCAGAGATACTGATGTGTTTCTGAAGTTTTTCAATGAGTGAATATTTGTACAGAAGATTTGTATCTTTATTAGTCAGTATGGTTGGGAACCTGGAATGAATGAATAATAAGAGGGTTTGTTGCCTATCCCTTAATATAAAAGTTATATGTTCTAATTTTATAGTTGAAAAAAAAGTATTTTGATATTATTTTTTAAAATTTATTTATTCTAATTTGTTATACAGGATAGCAGAATGCATTTCAATTCATAGTACACATATTGAGCATAATTTTTCATTTCTCTGGTTGTACACAAAGTAGAGTCACACCATTTGTGGATATTATTTTTTATCTTACACAATTTTTGAATTATCCATTTGACACAAATTTACGTAGTATCTGTTTTAGATGCCAATGTGGTAGATAGTTTGAAAATAACTATTACTTCCCCCTTCATTGTATATCCTGTGACTAAATTTGGACAATGAATTGAAGCTGACCCATTTCATTATCAAACTCTTTCACTTTTCTTTAGCATGGCAAATGTCAACATTTGTTCGCTGGTTTCCTCAATGACCATCCTGAACAGAGCCCCTGCATACCTAAGATGGGTATCTCAGTCAACCTGGGCTTCTATAACAAAATACCATAGGCTGGATGCTTAAACATAGATTTGTTTTTCTAACAATTTTGAGATGGTAGTTTAAGGTCAGGGTACTAGCATAGTTGAGTTCTGGTGAGGGATCTCTTCCTGGCTTGCAGATGGCTGCCTTCTCTGCATCCACACATGACCTGCCCTTGGTTCATGTCCGAGGAGGAGTGAGGAGAGCAAGTTCTCTGGTTCTCTTCTTATAAAAGTACTAATCTCATCATGAGGGCCTCACCCTTATGACCTCTTCCAAACCTAATCACCTTCCAAAGATTCCCCCATCCCCAAATGTCATCACGTTGGGTGACAGGGCTTCAATGTGTATTTAAGGAGGACACAATTTACTCCATAGCAGTGGGCAAGAACCTTTAGAAAGAAATAACATGATGCTTATATTAGGATTTTTTTGTATCACAGCATAACTTAAACCATGCAGACTGATACATCCTGAATATTGATATTCTTTTAATATTAATAAATATTCTTTTAATAAATATTTTTTTAAATTCAAAAGCAATTGAAGTGAAGGCCCTTAGCTTACTAGTAATCTAAAAGTTGGTGGCAGGTTGGGATTAGAACTTTAAACCTTCTATACCTGGGAAACTGAAATTTCTGTAACATCATGCTTTCCTCAGACAGATCTTCATAATCAATTTTTAAACTTGTGACAATATTATCACATCACCAAATAATTTGTTCCAGGCTTTACCCTGAGGGTTAGACAGCACAATTAGCTACTTACCCAACTTCCATAAATACCAACAATTCCGATGTCTGTTGCAACATGAAAACTGTCTTTTCTTTTCTTGAATTTCTTTTGGGGATGGTGGGGATGCTAATCTAAAGAAACTCTGCCTATAGAAGTTAGGAATCATTTAGAAATCAATCAATCAAACATGAAGACACAGATTCCAATTATCACAAATCTTCTCTAAGAAAGAGGCTGCAAGATATTTAGTAAACTTAAAGGTCCTTTAGGATATTGCAAAATGGAAAGAATGGCATCAATGTGTTAGTATAATAGAGCGATTCATATGTTGGTGTTATAATTAACATATAGAAACACCCCCTATCAACAACTGCTGGCATGAGCAAGGGCAGAAGTTCATCAGCCCAGGAAGCAATGGTCCCACCTGAGTGTAAGAATGAAAACAGAGCATTCGCACAAAAGAAACCCTGCCTATGTATACATATGGTGCTTTAGCCAAACACCTATTTACAAATTATTTCCAAATATGACTCCACATGTAATCCACCGTGCACTGCCATTTGAATACCAAAAATTAATAACATCAAAGGTCAGGAACAAAGTGACTCCTTGAAAACAGCAAAACAGAAAGAGCAGCTTTGGAGTTCAGTGGCCTAGCATCAGTTAGTCCCCAGTGTGGTCTCAGCACACGGCTTAGCCTCTCCAAAGTCGTCGTTCTGACCTGCAGAACAGAGAGGACCATTCCTTTCTCGCTGAGCTATTGTGAGTAGTACCTGGCATGTAGAAAGATTTCCCTGTGTTGCAATTAAAAAGGTTCAATGAGAATTCAAGAGCAAATGGAAATTTAGGAGATATTATTGAAACTAAGCACTTAATAGGAAAATAGATAATACATGACAATATATAAATAAAAGTAATCTTTTGTACATTTACCAGGCATGTGACAAACACTTTACCTTTATTAGTTTCACTCCACACCAGCCTTATTCTGTAGGCATTATGGGTGAAGAAATAGAGGTTTAGTGGGATGAAAAATTTGTCCAGGATCACATGGGATCCAAACATGAAGCCCACACTATTAAATTATAAATCTGAAAAGAATGTTTGGTTGCTCCTTTTGAGGGTGGCTCTAATGTCATTCTAATGTGGAACTGCCTTCTACAAATGAGGGTACTTCCTGTGACTTTTGAATTCAAACCTGATCTGTTGCTACACTTAAGATTCTACAAGACTCTCAGAACTGGGCTGACAGACACTATAAATCTAGTGTTGTTATGAACAAAATCCACTTGCTAAGTAATGTCACTCTGATGAAATTTCCTTGCCTTGAGTTTTCAGTATCAAAGGAGATTGAAGATGAGGAAACCCTTGACGTCTTCATACTTCAGTGAGTTCTCTTGGCACCAATCACTTTGACACAGATAGACATTTGCACATGCAGATCTACATTGTGTGGGCTCCCCTGACCCTGCATCCAGGACTTGAGGCATCATCAATTTATGCCAGGAGGCCACAGGTCAAGAGTCAGAAGCAACACTGATGGGTGTTAGTGAGATGTTATCCTGCCTGCCTCCAGGGCCACTCAGCTGCAGTGTGTCTTCAGTATGTAACATGCAGGACTGGCAGTTGGCTTGCTGAGTGAAGACTCATCCGAGTAGACACTGTCTCACAGATCTCAAGTGTGCAGCCTCCAAACCCCAGGCCCTCAGCCTCTCTCAACACTTTTGGGGACCAAAGTCCAAGGAGCCCCAGGCCTGAGGCACCTTCCTGGGAGTGGTTCCAGGCTGTCCTTAGGTTGGAGGGCCAGTGTGTGTTTTTCTCCCTGTGGTCTGTTTTTTCTGACCTAATTTAGGGCTTTGCACGGCTGGTGTGACAGCACTGTGAGTTCTGTAAGAGGACTGAGGAGCACACAGATTCCGAGTGTTCCAGACCTGGCTGCACTGGGAATTCATTCAATCTAGCTGTCAATCAGTGGAGTCCCACAGTCACCAGGAGTGCTCAGGGCAATGCTGCTTGCTGTGAGGTACAGCAGAAAACACACAGTCCTTGCCCTTGAAGAGTCGGCTCCCTCTTTTGGAAATCAGATGTACCTGGGGGAACATCTAGATATTTCAGAGAAGCATGTGCTTTGTGCTGAACAAGCTGGCCAGAACACAGTTTCTAAGATCAGGGAAATGGCCTACAGACTCCCTGGAGCACTCCTAACACCTTCCACGACAGCACAGCTACCTATGGCTAATCCTTCTACAAAGGTTCCTTTTAGGCAAGAAGTTTAGTCCCATTTCCCTGGCACAGAGTCTACTGCAAGATGTACTTTTCATCAATCAGAATTACAGCAACAAGAAAGTAAAACAGAGGAGACCAATCCCACAAAATAAGGTCTGAAAAATAAAATAAGACTTTTTACCAGGGAGTGCTTGGGTAGGCAGATGCTTGGCAGGTCCCCTTGAGGGTGTCCTTCAGTATAGCTGAGCCTTCCCCCATCACAAGGCACCTCTCTGAGTTCTGCTACCTCCACATCTCCACGGTGTGGCACAGCTGTGGCAATTGGACTTCTGCTGAAGGTGGCTTTCAACACTTCTCAAACGAAGGACCTTGATAGCTTAGTTCTCTAGAGAAGGGAACCAGCAGTGTTCATGGTGAAACCTGTTCTCAGTAATCAGAGACACACACACACCTGCCTCAGGAAGTCACAGGCAGAGAGACAAATCACGAGCTGACAGGGAGGAATGGTGATTCTCCTTAACACGCAGGTGATGTAAGATGCTTGGTACCCCACCATTGGGTTATATCTCTGGCCCATGACGAATGCGATGTTTGTGCATTCACAGGCATCCTCTGCGGCTGAACAACTTGAAAACCGTTAGCTCTTCACAAATGGTCTTGTTTCCCATTCCCTCTTTTCTAGTCACACGGATAGACATGCAATAAGAAGGTGTTTTATGTATCTTCGTTTTATGTGCTAATTCTTATTCCTTGAAAAGCTAACAAATAACACAGGTTCTGCATAGCCAAATTTTACTAAACTTGACCTGTTTGCTGCAGGGAAGTATGCTAATCACTGAAATGACCAGTTTTGCAAAGGAGAGTTTAATCATGAGGCACCAAGCACAAGAAGTCTCAAATCCACCTCACAGAGGACAGAATTGGGGGACATTCATGGGATAAAGAAGCAAGGTAATTTTAGGCATGGGGGAAAATGACTCAAGGTGAATTGGTGGCTGGCACACGTGCAATCAATATTTGTGACTCTTCACAGCACGTATGTTCAGAAAATGGCTACACTACATGATCCTCAGGTAGAGTTTTAGGCTCCTGGTAGCAAAAAGTCATCCACTGGAGACTTGCAGAGGCCCAAGTGCAGAGTCAGAGTTTCAACAGAAGTGGCCTTCAAGTCCCTGAAAAGTAACCTAGGCAACCGTTATCATCATAACCCACACATCAGAGGTATTATCCACAGCAAAGCTAGTGGGAGATGAATGTGACCTCCAAGATTACTGATTTTTTTGTAAGTTAACTAAAAGCAAGTAACTGAAAGCAAGTAAAGCTACAGGGTTCATGCAGCTTTTCCCTGGGTTTCACAAGCATGCAAAGGAATGAATTTTTTGGCATCTGTGGAAACTAAGAATTCCTGATAAGAAATGTGGCCTTTAAAACTTTGACCCGGGGCTGGGGATGTGGCTCAAGCGGTAGCGCGCTCACCTGGCATGCGTGCAGCCCGGGTTCGAGCCTCAGCACCACATACAAAGATGTTGTGTCTGCCGAAAACTAAAAAATAAAAAAAAAAAATATTTAAAACTTTGACCCAAATAAAGTTTTTGAGTTAAATTTTATTAGTGAGTCATCACATGAGTGCCTTTCCTTCTGTGCCTGTGCTTTGCATACTTATCTTGCACAGCTGTCATAAACAACCCTTAGGAGAGGGGCCTTTTGTGAAAGAGAAAACCAGAACTCTAAGGAGTGAAGTGACCTGCTCTAGCTCACACCACTTGCAAACTGGAGCTGTAGCCAGAAGTCGGGCCCTATCACTCTTCACCACAGCTCAGGCTATTTAAAAATAATAAGTTGTTCAGAAAGATAATTTCAAGTTCTCAGGAAAATAGTAAAAATAGCAATATGTATTCATTTTTCAATGTCAGGGTTTATAAGAATCCTCTCACACTTATTTTCTGACTTGAATATTAACATACTTTCTTTTCATCAGTTACTTTATTTATTATTATTATTTTTTTTGGGGGGGTAACCAGGGATTGAACTCAAGGACACTCGACCACTGAGCCACATCCCCAGCCCTATTTTGTATTTTATTTAGAGACAGAGACTTACTGAGTTGCTTAGTGCCTCACTATTGCTGAGGCTGGCATTGAACTTGCGATCCTCCCATCTCAGCCACCCTAGCTGCTGGAATTACAGGCGTCCACCACTACGTTCAGCTAGTTACTTTCTTTTAAGGGGTGATTCTTCTATATGAACAAGTAGTCTTCAACTGTACTGCATAAAACCAAGAAAATCACATATATTGGTATCTAATATTGTTATCATGAAAAAACTTCTGTCCCCTATACCTACTATTTATACAGATGTTTGTGTTTAACTGAAAAGACATGGGGCCTTAGCTGGGTCTAGTCCTGTTGGCCATTTAAGTCTGTGTGACTTTGGATAAGAAGCAAACATCTAATCTTAATACCACATAGAAGACTGTTGGGAGAATTTTTGGAATACTAAAAAGTAAAGCATTTTGTAAACATTAACATGCCTCACAAATCTAAGATATCTTCCAATTATTGCCTGGAGTTAAGAACTAAAGGATTGATTGGTCTTATCTAAATACCAGAATAAAAAAAAAAGGAGCTGGCTATAGGAAAAGTGGAAAAGATCAAGGGAACAAGGAGAACCTGGAAAAAAAAAAAAAGCAATGAGTAATTAGTTTTGCTAATCTGAGAAATGGTGGCCAGGACTATCCAGTGATTTAGAAAATGACTGTAGTCAGTGAATTGTTTTTCTTTTTTAAATCCTGACTCCACTCTTTTTTTTTTTTTTTAATTTTATTATTTTTTAGTTGTAGTTGGACACAATACCTTTATTTTATTCATTTTTATGTGGTGCTGAGGATCAAAGCCAGGGCCTCACACATGCCAGGCAAGCACTCTACTGCTGAGCCATAACCCCAGCCCCAGTCAGTGAATTTTTTAAACATTTTTTTTTTTATTTGTTTTGTGAGTCAGTGAATTTTAATGATCTTGGAGGCTTCCTTTAGAAATACCACAAAGACATACGAGGCAAGCTTATATAACTTGCTGATGACACAAAAATGAGCAGTATATTGGGCTGGGGTTGTGACTCAGTGGTAGAGTGCTTGCCTTGCATGCGTGAGGCACTGGGTTTGATCCTCAGCACCACCTAAAAATAAACAAACAAAATAAAGGCATTCTGTCCATCTACAACTACAAAAAAAAAAAAAAAGCACTGGATTTATTAAAAACAAAAAACGAGCAGTATAGTTAAATGACAAAACTGATTAAAGACGATTTTCCATATTGAAATGTCATGAATTTATGAGAGACATTATCATGTAAGAACAAGAGAACTTGTTCAAAGAGTCCAGAAGTGAGGGGGAATGACTGATTGAGAAACAGTATGGTAAGCAGGTAAGTTGCTTAGGTTCAAACCCAACTCTACTGCCCATTAGCTGTACAACCATGTGCTGGTTACCAGCCTTGTCGTGCCTTGGATTGCTCACCCACCTCATATGGCTGTTGTAGGAATTAAATGAGTTAATCTGGGATCAACTGATTTGAACAGTGCTTTATTCAGGATTAGCCCTGCTTAAGGGATGTAGCCCTGGCTTACCTGGGAATCATCCTACCATGAATGGAAATTACCATGGTAAGTGTCCAAGTGCTCCTTCCTTATCTAATTTCTCCTCTATTGGCCTCAAGAGGCCCTCAACTGTCCCCTTGGTTCTCCTGTGCACTATTGCTCCTCCCCTGTATCAAGCTTCTCCTCTCTTTCCCTGTTCTTTCCATTTCCTGACTTCACCTTTGCCCCTGCATGCCTTATCCACTATCCGGTGTTCCTTGGTCTGCCCAGCTCCTGGCTTTGTGCCCAGTCTGGCGCAGTCTCAGTGGAAGTCTGGCTGTGGGCTGCCCTCTCTAACAGCACGGTGGGGGTGGGTTTATTTATAAAAAACAGATGGTGGTGAGTTTTGATTTTCAGATATGCTGACTTTGACATATTTGGAATCATAAAAGTAGGAATTTCACAACTGATTGAACACATTAGTCTGCAATTGTGACAGGATCAGGCTGGAAAAATCGTTTCCTGGAGGCATCCGCGTGGAGGCTATCTGAGAAGGTAACCGCTTAGAAAAAGAGATTCTGGAGAGGACGAGCTCAGGGTGGAGGACAGGCTGGAGGAGTACCCACCGTTAGCGGGAGGCAGTCGGAGGTGGTCAGCAGGGGCCGAGTTTTAGACCTTAGAGGAGACGGGCATAACAGATGCACAGGAATAGAGGAGTGTTTGAAGGAGATGCAAAGAAGGGAAAGAGATGCCCGAGAAAAGGCCACTAATAGGTGGGTCAGGGGAACGTGGACGGTTCTGTCTCCACCGGGAGTAGACGCAACACGGCAAGGCTCGGATGAAAACAGGTGGCCGAGCTGAACCCGCAGGCGAGAGGGCAGGAAGAAGGCCGGAGGACCAGTCGGCCGCAGGCACCCATTCCCCGGAGGGCCCCGGGTACTGGTTAGGTACTTGGTGCCTCTGGCCCGGGCCTGGGCAGGGCCTCTGCAGCGCACCTGGCCGAGGGCAGCACGCGCTGACAGCGGGACACCACGCACCGTCGCTTCCTGCCACTGAGTCAGGCAGCCTCGACCACTGCGACACCCAAAGCGGGGCTCAGGTTGAGACTCACCTTACCTAGCAAGGAGCAACTTTCCTGACCCCTCAAACCCGACGGTGCTGTCCCCCGCCGCCCCAGTTCAACTGGCCCCCACCCCTCGGCGGCGTACCTCCGGGCCGCGAGGAGGTGCTGTGAGACGCGAGCGTGCCGTGGGGAACGCGGGCGGTGCCCGGCGGAGACTCCGGAAGTGACGCTACTACTGAGTCGGCGGCGGAAATGCAATGCGCAGCCGGTGGCAGTAGTCCCGCCCACCCTTGATAGCGGAAGTCCGGTCCATCTGGCGGAGTCTCCTCGTGCAACCTACCGCCAGCATGGCGCACTACAACTTCAAGAAGATTACGGTGGTGCCGTCCGCCAAGGTAGGCGCCGAGGGAGAGGCTCCCCATATCTTGCCCTTTTCCTTGAATAGGTCGTGCGGAGGGCCCAAGACTGTAGCCCTGGGGCCTGGAGAGGGGCGTGTTGTGCCCTGTCGTCCCCCGGTGTTGGGCCTCGCTTCCAGGCAGGCCTCGTCCTCTGGCCATCAGGAACCCCCAGACAGCGGCCTCACTGCCTGAGTCCGAGCCCTCCGCCCCCAGGCCAGGGGTTCCCCGGAGACCAGGGTCCCTGCGAGAGCAGGTGATCCCGGAGGGACTGCCCAGGGGGTGGGTGGTGGCGAGCGGTGAGGAGACGCCCCAGTCGTGGGCCTCCCGCGCAGGAGGCCGTGGTTCATTGCTGTCATGGTTTACGACTTCTTAGTTTTAGGTCTTTCTTCTTCCGTCGGATTGGGAAACGCAGTTGTTTCAGTCGCAGCAGGGTAAACGTTTCTATAGCGTTATTCGGAGGTAGCAAGAGGCAGCCCCCAAAATGTTGAATATTGAGAATGTTCAGTCAGGTTTTTCCGTGGACCTGCGGTGTGGGTTGTGATGGCGAAAGCGCTTATCAGGAAACACGTGTTTGTCGGGCAATCCGTGGGGCACTGCACAGAGCCAATGCAGAGGATGAGTTGCTCTCGTTGAACGTGGTGCACTGTGAATATAGACAGTGTTCTTCCTTTTATTCAAGCGCCAAAGGTGGAATGAGATTGCCTTGGAAAGCTTCTCCAAAAGCTAGTATTTTACGTTCCTAGCATAATATTAGTAGTCATTAAATTTTTTTTTTTTTTGTAGATGGACAGGATGACTTTATTTTTATGTGTTGCTGAGGGTCGAACCCAGTGCCTCACATGCGCTGAGCAAGGACTATACCACTGAGCCACAACCCCAGCCTGAATTAGTACATTTTTACCTACAATCATTCTGGTACAGCTCTCTCTAGATTGTACTATCTGGAAAAAAAAAATCGTTTGTAGGAGTCATGTTTTGTTTGTATTTTTGGCCCTTATGATATTTTCTCATCCATCTGTCAAGTTTGTTGAAGTAATTTGCAGAGTTTTATCTGAAATACAGCTCTTCGGATAATATGAACTTTGTTCATATAAAGACTCATGGAGAACTTTAAAATATATTAATACAATTTCTATCTTCTATTGTCTTGAGTGATATCTGTATTTCTAGAGAACAGATGAATTTGCTTATGTCTAAAAGATGACAACAATTTTCCTTTGGTGATTGGAAGTGAAAAAGGAATCACAGTAGGAAAGTATGGGGACACAGTTCATTGTAGTATCTACTGAGTGAGTGATGTTTGTGCAAGGGATTGTGGGTACAAAATACATAAGATATCATTGTGGAAGTTATCTAGAGGTGTAAAAGAAGCACTTATAACCACACTAGAAATAACAGAATTGTTATAACAAAGAAATATATAGTATATACACTTGGCTTCTTGGTTATCTGTGGGTTCCACATCTGGATTAACCAGCTGAAGATAGAAAATACTTTGCTAAAAAAAATGCATATGTACTGAACACATACAATGGGAGAGTTGGGAAACTTCATGTATTTAGTACCTAACCCTTTATGGGTCCTTTTGGGGAGAATAGAGATCCCATGTGTAGTAACAAAAGATGTGAACATTCATGCCTTTCATAAAATTGAAAGACAGTATTGCGATCACTGTTTGTTTTCTCTGTCACTGGATCCTGAGTTCCTAGAAGGAAGGATCAATGTCTTGTTCATTATTTTATCTTCAGCACTGAAGTATTTCTGTCATTCCAGGATAAAAAATGATCAGTGTTGTTGAATTAATGAAAGTGTTGAGGAGAAATCAAGTAGTTTTTTTATGGCTATGTATATGATTGAAGAAGTAGGGGGATAGATTCCTTATTAAAGAGAAGCAGAAGCTAGTTGCACTGGGGAATGCATTGCAAACACTTTTTTTTTTTATATCCTCTAATGGTCACTTACGTGCTTATGGGAAATTACAAACAGTGGGTTTAATTTACCCACTATTTTATGTCCTTTTAAAAGTCAAAGCTATGCTTATGGAAATTGCAAGATTTTTTTTCTTTGTTTTTCAGATTTATGTTTTAATTGTCTGACTATAGTTTCAAATATTTTTAGGTATGGGGCAAAATTTATTTCAGCAGCTATTCAGTGTTCCTTAAGGGCCAGGAACCATACAGATGAAAAAAGTTGTATATTAAAAATTTAGTTAGAAAAAATACTAGTAATTTAAAATATGTAGTACAGTTAGGTATTAGTGTTTTAAGAAGATTTCGAACAAGTGGATGAAAGGTAGATGTTGAATTGTGTCTTTATTTTCTTTAATTGCAGGACTTTATCGACCTGACATTATCGAAGACTCAACGAAAGACTCCAACAGTGATTCATAAACATTACCAAATTCATCGCATTAGACATTTTTATATGAGAAAAGTCAAATTTACTCAGCAGAATTACCATGACAGACTCTCACAGATTGTAACAGATTTTCCCAAATTGGATGTAAGTGATTCTAGGAGTTGTGTATGGTCATATAAATGTGGGCCTTCAGAGAATCACCATTTAGCCAGTTTGATATAGTCATTTGACAGAAAAACAGAAAATAATTGATATGCTAGCATTAAAGCTGGGAACAGGATCTGTTTTTTGTTTTGTTTTTTATTTTTAGTGTTTTTCCTCAACCAGATTCCATCCAGTGAGGCCCAAAGCTATCTTACCTGACTTTCTTTGAAACCTGTAGGCTTGCAGGGACCAACCCAAACTAGATAAAAGCTGTGGTTATAAACTCTATAGCTCAGGATTCTCTGATGGGCTCACTAGGACACACTGGCATGTCTGAGCTTTGTCTTCTCCCTCTGGCTGGGGCTTTTTCCTCTTGGCTCGATGAGGGTCAATGGGCTGAGATCCACCACTGTGATCTTGTTACTTTATCAGCGGATGATGGTCATTTCAGCACTTATAGTTTTCTTCACTATCAAGAAGAGATGGCAGAGGGAGTTGTGATTCCTGCATTAAGCTAAAGAAGCTGAGTGATTGCCTTACTCCTCAGCATACTGTAGTTTACTAAGTATATTTCTATACTTAGCTATAGAGATATGAGTAGAAACTGCTTGACAGAACCTAATAGCAAAATTTGTGAGTGGCTGTGTAGAATCACAGAGTTGCAAGGTTATTTGAGGTTGTGAAGGATCTGGGTATCAGAACAGTCTTAAAGCCTAAATTGGTCATTGCTGCAAAGTGGTCCTGGAGTATAGGTGAGACAGAGACAAAAGGTGGGTTTACGTGAAATGTTTTTCTTTCATATTTAAAAAATAAATATACAGAAGTGTTTAAAATATGAATTAAAAAATTCCTGTAAAAGACAGGCACTTATTTTGTCTCTCTAGAACTTGACACAGGTGCTCAGTGGATATTGAATGAGTGAATGATTTACTGGGGGAGGTCAAGTACTGGAGATTACCCAAGGATGAAAAAAGAGATTAAGAATGATATTATTGGGGCTGGGGCTGTAGCTCAGCAGGCAGAGTGCTTGCCTAGCACATGTGAGGCATGGGTTCCATCTTCAGCACCACATAAAAACAAATAAAATAAAGGCATGTTGTCCATCTACAACTACAAAAAATTTGAAGAAAAAAAAATGAGATTATTACCAGGCATAGTGGCACTTGCCTGTAATCCCAGTGGCCTGGGAGGCTGAGGCAGGAGGATCGAGAATTCAAATCCAGACTCAGCAACTTAGTGAGGCCCTAAAAGCAACTCAGTGAGACCCTGTCTCTAAATAAAATTGGGGATGTGGCTCAGTGGTTAAGTGTCCCTGGGTTCAATCCCCAGTATCCAAAAAAAAATTATTCTAAACTAACTTGATATTAGGAAGCACCTGATTTAGCAAACAATTTATTTTTATTTTAATGTAATTACCATCACATTCATTTGATTCTTTGTAACAATTCTTATCTTTTCTTCCTCTTCACTTTTTTTTTATACATTAGAGATGGAAGAGTTCAACTACATGAACATTGTATTACTGCTACCTAGTAACAGTCTCTCTACTCTGAAATTGTTCTCAGATAATTGACTATAGTCAGTCACTCATTGGACACTTACTGTGTCAGGTACGGTTCTGAGCACTAGGAATACAGCAGTAATAAAGTCCCTGTCTTCATTTCAGTGGGTGAAAGAGTGGTAAATCAAAGGTACATAGTATGTCAGATAAAAGAAATGTAGCCAGGTTAGGGGAGTCAGAAGTGTCTGCAGGGAGGTGGAGCAGTCACCAGAAGTGAGTGAGCCCTGTAGGCCAAGAAACAACAAATGCAAAGGCTGTGAAGTGGAGGAGACCCAGCGGGTGGGGCAGAGTTTGTGAGGGAGAACTGGAACAGGAAAGGGAGGGGCCTGGCAGTGTGAGTAGGTCTTCGAATTCTATCCTTAAAGAAGAATTTAGAGGGTTTTGGGGATACCTAGCCATTAGGAGGTCAATGCAGTGATTAGGATGTGTGATTTTAAAATCATGGCAACTTAGATAATTGGGATAGTGGAAAGCTGTTGAGAAGTGATTGGCTTCAGGATTATTCAGAAGCAGAACTAAAAGGATATGCTCATAGATTTGATACAGGGTTGAGAGAAAGAATTGGGAAGACTTCAGGGTTCTCCACCTTGGATGTCAAGTCTTGCTTTTCAACACACTGAGGAAGACTAAGAGGAGCAGGTCCAGGCTGTACATGCTATCTTGAGATGTGTGTGAAATATCTGAGTAGAAATGCCAAAGCCATGTAGAAACAGATTTGTTTCATAACGTAGGTACGTACTGGGGATTGAACTCAGAGGCGCTTTACCACTGAGGTACATCCCTAGTCCTTTTATATTTTTTAATTTTGAGACAGGGTCTCACTAAGCCTCGAACTTGGTATCCTCTTGCCTCAGCCTTATGAGTTGAATCCAAGGGTGCTTTCTGAGCACCCCATTCCGGCATTTGCCAAGAAGGGAACAACAAAATGGAGCAAGAGGCAGAAGGATTGTGGGATTGAGGAATTTTTAGTTTTTTAAAAGATATGGTCCCAGCTGCTCAGGAGGCTGAGATAGGAGGTTCTTGAGTTCAAAACTAGCCTCACCAAAAGCGAGGTGCTAAGCAACTCAGTGAGACCCTGCCTTGGGCTGGGGATGTGGCTCAAGCGGTAGCGCGACCGTCTGGCATGCGCGCGACCGTCTGGCATGCGCGCGACCGTCTGGCATGCGCGCGACCGTCTGGCATGCGCGCGACCGTCTGGCATGCGCGCGACCGTCTGGCATGCGCGCGACCGTCTGGCATGCGCGCGACCGTCTGGCATGCGCGCGACCGTCTGGCATGCGCGCGACCGTCTGGCATGCGCGCGACCGTCTGGCATGCGCGCGACCGTCTGGCATGCGCGCGACCGTCTGGCATGCGCGGCCTGGGTTCGATCCTCAGCACCATATACCAACAAAGATGTTGTGTCTGCCGAAAACTAAGAAATAAAATATTAAAATTCTCTCTCTAAAAAAAAAAAGACCCTGCCTGTATTTAAAATACAAAATAGGGCTGGGGATATGGCTCAGTGGTCAAGTGCCCCTGCATTCAATCCCTGCACGCCCTCCACCGCCCCCCCCCAAAAAAAAAAAAAAAAGATTTGGCAGCTAGCAGCACACCTGACCAGTAAATAGTCAGGTGGAGGAAAGAATTTCTGGAGCTTAAGTTCCTGAGTAGCAGGAGAGGGTAGGATCTGGTGCATATGGGGAGGGCTGTCCTTGGCTAGAAGGAAGGTTAGGGTGTAGATAGTTGCTGTCTCTCTTCTGATTGCTTCTGCTTCCAGTTTTTTCCCCCTTCTTGGCACTGGGAATGGATCACTCCCCTATCCCCTCACACATGCTAGGTGAACACTCTACCACTGAGCTATATATCCTCAGCCTTTTTTTGAGATAGGGTCTCACTAAGATGCCAACACTGGCCTTAAACTTATAATCTTCCTGCCTCAACCCTCCAAGTATCTGGGAGTACAGGCACACATCACCATGCCCAGCTTCTTCTGCTCTTAAGAAGACTAAATTGAAAGGGTCATTGGTTAGGAGAGGGGTCTGGAGAGAAGCTTGGGTTTAAATAGAGAGGAAAAGGAAATTATTCTTCACGTGTTGTTTAAATGTAAGGATGTGAAACTATTGAACCAACACAACTGGTCTTTTTTGTTTGTTTTAGGATATCCATCCATTTTATGCTGATTTGATGAATATTCTGTATGACAAGGATCATTACAAGTTGGCTCTAGGACAGATTAATATTGCCAAAAATTTAGTGGACAAGTAAGGTATTTTCTTAAAATAGTGTCTTTTAAGTTATTGTCAAAAGTGATAAAAACAGGCTTACATATTTTTTTATTTTTAAAGTGTTGCTAAAGATTATGTACGGCTTATGAAGTATGGCGATTCTCTCTACCGCTGTAAGCAGCTGAAGCGTGCTGCCCTTGGGCGAATGTGCACCATTATCAAGCGGCAGAGGCAGAGTTTGGAATATCTGGAACAAGGTACTTGTTTTACATGAGCACTTTTTTTTTTTTAAATGTTTATTTTTTAGTTGTGGTTGGACACAATACCTTTATTTTATTTATTTTTATGTGGTGCTGAGGATTGAGCCCAGGGCCTTGCAAGAGAGCTCTATTGCTGAGCCACAACCTCAGCCCCTCCCCCGCCTTTAAAATATACATATTTTTTTTTCTTTAAAAATTTTTGTTTTGGTGCAAAACATACATATATTTTTTAGTTGTTAATAGACTTTTATTTTATTTATTTATATATGGTGCTGAGTATTGAACCCAGTGCCTCACATGCCAGGCAAGTATGCTACCACTGAGCTACAGCCTCAGCCCACAAATGTTTTTTAATGTGTTTTGTTGAGGTGATTGATACTTGTTGAGGACTTATTCTTAAGGTGTTTGTTTTAGAGATGATGGGATCAAATGATTTTTTTTTAGCATAATCTATAAGAAATTCTAGTAGGCTAGTTATTATTGAAAAAGTACATAGTAATTATAATGTCTACAAACTATAATTACTATTAAACAAAATACATGTTTTTAATACTGAATAGGTAAGACATAGATGTGAATCTTGGGAAAATACTGAAGAATATATGAAAGTAAAGTAACTCACAGTTTTGTTTATTATTGACAGTTTTATCTTTAAAAAATGCTTTTATTTAACAGAACAGTTTCTGAATTTTGGAAAAATTTTGTGGAAAGAGTTACTTACTACCTCCTACACATGTGTTTTTACACTACAGTCATTTTGACTTGTCTGGTTTTGTTCTCCTTTCCATTGCATTTTATATATCATTTTTGACCAGTTTTATGATACGTGAGTACTTTGAAAATTTTTTCCTACATGACTTTTGGCTCTGCAGGATACCCCAGTGGGTGCCACTCAAGTGTGTGGTGTTGCAGATGAGGCAATTAAATGGAAGTAGTTCATGGGCTAGCCAGTGTGTGCTTCCAAACATGCTGCTGTCCCAATAACCTCACTTAACAAAAATCATCTGGACGCTTCTCCAGATGTGTTTTTGGCCTCCTCACCTTTGACTTATTGAATCAAAATAGCAGGTTGGTAGGCCTAGAAATTTTTGATTCATCTACATTTGGGAAATACTATTATATATGCACATATATGCTGTTACTCTGCAATTTTTCCTTTTTTCCATTCACTTATATTTTCTCCATCACGTTTGGGTAATAAAAATTGAGTGAGATTAATGTAACTATGAGCTTACAGTGTAGCTAAATTTTGAGTCTCTTAATCTTTCAATTTAAACTTTTCATAGTGCGTCAGCATTTATCCCGCTTGCCAACCATTGACCCAAATACAAGGACTCTACTTTTGTGTGGGTACCCAAATGTTGGGAAATCCAGCTTCATTAATAAGGTAGGTGTGTTTTTTTATTATAAAGCAGATTATTTGACTATACTAGGACAAAGTGATACTGTATTCTCACTTGGTGGAATTTAGGACGCTCATGGTAATGTTTCTGGGTGACCGGTTAGTGCTTTAGTGAACACTACCCTAGTCTTCAGGAGGTCCTGATACCAGGTTCCCCTCAGGAAAGTGTAATTCATTGTCTGAACCTATGCTTATATTGCTATTACAACAAAACAAAACATTATTTTAAATTCTTGTATGTGCCTCACAATTTCTGAGGAATTTTAGAAATTTGAGTGCTTTTATGATGACAACTAGAAAGCTTTTCACAGGTGTGTTTTATCAGCTTATCCTGGGAATGGTTGTGCCAGAGGAGTATCTGTGACAGGTGACACTGAGCTGGACTCTCCTAGTCTGCAGCTACTCTGTTGGTGGTTTGTCACTTTGATTGTTGTGTCATCTTTTATATAAACTGTGAGGTCCATTGTAGTGGTCAGTTGTTGAGTGTCTCTCTACCTGAGTGAATTTATTAAGATCCAAGTGTAATATTTAAGTAATTGAGTAATTTGGTACTTCAGAACAATTTAGCTGATCTTGAGGAACCTAAAAGGAATGGAAACAGCATTTAAAATGTTAGTTTAAAACTAGCAACCGTTGAGGTATCAAAAAAAATTGCTAAAATATTAGGGCTTACATGGTACAAAGAATAATTTTTTGCTCTGAAGCAGATCAGTGGTTTTATTTTGACAAGTTACCCTGGCATGATAACAAGCAAAGCTCTCCATGGTCTTGGTTGAAGTGTTAAATGCTTGTCAGCATGGGCTGAACCTTTCTATGACCAGCCAGGACTCTGGGGGCTAGTGTGGCATCTGCTAGCTACATCTGGCTCTTTTAAATTGTATAAACTAATTAAAATGAAAAATTCAGTTTCTCGGTCACAGGCACCATATATTAATTGTTCATTAGTACCACACTCTGGTGGGGCCCCATTTGGAAAGTGCAGGCATAGAGAGTTTCTGTCAACAGAGAGCACTCTTGGGTGGTACAGGTAGTGGGAGAGTGAGAGGAGGTGTTTTCCTCATAGGCTGGGCCTTCCTTTGCCTCCTGAGACAGGTCCAGTGGTTTGAGGGATGAGGAATCAGTGCATTTACCAAAGTTAATAGCTCCTGACCTATGCAGTTTAATCATGTGAAGTTTTTCTGGGTTTTTCCCTACTAAAAATCAGTCTTAATAATGTATAGGTATTGTGCTTAATTATTTGAGAAGAAATGAGTTATGGAACTTGTGTGACTGTGGAAGTTTTCATTATTTTTTTTCAAGGTGACGAGAGCAGATGTTGATGTTCAGCCCTATGCATTTACCACCAAGTCTCTGTTTGTTGGGCACATGGATTATAAGTATCTGCGTTGGCAGGTAAGCGTCTTATCTGTACATATACAACAGACCTTTTTGTTTTTGGATTGTTTTGGATTGATGTTCCTAAGGAACTACAGTGTTTGTCTGTATTCCATAGTGCACTTGTTTATTTATCTCCTTTATGAGCACTGTCCTGTAGGGAGGATTCTGAGGATTAGGAAAGAGATTTTTCTGATGTCATCAAGAACTTGAAATTTCTTTTATTATGAAAAATGGGGATGTATTAGGGCAGTTCATATTTTATATATAATTTCGAGGAGGCAACCAGCTGCCAGTGTGTGATTTAGTGATTTTATTTCATTATTATTATTATTATTTGGTACCAGGGATTGAACCCAGGGATGCTTAACCCACTGAGCCACATCCCCAAAACTTTTTGTATTTTATTTAGAGACAGGGTCTCACTGAGTTGCTGAGGCTGACTTTGAACTTGGGGTCCTCCTGCCTTAGCCTTCTGAGCTGCTGGGATTACATGTGTGCACCATCACACCCGGCTTCATTTCATTAGTGATTGCTGCCAATGAAATGAAATTCTCTTTGTATCATTCCTAACTCTGCCACTAGAAATGGCATCAGCTATTTAAAAACATGAAACAATTTGTTTCCGTAATTGAATTTGACTTAAAAAATAACAAAATAATTCTTACAACCTGGGAGAGTTTGCTAGTTATTCCAGTTTTTATGGTATGGTCATTAATGAAAAGGAATAGTTTATCTCAAGGTATTTGGTTAGCTCTTTAGCTCTGCAAGGTCTCCACCTCTTTTGTTTTAATGTATTAAGAATGTGTTTTTTTCTTATTGCTTTGTGTCATCATTTACTTGTTTTGTTAGGTCTAGTTTAGGTATGTGAAAATGACTTCTGGGTTGTACTGGACAAGAAATTTATGAGTAAATGTATGTAGGAGTAATGAAGTCTGGTTATTAGGTTGTAGATACTCCAGGGATTTTGGATCATCCTTTGGAGGATCGGAACACCATCGAAATGCAGGCTATCACGGCCCTGGCGCATCTTCGAGCTGCCGTTCTGTATGTGATGGACTTGTCTGAACAGTGTGGACATGGGCTGAAAGAGCAATTAGAACTTTTCCAGAATATCAGACCTCTCTTTATCAATAAGGTATTTACAATCACATTTTAATTTACACAGTACTTCTGCCTTATCTGTGGGGAATGAATTGCAAGATGCCCCCCCCGCCCCCCGCAGTGCCTAAGATCACAGATAGTACTGAACAATGTGTGCTATTTGAACAAAAGCACCATGATGCCACAATAGTTGATCTGATAACTGAGATTACAAAAAGTTATTGACTGGTTGGTAGCATACACAGAATGAAGACACTGGTCAAAGGGATGATTTACATTCTGGGTGGGATGGAGCCGGGTGGTACAAGATTTCATTGTACTACTCAGAATGGTGTACAGTATAAAATTATGAATTGTTTATTTCTAAAATTTTTCATTTTAATATTTTACAGATGGGGGACTGCAGTATTCCCCAATATGAAAGAGATAATTTTTTGTTTTTGTTTTTTGCTTTCTAGCCTCTTATAATAGTAGCAAACAAATGTGATGTGAAACGAATAGCTGAACTTTCTGAAGATGATCAGGTAAATCACCTTAATATTTTAATCACTTTTATTCACTATTCTGAGTTCTCTTATCAGCCTAAGTTTTGAAGGAATTTAGCCTTAATAGGCCAGATACTATCCTCTGTAGTCAGTGGCATAACCATTAGGTAAACCTAAGACACAGGTTCTATGGAACCATCTGTGTGTTTGATGGGTTGATACATTGAACCTTTGAAAAATGTCGTTACTTTGGAAAGGATTATTCTTTTGAATTGGTGGCTTAGAAGAAGTAAGTTGTGGAGGTGAGTTTATCTCTTCCAGGCCTCAGAATATCAGGTATACCAGGGCAGCATTTCCAAAATAAAGTTCTTATTAGGATGTATATATGTATGTGTTAATAGAAAGGATTCTGTGGTGAAATGAGTTTCAGAAACGAGTGATTAAGTGTAGGACAACAAGAATCTCTAAGCTCTTATAAAGTGGGGCTTTCCAGAATTGCGAGTGTCTGCTAACATATTCTCTGGGAGGCAGGCAATGTAATGAAGTGTGATTTTTCAAATAAATTTGACTCTGTAGCCCTTTTTAATAGGCAGCTTTTTGGATGAATAAATACTTTGAGAGACATGTACTACTATAGTGGTTTTCACACTGGTCCTTGGAGCAGCAGCACTGTTATCACTTCTGCCTGCTAACTTGTCAGAAATGTAGATTCCTGGGTATACCTGGCTACTGAGTCAGAAAGCCTAGGGTATGGCAGCAGTCTGAGTCCAGCAGGCCTTCCAGGTGACTGGAGTGCACTAGAGTTGTGAGAACCACTGCACTTGAGTGAGAAATGCTGTCTGGCCACGTCCTGTGGAGTATGCTTCATTGACCCAAATTGAAGAAGGTCCTGAGGTCAGATGAGTGTGTTGTTTCCCGTTCAATGTCTTCTTCTACTTGGATGTCTTATAGTTGATAAGGATTAGCTTTTCTTAAATAGCCATGCTGGTTTTCTCAGGACACAGCAGTGAATTCTTTAAATTATTTATTAATTATATGAATATTGATGCCAGAGAATTATTTGTCTTTGAAAGAACTTTTATGTCTACTAGTTTAGTTTTTCAGTCTTAAAGGCATTGGAGGAGAAGAAGAGTTGGGGGGCAGTAGGTAACATCAGAAAGGTTTAAGAAGGATTTTGTGGTCAAATGCTTAAGCTTCGGGTTAGACAACCTCAGGCCCCAGCTTTACTACTTAACCAGCTGTGCGGGGGGGGGGGGGGGGGGCGGGGGAATGAGGTCACTCTTCTGAGTCCTGGAGTGGAAGTAATGCCTGGGACATTGGCTACTTGTCAGCTGTGGTGGGGAAGTAAGGTCATCTTTACAATCCCCAGCTTGCCCAGAGAAGGTAATATCTAGTTACTTACCAGCTGTGTGGTAGAGAAGTAGGATGACATTTTGGAGTTAGCTTATCTGTTAAGTGGAAGTAATGCCACATCATTGATTGTTGAGAAGTTTTCATGAAATCAGGAAGCAAATGCATAACAGGCACTGTTATAATATTGTTGTTTGGTTAAGTGAACATTATTTTACAGTGATGTTGTTACATAATAGTTACACATATGACAACTATCACATGCATAGGTAGGCTCAGTGACCAGCCTTTTTTAGGGTCATAAGTTGCCAAGTGGCAGAATTGGTGCTCAAACCCTTGTTTTCCCTGAAACCACAAGCTGGGGATTGTAAAAATGACCTTACTTCCCCACCACAGCTGACAAGTAGCCAATGTCCCAGGCATTACTTCCACTCCAGGACTCAGAAGAGTGGGACCTCAGATGCTGTACTAATGGAAGTAGACCTGTTCTTGAGCAGCTTCACTGTCATGTGTTGGTCTTCTGCCTCTGAACTGTGGTTATGTACTCAGTTAGATGTAAATGTGGCATTTGCTGGAGGGTGTGCAAATCAAGCCCCTTCTTATAGAGTCTTAATGATTCTGTAAGAATGTATTTGTAAACATTTTTTATTGTTTTTTACCTAAGGAATTCCTTTAGGCTGTGAAGCAGATTTTTTAAAGAAGAAAGAAATACCATTGAGCTGGTTGCTATTGTGCCTATCTGTAATCCTGGCTACTTGGGAAACTGCAGGAGGATCACAAATTGAAGGCCAGCTTGAGTAATTTAGCAAGGCTCTATCTCAAAATAGACAATGAAAAAATGCCAGGGATATAGCTCAGTAGTGGAGCACCCCTGGGTTCAATCACAAGTACTGCAAAAACACAAAAAATAGCACTGAAAACATTTTTTATAAAGTCGATCCTGATTTTGCCTGTTTCTGTTTTGGAAAGTGATTTCTTTCAGAATGTTCTGTAGAACTTTGGATTACACTTGGCTGTAGTTTGGTTTGATTCTCCCAGGTTGCTTGCTTGTTTATTTTTACTGCTAGGGATTGAATCCAGGACCTCATGCATGCTAAACACTTAGATGTACCTCCAACCCCTTACAGAAAAGTGTTGGGGGAAAACATTTAGATGCCTGTTTTTTTTTTTTTTTTTTTGTAAGTACTTATTATATTAGCAAAGTGACAAGAACTTTCTCTAAAGAAATAATTCTAAAATATCACCATAACAAATTTTCACCAAAATTCAGCCATAATTTTCCATGGTTATTAATCCTAGACAAAATGTACATTTTTAGATGCCTGTTCTTTGGGGGTAAAATTACATCATAGACATTGAGCTATTAGCATTTAAGACCTCCAT
Source organism: Marmota monax (assembly GCF_021218885.2). Lineage (NCBI taxonomy): Eukaryota > Metazoa > Chordata > Mammalia > Rodentia > Sciuridae > Marmota > Marmota monax. The sequence continues at coordinate 2,178,039 of NW_026695217.1, read as the reverse complement.
TTGCATGACAATACAGTTTGTTCCTTAGGGAACTGAAAATCAATATTGCATGTCTCATTTTTCCTTTGTGTTCACAGAAAATATTTGTAGACTTGCAAGCTGAAGGATTCCCTGTAATAGAGACCAGTACCCTGACTGAGGAAGGTGTTATTAAAGTTAAAACAGAGGTCAGTACTTGAGTAAGTCAGGTATCAATCTTTTTATTGCCCATCTTTTGTTTTAGAAAAGTCATTGGGGGGCTGGGGTTGTGGTTCAGTGGTAGAGCATGTGCGAGGTGCTGGGTTCGATCCTCAGAACCACATAAAAATAAATAAATAAAATAAAGGTATTGTGTCCAACTACAACTAGAAATATATATGTGTGCTTGTGTATTACGTATGTGTGTTCGTGTGTGACACATGAAAAGTCATTGGGTGGGGAATGATTTTTCTAGGAGTTATTAACACTGAGGAATGGTATATTATAAGATGGATCATCCACATGGACACAGAACACTCATGCCGTTGCCCATTCAGGTGAATGATGGGATTTGAAGAGATAACAGTTGCCCCTCAGTATAAAGTGGTATGGTATTTTCATATCACCTAAGTACATCCACCCATGTACTTTGAATTATTTTTAGATTACTTACAATACATAGTACATTGTAAATGATATGTAAGTAGTTGCTATATTATATTAGAGAATAATGATGAAGAAAAACCAGTCTGTACATGTTTAGTTCAGAGCAAGTTTTTCTTCAAATGCTTTTGCTCTATAGTTGGTTGAATTGGTAGTTGTGGAAACTGTATATGGAGGGTCATGTACTTTACAGTTCCCACTATAGGAGGTATTAAAATGGCTGCTCTATCTTTTGACCTTCCTCTGTGGCCATGGTAAAAAGTCCTTTATAGAACATTTTTAGTCATAGAATGAAAGAAGTAGTCTTAAAATCAAGAACATCTTGGGAGAGGCAGTCTTCTGTTCAGTTTCACATGCTATCTTATTTTCTACATTAGCATGTTACATTTTACTTGGAAGGGATTAGTTGGTTGAGTGCTGGGCAAGAGCCTTGCATCTAGATGAGGCAGATAGCGGGCACTCATCTACACAGGATTGCTCATGGTGGAAGTGAGACCTGATAGCGGGCACTCATCTACGCAGGATTGCTCATGGTGGAAGTGAGGCCTTGAATGGGACATGGGAGGGCTTCTTCAGGATTCTGGCTCAGGTTGGCCCTCTTCTTTGTAGAGAGTGACCTGCACCAGCATAGATAACTATTGAGAGAAAATGCTTAGAAGTTCCAATCTAATCTATCAGTGAGTGGGGGTTTGATTCTTGATTCTTCCTTCAATGTAAGGCATAGGGTTCATAAGTCTTTGTGACTCTGCTTTGTTTTCGTACTTTGTTAGGCTTGTGACAGGCTTTTGGCACACCGAGTGGAAACAAAAATGAAAGGAAACAAAGTGAATGATGTGCTGAACAGGTTGCATTTAGCTGTGCCTAACAAGAGAGATGATAAGGTAAGGTGGCCTTTTGAGGGAACCTTTGAGATATTGTGATGTTGGTGCTGGTCACAGCCTTTCCCCAAGGTGGCTGATCTAGTTACACACAAGCACAAATGGACTTCATGATTAAGCTTGTTTCTCATTCATAATAAAGTTACTCATATACATGGTAAAGAATTGGGGAGGCAAAGAAGGTAAAGCGCCATGTAAAACCAGCTTCTCAGATGCAGTTACTTTTAACTTATCAGTCTTGTTTATCCTTCTAGGAATGTGGTTTTGTTTGTTTTGGTACCAGGGAGTGAACTCGGGCACTTGACCACTGAGCCACATCCTCAGCCCTATTTTGTATTTTATTTAGAGACAGAGACTCATTGAGTTGCTTTGTGCCTTGCTTTTGCTGAGGCTGACTTTGAACTCTTGATCCTCCTGTGTCAGCCTCCTGAACCACTGGGATTACAGGTGTGTGCCACTGCGCCTGGCTCAGGAACGTTTTTGATAGAGTAGTTGTTTTTTTTTTTTTTTTTTTAATTTTAAGCAGTTGGACATGTTTTCTTTTTAAATTTTCACTTTCTTGCCACTATAAACACTGCACACCTTTATACATAGAATTAGAGTGTTTTGGAAATCTGTTAATTTTAAGGTGTGAAATTGAAAATGCTACCATCAAAAATGCTTGTCTAGTTTATATCGCACTAACAGTTGGGATATCATGTTGGGTATTAATTGGTCATCTTAAGAATATAAAGATGGTTTTCTTATTGTTAAATGTTTCTTCAATGATGAATGCAGTTGAGCTTTTTTTTCTTTTTGTTTTCCTTATTGACTACCTTAGGTTATCATCTTCAGGTTGATTTGTAATCATCTTCATGGTGATTTTTTTAAAAAATCCAATTCTTCTCATAAGTTCTATGAATATTTTTTCCTCTCTGTTACACACTTTTCATGTTTTGGCGTTTTTCTTTTTTAACCTCAGGGAATTACGTGTTTTTCAACTATTAACGTATAATGTTTCCTTTATGGCTGCTGCATTTTCTGTCATACATAGGAAGGCCTGCCATCTAAAAAACTCTTTTTCTTCCATATTCCCTTGTTTGTTTGTTTGTTTAATTCACCTCTTTTTTGGCTACATTTCTTCACTGTCTTGGATTTTTTTGTTCTAAGGGGGGTGCAAGTACTACTTACCTAGCTAGCTCTCTTTTCAGTTAATAGTCATTTATCTCAGAACTGATTATTGATATTTTTCTGTTGAATTCCTAACACATACTTGGATTTATGTGTTAAGTTTCTTATTCATTAATTCATATGTTATTTCTTCTGCTTTACTTCCTTACATAATTTTTCTTAATAATTTTGATTTTTTTTCCCTAAATAAACATTAGGACCAGTTTGTGGAATCCTCCTGGCCTCCTTGCTCAAACTGACCTTGAAACCCATGCCCCGCCCCCCGAATATTTTTTTCTCCAAATTTTTTATTGGTACATTATAGTTGTACATAATGGTGGGATTTGTTGTTACGTTTTAGTACATGCACACAATGTAACAAAATAATTTGGCCAATATTATTCCCTAGTGCTTACCCTCCTCCTTCTCTACCTTTATGGTTTATTTGAATTGATATGGGTATGGTTTTTATAGTTTCTCTGCAGACAGAGAATTTGCTCCTTGTTTTTCTTTTTTTTAAGGTTTCTTTCTCATTCAGCAAGATGCTTCACATAAATATTTTTAATAATGTCTTCTCAGGAGAGGCCCCCTTTCATCCCAGAAGGAGTAGTGGCACGCAAGAGGAGAATGGAAATTGGGGAGCCCAAGAAGAAAAGGGTATGTTGCTATAACTCGGGCTAGTTTTATGGAGAGGGAGCAGAATATGCACTGTGATAGGCTTGTGGCCTTGAACATGTGGAATATTAAAGTCTTGAAGGAGGCTTGGAGAATGGGACACAAGCTGAGCACACCCAGGACCCCACCCTTTTAGATTCCAGGACACAGCAGTGAATTTTGAACAAAAATCTCTGCTCTCTTGGAGCTCTTTAGTTGATGGTAGATTGCAGCAAACAAACTGTATAAGATATGTAATCATCATAGTGTCCATCTGTAGCTTTCCTACCTGAAATAGAAGTTGAACCCCAGAGGTACTGAAAGATGTAGAGGACATTGCAACAAGGTGATTTGGGGCTTACTAGGTAATTTTTTTTTTTTTTTTTCCATTGCAGGAACGGGATCTTGAGCTGGAAATGGGAGATGATTATATTTTGGATCTTCAAAGTAAGGGCTACAGTGTAATAGTTATTTTAAATGCTGATTATATATGAGGTATTTGAGGAAAAAAAGACAAGACTTAAAAGAGTGGAAGTCGCCAAGCATATTTGTCAGGTTTTTTTTCCTTTTTATTTTTCAATTTAATTTATTGAAAACTAAATTATATACTTACAGGGCTCTGAGATTTCTTTCCAGGTCATGTTCTGTTTTCAGATGAGACAGTATTTTTCTAGCTTGAACAGTTGTTGGTCAGGGTTGACCTTTTTTTTTTTAAAGAGAGAGAATTATTTTTTTAAAAAATAAATATTTTTTAGTTTTCGGTGGACACAACATCTTTATTTTGTTTTTTTTACACGGTGCTAAGGATTGAACCCAACACCCCACGCATGCCAGGCGAGCGCGCTACTGCTTGAGCCACATCCCCAGCCCGGTCAGGGTTGATCTTGTTAGTAGTGACTTACACAGTATTCAACAAGTGTTCTGTTATATTTATGAAGTGATGAGACTTGGTATAAGTTATAACTCATTTGGGGCATAATGTACTTTAAGATATTAGAAACTATCATAAACTTAACTTTTTTTTTTTAACTTTAGAATACTGGGATTTAATGAATTCATCTGAAAAATATGATAAGATACCAGAGATCTGGGAAGGCCATAATGTAGCTGATTATATTGATCCTGCCATCATGACGGTCTGTCACTTTTAAAATTATTGATATTTCCTTTTTAGTGTGACTGTTGGAAGATACAAGCACATTTTGCTGATTTTTGTTCCTTTTGTTCTCTTCATGTATATCCCTCTGCCCCTGTCCTTCACCACCCCCCCTTTCTCTCTAAGACATCACCACCCCTCCATCCCTGATGGCATTGCCTCCTCTGCCCTCCCTGGTCCTGGAGAAGTCCTGAGCTCTTCCCCCTGTGCTGTAAGTGGCTGTCAGTCTGGCTAACATTGGTACAGCACTGTGAATCATGTTACTGACCTGCATTCTGTCAGGCTTTGGGGCTGTATTTCTCCTGCCTGTATTTCTTTCTGTCCAGCAGGTGGCGTCACATTGTCAAGAAAATCGCAATTCCATGGGGTGTGAACTCTTCTTATCTCCTGTTTTCTGTCCCTGTCTCAGCTATTCTTCTAATCTGAGAGACTCTGATTTAACTCTGGAGAATGCTCAGCCTCTTCTTGATCTGTGGTTCTTTAGAGTTTTGCTCCATAACCAGCATCTTTCTTCTCAGTATCTCCTCCCTACTTGCTTTTTCTTAGCACATAAATGTCCACAATTTTCTTGTCTTTTTGAAAAACAAAAGCTTTGTTTATCCTTATGTCTTCCTTTAGTTCATATCTTGTTTTTCAAGACTCTTTGGGAAAAATACTTTACAAAATCTTTGCTTTCTGTATTTTTCTACTACTCAATTCCTTTTTTCATTTACTTGTTAAGTTTCATTTTCTGTAAGCTCTTCACGTCCTCCATCTCAAACTCATTTCCACTATAGAAGTTGAGCTGGTTAGAGTGCCCAAAGAATGAACCTGAATGTCAGCCACCTTCACTCCATTCCTACTGTTCACTTACTTGTTACCCTTGTCTTCTATCATCTAATTTTCATCCTTTCTTCCTCTTCCATTATCTCCCTGTTTTTCCAACCTCTTCCCCTTTCCATGCTGTGTTCTCATTCCCATATATGAGCAATCATGTGATGCCCGTAAGTTTTCCCTCTGTGTCTTGTGTGTTCATCTTCTCTTGTTTCATTTCCAGTTTCCAAGACAGATTGGCCAATCTGGCCTGTCCCATCCTTTCCCAGCCTCTTTCCTTTTCCCCTGTCTGTTAAGCTTCTGTTCAGATTGGTTTGTTAGAGTAAAATATACATGCATGTATTTTTTAAATTTTTATTTTTTCTTAACAACTTCATAGATTATATTTAGAATGATATTAGAATGGATAAATTGGATATTATACAAATCTATTACCTGTCTTTGCTGGGAATGTTGGGGAATGAGGGAAGTGGTCTCTGCACATTTTTAGACTTGAAGTTATCTTGGAGAAAGGGCAGTGGCGTAGAACAGTGCTGGATGTGAACCCTGAGTGTCCATGTCGTCTCCGTTTTGTTCACAGAACCTGTTTTCTGTGAGATAAGTTCTGTACATGATCAGGACTCAACTGTGACTGGATCATGTTACCACACCTACTTAGGAGTTTTTTGTTGTTGATTTTGTTTAATTGTGATTACTCTATTTTTGAAGAAATTGGAAGAGTTAGAAAAAGAAGAAGAGCTAAGAACAGCTGCGGGGGAGTATGATAGTGAATCTGAAAGTGAAGATGAGGAAATGATGGAAATCAGACAGCTAGCAAAACAAATTAGAGAAAAAAAGAAGCTGAAAATCCTACAATCAAAGGAAAAGGATACACAGGGACCCAGGATGCCTCGAACTGCTAAGAAGGCAAGTTTTGTGTCATTCCTAAAAGGGACAACCTGTTTTTTGTGTATTGGATTCTTATGTAAGTCATTACGAAAGACAAGGTTTCAAGTCATTTGTGACCATAAAGTTACACATACTTAGATGTGTTGGTGTATATTGACTTGCAAGGCGGTTTCTCTTGATCTATTATATTTTGATTACAGTGCCCTTTCATTTTTAAATTCAGCACAATTGTAAATACAATCATTTTGTAGTAGTTGTACCAAGTTAAAATTGTAACTTACAGTTTTAAAGCCATCAATTAACATTTTTTTTTTTTTAATTTTCTATATTTGCAAGGACTCTTATTACCTTTTACAACTTACAGAAACCTAACTCAAATCTTACTTAAACTCAAAAGGTGATTTCTGGCTCCTGTAACTGGTTAGGGTGGGCAGAGTTGTACTTTAGACATGAATGGGTCAGGCAATGTCAAAATCCTTCCCATTTCTCAGCTTTGCCTCTGGCCTCCCAGGCCGTGGGCACACCCAAGCATTATGGCCATGGCAGGGTTCTATAATAACCCTCCTGGACCATAGGAAATGAGGTAAGGGAGCACCAACTCCCAAAGAAAGAAGACAACTGGCAGGCAGCTAAAATATAATAGGAGAGGAAGAAAAAAAATTTGACATTATAAAAACTTCTCAGAAGATATTCATGCTTTAAAATGTGATAAATGAATGGTTCTTGACATAACTAGGATATTTTAATTTTTCCTGGTGGTACTCATTGATTTCTGGGAGGAAAGATGTTGGCACACTGAATCTGTCTCAGTGTGTATTACTACCATCCACTTTACTATCTCATCTATACCATGACAGTCCTTCTCTTATCCCCTGGGTTTTTTTTTTTTTTTTCTTAAATATTTTATGTTTTAGTTGTAGCTGGACACAACACCTTTATTTCATTTGTTTATTTTTATGTGGTGCTGAGGATCGAAACCAGGGTCTCATACGTGCAAGGAGAGCGCTCTACCGCTGAGCTACAGCCCCAGCCCTCCCCTGGGTTTTTATGAAGAATGAAAGGACAGTATACCTTGTATCTTAACAGAGAAATGTAAATGTTAGTTTTCATGGGATTTAATTGAAGTATCCAAAAACATGCAAGTAATCCCGAGTAAAAAATACACCTTCTAACAGAAATGTGTTACAGGTCATTGTAAAAGGCATGATCTGTAGATATAGAGAAAATACAAGCTCAGTTTGTCTTATCCGATTGTACACCCACATCATAGATCACTTATGTGATTCCCAGAATATGTGTGGGGGGGTGGGAGGCGGTGAGGGAGAGGTTCCATTCAGTCAATAAGCAAGCAGTCAGTTCTGCAGCATATAGCAGCGGGGCATGCTCTAATTGAAGTCACTTCTGATACTGTCTACTTGGAGATAGCATCAAAACCCATATGTTGAAGACTCAGTTTCATGGATTGCCCCTGCTTTAGATACTAGTTCAAGTCCAGGCCTCTGCAACTTTTGACTTGGCAGCTGTAAATTGGGGTTACCAAGATTCTGTCTTTGGTTAATTTGGTTAATTTGCAATGTGCGTCACTGAACTCAGGAAAACACTACACTTACCAAGTACACTCATTGACCTACTTATTATAAAGTACATTTTAAAGGACACAGATGAAGAGATAAGTAGGATGAGATCTGGAAATGTCCCAAGCACAGGAGTCTCCTTGTTGTTGGGCTGTACCATCCTCCCCTGCACTTGAATGGGTTCTTGTCCACACTACTGCAGGCTTCCACATGTTCAACCTTCTAGAAGGTTTTCAAACCTTGGCCTTCTGGATTTTCATGGGGTAGACTGAACAGGGAAGCCCAGCAAGGCTATTTTTTAGATTCTTCTTGTCTTGTGTTGTAGCATTCCTTCTCCCCAGGGATCTTTATGATCATCTTTCAAATGAGGTAGATAATTTTTCTTTTTCCTTTTTTTAAATTTTGTTTGGAACTGGGGGTTGAACTCAGGCATGCTCTTGAGCCACTTCCTCAGACTTTATTTATATTTTATTTAGAGACAGGGTCTTGTTGAGTTGCATGGGGCCTCACTAAGTTGCTGAGGTTGGTTTTGAACTCCAATCCTCCTGCCTTAGCCTCCTAAACCACTGGGATTATAGGTATGTACAACCACACCTGGCTGAGGTACATGATTTCTTGATAACTAACTTCAGGACAGAAAGGCAGGGGAAGACTGGAATTTATTTTTAGTTTGACCTGCCTTGAGAAAGAGAAATAGCTTCCTTCAGAGGAAAAAGGAACCAGAGAAAGGAGGGCAAAAGATCAGACAGTTTGCTTCCTGAGACCTGAAATACCCTAGTTATAGCAAAGACTCTCCTTCATCTCTGTTGCTCTATAGCTGCTTCATCTTACTGTTCTAGTCATTTAGAAATAACAAGGAGTGTAAGAATTATGAACCAGTAATGTGTACCATAGTAGTAGATGTATTTTCCTTTTTTTTTTTTTAATTTCTTTTTAAACATTTCATCTGACCAGTTTTACTTAAAAACTTTTTTTTTTTTTTTTTAACTTTTCAGGTTCAGCGGACAGTTTTGGAAAATGAGATGCGTAGTCTTGGTGTTGACATGGATGATAAAGACAATGTAAGTATGCAGGGATGGTTTTATGTGTAGTCTTGCCCTGCTTAATCACTTGGATGAGTTCCAATAAATCCGTCATTATGTGATTGGTCAGCAGTGCATCAGCGTGTGTCTATATATAGAGGTTGTAGCCTGTTGCTTCTAGGGCCAGTGAACAAAATTAAGTCAAGCACAAGAGAAAATGATGCGATAAAGATATGCAGTACACATGAGCTCTGTGAGGCTGCTGCCAGCATAGCAGCATGCCATTCCACAGCAAACTTTTTTTAATAAGTAGGAGTGCCCTCTAAAAAAAATGACAAAAATAGTAAAATACGAAAGCCAGTAACATGTCTTTTATTATTTTCAAGTGTTAGGTACTGTATATAATTGTATGTGCTACACTTATGTGACTGGCAGCATAATAGGTTGTTTATACCAGCATGACCACAAATCTAAGTAACATGTAGTGTATGACGTTGTGGCAACTGTGTTATCACTAAACAACATCCCCATTCTTTTGAGACAGTCTCACTAAGTTGCTTAGGGGCTCACTTACCTACTGAGTCTGCCCTCAAAATTGCAATCCTCCTGCCTTAGCCTCACAGCTCCCTGGATTATAGGCATGTGCCACCACACCTGGCTTCCATTATAATTTGTGGGACCACTCTTTTATGTGATCCATCATTGACTAAAGTGTTGTTATGTTGCATGTGACTGTATTCATGGGGCTAGCTTCAACTTTGTTTAAATAAAGAAAACCAAGATCTTGGAAACTTGTGAAACACAAAGTTGATGCTAGAATTACAGGGAGAAGAAATAGGAACATTCTGTGTTTCTGGTGAGCAGATTTATTGCTGTAGGGTCTGGTTTGAGGTGATGGATTAGCAATTAAAGAGATAGCCACACTGTTCCAATTCCCTCTTGGGGAATTCTTAGGGACTTATTTCATTGTTCGTGTTAGTGGTACAGAAAGGTGACATTCTCAGAACTCGGCTCTTACTGCTAACAATTCAAGTAGAATTTAAGATCTCACATGTTCCCTTGTCCTTAATTAAAACTCATCCTTGAGGATGGGTAAGGTTTGCCTATGTGTTACATAAAATTCAGTTTTAATTAACATCAGGTAAGTCAGATGAACCCAATGCTTTTGCTTATCTACCTCTTTTATATTGATGGGAAATTTGGAAAATATTAAACTAAACACAAAAACAGTCCTTACCTAGTAGTTATATCATACAAAAATAAAGTAGGTTCTCTCTCTCTCTCTTTTTTTTTTAATATACCTTTATTTTGTTTACTTTTTTTTTTTTTTAATGTGGTGCTGGGGATCGAACTCAGTGCATCAGGCACTGAGCCCCAGCCTCATAAAGTAGGCTTCAGTGGAGGGTTTTTCAGTCTTTCTTTTTAAAATATATATTTATGATTGCAGTCCATATATTCTACATCTCGCTGTGGTATCCCCCCTCCCCCCATTTTAGAGTCAGTTTCTCACATTTTAAGTTGAGTAACAATGTATTTTTATTTTAGCTCTTTTGGATTGTTTTGAGTTCAAAAATTCATTTGTTGTCACCTCAGAATTTATCTTCCTGGGATCTCAAAGACTAGAAAGCATCTTACATATCTGTTAATAATTCTGATTTTTTTTTGCTGTGATGAATTATACTGGAGCTTATACATCTTCATATAAAAGATCCTTTTCATGTTACTAGATCGTTTTCTCAAAAATGATCCAAGAAGTGGAATTACCAAACTCAAAAGAGAACATTGTGTTCCGTTTTTCCAAAAGTAGTAGGATAATTTAGATTCAATCACCAGTGTGTGAGTGCTATTAGCTTCACATGTGCTTGCTTGGAGAATTTTTCTAATATTTGTCTATAGCTTCTGACATTTGGTTGCTTCTTCAGTGCCAGGCTTAATGCTTACATGCCTTTCCAGGTAGTTTCACTATCCTTATCTTATAGACCAGGTAATTGTGGGTGAACAAGGTTAAGGGACTTGTTTAAAGTCCCATGCCCAGCATGAGGCAGAGCCGTGACTTGACTAAGGTCTGACTGCAGAACACATCCTCTTAGGCAGACTACATGCCTTTGCTTGAACCTCAGGGTTGAACATTCCGTGTGTTGGTTGTCAGTTTGTGTTCAGATGGATAACCCCAGAATGGTGGGGTAAGGGAGAGGTAATTTTTTAATGTATGAAATAATCAGTTGTGATGCTAAATCTGAGGTTCAGTTTTGAAGGGGAGGTTCTGAGTTAACTTTTTAAATGGAACTAAAATCAGCTTTGTAGCATCAAGCAGCTTATATTAAGAATATTTCACCAGTAATTATGTGAAATTAATTATGTATATCTTAAAAGATCTTTAGCTTAAAACTCCTTACTGTCCATTCGTTTTGTTAGACTAATTTTGATTATCACTGGCCCTGAAAGCAAGGCTGGGATCTAGAGCACCACAGTTTGTTTTCTGTGCATTTCAGGCCCACTATGCAGTCCAGGCAAGAAAATCTCGGAGTGTCACTAGGAAGAGAAAGCGGGAAGAATCTGTTCCTCCCTCTTCTGTAGCCCGGAGTAGGAGCTGCTCTCGACCTCCACGTGATGTTTCTGGTCTTCGGGATGTCAAGGTTAGTCTCTGTGATATGTAATAATGAGAAAATGAGAGCCTCATATGTAATAGTAAAAAAAAAAAAAAAAATAGTATTTGTTACTTGAGGGCTCAGGGAAAACACCAACAGTTATTTGGAGGAGCAGGAGTTACAGGTGGGAATTTAGCTGTGCACTCCATTCCTTAGTTTATTGACATCCTTTATAGATGAGCTTAAGCCATGGAACAAACAATTGGATGCCCCTGGCAGTCGCCCTTAGTGGACCATTCTTTAATTCTTTCCTTTCCCTTTTCCTTTCCCTTTCCCCTCCTTCCCTTTCCTTTTCCTTTTCCTTTTCCTTTCCTTCAGAAGCATGATCTCATAGTACACCAGCAGTCCGAGCTTAGGTCCCAGCTATTCAGAGCAGTGCTGGGAAATTAGCATCAGGGGCCTCAATCCCAACAAGCCCACATGGAGGAACCAAGCTGGAGGGAACTGTTTTGGATGATCATGAGATGATCGTGTTTCTTTTCATTTTATTATGGGAATGTTTTCTGTTCAAAGTGATAACTTGGGTCACTATCATCATTTCTAGTTTCTTGACAAAGGCACATTGAATGTCCACAATCTCTTTGATGAAATGTCTTTTTGAAAAACACAAAAATGTTTGGTTTCATATCTTGAAAATTCAGATACAGGAGAAAGTCTATATGTATACTGGCAAGCAGCTTACATTAGGGAAGCCTGAATTTTTCATTCCATCGTGCTGTTTCCATCTGGAAATTTGGGTGTTAATATTGGCATAGCCCCCTTGTCAGTCAGATGTGAGTAGTACATTCTCCTGAGCCCGACTTTCAGTGTTGTTTATAAGGATTTATAACAGTTATACCTTATGTCCCAGTTCTTCCAGGTACAAAAATTATACTAGATATGGTTTTCATTTATTGAGTTGCTACAGATACTGTGGTGAACCTGAGTGGATTCGACTTATTAGGATCTCTTTATAGAGAAAACCTGTTTCTTTTTTTAGCACTTGGTGGAGACTTATTTGGGTTTCATTAATTAACTTTTTTGTCTTCATCTCTATAGATGGTGAAGAAAGCCAAGACTATGATGAAGAATGCTCAGAAGAAGATGAATCGCTTGGGAAAGAAAGGGGAGGCAGATAGACATGTGTTTGATATGAAGCCTAAGCACTTACTCTCTGGAAAGAGGAAAGCTGGTAAAAAGGACAGGAGATAGCATCCTTTTCAGTTGACATGGTTTGCCTAGAATTTTACTGTTTAATTCTTGGTTTGGTTTCATGAAATTGGAATCATGATCTAGTAACTGAAAAGACAGTGGAAGTAACTAAAGTTCTTCTTTCTTTCCTGAAAACTGGATAACCATATATAGGTGTGGGAAATTTTAATCACTTCATGATACTATAATTTTGAGTAGATGGTGTTTCTGCATTTAACGGAGTGTTTGCTTCAGAGTCACCATACAAGCTTCAGATGTCAAGTTTTCAACAACAAAATCACAAAGAAACAAAGTATGGCCTAATAAAGTAAAAACTTGATAAAGCCATCCCTTGTAGCTGACTTAATAGATAATAGACTTTCAACAAACTGCTAGGGAAGATTTGCAGAAGTAGAAGTATTGGTGTTACTTGGTTGTTTTGATGGAGAAAACACTTTTGCAAGAGGGAGATTTGGATCATCACACCTGAAGAGCCCTTTTTGTGAAGAAGCACTCTACTTGTTGGGCGTAGACAGAGGCTACCAGCCCTCCCCTGCAGGATAGAAGGCATATCCACTTATGAGTGTTAGAACCCTATGTTTAAAATTCTCTCTCAAATTATTTTCTAATGGGGCTGGAGATGTGGCTCAAGCGGTAGCGCGCTCACCTGGCATGCGTGCGGCCCGGGTTTGATCCTCAGCACCACATACAAAGATGTTGTGTCCGCCGATAACTAAAAAATAAATATTAAAAAAAAAAAAAAGAAGAAGGAAAATTTTTTTTCTAGTCTTTGTATAATATATTATTGTAATCTGTCTTCAACTATTTTATCCAAAATAAACCTTCAGAAGAAAATAGTTTTGATTTACTTTGCTATTTGTTACAAGTCACTGTAGATTTGGTCAAAGGGAAAAAGGTATGACCTTTTCTGTTTTTAAAGCAAAAATACATTTTGAGGAGTAAAGTGCTTAAGGTTATATAGCAATCCAGTGTGACATGTTCAAGAAAATAACAAAAATGCCACCATACCATCACCAAGCTACCTCTTTGGACCCTATTTTCACTTAATATTAAATGGGGAAAATAGAGAGGTATGTGTAAGCTCAAAACCCTCTAAACTGTAAAATGTAACAAGCATGCTGGAATATTAAAGGGAAAAATACGTTTTGGCTACAAAACACTATTATCATTACCACTGACTTTGTATGTGGTTAAGGAACAGATGCTGCCGGGCTCAGCAAGTCATGCCTCCTAGTACCCTTTCAAGTACCCCTGTGTATCTTCTATGTTTTTTTTGTAATATAATTCAGATTTTTCTGCATATTTATGTTTATATTGTATTATATGTTGGAAGCATAATGATAACTGCTAGGAAAGGTTATATTAAGAAATAATCAGATTCAAGTGACATCTATGTTCTGATTGCCAGTAGCTGCTTCTGATGATGAATGGATGAGTTGCCATTATTGTAAACCCCCATTAGCTAAACTATAAGGAAATTAAAGGGCCACTGCTTTCTTTACTTGTTTTTTCCCCATTTGGGACCAGACATCTAAGGATTAGTACTTTCAGAAGCTAAGGATAAGGAATTTCAAAAGCAACTGCGTGGGACTACCCGCCCCACGCCATCCACCGCAGCCTGGAGTTCCAGGAGAGCCACCACCCCTGGGGTTCCTTATTCACCAAAGCATGGCTCTACAGCCCAATATTAGGGTATATATAGGCTTGAGGCTGCCATGGCCACCAAACTGGGATAATGACACTTATATCTAGGGACAATAATAATGACCTGGTACGATGTCATCAAGGTCCCTGTGGACCTGGCTGCACCAAAAGGTTTCTGTACTAAGGTTGCTAACAGTTATCCTCTTACTGAGGTAACAGAGAGTCTTACATGGGTTGCCTATCTCTTGTTTTTCCTATTAACAGCCACCTTCTTAGGATTACCCTCTCACTAGTCATATAATCTAATACCTCCATATTCTCACATTCTACCTTAAAAGCATCTCAGGCAACCCCCCACCATCAGAAGCTGTGAACCTTTATGCAAACCTATTGACTATATGATAGAAGATATCCGAACTCATCATTTCTGATTATACTGACAAAACTAAATGTAAAAATAGAAACTAACTGATATACGGCTGCACATTGGGTACATTCAGTGCGGTAATATTGATGTTACTGACAAAACTAAATGTAAAAATAGAAACTAACTGATATATGGCTGCACATTTGGTACATTCAGTGCTGTAATATTGATGTCTCCCTTACTGACAAAACTAAATGTAAAAATAGAAACTAACTGATATATGGCTGCACATTTGGTACATTCAGTGCTGTAATATTGATGTCTCCCTTACTGACAAAACTAAATGTAAAAATAGAAACTAACTGATATATGGCTGCACATTGGGTACATTCAGTGCTGTAATATTGATGTCTCCCTTACTGACAAAACTAAATGTAAAAATAGAAACTAACTGATATATGGCTGCACATTTGGTACATTCAGTGCTGTAATATTGATGTCTCCCTTACTGACAAAACTAAATGTAAAAATAGAAACTAACTGATACATGGCTGCACATTGGGTACATTGAGTGCTGTAATATTGATGTCTCCCTTAAAAGTGGGTTATTGGTAACCTGTAGGGACACTGTAAGACAATAGGGCAGAAGCTGTAATACCTCAGATCTACACTGTTAAGAGAGGAAGACACACATGGACATCATGAGAAAACAAGGGAGGAAAGTGCCCCAAATGAAGCAAGATTCTACAACAAGAGAATCCATAGATAGCAAAGTAGGTGAAATGTCAGAGAAGGAGTTCAGAATAAACAAAATGATTGGGGAATTAAAGAACAATCTGAGCAGATACAGGCACTTCAACAAAGAGATAAGAGAACAAATTCAGGTGACCATCAATCACACAGAGGTAAGAGCAAATATAAGTTGCAAGAGATTGCTTCAAGAAAGAGATTCTGGGGAAAAAAACCCAGAAACCCTCAAAACAAAGAAATAATAAGCCAATTAAAAAACTCAATAGAGGCTGGGGTTTATGGCTCAGCAGTAGAGTGCTCATCTAGCACTTGTGAGGTGCTGGGTTCAATCCTCAACAAAATGATAGCATCACCAACAGACTAGGTCACTTAGAAGACGGGACCTCAGACAAGACAAAATATACAATCTTGAAAATAAAGTTGACCTCACAGTGAAGATGGTAAGAAACCATGAACAGAACATCCAAGAATTATGGGATACCATCAAAAGACCAAATTTAAGATTTATTGGGATAGAGGAAGATTCAGAAATTTAAACCAAGGGAATGCATAATCTCTTCAATGAAATAATATCAGAAAATTTTCCAAGCATGAAGAATGAATTGGAAAATTAAATACAAGAGGCCTATGATTATAACAGATTTACACCAAGACATATTATAATGAAAATGCCTAGCATACAGAATAAGGATAGAATTTTAAAGGCTGTAAGAGATAAAAATCAGATTATGTAAA
Organism: Marmota monax; assembly: GCF_021218885.2. NCBI lineage: Eukaryota > Metazoa > Chordata > Mammalia > Rodentia > Sciuridae > Marmota > Marmota monax. The sequence goes on along the minus strand of NW_026695217.1, from coordinate 2,161,949 downwards.
AGGGAAGACTAATTTAGATCTCAGCAGATTTTTCAACCCAGGCTCTCAAAGCCAGGAGATCCTGGAACAACATATACCAAACTCTTAAAGAAAATGGATGCCAACCAAGAATGTTATATCCAGCAAAATTAAGCTTCAAATTTGATGATGAAATAAATACCTTCCATGATAAACAAAAGCTAAAAGAATTTATAGCAAGAAATCCTGCACTACAGAACATTTTTGACAAACTATTCCACAAGGAGGAAATGAAAAACAACAATGAAATTCTGCAAAGGGAAGAACTACAATAAAGGAAAAGCCAGCCAACCAAAGGAGAAACCAAGTCAAGCTAAATACCAAAAATAAAAATGACCAGTAATACAAATCATGTCTCAGTAATAACCCTAAATGTTAGTGGCCTAAACTTACCAACCAAAAGACATAGGCTGATTGGATTTTTTAAAAAGACCCAACAATATGCTGCCTTTAAGAGATTCATAGGAAAAGATGCCCACAGACTGAAGGTGAAAGGTTGGATTTTATTTATCTATTTATTTGTTTATTTATAACATTCACATGGTCTACATAAGCAAGCAGGGGTTTCCATTTTCATATCAAATAAAGTAAACTTCAAGCCAAAGTGAATCAAAAGGGATAAAGACAGTTCATACTGCTTAAGGGAACCATACATCAAAAAGACAGAACAGTTATAAATGTATATGCCCCAAACAATGGAGCATCTATGTTCATCAGTCAAACTCTTCTCAAGTTCAAGAGTCAGATAGACCACAATAATTCTGGGTGACTTTAACAGACCTCTTTCACCACTAGATAGATCTTCCAAACAAAAGCTAAACAAAGAAACTATAGAACTCAATAATACAATCAATAACTTAGACTTAACTGACATATATAGAGTATATTATCCATCAATGAGCAAATACACTTTCTTAGCAGCACATGGATCCTTCTCTAAAATAGACCATATATTATGCCACAAAGCAAATCTTAGTAAATACAAAAAAGTTGAGATATTACCCTACATTCTATCAGGCCACAATGGAATGAAATAAGAAATCAATGATAAAATAAGAAATAAAATCCACTCCAACACCTGGAGACTAAATAATATGCTATTGGATGAACATTGGGTTGCAAAAGACATCAAGGAGGAAATTAAAAGATTTTTAGAGGGCTGGAGATGTGGCTCAAGTGGTAGCGTGAGGCACTGGGTTTGATCCTCAGCACCACATAAAAAATAAGTGAAATAAAGGCATGCTGTCCATCTACAACTAATAAATAAATAAATATTAAAAAAATTCTTCGAGGTAAATGAGAACACTGATATAACATCGAAATCTCTGGGACTCTATGAAGGCAGTTCTAAGAGGAAAGTTCATTGCATGCAGTTCATTCCTTCAAATAAGGAAAAATCAACAAATAAATGATCTAATATTACATCTCAAAGCCCTAGAAAAAGAAGAACAAATCAACCCCAAAAGCAGTAGGGGACAGGGAATAATTAAAATCAGAGCTGAAATCAATGAAATTGAAACAAAAGAAGCAATTGAAAAAATTGATAAAAAAGTTGGTTCTTTGAAAACATAAATAAAATTGATAAACCATTAGCCATGCTAACAAAGGGAAGGAGAGAGAAAACTCAGATTACTAATTTCCTTGAAGAAAAAAAAATATTACGACGGATACTACAGAAATACAGAAGATAATTAGAAATTATTTTGAAAATTTGTACTCCAATAAAATAGAAAATATTGAAGGCATTGACAAATTTCTAGAGGCATATGATATGCCCAAATCAGGATGATATACACGATTTAAACAGATCAATATCAAGCAAGAAAATAGAGGATGCTGTCGCGACCCCTTGCCCGCAAGGAAGACGCAACTCGAGAATCTTCTCTCAACAGTTTTATTCAGGTCCCTGGATATTTCTTCTTCTTCCCCTCGGGTGCCCCTCCCAGCCTTAATAAAGCATCCCAAGCCCCAATGCAAAGCTGCCGCGTGGAACTTTCTCACAGGGTGGTGAAAAATCATGTGCCAACTTTCCCAGATAAGAAATTGTTTGTCACAGACCACAGCGGAGCCAGCGCCATCTTGTAATGGCGACCATAATCTGCAGAAACGGCAGAAGCGGCTCACCACAGTTCCCCCTTTTCTATTTTATTAAAACAATACAGGCGAGAGTAGAGGTCCTATCCCACTGTGCAGAAGTGGCTGCATAGTATGGCTCAGTCCCAAGGAGGGCCCTTCCCCAGATCTGAGGCCATATCAGCCGACGCCTTTTTTCGTGGGGCGGGGCGTGAACGCGTCTAACCCGCATGCAATAGGACATGCTCTCCTTGAGGTCCTCTTCAAGGATCACTCAAGTGCAGTGCCTTGCCTCGCATCCTGTATCGTGACGATGGTGGACGAAGGCGGATAGCTGAGGCTAAACTGTGGCTGTTTATAATGACAAACAAGTTGACAGCACCCTGAAAGAAAGGCACGAACTTCAAGGCGATAGAAAAGTACTAGTGTGGAAACCCATCTGCGTGCAATGGCAGTAAGACCGGCAGAGTGCAAGGGCTTTCCAACACTAAGAGAATAACAAGGAAAGTCATGTCGATCCCAGTGCAATGTTATAATAACTTGGGGTGTAACGACCATGACAAAGGTTTACTGCTTAAGATGCGCAAGCCAGACTTGAGGCGAGTTGCCATTTTCTAAAGTTGCAAGAGCTTGTATGATCATAGCCTTTTCTTGTGCATGGCGAGTTTTAAGGCGACAGAGAAGCCACAAACAAAGTACAACACTGAAGCAACACATTGCACCAAAAATGCCTACCCCCACCCACTCTTTGAAGAAGGAAAAAGCAGAAGATATCCAATCGGTGAATTGACCCAAAGTCACTGGTTCGACACGGGTACTATTCAAAACAGCAATCTGAGTTAGTTGAGACTGGATCAAGTTTTCTGCTGCCATGGACCAGGTTCCGGATAGATACTCTCCAATGATGCGGGAGGCATTTCTGGAATCATTAAATCTGACAGAGGTTATACATAAATGTGCACGTTGGTCAACACAACCCAAAAGCACCAAGTCGGCCAATTCTTCTACCTGAGCTTGGAGTAAATCTATTCTTTGGTTGGCAGCTAAAATCCCTGACAAAATATGTTGATTAATTGAATTTTGGGACTCAAGTATGGTAGAAGTTTGTTGAACAACTTGATTAATGGTGGCAGCAGTTTGTACTTGACTGGCCATGGCCACTCCGGCCGTAACCGCTGCAGCAGCAGACACTGCCACAGCTGTCACTATAGCTGCCGTAATTCCAAAATCCCTGCGGACTCTAAGTAGCTCAACAATGGGGAATTTATCTGGGTCCGCAGTGACTGGGATTGGGACAAAGGTTGGAATTTTCATAACCACTGCTACAGTCCAAGAACCATTCCAACACTCAGATAAGAGAGAGGTAACACTAGAACAATCCAGCATCCCTGACGAGGTGTCATTAGTCAAAAGGAGCAAGAATGGGGATTGGACGCAGACCATCGCAGGGGGCAATGTGGCATTATATAGCAAAGAGTTGAACGAAACAGATGTAAGTCTATTACCCCGTTCACTCTCGCGAACAGTACCAGAAACATTAGCCAGCCAGCTTCTGACTCCCAGCAATTGAGCCAATGCAGAAATATCAGCTGAAGCCCCCTTCTCATTGGAAATCAGCCATTGAAACCAGGACCAACCTACTCCTGTAGAGGAGTTGGCACTATGGTTAAAGTTATAAACATACCTCTTAAGAGAGGGGGAAAAAGAGAAACCCTTAGCAACTTGAAGTCTCTCCCAAGAATGGTCCTGACAAGGCGTAAATGTTGGGGGGAAACGAAGATTAGGGGTACAGTAAGGAGAGGCCTTAAAATGAGTGGCATTGTAAGTACTATTAGAAGAAGGAGGCACTGGGATTAGTACCTTGGAGATCATAGCCAAGGTAGTTATGTTAAAAGCAGAGCTATTTACAGGGGTCCCTGAACCTAATTGCTTCCCTGAAACTACTTGGCTCAGTACGGCATTAATAATACTCCCTGAGACCTGATTGGACCGCAATGGATCCTCCCAGTTAGTCAAATTTTTGATCTTAAGGCTGATGCAATTAGCGTTTCCAAGGCTGAAACAAAAAACTCCTGTGAGATTAACCTGAGATTGATTAAAAATGCTCTCCACGTCCCCTCTAGGAGAGGCACAGGGAGCAGACATCTCACATGAGGTAGAGAAAAGAGTGGGGAGGACACTAGAACTACCATGAACCGGCATCGGCATTGGCCAAGCCCGTGCCACTGCCCACCACTGCATTGGTGTCGTCTGTGCCATCGGCACCAGCACCAGAACCAGAGCACGTAGCAGAGTGAAGATCCTCATCACAGGGTTGCTGTGGTATCTCTTGTTGTTGGTCGGTTGATGTCAAGACTCTTCTTGTCAGACGTTCAGGGACCCACAACGGCTCCGTGCGATCCTGGGGAAAAACACATACAGATCCTCGTGCCCATGTCAGCACGGGGTCGGGGCCGTTCCATTGGCCCGTAAGAACATCCTTCCACTTAACATAGCCAATCACAGAGGGCTGAGGGGACACATGTCTATCGGCCACAGAGTGACCATGAATATCCAAATTTAAAAAATTAATGGTAAAGAGAGCTAAGGACAGGCGTTCTTTAGGAGTGTGTTCAGCTCCTATTCCCCCTTTTTGTTTTTGTAAAGTTTCTTTTAAGGTGCGATGAGCACGCTCAACAATGCCTTGTCCTTGAGGATTGTAAGGCAGACCATGAGTAAGTTGCACTCCCATGGTAGAACAAAAGGATGTAAATTGTCTGCCAGTATAAGCAGGTCCATTATCAGTCTTAAGGGATGCAGGAGCACCCCATGCTGCCCATGCTTCTAGGCAATGAGTAATAACATTACGTGCCTTCTCTCCCGACAAAGCAGAGGCATGAATAACTCCAGAGCACGTATCAACAGAAACATGTACATACTTGAGGTTACCAAAGTCAGGTATGTGCGTCACATCCATTTGCCAGACAACCAATGGCTTCAATCCCCGTGGGTTCACTCCATAAGTAGGGGGATGAAGAAATGTGACACAATGGGGACATTGTAATACTATCTGACGAGCATCCGCTCTTGAAATGGAAAAACGCCTGCGCAGCGTTAAAGCATTAACACGGAAATTCTGGTGAAATAATTTAGCCCCCTCTAAGGAGGAAGCCAAGCATATCAACTGGTCTCTAGTGGCTGAGTCTGCACAGGCATTACCCTGTGATAACGGACCAGGAAGAGAGGTGTGAGCCCATATGTGCATTGGATAAAAAGGAGCAGTGCGGCTACAGATAAGTTGTTGAAGCTGATTAAAGTAAGCAGATACATTATGGGCATTACTAATAGCTCCCACGGCCTCCAGGACTTTGAGTGCTTGTACCACATAAATGGAGTCCGAGATAAGATTAAAAGGAAAAGAACATTGTTTAAAAACCTCAATAACAATTTGCAGTTCAACCCATTGTGGATTACCAGGAGCAAATTGATGCTGAACAGGGGGAGAATCATTAATTACATAAGCTCCCATTCCAGACTTGGAACCATCAGTGAAAATATTAACAGCCCCCGGAATTGGGTTGGGTGAAGTTACCTTAGGGAAAATGATGGGATGTTCTTTAACAAAATGGAGTAATGGATGGGAAGGGTAATGATTATCAATATCCCCTTGAAACGAGCAACATAGAATAGCCCAGTTTAGTCTAGAGTAGCACACAAAACATTAAGCTGAGCCTTAGTATAGGGTATAATAAGAGAAGAAGGTGATTGTCCGAAAAATTGAATGCTTTGGTGGATCCCTTTAAGTGCTAACGCTGCAACAGCATCAGGATAGTATTCTAAAGATTTTCCTGGGGATATATGTGGGTGGATCCATAGTAAAGGCCCATCTTGCCACAGTACTCCAGTAGGCTGCCGCATAGTGGCAAGCACACATAACTGGAAAGGTTTATCACTGCGGAGCCTGCATAGAGTAGCATGTTGTATAGCTTCTTCTACTGTTATAAGGACTGCCCTGGCCTCTTTGGTGAGGCTACGAGGAGAAGCAAGATCTGGATCACCCTTAAGGGTAGCATACAAAGGCTGGAGCACACCATTAGGAATATGTAAATATCCCCTTATCCAATTAATATCTCCCAGCAGTTTTTGAAAATCATTCAGAGTTTGGAGATCCTGAGTTCTTATGGTGATTTTTTGTGGTTTCAATTTGTCATGCCCAATGATTGCTCCCAAATACTCAATAGAATTCCCCGTTTGAACCTTTTCAGGTGCGATATGTAACCCATATTGAGCTAACAGCTTTACTAAGTCTCTATAGGCCTCATTAACTATCTGCTCTAACTTAGCGGCCAATAACACATCATCCATATAATGAATGATCTTGATGGAGGAATACTTATGTCTGAGAGGTGCGAGTGCCTTCCCCACATACATCTGGCACATCGTGGGACTATTAGCCATTCCCTGCGGCAACACTACCCACTCAAACCTAAGATCTGGCTCCTCGTGGTTACACGAGGGAAGGGTGAAAGCAAAACGTTGTGAGTCTTTAGGATGCAAAGGAATAGAAAAGAAACAGTCTTTAATGTCAATAGCAATAATATGCCAGCCCTGAGGAATAGAGGAGAGCAGAGGCAGCCCTCTTTGAATGGGCCCCATAAGTTGCATTTGAGCATTAACTGCTCGTAAATCATGCAGTAGGCGCCACTTTCCTGATTTTTTCCTAATAACAAATATGGGAGTATTCCATGGAGAAGTGGAAGGTTGGATGTGACCCAAGTCCAGTTGTTCTTTGATTAAATTATGGGCTGCTGCCAATTTAACCGAGGGAAGAGGCCACTGAGGCACCCAAACAGGCTCCTCGGTGAGCCATGTTATGGGTATTTGAGCCCCAGTGGCCCCTAGGAAAAACCCAGACCAAATCTGTTAAGCTTTTGATGACCTTGCACAGGATGCCTACGCCCCTGTAGATGTTTTCCTAGTCCTAGACCTGGCCTATACCCCATATTTTGCATAATCTGTTGAGACGCCGGGGAATAGTCATTACTAAGAGTGAACCCCATGTCTTTCATCAGATCACGACCCCATAAAGAGATAGGTAAATCAAGTACATAAGGCTGAAAAGTGCCATTGTGTCCTTCTGGGTCCTTCCAAGATAGATGTCTACAGCTGATTTGAGGGGCTTGGGCATATCCCAAACCTCTCAGTGATTGATCTGAGAGCTGCACCGGCCACCCCTTTGACCAGTCCTTTTGTGCAATTATACTACGATCTGCTCCAGTATCGAGCAATCCCAAAATTGATTTGCCTTCTATGGTTAAGTTTAAAGTAGGACGGTCATTCATATCTAAGGACAAATAAACAGAATTCCCTCCAGTAACTCCAATCTCATCACTTGTCCTTGAAAAGGAATCAGCAGAAAAGCGGGTATGCAGGCTGGGTAGAAGTAACAATTGGGCAATCCGATCTCCTGGGGAAATAGATACAATGCCCCTTGGAGCTTCCACCATAACTTTTATTGTCCCTACAGTATCAGGGCTAATAACTCCAGGAAAGACATGAAGACCTTGCAAAGTAGAAGATGCACGTCCAATTAGCAAACCTACAGTGCCAGGCGGTAAAGGCCCTTTGAACTCAGTTTCCACCAATTGGACTCCCATCTTAGGTGTTAATACGAGTCTGGAGGTGGAACAGAGGTCCAATCCCGCGGCACCTGTAGTGGCTCTCCGCGTCTCATGGGATGGCGTAGAGATGGCCATGTCTCGGGTTTGGGTGTGACATTCTCCATTGCCCCATATATTTGTGGGCCCTGGGGTCGGGGGCCCCTTCGGCCGTTTTTTGGCCCAGCTGAAATAGGCTGTCCATGGATGTCCCTCATTGATCTACACTCTTTTGCCCAATGCTTCCCTTTTTTACATTTTGGACACAGCCCTGGTTGACGAAAGCCATTGGAAGGGCCACCGTGAGGGGGTCCAGTAAAATTATCTTTTTTAGGACATTCACGTCTGAAATGACCGGGCTGACCACAATGGAAGCATGTTCCGGCACCAGGATTGCCCCCTTTTGCCACCCGAAGGACAGCAGCTGCAAGACCTGCATTAGTTAAAGGTCCTCCAATCTCTCTACACACTTTCATCCATGCTTCTATGCCCTTATTTTTATAAGGAGTGATTGCCGCTTTACATTCCTTGGTGCATTGTTCAAAGACCAATTGCTTGATAAGGGGCATGGCTCTATCAGGATCCCCAAAAATCTTTCCAGCAGCATCCACCATCCTTGCTACAAAATCTGAAAAAGGTTCTGTAGGGCCTTGTAGAATCTTGGTCAAATTGCCAGACACCTCTCCTCTATTTGGAAGCGACTTCCATGCCCGAATACAAATATTGTTAATTTGATCATATGCCTCAAGAGGAAATCCTGTCTGTTGATTTGCAAATCTACCCTGTCCCAAGAGCATATCCTTGTCCCAATGGGGGCGTCCCGCTGCATGGTTTTGGGCGGCCTGCTCTATTGCGCCCTCTAGCACGAATGCTCTCCAGTCCAAATATTTACCCGGGGAAACGCAAGCCCGAACAAGGCTAGCCCAATCAGAGGGAGTCATACAGTATCTAGACAGATTTTCCACCTGAGTCAGCGTGAAGGCGGCATCCACCCCATAAGTGCGTACAGACTCCGCCAGGGTCTTCACAATTTTAAAATCTAAGGGTTCATGGACTCTTCCCCTGTTGTCATCCTGAAAAACTGGATAAGCAAGACCCATCTCAGCGTGAACAGCCCTCCATGTTTGGGCATGGAAAGCTCTTCCCGAAACGCCCCCGCCATCCGGCGGTGGATCCGGGGGATTGCTTTTCTTGAGCCCTTGCTTATCTGTGTTCCCTTCTCCTACAGCTAAACTCCCTAGCTGACGAGACAGCCTCTCGAGCTCTTCCTCCTCATCCTCCTCCTCCTCTGACCCACTTTCGCATGGGGGTGTACGCAGCGTACTGAGATCTGGATACAACCGTTTCCTCCCCCGTCTCATGCTCTGCACACTCCCATCCTCCCGAGTCACTTCACTTTCTGCCATCTCCGATTTTTCCTCATGCAATCGCTCTAAAACCTCCTGTCCTTTAGTAAGTGCTTCCTGACATCTATCATCTGTAAGGCAACTACGGACCATTTTCCAAAGGGGTATCACCCCACCCTCTAATATGCCCTGCTCAGAAGCAAAGTCAAGATCTTTGCCTAATTTATCCCAACTAGGCACAGTAAGGCTGCCCGAAAATGCAAACCACGGTGCAGCGATATCTATCTTCTGTAAAAATCTCTGTAAAGTACTATGTTTCACTTCCAGTCCCTTGGAACGTAACAGGCCATCTAGGGCCAGGAGAAGCGGACTTGAAGATGCGGCACCCATGACGCAACAACAAAGAAAGCACAAAAAAAAGAAAGCGAAAGTAGGAGCGAAAGTACACAGTGCAGCTGCAATAAAATATAAGGCTCTCTCTTTCATTACAGAGGAGCTGTCCCGCTTTGGTCGCGGATCCCACTTACTAGGGACTAACCCCGCTTTGATCGCGGATCCCACTTATTGGGACTAACCCCGCTTTGGTCGCGGATCCCACTTACCTGGGACTAACCCGTGCACCACCCCTGACTGTTGAAAGTTCTGGTTCCCGGGTTTCGGCGCCACTTGTCGCGACCCCTTGCCCGCAAGGAAGACGCAACTCGAGAATCTTCTCTCAACAGTTTTATTCAGGTCCCTGGATATTTCTTCTTCTTCCCCTCGGGTGCCCCTCCCAGCCTTAATAAAGCATCCCAAGCCCCAATGCAAAGCTGCCGCGTGGAACTTTCTCACAGGGTGGTGAAAAATCATGTGCCAACTTTCCCAGATAAGAAATTGTTTGTCACAGACCACAGCGGAGCCAGCGCCATCTTGTAATGGCGACCATAATCTGCAGAAACGGCAGAAGCGGCTCACCACAGGATGCCATCAGAAGCCTATCAACCAAGAAAAGCCCAAGACCAGATGGATACACAACTGAGTTCTACAAGATCTTCAAAGAACTAACACCAGTACTTCTCAAGCTATTTCATAAGATAGAAAAAGAGGGAATACTTCCAAACACCCTCTATGAGGCCAATATCACCCTGACTCCAATACCAGACAAGGATACATCAAAGAAAGTAAACTTAAGACCAATATCTCTAATGAATATAGATGCAAAAATTCTCAATAAAATTCTGGTAAATCGAATACAAAAACATAAAAAAAAAAAAAAAAAAAAGCACACCACAACCAAGTGGGTTTATCCCAGGGATGCAAGGTTGGTTCAACATACGGAAATCAATAAATGTAATTCATCACATCAATACACCCAAAGATAAAAATCATATGATCATCTCAATAGATGCCGAGACAGCATTTGATAAAATACAGCATTCCTTCATGTTCAAAATGCTAGAAAAACTAGGGATAACAGGAACATATCTCAACATCGTAAAGGCTATCTATGCTAAGCCCCAGGCCAACATCACTCTAAATGGAGAAAAATTGAAAGCATTACCTCTAAAAACTGGAACAAGACAGGGATGCCCTCTGGGCAACTTGGTGACACCCTGTCTCAAGAATATATCACAGTAGGGGCTGGGATTGTGGAGTGCTTGCCTAGCATGTGCAAGGCCCTGGGTTCAATCTTCAGCACCACATAAAAATAAAGGGGGGCTGGGGTTGTGGCTCAGCGGTAGAGCGCTCGCCTCGCATGTGTGAGACCCTGCGTTTGATCCTCAGCACCACATAAAAAAATAAATAAGTGAAATAAAGGTATTGTTTCCAACTACAACTAAATAAATAAATATTATAAAAATAAGTAAATAAAGGTATTGTTCAAATACAACTAAAATAATAAATATTTAAAAAAGAATATATCACAGTGAATTTCACCTTTATGTATATTTATAATGCACTAATTAAAAAAAAATAAAAGAAAGATCACTAGAAGAAAGGAAAGGGAACAGGAGGAGGGAAGAGAGAAGGGAAAGGAAAAGTAGTAGGGACTGAATTGGAGTAAATTATATTCTGTTCTTGTCTAATTATGTCACAGTGAACCCTAATATTATGTATAACTAAAACAAGCCAATAAAAAAGAAAATAAGAAGGACTGGGGATGTAGCTCAGTGGTGGAGTGCTTACCTAGTATACACAAAACCCTGGATTCAATCCTCAGTAAAATGAATGAAACCAGTTGGTTCTTTGAAAAGGTTAATGAAAAGTACATTTAGCTACATTGAGAACGACTTAGATTATTAAAATCAAATGAAGATGGGAACATTTCTTCTGTTCTATAGAAATAAAAATGAGTATAATGGAATACTATAAACAAGTGTATCCAACAAGTTGGTTAACAGATGAAATGGAAAAATTTTTAGAAATGCAAAACTGAAGACAATCATTAGGAAATAGTAAATTTTAATAAACCTGTAATTAACAAGGAGATTTAATCAGTAATCCCAACATTTTAAAAACTGAGGAACTACCTCAACTTAATAAAGGTCAGATATGGGAAAATCCCCAGCTAAATTGTAATGTTGATAGATGGAAAATTTTACATTTAAGATCAGAAGAAAGGTAAGAAAGCCCACTCCTCCCTTTCTGGTTTAATATGCAGCTGGAGACATAGGCAGAGCAATTAGACAAAAAGCAAATAGAGATCAAAAGTGGGAGGATGAAGTAAAATTTCTTTTCATAGATCCTAAAGATCACACACACATACACACACGCGCACACACAGAGTTAACTAATGATTTCTGCAAAGTTGTAGGATACAAACTCAATATGAGAAATTCAGCATTATTTTTATATACTAATAATGACCAATCCAAAAAGGAAATTAAGAAAACAATCCTATTTATATTAGCATCAAAAAGAATGTATACTTAGGAATAATCCAAGAAGGAAAAATACTGAAAACTACAAAACATGAATAAAAATAAATCAAATACAAAAACAGGAGGCAAGAGAGGCAGGGAGGAGGGAAGCCATCCAGTGTTCCCAGATTGGAAGTCTGTAAACCTGGGGAGATCTACAGATTCAGTGCAACATCTATCAAAATCCCATGAGATCTTTTTTTCTTTTATTGCACAAATATGAAAAAAAAAATCCTGAAATTTATATGGTATCTCATGGGACCCCCAAACAGACAAAACAATCTTGAAACAGAAGAACAGTTTTGGAGAACTCACATGTTCTGATTCTTAAAAAATTCTACAATGCAATGGTAATAGACATTGTGGTACTGTCCTACAGGCAGATGTATACACCAAGGGAACAAAATATAGAACCCCAAAATAAAACCTTCCACACACTGTCAGATGACCTCAACAAGGAGACCAAGAATAGACAGGAGATGGAGAGTCTCTCCAAGTTTTGGAAAAACCTGATATGTACAGGCAGAAGAATGAAGTTGGACTCTTCCTCATAGGACAACACAAAAATACAACTGAAGCTGAGTGTGGTGGTACACACCTGTAATCCCAGCTATTTGGGGGATTAAGGCAGGAGGATAGCAATCCCAAGGCCAGCTTGGGCAATTTAGTGAAGTCCTGCATTAATAAAATATAAAAAAACAGTTGGGCATAGTGATGCATGCTAATGTCAGCTACTCAGGAAGCTGAGCTGGAGGATGGCAAGTTTGAAACCAGCTCAAGCAACTTAGGGAGAATTTGTTTCAAAATAAAATAAAAAGGTCTGGGTATGCACCTCAGTGGTAGAGGCCCAGTGTACAATCCCCAGTACCATGAGGGTATAGGGAAGAAAAAAACACTCTAAAAGGGTTAAAGACTTAAATATAAGACTTAAAAATTCTAGAACACATGGGTGGAATTCTTCATTACACTGGATTTGGCAATGATTTATTGAATATGATACCAAAAGCAATGCCAACTAAAGCAAATTAGACAAATAGGACTACATCAATATTTAAAATTTTTGTACTAAAGGACATTATGAACAGAGTGAAAAGACACTACAGAATGGGAGAAAATATTTGCAAAACCCACATATGATAAGGGATTTATATCCATAATACATAAAGAACTAAGATTCAACAACAACAAACCAAGTATAGACAAAGGACTTGAACAGACATTTCTCAAAAAAAAAATCCACAAATTGTCAAATAAGTATATGAAAATATGTTCAGCATCACCTAGTCTTGGGGAAATGCAAATTAAAAAAAACTGGTGAGAAACTCCACCATGCGGCCTGCGCATTGGTTTCATTAATGAGGTTCTTGGCATAAAAGTTAGCTAGAAGAGATCGAAATAAAACACACAGACTCAGTTACCTTATTTCTATTGCCAGGTCCGAGACGGCTCCCCTCTCTGGTTCCCTCCTCTAACCGCCCAGCAGGGCAGCAAGGATTACTCAGGGCTAGCAGGAGAGAGAGAGAGAGCATGCCAGGGAGTAGCCTTTTATTGGGGAACAAGAAATTCAGGGGATAATTCCATCCAATGAAGGTTGAGGGGGGGGCCGCACTCCAAGGTCAGGGTCAGTGATTGGCCCCTGGGGTCAGTGGTCAGTCACACCCCCACACGGACGGGTTCTCTCATCAGGAAAGGGCTGAAAAAGTTCCGACACAGCCAGAAAGCCTCAGACCCTTAACGGGAGCCGCCCAGTCACGTGTCAAAATGGCTCCCCACAAGAAACTACTACCTCTACCCATTAAGGGGGCTAAATCAAAAACAACAAAAATTTTAAAAGTGTTAAGATGTTGGCCAGAACCTGTGACTGTGGAAATAGACTTTTTTCCCTTAGTATTGGTGATTGAAGCCCAGAGGTGCTCTACCATTGAACTACATCCCCAGTCCTTTTTATATTTGTTTTGAGATAGGGTCTTGCTAAATTGTGCAGGTTGGCCTTGAACTTGCCATCCTCCTTCCTCAGCTGCCCAACAGGCTGTGATCATAGGTGTACCACCACCCCCAAAAGGAACAGACTTAAAAAATAAACTAGTGCTGCTGGGTGTGGTGGTGCATGCTTGCAATCCCAGCAGCTTGGGAGGCTGAGGCAAGAGAATTATAAGTTCAAATTCAGCCTCAGCAACTTAGTAAGGCCCTAAGCAACTCAGTGAGACCCTGTATCTAAATAAAGTACACAAAGGGTTTGGGATGTGACTCAGTGGTTAAGCACTCCTGGGTTCAATCCCGGGTACCAAAAAAAAAAAAATAGACCACTGCTTTCCAAACACAGGGATAAATTTAATAAAATGTGAGAATGACAGTTTTTCCAAGAATGATGCTCTGGCTTCCCTCCACAAGTAAAGTGTAACAGCTAACAGCAGGCAGGCCTTTTGGGTATGTTTCAAGTCAGTGAAAATTCTAAGTTACTCCAAGAAAGGGAACTACTTTAACACATTATTTCACGCTTGTCTGAAGGATCCCTAATTCATTCATTTGATGAATATGTACTATGACCACTGTGCATTACGTAGAAATACTTAATGTGGGTAAGTGAATACGGTAGTTCTTAGAAGACAGTTAATCTAGTTCTTGCAAGTTAAAGCAGGACAGCTTAAGTGTAATTTAGGCATTTCAGTTCTTGCCAAATTTTATGCTTGACTCTTTTTTTTTTTTTTTTTTTTTTTTTTTTTTTTGCATATCAGAAATGCATTTTAATTTTTATTTGAAAACAACTTAAATTTTTAGACAAATGATTTTAGTATATAAATTTGATTTTGTTTTTATACAGAATATAAAGATTTCCCTCATTAATCTTCCATGTGAAGGGTATTACAGACTGGAAGGAAGATATGTTCTGCACACAAGTCTGTATCTTCTGTGTGCGGCACTGGAAACAAATGGTGTAGTGCTCCTACACATAAATTAGATCAAGTGACATTACAGTTTAAAGGGGGAGAAGAGAAATATTGTCGTTAATCCGATTCAAGAAGCAAACATGACACAAAAACTGTGCAAATAAGACCAAGTCAGTAACTTTAGTTAGGATATTGCAGATTATAAGGGAAGGTTTGTGAGGCTATAGTGTGCACCACATTAAAACAGCAAGAAAAGCTATTTATATGGAAAAGCTGGAATGAGGGATTTCCACTAAAGCAAATTAACTTCTTGTCAACTGCCAAAACAAAACAGAGCATATGAGTGTTAGTATACTGAAGGCATGTTATACCAGTTTCTGTGCAGCATGCTAAAAGTTATTTAGAACTTCTTCACACTGGTGCATACGAATCATTAATGGTCACATTTTTGCTTCTTCTCACCAAATTTCAGGCATGTCTTATTTTAGATGGAGTATAGCTTTTATCTATGATCTCATCCTGTAAAAACATGTGAAGACAACGTTCATTCTGTGCCAGAGGATGACCAGCGACCTTGTTTATAAACTGCTCCAGCCCTTGCTTCCTTTCCTCTATAAAATTGTCATCAAATATTCCATCATCTCCTCTAAAAGGTAGTTGACGCAAAAATGCTTTCCCAGGGAGTGGGGGAACTACAACCTTGCTCTCTCTCTCTAATTCACTTCGCAGCCATTCAAAGTCACTGTATCTTCTTCTAACAGTAGATTCCTTCAGCTTGAAAATAGGAAGATTTGTCTTGACCCTGATTTCGTAGGTGGTAAAGCGGCCCCGGCCGACCCCCACGGTCTGCGGGTTGCTCACATCGATCTCGAGGAAGTTGCTGGGCGGCCCGTAGGCGTCATTCAGATTCTGCGGCTTGGTGATCAGCCGCCGGGTGTCCGCCACGGTCTCCGCCATTTCGCTGTAGCCGCAGCCGCCGCGGGCTCCCTCCGCCCACTCCGCGTTCCACAGACGCCGCCGCTGCCGCCCGCCGCGGGGACACGGGGGATATGCTTGACTCTTAATAGCTGGATTTGGCTTCCTGTGCTTCTTTCAATAAGAGGCCTGGAGACCCATCCAAGGGCTGTCCAAAGATGGTTATGTGACATTTAGCTACTGCAATGCTGATTTCAGATCTCTACTTGTGGGATTTTCTCTTCTTCTTTTTTCCTCCATTTTTAAAATGAACTTTAAAATTTTTTAGAAATTGCATCTGGGGCAAACAATAAATTCCCTCCCTGCAATTAGGCAGATGAAAGAAATAAAGCAAAAGGGGGAAATGAAGACAACATGACAAAGCAGATTAAATGATCAAAAGTAGTGATTTATAGATGATTAGCAATCGAGTCCCCTTTTTTCCCTTTTTTGGTTGAGGTGCGTAATCCCATTTAAACCAGAGTCTCCCACTTGCAAGCATAGCCTTTGCTATCTGGCCCTTCCTGGCAGACACTTTCCTCCCTGTTTTTCATATTCTGTGTATCTTATGAAGCTCCACAAACTGGGTCACTTCATCCAAGTGAGGCCACCACTTATACAGAAACCTCTCTGCAATGATTCTCAGCCAGGGCGTGACCTTCACTTCACCCCTGTCTCCCTTTTCCAGGAGCTCTTCCAATTCCTCCTGGGCCAGGTAGCAGCAGCTGTCAACTTCACTGGGATCTGGGTGGATGGTCACATTCTTCTTCACTAAGAGAAGGTAGCAGATCTCATGTTCTCCCCAAATTTGATCTGATTTTGCTTTGTAATGATATCTTGTCATAAACACTATGTCATCTGTAGAAAGCTGTGGCAGAAATTGATGCAACATTAATAACATTAACATAAAACACAGTGTACAGGAAAAAGGAGAAAATGAACACATTTGTTTACCTCAGATAAACAAATTCTGTTGGTAATTGGTTATTATCCAAACCTTAATTTTAAGTGATTGTTTTTTTCTTTACGGGGAGATTGCAAACTTTATTGGCACTAACACAAAAATAAAATTGATTCAAGAAATGGCAGATCACTTTGACAATGCACAATTTTTATGCAGATGTATGCATTATGCATTTTTATGCAGATTTATGGATGCATGCTACCTTTTAAAATTGCCTTGGAGACCTAGGGAATGGCTATAAAACAGCTGACACAGATGGGAAAAGCTTGTAGACTCCCTGAAAAGTCAGTTAGCCTTAGCAGATGTGATCTTTCTCAGATTTTTTCCTTAATGTCATGACGATGGACAAATACCAGGTCCATATTTGGGACATACATGGCATGAATATTCTTTCCTTCCAAAAAATGATGATGATGTAATCAGTGGCACTTTGGTATGTCAAGGATTTCTGGTGAACACTCTACAGGTGTGGTCTTGTTTTTAACCATTGGTCATCTCAGTAGACATTGGTTTGATTGTTCTGGAACAGCTGGAGAGCTGTTGCTCAGGCCTATTCCTGTCCCCTGCTGTCATGAGATATGCCCTTCTCATTTGAAACTATGTCATCTGTGATGGGAATGTCTAAGTCCAGGGGCCTAAGACTCCCTGTGTATTCACTTGGAAACTGTTCCTAAGGAGCAATGGTCCTTGTTTCTACCGTGTTAACACAGTACCAGAAGTGCAAAAACTGCTAGTGGTCTACACTGATAATGAACTTCAGAGGTTCAGTTCATGGTCAGCCAACTCTATTGCTCTGGCCAAGATGAGCTGTAGCATCATGGCTAAAAGCATGGTGAAGGAAAGCTGCTCACTCTGTGGTAGCCAGGGAGCAGAGAGAACTAACTAAAGTTTTGTAGACTCAAATCTGAATAATAATCTGACTTTGGTTTCCTTGGTGTAACAAATGTATCTCTGTCCTATTTTGAAGGACCAACTCCTCCACCCGCAACAACAGAAAATCCAATGAAAACTGGCCATCCCCTCTCACCTACTGGCTTTACAGATAAAGTTAACAAATGGGTAATGGACAGTCACGGCTGATCCTGGACATTCCTTTTAGCATACACTGCAATTTCTTCTTCAGTTTTTTTTAATAGAAAACCAGATTCCTGAACCATCCCAACCCTGCCCAGAACAAACCAATGTGCTATGACCCTGTCCTCTGCAACAGCACCATTGCCAGGCCAAGGGCATAGATCCAGTTCCCAGGACAGCACAGCTGTTACTGGGCAGATGTTCCTACCTGCTCCTGGGGAATTCCCAGCTCAGCCTGCAGGCGTCTCAGGGCTGCCCTCTTCACTCCCAAGGCGTCCTTTTCTTCCAGTTCTGCAGGGTTGTATAATGGGTGACTACTACAGGAGTCAGAAAAATGCCCTGGAAAGAACATACAAGGGAAACATCCCTCTTACTTTATTCCTCTTACTTTATTTGAATATATTAAATACAAATACAGACTCTTTGGGTAAAATCGTCATTATCTGTCATCATCAGCCTGGTAGGTGGGAAGTGCAGGTTTGCTGTGGTGCTCAGGGCAGAGCCTGTGTCCCTGCTGCCATGGGGTGAGGGTTTGGGTGAGGTGCCTCTGGGTGGCTACTTGAGGAGCTGTTCCTAAGACTCAGCCTTGGCTGCCTGCTGCAGGTGCTCACCCATATGCCCTGTTGCACTCTCCAAGTCAGTCTCAGGACGAGAAGCACCTCTTGGGCAGATTTATGTCTCACAATGGATCTGAAATCCCATTTGAGAGAAGAAGAGATGAGCGCATGTGTGTATGGCATCGGTGGATTTAGAGTCTCGCTGGGGAAGTAAAGGGCATATGTGGGAGTGTTGGGCTTGGGACACACCACCTCAAAATGGCAGGAATAGGAGATTGGGAAATGCCACACCAAAATTGCTGCTTTGGATTCCAAACTGAGAAAACCTGGAAAAGAGCAAGTGGAGGAAGGGGCTTGCTCTGAACTTGCCCTATCTGACCAGAGAAAATGAAAACAACATTATACATCTTCTCCCTGGGAAGTCAGTAAGATGCCCTGCGAAGATCCACCAGCAGAAATTAGAGGGGCTCCCCACCCAGACAGCTTTTTCACAGGTGGCACCTATTCTGACAGTTCCTCCTTGAGATCTCCTATTACCTGGGAAGCTTTTATATTTGCATCACAAGGCAATCTTTATTCCCCATATTATTTCTTCCTTTACTTTTCCATAACTTGTCCCACTTCCCTCCAGAAGTCCCTGCCCCTATTCTTTTCTGTAGTTCAGGATATTTTATGAATGTCGTCATCTGCTATCCTCGCTTCTAAAGGGATATTCTTACATTTGTCATGATCTTAGGAAGTATAGAAAAATTCAGTCTTAAGACTTGGATGGTAGGATGATAGTTTCTATCATTATCTTCTTTTTTTAATATTTGTTTTTTAGCTTTAGGTGGACACAATATCTTTATTTTATTTTTATGTGGTGCTGAGGATCGAACCCAGTGCCTCACGCATGCCAGGCAAGTGTGCTACCACTTGAGCCATATCCCCAGCCCTTATTATCTTCTTAATTTTATGTTTAAATATTATTTATTTTAGTTCCCCGATACTTTAGATGGATAAGTTCTTCTGGATTTAAATAGCTTTATACTGCCATAAAAAAAAAATCCCAACTAGAAAAAACCCAGGCCACTGAAGAAATATCAGACTGGTAAGTATGGGTCTGCAGTTTCCTCTTAAAATGTCATCTGGCTGTGCAGATAATTCATGTCTCGGAATCCGCCAGGTCAGATTACATGGAAAGTTTCTGTTAAGTCATAGGTTCAACTGAATGGACTTACCAGGAAAAGTCAGCTTGACATCTGATCGCGTCTGAATCAGGACTTTCTTCTCTGTATTGAACAAAACCACACTGAAGGCTCTGTGCAGCAGCCCTGGGAGAACAAGCCCAAAACTGTGAGTGAACACAGGGAGTCCCTGCAATAGTCCTCAGTCTTTGTCTTATCTGAAAAATCTGTATATGACCCTTGAGTAGGGCAAGGGACATGCAGTTGTCTAAATTGACATTTTGAAACCTCTAGGTAATTAAACTTGTTTGACAAAGTGAAACTCAAAGTAAAAGTTTAGGCTTGTCAGAGAAGACCAGAGCTGGATGGTAGTTCAATCAGGAAAACCAGATTTTATTCACAACTATTACAGTATGGGAAAAGAGACCTTAGAGTAGCTCTGGTATCAACTCTGAAATCAGCACTGGCGGGAGGGAATTTGTCCCTAAGGAGCAGAATGGAGGAAGGCCGAAGGAAAATTTCTAGGAGGGTATGTCTGGGGCAAGAGGCATTCCAATTAGGTCTACAGGATTAATATGGTTCTTTCTCAAGATGGGCTTGGGTGATCAGACATCACCTGAGAATGGTGTGGCATGAGGACCTGAGCAGATATGGAGGGTGGGAGTCTCTCCGAACCAAGTTAGGAGGATTCTTGCCTGAGCTGGGTTTTACAAGGGAGCGCACAGTTGTCTGGGAGGCTCAGGACTCTGCTGACACTTAGGCTGAGCAGAGACTCTTTGTCAAGGGGGGTGCCTCATAATCTTCTCCCAAAGAGAGAAGCTGTGAAAGGACAAGGTGCCCATATGGCCTCCTTATGCAAAAAGCCCAGATTCTCCTGCCTCTCCATCTCTCTCAGGTGGGAAAAATGAGAAAATCTTGCAAAATTAACAAAGAAACATTCGGTGACACCTTTCTCGATGTTCTCGTTCAGATGGCAGTTCCTCTTGGTGTCCTCCCCAAGGACCTTGTCATCTTCATCAACCACAATGAGCATTTCATTTAGGCGTTGTAGTTGATGTTCACTGAGCCAGTCGGGATGGACTTCAGACATAGCTGCGCGCTGGAGCCAGCCTGAAATGGGTGCATGAAATTTCCTCTTGTGCAGAGGATCATATCTAATTTTTGCTATTTGTTACCAAGCACCTCAGGATTTATCATATAGTATTGAAGTAGAACTATTGTTAAGTATAAGAGGGGTATGGTGCTTATAATTTAGTGTTTTTCTGAATAGGAAATCTTGGAGAGATATATATATATATACAAATATCGTATGTATAGATATGTAACATGTTATATATGATATACATTATATATATTTGTCATGTATACATATCATATATGATATATATAAATGATATATATCATGCATATATAATATATGTGTGATTATTATGTATATATAATATATATGTATATGTATGATATGTGTGTGTATATATGTGTGTGTGTGTGTGTGTGTGTATATATATATATATATATATATATATATATATATATATATATAAAAAATATTCCCTAGGGGTCCTTCAATGAAGATTCAAACAACAAACAAACCCCCACAAAAGAAATAAGTGCAAGTTCAGATAACATTATTTGTAGTGTTTTTGGGAAAAGGAATCAGGATTGGAACAGATGTGGCGATTTCGCCACCTTTTAGAAAAGCTGCATTGACCTGAGTCTCATGCATCTTCTTCAGAGCCAGATAGATCCCCACATAACAACTTCCCCAGATCATATTTTCAGTACCATTTATTTTCACCAAAATCTTTTCATTATCCCTTCTTACTTTTTAATGAATTGCATTTGCCTCTGTCCCTTGTCATTACTCTATTATTATTTTCAGCAATCCGTTCATCCTCTTAGTAAAGAGGCTGCTTGACTAGACGTGTGGACTGGGGACAGAACACAAATACAGAGAGAACAAGTGCTGAATAGGTACAAAATTTGATCAACAGGCAAAAGAATCCCCATGAGAAAAAGAATAACACTAACCGTTTGTGGAAGTTTGAGACTCCTGGGTGTCAGGTGTGGAGCTGAGCACTCAGGTTGAACCAGGGTCTTTTATACCTTTGAGGTGTGTGGAAAGATGCCATGAAGATGTTCTCAAAGATTTGTATTCTAAACATGACCTGACCTTTTTCTGCTTCTGTCTGTCCATCAGACTTCTGCTTGTTCAAGGTACACACCTTATTTTGAAAATTTTTATTCAACCTGTAAACCAACGTTCCAGGTGTCACTCATTTGTCTAACAGGTCAGATCACACCATCTCCAGTGCCTTGGAATGTAACAAACCATTTCCATTGTTCAATGACTTGCTTTGTGAATCTGATAGAAAATCATTTTGATTCAACTTCACCTTTTTTAGTGCATTTTTTTAAAAAAAATATTTTTAGTTGTCGATAGACCTTTATTTTATTGATTTATATGTGGTCCTGAGAATCGAACCCAGTGCCTCACACATGCTAGGCAAGCGCTCTGCCACTGAGCCACAACTCTAGCCCATTGCATTTGTTTTTTAAATTTAGGAGAAATTATGTTCTGTTGCATGGTATGTTGATGTTTGCGTAAGGTGGCATTTCAAATAGATATGGAAAAGGTAATTATTTGAGTATTGATGGGATATCTGGCTTGCTTTTTTAAAGGAATAAAGTTACATTCTTACTTCTAATGTCATATTAGATATATCCATATGAATTTAAAATGTGTGCTTAGTTTGCTCTTCTTTTTCTAGTTTCTTAATGTGTAAATTTTTGTTATTGATTTGACTTCTTCCTTCCTTCCTTTCTTTCTTTTTTTGATATAGGCATTTGTAGCTATAACTTTCTCCTAAACACCATGTACCAGTTATATGTTGTGGGCATTTTTCTTCCTGCTTGGTTAAGGGCTGGGGATACAGGTCAGTGATAAAGTGCTTGCATAGCATGTGTGAGGTCCTCGGTTAGATCCCCAGCACTAAATAAATGAACAAATAAATATTTGGTTGATTTACTTTGTGATTTTCTTTGAATTGTGAATTATTTGGTACTGTGCATTTAATTTTCAAATATTCCTGGGTTTTCCAAATGTCCTTCTTTTGTTGATTTCTAATTTAATTTCACTGCAGTCAGAGAATATATTTTGTATGGTTTAGATCCTTTTAAATTTATTGAGATTTGTACATGGCCAACTATACCCTAGAGAGTATACTATCTGTGCTTGAGAGGAATATGTATTTTGTTGTCTCTGGTTGGAGTGCTTCATAGATGTCAATCAGGCCAATTGGGTGGATCATAGTCTACATTCTTGCTGATTTTCAGTTTAGTTATTGTGTCCATTATTGATCATAGATACTGAAGTCTCTATTATTGATGAACTGTATATTTTTCCCTTCAATTCTGTCAGTTTTTGCTATACACAATTTGGGAGCTCTTTCATACATAAGTATATGCTTGGAATTCTTAATTCTTCCTGATCAATTAGCCCTTCTCTCAACATAAAATTTCTTTCTTTGCTTCTAGTAATGTATTTTGTCCCAAGTCTGTTTTATTCATTATTAATATATGACTCTACTTTTTTTCTGGGGTAATGGTCTCATGGTGTATCTTTTTCCAGTCTTTTATTTTCAATCTATTTGTGTTTTTGAAAGTACGGTGTGTTTCTTGTAGAGAGAATATAATTGTATTTTTAATCCAGTTTCTAATGATAATTTCTGACTTGATTTGAATATTTGAATCCATTCACACTGAATATCATTATTCTTTTTTCCTATTAGCATGTTTTATTAATTCACCATAATGTCATTATTGAACTAGATGAATTTACACCTGCCTTTAAATTTTTTTTCTTTATTTGTAGATGGACACAATACCTTTATTTTATTTATTTAGTTTTATGTGGTGCTGAGGATTGAACCCAGGGCCTCATATATGTGAGGCAAGTGCTGTGCCACTGAGCCACAATCCCAGCCCACACCTGCCGTTTTTTAATTTGTTTTTTTTTTGTCTGTAAGTTTTATTTTTGATCCATTTATCTTCCTTTACTGCCTCCTTTATAGTAAGTATGTATTTTCTGCTGTATCATTTTCTTCTTTTTAAATTTATTTTTATTTTATTTTTTTAAGAGAGAGGGATAGAGATAGAGAGAGAGAATTTTAATATTTATTTTTTAGTTTTCAGCGGACACAACATCTTTGTTTGTATGTGGTGCTGAGGATCGAACCCGGGCCACAAGCATGCCAGGCAAGTGCGCTACCGCTTGAGCCACATCCCCAGCCCCTCATTTTCTTTTTATGTTTATATTTTATGAGAAATTTTCTTAGTGGTGCTTTAGGCATTACAACATGAATCTGAACTTTTCACATTCTACTTTAGAGTAAAACTAGCTTAATTCCAGCAAAATACAGACCTAAGCCACAACACAGCCCCACTCTCCCCTCTGTTGTGCTGCTATTAGGCCTGTATATGTACTAAACTCAGCAGTACAGCACTGTAATATTCTCTTAAATCCACTTTAATCAGCCATTCCACTAAAATTACTTTTAATGTGCTCTGTGAGAGTTTATTCCAGCGGACCTAGAATTCACCTGAGCTGATTGGCTGCAGTTTTAACTTGTCATTGACCCTTTGTAAAAGGCATAACATGAATTGATAGTCTTGGTTTGTGTCCATGGGTCCAAGAAATCTTGGGGTGGTTTCTCCCAGTTTGTCGGCATTGTTTACTGAAAACAGTGAGATAGATCATTTGTATATGGTCCCAGTGGGACTCGGAAGGGTTGAGCTGTTGGGACTGGTTATGTGATAGAAACAGCTCCCAAGGCTCTGGACCACTTGCTTTGAGGAAATCTGATTTAGTGACAGAGCTGCAGTTGTTAAAAGACTGTCACTTTGTTTTTGGTGTCTTGAAATTTGTTGTCACTATAGTTTTCTCTTTTTTATTCCAAAGCTATTAAGTGCGATTTTGTAATATTTATTTATCTATTGGTACTAGGGGTGCTTTCCTACTGAGCTACATCCCCAGCCTTTCTAATTTTTATTTTGAGACAGGGTCTCACTAAATTGTGAAGATTGGCTTTGAACCTGCAATCCTCTTGCCTCAGTTTCCCCACTCGCTGGGACTACAGGCATGTGCCACTGTGTCCGGCTATAATTTTCTTTATATCCAGTTTTCTTATTTTTGCACATACTATTGAGAGATGGGCAATACAAAAAAAAAAAAAAAGATGATGAAGGAAGGAAAGGTCCAGGAGCGGGAGAGAAACAGAGAGGAAGCTATATGAGAGCCGGATCAGGACTGTGATAGTGTGGGTATCCATAGCACCACTCATCCACTTTCCAATCTCTTCCTTGTCAACTTTTATTCGCACTCTTGCCTTGGCAGCACATATACCAGAATTGAAACAATACAGAGAAGACGGGCACGGTCCCTGTGCAAAGATGACATGCAAATTCACCAAGTGTTCTGCAGTTTTTTTTTCTCTCATGTGTGGAAGCTAGACCAAAATAAGGGGAAAAAGTAGTGGTGGGGCATCCCATGAAAATGGAAGAAAGATTAGGGGAGTGGAGGAAGAGGGGAGTGAGAAGCAGGGAGGAGCAGTGGGAAAAGGGAGGAACACTGGAATGATATCCACCAAACTATCGTGAGTGTGTATGAATATACCACAGTGAACTTCACCTTTATGTATATCTATAAAGCAGAGATATACATTTAAAAAGTTCTAATTTAAAAAGAACTATGAGAAAATAGAAGAAAGACCAGCAGAGGAAAGGGAACAGGGGAGAGAGGAGGGGAGGGAAAGGCAAAGCGCTGGGGACAGAATTGGAGAAATTATATTCAAAGCCTGTATAATTATGTCAAAATGAACTCCAGTGTTATGTATAACTCTGATGCAGTAATTTAAAAAAGTGAAAGAAAAAAAATTTTTAATTCATTCCCTTTTCTCTTTCCTTTTGCTTCTCACTTTGTGTTTTCATTGATTAAATAAAACTCACTCAGACTGCTTAGCTTGGTATCTGAAATGGCTTGCCTTGAAGTGCACTTTGAATCTACCTCCTCATCAAGGTGATCTCTACATGAAGTCACATAGTAATGCCATATACTTTATCATTTGGTTTATGACCATGGCGGTGCTGCAGGGCAAGTTGGAAAAGAATGGTTTATCCAACAGATTATATTGGGTGAACTGAATATTCATAAGAAAAAATGTATCTTTGCATATACCTTATTCCATACTCAAAATTGATTATAGATGGATTTTAGTTCTAAATATGAAAGGTAAATCCATAAAAGCTTTTAGAGGAAAACAGAACATCTTTATGACTCTGGAGTAGGAAAAAAATTAAGAGGATTTAAAGAATACTACTTTCAAAGGACAAAATTGATAAATTGGGTCATATTAAGATTAAGAAATTATTTTTCTAAGAGATTCTATTAAATAGAATGAGAAGAACCCCCAAGAATGGGAAAAGATCCTTGCAATGCTTATATCCAAAATGGCTCTGTTATTCAGAATATAGAACAACTCTGACAAATCAAGAAGAAAAGACAACACAATAAAACAGAAATTGGCAAAATCTCAAACTACCATATCACAAAACAAACAAACAAAAGCAGTATCTGAGTGGCAATAAACATGAAAAAAGAGTCAATTCATTAGTAATGGTGAGGGGCAAAATGAAATATAACACGGCGCCACCGCATTCCCACAGAAATGACAAAATGGAAAAAGAGACAACACCAAGTTTGAAACAACCTCGGGGGCCAAACATACCTGTATTGTTGTACCTGTATTACAAACATAATACAGAGTGGGAAAAAATCCAGATTCAGAAAAAATGCATTCCATTTATATGCAGCTCAGGATCAGGCAAAACTAGGCTATACTGTTTGGGAATCCATAGTCTGCAAAATTATAAAGAAAAACAAAGATGTATTAACCATAGAAATCAAGGAGGAGGGGGGCTGGGGATGTGGCTCAAGCGGTAGCAAGCTCGTCTGGCATGCGTGTGGCCCGGGTTCGATCCTCAGCCCCACGTACAAACAAAGATGTTGTGTCTGCCGAAAACTAAAACAAATAAATAAATGAATATTAAAATTCTCTCTCTCTCTCTTTCTCCCTGTGTGTACTTGATAATTATCTGTTAAATCCAACAGCTGTATCTTATGTACTTTTCCATGTTTATATAAAATATGTGGATAAAGGCATAAATTTATTATTTCATAATAATTTATTTTGTAAAAAAATAAATAGAAAAGAATAAATTTGGGTACACAGCACACATTGACAGTTAATTCCTTGGCCTCCGAATCTACCTTCTGGCCTCTTATACTGACAGGGGTCCAATAGTCCTGCTAGCTAGAGTGCAGAGTCCACTCTGACTTATTTCCATATTGGTTCTCGTAATCACTCAGTTTCAAGGCCCTCATTTTCTATTTAAGATTGATACCAAGTATTCTATAATTAAACTAACCCCTATCTAAATCCACATTCCCAGCCCTTTCAGCAGAAAGTCAGGTTTGGGCTGATTGTCAGGACTGCCCTTGTTGGGTTCGGATTAGGGTGCTTTTGTTTCTCTGATTTACTACCAAATCCTCAGATTTTCCTTGAAGTCATAAAAGTGCAAAGGAGTTTATTACACTTCTTTCCCACGTACAGCTTAGGTAACTCTTCCTTCCAGGCGACTCCTCTCAGTGACTCAAAGGGAACGTTCTATAGAATGGCTGACTTGAGGCGTTTTATCAAGGAAATCAAGGAAAAGACATTATTGGGCGTGTGAAGGTACAAACCTGGGTGGAGAGAGTAAGAGAATCTACTATATCAGACTCAAAGTGTCACACAAAATACAGGATTTACTTTGCAGCAGAATAAGCATTTCAGTAAAATAAACAAAAGGAGAAGGAAAATAGACATGAGTTACCCATGCATGTGTTCCTCAGCCTTTGGCTGGGATTATGTGAAGACTTCATTAAATAATCTCAGAGGTATCTGCTGAATGACAGAGACAACATGTTCAAAGGATGGAGCTAGTACAAAGTCAGTTTGTCCTCTCAGTGCCACTGCAGGTGTTGGTTTCAGCTGGCATCACTTAATATCTCACTGATATTTGTCACTGTCATTGGATTCGTCATGTCATGGGTGTTGAATACAGAAACTTCCAAAGTTTCAGTTGTGTCCGTACCAGAGTACCATTGTGATTCTCTCACTGTAGCAGATGATGCAGTTCCCATCACTCTAAAGCTAGTGACGACCAACATTTCCCTATAAGAAGCCCAGTGCTGAGGACGGTACCTGGAAATTTCACTACAGAGAAGAAAAAATAACACACACAGAAAAAATTTAAATTGCCCACACTAGAGTATCCTAACTATCTATATAACACAGTTGTCTGTTTATAAAGCAACCTGGAATGTAAAGCTGTCCTTCCCTTACAAAATAAACACAGAAAAAAACTGAGGATTGATTCTCTCCCTATATGAATGGTACTAACATCAATTAATAATGAAAAATGCTTTTGTATCTAAATTCATTTAATTTGAACAACAAACCCCAGAGTTCTACCATGACTCAGTTTCAAGTCAAGGAAAGTGAAGTGCTGAGTTTGGGAATATGTATAAGATCATCCAGATAATAGTTACAGAGTTGTGCTATGTGTCATGTTTTATTTTTATTATTATTATTTGTTCTACTTAGCAGTACATGACAGCAGAATGCATTTCAATTCATCACACACAAATGGAGTGCAACATTTCAATTCTCTGGTTGTACACAGTATAGAGATGCACCATTCATGCAATCATACATGTTACTAGGGTAATGATGTCCATCTCATAACACCATCTTTCTTTCCCCCATAACCCTCCCCACCCTCCTGTTTCCCCAATTCAAAGTTTCCCATGACTCCCCTGCCATCATAGTCAGCATCTACTAAACAGAGAAAACATTGAGTTTTTGGGGAGTGGCTTACTTCACTTAGCATAATATTCTCCAACTCCATCCATTTACCTGCAAATGCCATAATTTTATTCTCTTTTAATGCTGAATAATATTCCATTTGTTATGGGCCAGGGTATATGAGCAATGCCCAAATAGACTCTGTTTTACCCTGAGATTCCATATCATGTAAGAAATTCTTCTCCCATGGGAAAGCCTGGCTCTGTACCCATTAATAGTTACCTAGCATAGCATACTTGGCCATTCACAAAATAGCAATTCTTATACAATATAAATTTTTTCTCTTTGGTTTCCATTTTTCTTGGGCAATGTACTTTGTCAGAGATTGATTGTCTAGACATTAGTAACCATTCTGTAACTTGTACTGAACTAGGGTTATTTTGATCCAATTCCCTTCTGCTTGCTTGCTGCTATGCCAACCTGGAAAGTCCTGTGGGAAATACCAATGTATCCATTGCATTGTCTCTCTAACTTCCCAATTCAACTTCTGTACCTGCTTGCTTGCAGCTACGTCAACCCAGATGTGTTTTTTGCCTTTAAATAACCTAAAATGCTCAGGCTCGGGGCTATTCCTTGCAGAGACAGTTATGGGTCCTGTGGGGAGCAGTCGCCAGCCGGCCAGCTAAATAAAGACTCTTCAATTTGGACAAAACTGGGACTTGGTGTGTTTTCTGAGAGAACTTCCCCACAACACGTTGTGTATATATACCACAGTTTCTTTATCCATTTATCTATTGTTGGGCATCTAGGTTGGTTGCACAGTTTAGCTACTATGAATTCAGCTGCTATAACATTGGTGTGACTATGTCACTATAGTATGCTGATTTTAAATCCTTTGGGTATAGACCAAGGAGCGGGTTAGCTGGGTCAAATGGTGGTTCCATTCCAAGTTTTCGGTAGAATCTCCACTCTGCTTTCCAAAGTGGTTACACCAATTGGAAGTCCCACCTGCAAAGTAGGAGTGTAACTTTCCCCCATATTCTCTCCAAGACTTATTATTGCTTGTATTCTTGATAACTGCCATTCTGACTGGAGTTAGATGAAATCTTAGAGTAGTTTTGATTTGCATTTCTCTAATTACTAAAGACAGTGAACACTTTTTGATATATTTGTTGTTCACTTGTTTATCTTCTTCTGAGAAGTGTCTGTTCAGTTCCTTAGCCCATTTGTTGATTGGGTTGTTTCTTTTTTTGGTATTAAGTTTTTTGAGTTATTTATATATCCTAGAGATTAGTGCTCTATCTGATGTGCAAGTGGTAATAAATTGCTCCCATATTGTAGGCTCTCTCTTCACCTCAATGATTGTTTATTTTGCTGAGAAGATGCTTTTCAGTTTGAATCTATCCCATTTATTGATTCTTGATTTTATTTCTTTCATTTTAGGGGTCTTGTTAAGGAAGTCGGGGCCTAATCCAACATGATGAAGATTTAGGCTTGCTTTTTATTCTGTTAGGTGCAGGGTCTCTGGTCTAATTCCTAGATCCTTGATCCGCTTTGAGTTTTGTGCATGGTCAGAGATAGAGGTTTAATTTCATTTTGCTACATATGAATTTCCAATTTTCCCAGCACCATTTGTTGAAGAGATTATCCTTTCTCCAATGTATGTTTTTGGCACCCTTGTCTAACATAAGATAACTGTATTTATGTGGGTTAGTCTCCATGTCCTCTATTCTGTACCATTGGTCTACATGTCTATTTTGGTGCCAATACCATGCTGTTTTTGTTACTATAGTTCTGTAGTATAGTTTAAGGTCTGGTATTGTGATGCCTCCTTCTTCACCTTTTTTTTTTTTTTATAAGAATTACTTTGGCCATTCTGGGTCTCTTATTTTTCCAGATGAATTTCATGATTGTTTTTTCTAGTTCTATGAAGAATGTCATTGGGATATTAATAGGAATTGCATTAAATCTGTATAACAGTTTTGGTAGTATGGTCATTTTGACAATTTTAACTCTGTCTATCCAAGAGCACAGCAGATCTTTCCATCTTCTAAGGTCTTTTTCAATTTCCTTCTTTAGTGTTCTGTAGTTTTCATTGTAGAGGTCTTTCACCTCTTTTGTTAGATTGATTGTCAAGTATTTTATGTTCTTTGAGGCTATTTTTTAAATATTTATTTTTTAGTTGTACTTGGGCACAATATCTTTATTTTATTTATTTATTTTTATGTGGTGCTGAGGATCGAACCCAGGGCCTCGCCCGTGCTAGGCGAGCTCTCTACCACTGAGCCACAACTGCAGTCCTTGAAGCTATTTTGAATGGGGTAATTTCCCTAATTTCTCTTTCAGTGGATTCATCACTTATGTGTTGCAAAGAACTCAAACATAGGTCAGCATGAGCAAGAAGAAAAAGAAGAAGAAACTCCCTGTCAATCGGCCTGGAACACTCCCCTGCTACCAGTAAAAAAGCCAGGAACCGGGGACTATCGCCCCATTCAAGACCTAAAAGAGATCAACAACAGAGTGCAGGACATTCACCCCAAGGTACATAATCTGTACAATCTGCTCAGCACCCTGAACCCTGAGCAGAAATGGTATACTGTTCTGGACTTAAAAGATGCTTTCTTTTGCTTGCCTCTGCATAAAGATAGTCAGTTGCTGTTTGCTTTCGAGTGGGTAGACCCAGAAACCGGAAGTCTGGTCAACTAACTTGGACTAGACTCCCACAGGGGTTCAAAAACTCCCCCACTCTCTTTGATAAAGCACAGATATCTCAACAACTTCAGAACTATGCACCCCGAAGTCACCCTGCTTCAATATGTGGATGACCTACTACTGGCAGCAGACACCAAGGAAAACTGTGAGTCTGGGACCCAAGCACTATTATCCGAGCTTGCTCAACTCAGATATAAAGCTTCTGCCAAAAAGGCCCAAATTTGCCAGCAAGAAGTAATCTTCCTGGGCTATTCCCTTAGGGGCGGTAAACGATGGCTCACTGAGCCCAGAAAACAAACCGTTGTGCAGATACCACCCCCATCTAACAGGAGGGTGGATGAAGAGGCTAAATTGGCAGCCCTAAACAGAGCAACCATGTTAACACTTTCCACACTGGGGGAACATAAGTCAGGAGATTTAACTACGTCGGAGCACCCCGACAACTTAACATCTAAGGACACTGACACTGAACTCCTCGATTTCACTGATCCCAGCCTGCAATTTCAGAAAGCCCTACACTACGTTAAAAATGTACATCAACTCACTCACCTTGGTTCAAAGAAACTGCAGGCATTCCAGAAGGATCAAGAACAGAGTTTTCCACTAACTGACTCATAGCGAAAGGAAATAGCTGAACGGGTAACAAAAGCCTGTCGGGTCTGTCAATTGGTTAATGCTTACCCTTCCAAGCTTCCTGCAGGAAAGCGCATACGAGCAACCAGACCAGGACAATTCTGGGAAATGGACTTTACTGAAATTAAGCCAGCAAGGTATGGACTTAAATATCTCCTAGTCTTCGTAGATACATTTTCAGGATGGATTGAAGCCTTCCCCACAAAAAAAGAAACGGCGCAAATGGTGGTCAAGAAGATCCTAGAAGATATTTTTCCAAGATACGGCCTGCCTAAGGTAATAGGGTCTGATAATGGACGGGCGTTCGTGGCCCAGGTAAGTCAGGGGTTAGCCAGGACCTTGGGACTAATTGGAAGTTACATTGTGCTTATAGACCCCAGAGCTCAGGACAGATAGAAAAAATGAATAGAACCATTAAAGAGACCCTAACGAAATTAAGCTTAGAGACCGGCATAAAAGATTGGACTATGCTCCTGCCTTATGCACTGTTTCGTGCAAAAAATACTCCCTCTGTTTCTTTGTGTAACCTCACCCCCTATGAAATTCTCTATGGTGCCCCTCCTCCAGTAAGGGACCTAACTCCAACTCTAAGACCTAACGATCCCTTCCACACCCCCTTGATTGACAGACTTAAAGCTCTTGAAAGAACTCAGCGATACCTGTAAAAATAGCTGGCCATTGCCTACCAACCTGGGGACGAAGGGACTCCACACCGATATCAAGTGGGAGACTTCGTCTACGTAAGACGACATCAGGTGTCATCCCTGGAACCCCGCCGGAAAGGACCATACCAGGTGCTACTTATAACACCTACAGTGGTAAAGGTAGATGGAATCACTTCCTGGATCCATGTCTCTCATCTCAAGCCTGCGCCCTGTCCAGACTCTGGCTGGAAATTGGAAAAGACTGGTAACCCTCTCAAATTGCGTATTTGCCGTGTGGATAGGGCTATAGACTCTCCCCTTGACCACCAGTAGTCCTAACCCTCATCAGCCCGTTCAGCTGCAATGGCTGATCACAAATCCTACTGGACAGGAAGTATGGTCTATCTCACATACAGCCCCCTTAGGGACCTCATGGCAATCTCTCCACCCAGACATTTGTCAGCTGGCTATAGGTCTTTCCTATTGGGATATCCCTGATGAAGAGGATCCCACTAAAATTCCATTAAATCCCTTGTGTACCACAGATAATGGAAACAAAACATTATGGATGTAGGGACACGCAAGCCAGATGCAGGTTGGCTAACCTAGATTACTATGTTTGTCCGGCGGACTATCGAAGCCACAAACAGTCACGGCTGTGTGGGGGAAAAGCCGACTTCTTCTGTAAGTCATGGGGATATGAGCATACAGGGACTGCCTAATGGAACCCAAACCTCCGCCGGTTCTCAGACCATTGCCCCCTTGCTGAGGTAGCAAGTACTGAGGTACCCCTCCACCCACTCACTCCTCTCTTCTCCTGTCAGTGCCCACACCGAGTCCTACCAGGTCCTCTTACCAGCTAACCCAAAGCTCAAACCAGCTGAGGAGAGCCCTCAGACCCCTATCCAAGATGTAATGAAAATGGCCTTTAAAGTTGCTTTGTCATCACTGAAAACAGGTTACTAAAAATTTAAAGTCCCTCACAGGCTTTTTGGGATACTCACTCCCGTCTTCCCCTCTGCTCTACCTGTTCTACTACTCAAGTTTTTGTTGCTAGGAAAATCCCAAACCCCTTTCCCATTATTCTTTTACATCTCTCCTTCCTCATTCTCAGATCCACGGAGCTGCTCTCAGCCCCGCCTTTCCCGTCTTCCCCCTCTGTACCAGGCCCACAGAAAAGTCTTAACTGACCTTCTCCAGAAGTCTTCACCATGGCTAACTTTAAGACTTTCAGCAAAAGAGTCCCTATAAAAGATTTCAGTGTAGATAAACTTCCTCTTTTCGTGTTGCCCTGTTCTACTTAGCCACTGGCTAAAAAACATCAGCACTCCTAAGCTAGACACCCCCTTACTAGTTTTTCACAAAATATGTGAACAAGGCCTCTGGCCTTCAGCTGGGGCTTCACAGAGATGGCTACATTTCTAAGATAAAGAAGTTACCAACTGGGCTCCATGGTAACAGCTGACAAGGGAAAAAAAAGAAAGGAAAAAAAAAAGGCTCTCCCCATCCCAGATGTCCTTAAAAAGTTAACTTGCCCAGAACAGAGAAAAAAACAGAAACAAAAACTGCTTTTTATAAACTTCTGCAGACTGTGAACTTCTGAGCCCCTTCCCTTACATGTACAAAATTCTCAAACTACCTAAACTTGGGGTTCAGGGGATTAATTGATTACAACAGAAGCAATGCCCTCTGAATCCGGTTGCAACCAAATAGGACTGTTTCCCTGTCTTTGGTGCTATCTTAGGTACCTTGCCTTGTCCGTCCCTACAACAGTATAATTCTATATACTTAAACATTGTTTATGTTTTCATAAAATGGTCAACAGATGTAATTAATTATGTAATGGTGCAGATGTTTCCCAGAGTGCTCTATCATGATGCAGGTTCATTTGAAGATCAAATAGGGGGGTATACAACCCGGTTCCGCCGGGAACCTGTATCCCTCACTTTAGCCATCCTATTAGGAATAAGAGTTGCTGCAGGGGTGGACATAAGAACCACTGCCCTGGTCCATGGGACACAACAAATGACCCAGTTAAAAAACAGCAATGGACCAAAACTTTAACATATTAGAAACCTCCATCACAGCTTTGCAGGAATCTTTAACCTCTCTCTCTGAAGTTGTTTTACAGAACAGGCGAAGGTTGGACCTCCTCTTCATGAGAGAAGAGGGCCTTTGTGCTGCATTGAGGAAAAAATGTTGTTTTTATGCCGACCATACTGGAGTTGTAAAAAATCTATGAGTAAATTAAAAAGACGCCTTGAAGAGCGTCAACAAGAGAGAGAGACCCAAAAAGGGTGGTTTGAGTCTTGGTTCACACAGTCCCCCTGGTTAACCACGCTTTTATCAGCCCTGGCCGGTCCATTAATAATGCTCATATTATTGCTAACTGTAGGACCCTGTTTGCTCAACCGTGTAGTTTCCTTTCTCCAAGCTCAAATTGGACAAATTAAACTTATGGTAATCAGACAACAATATACCCCACTAGCAGACATAGAATGTGACACCCCCCCAATGATCACTTTTATGATTAAAAGTAGCAAGAAAAAGAAGTGGGGAATGAAAGGGTAATAAAATAGGTACTTGTCACTCCGTTTTTCTGTATGCTTAACAAAACACTGTTGAAATCTTAAGAACTGTTTGCTAATCTTGTTCCCAGAATGGGCTGTCCCCAACTGTGAACTGTTTGCTAATCTTGTTCCCAAAATGTGCTGTCCCCAACTGCCAAACTGCAGAATGTAACTTCCCTCCCTGCCCTCTCCAAGGAAAGTATATAAGCTCTGCTTAAGCTGTTCTCAGGGCTCTCTTTGCTCTATTCAAGTGAGCTCTGAGCCCCAGCATGCTGGATCCCCAATAAACCCTTTGCTGTTGCATGAGACAGTCTCTTGGAGGTCTCTTCCTCCAACGCTCGCCCGACCTTTACAGGGGAAGAGCACTGAGGGAATTTTAATCCCTCAGGTAACAGTCTCCAACTTTTTTTGAACTCACCCAAAACTGGTCTCCCTAATTTGACTTGACTTAATTAATTATTTATATTGACAGTTTATTTATTTTTGGCTCCGTTGTTGTAAGAAGAGGGGTGTCGCTCATTTTGGCTTCTTCTGAGCTGAGAGGGGGTACAGCGTGAGGGATGTGAGTTTCCTTTTAGAAGTCAATTCGGTTTGGAGTCTGGTTGGGGAAGAACAGGTTGTAAAGTCATCTGGGGTTGGGTGCTTCTATGAGAGAAACAAAAACCATGAGTACTGAATAAATGTTGCAGCAGCTGGAACATGTCACTGTATAGAAGTTCCCTCACCAGGAGGTGTGAAGGCTGAGAAGTTAGTGTGTGTGTGTGTGTGTATATATATATATATATATATATATATATATATATATATATATATATATTTACCAGGAGAAGCTGTCTCCATAATAAGACCAGAGTGGACAAGGCCTTTATATAGAAATGTAAATCTTTAATAATTTTAAAGTTATCAGGAATGTAAACACAACATTAAACTTTTAGTGTTACAGATGTCCTTTTCCATAAGATACAGTTTAATAATATCATCTGATCATGTAAAATCCTTTTACTAGTATGACCTCTGTGTCTAATAGAGAAACCTTTAACTCTGTTACTCAGGGGTGGATAATCATACTAGCAAACATCAAGCCTACCTGTGTAGGTTAGGAATATATGTAGGCCTTAAACTAAAAACTTCTGTCTCTGGCAGCTCCTCTTAATAGTCTCTTTTTAATAATTATCAGGTATTTCTGTCTGAGAATCCTTCTTTGTAGCCTCCAGTCTTACTTATTTTGGGAGGCTAACATAAAGTATATACCTTAAAATACTATTATTATTATTATTATTATTATTATTATTATTATTATTATTAAAAATGTCCAGGAATGGCTGTGTTTTGGTTTTAACTGTCTTTGCTAAGTGTTCAAGATGAAGCAGTCAAACTGACTTTTGTTTCTATCTATTGTTAACAGTCAGCTGAGTTTTTATGGGAGTCATTCCTGGGGAAAATTGAGAGTAGCTTCTCAGTTCTGCTAGTGCCATTTGTGCTAGGATGGGTCCAGGTCTTGCTTGACCATATGGCTTCCCTCAGAAGCATCAGGGATGTCTCCCTTCTCTGATGACCCTCCTCTTCATAGCAAATGCACTGATTGGCTTTCTGTTCTCCAGTGGTCTCATTAATCTCCCTGATCGGGAGGTTATGTGGCCCAGAGTTGCAAAGCTCTTTAGAGAAGTCCCCTGTTCCCTGGATTCAGACTGACTCAGAGGGCAAGAGCCAAATATTGGTTTTCTTGGCCCTTTTGATTTAACTTTAATTTTAAATCTTAATCTTAAACATCCAGCAAATAAATTTTAACAACCTTATATTAAGAGTACTGGGCTTTAATGTCTATAACTTTACAATTATTTATATTTTTTATTAATTGAGGCCTGTATTATCCTATCTATAGATGATGGCTTATTATCTTAAATTAACCCAGGTTGTGTTCTTAAAGCAACACCTCTGCAAAACACTAACAGGGAATCTTTAGATCATTTATAAGGAAATTACAAAATAAAATTAACAAGAGTAAAAACATATTTAGTTTGTGTAATAGCTACCTTGAATTTTGGCTGAGTTACACATTATATCCCCTGTTTGAGATCCTAGTAATCTTGACAAAAAAAAAAAAAAACACAACTTTTGAACATAACTTTAAATGAACTGAAATCTGGCCTACTGCTTTCGTAGTCATTCTCACATGTGGTAAGATGGGACACAGAGCCTTATTTCAGGTAAGGCAGGGCTCTTCATAAATCTTAAGTGTTCTAGTTCTAAAGCTGATCTTTGTTTTTTAAATATCATCTTACAAAGTTTACATAAATTGTTTGAGGTCACATGAACATTAGGTAACACCATATGCTATCATATTTAAAACATGAATTAAAGAAAGGCTGAAAGTTTTTAACCTTTTGTAGAAAGGAAGCAAAATACTTTGTGCTTTACAATATTAACCTTTACATAGATTAGGCTCTCATCAACTTAAAAATACATTTAAATTGTTCCCCAATGTAAAAAGTAATATAAAACTTTACATATCTTATTGATAACAGGTAAATAAGTCCCCAATATATTTTTAAGCTTAAAATTACCATACAACTTTAGAACACCAGCTTGATATAATGCTTTTTAAAGCTTCTACCTTATAGACTTGTATACCTGGAAGATATGAGCACATTAATAGCATCACAATTACATTGGTGTTTCTATATTAACCAAGTTTAGCTTTTAAAGAAATGACAGTATAATGCTCTAAAATAACAGTTCTTATTTAACCAGTTGTTCCTTGAAGGATTGGGAGTTTCCCATGTTAATCCCAAAAGTACCGCTTTCGTTTTCGAAACCCAGGGTGCTTACCCTTTCGGTGCTGAATCTTGCCGACTATGCCAATTGTTGCAAAGAACTTAAATGTAGGTCAGCATGAGCAAGAAGAAGAAGAAGAAGAAGCTCCCTTCATTGAATACAGCAGTCTTTATATAGTATTGTGAACAAAGAAGGCATCATTCCAACAGCAATGACTCAGGTCTATAAGCTTGCAAAACATTATGTGCAGAAGTAATTTACTAATCAGAAGTAACTTGCTGATCATGTCTTAATCTACTCTTGGGCTGGAGCATTCTGAGCTCTGCTCCTTAAGAACAGATAAACATTCTTGTTTGCAAGTAATGTTATTTTCTCAGAGTCCTTCCAGCCCACCTGGCAGAACATCTGTTTGCAGGCAAGCTCCACCAAAAACCAAAAAGCATCTTGTTTGCAAGCACGCAAGCAGTCATCCTATTTGATTCTCTACATCCTTGGCAGAACATCCTGTTTGCAGGCAAGCTCCACCAAAGACTGCAAAAAGTCTTGTTTGCAAGCATGCAAGCAGTCACATCTGATTCTCTACACTTATGTATAGAAATGCATTTGATTTGTGGGTATTGATTTTATATCCTGCTACTTTGCTGAATTTATTTATTATTTCTAGAAGTTTTCTGGTGGAATTTTTTGTATCTTCTAAATATAGAATCATGTCATTGGCAAATATTGATAGTTGCAGTTCTACTTTTCTATGCATATACCTTTAATTTCTTTTGTCTGATTGCTCTGGCTAGAATTTCAAGGACTATGTTGAATAGAAGTAGTGAAAGAGGGCATCCCTGTCTTGTTCCGGTTTTTAGAGAGAATGCTTCCAATTTTTCTCCATTTAGAATGATTTTGGCCTTGGGTTTAGCATAGACAGCTTTTATAATGTTGATATACGATCCTACTATTCCTAGTTTTTCTAGTGTTTTGAACATGAAGGGGTGCTGTATTTTATTGAATGCTTTTTCAGCATCTATTGAGATAATCATATGATTTTTGTCTTTAAGTCTATTGATGTGATATATTACATTTATTGATTTCTGTATGTTGAACCAACCTTGCATTCCTGGGACAAACCCCACTTGATTGTGGTACATTAGCTTTTGAATATGTTTTTATATGCAATTGGCCAGGATTTTATTGAGAATTTTTGTGTCTATGTGCATCAGGGATATTGGTCTGAAGTTTTATTGCCTTTTGTTTATGACTGGTTTTAGTATCAGGGTGATGCTAGCCTCATAGAATGAGTTTGGAAGGGTTCCCTCCTTTTCTATTTCATGGAATAATTTGAGCAGAATTGGTTCCTTTTTGAAGGTCTTGTAGAACTTGGCTAAAAATCTGTATGGTTCTGGGCTTTACTTGGTTAGTAGGCTTTTGATGACATCTTCTATTTCCTTGCTTGAAATTGATCTCTTTAAATTTTATATGTCCTCCTGATTGGTTTGGCAGATCTTATGTTTCTAGAAATTTGTTGGTGTCATTGAGATTTTCTATTTTATTGGAGTATAAATTTTCAAAATAGTGTCTAATGATCTTCTGTATTTCAATAGTGTCTATCATGATAATTTCCTTTTTTATCATAAATTTTATTGAATTTTCTCTCTCCTTCTCTTCATTAGTATGGCCAAGGACATCAGTTTTATTTACTTTTTTGAAGAACCAAATTTTCATTTTGTCAATTTTTTGAATTGTTTCAATTTCATTGATTTCAACTCTGATTTTAATTGTTTTCTGTCTTCTATTACTTTTTGGTGTTGATTTGTTCTTCTTTTTCTAAGGCTTTGAGATGTAACGTTAGGTCATTGTTGACTTTTTACTCTTTTAATTAATGAGCTCAATGCAATGAACTTTCCTTTTAATACTGCCTTCATAGTGTCCCAGAGATTTTAATATGTTGTATCAGTGTTCTCATTTGTCTCAAATAAATTTTTTATCTCCTTCCTGATATCTTCTGCTATCCATTGCTCATTGAATATCATATTATTTAGTCTCCAGGTTTTGGAGGAGCTTCTATTTTTTTAAATTTTATCAACAATTTCTAATTTCATTAGATTATGATCTGGTAGAATACAGGGTAGTATCTCTATTTTTTAAATATTTGCTGAGATAATGCCTTGTGGCATAATATATGGTCTATTTTAGAGAAGGATCCATGTGTTGCTCAATGATGGATGAAATACTCTATATGTGTCTGTTAAGTCTAAATCATTGATTGTATTATTGAGTTCTATAGTTTCTTTGTTTAGTTTTTGTTTGGTAGACCTATCCAGTGGTGAGAGAGGTATATTAAAGTCACCCATTATTATTGTGTTGTAATCTACTTGCTTCTTGAAATTCAGAAGGGTTTATTTGATATACATAGATTCTCCATTGCTTTGGGCATAGATATTTATGATTATTATGTCTTGTTGATGTATGGTTCCCTTAAGCGGTATGAAATGTCCTTTAAAAATATATATATATTTATATATTTGTGTATATATAAATATATATTTGTAGATGAACGCAATATCTTTATTTTTTTTATGTGGTGCTGAGGATCAAACCCAGTGCTTCACATGTGCAAGTGAGGCAGTCTGTCACTGAGCTACAGCCCCAACCCTGAAATGTTCTTCTTTATCTCTTCTAACTTTGGTTTGAAGTCCACTTTATCTGATATTAGGATGGAAACCCTTGCTTGTTTACATGGCTCATGTGAGTGATACATTTTTTTTCCCATCCGTTTATCTTCAGTCTGTGGATGTATTTTCCTATGAGTCTCTTAAAGACAGCATATTGTTGGATCTTTTTTTTTTTAAATCCAATCTGCCAGGCTATATCTTTTAATTGATGAGTTTAGGCCATTAACATTCAGGGTTATTATTTTTTATTATTAGTTTTTCAAAACATTACAAAGCTCTTGACATATCATATTTCATACATTTGATTCAAGCGGATTATGAACTCCCATTTTTACCCCGTATACAGATTGCAGAATCACATCGGTTACTCATCCACTTTTTTACATACTGCCAGGGTTATTATTGAGACATGGTTTGTATTCCTGGTCATTTGATTTTTAACTTGAGTAGGTTTCTCCTTTGATTAGTTTTTTCTTTAGTGTAGTTCCTCCATTTGCTGATTTTTAATTATTGTTTTTCATTTCCTCCTCATGGAATATTTTGCTGAGAATATTCTGTAGTGTAGGCTTTCTTGTTCTAATTTTTTAAAATTTTTTGTTTATCATGGAAGGTTTTTATTTTGTCATCAAACCTGAAACTTCATTTTGCTGGCTATAAGATTCTTAGTTGGCATCATTTTATTTCAAGAGTTTGGTGTATGTTCTTCCAGGATCTCCTAGCTTTGATGGTCTGGGTTGAGAAATCTGCTGAGATTTGAACTCGTTTCCCCCTATATGAAATCTGAAACTTTTATCCTGTGGCTTTTAAAATTCTATCCTTACTGTGTATGCTAGGCATTTTCATTATAGTGTGCCTTAGTGCAGATCTGTTGTGATTTTGTACATTTGGTATCCTGTAAGCCTCTTGTATTTGATTTGCTAATTCATTCTTTATGTTTTGGAAATTTTCTGATATTTCATTGAAGAGATTGTGCATTCCTTTGGTTTGTATCTCTGTGCCTTCCTATATCCTGATAATTCTTAGATTTGGTATTTTCATGTTGTTCCATAATTTCTGGAGGTTCTGTTCATGGTTTCTCACCATTTGCACCATTTTGTGTGGCCAACTTTATTTTCAAGATTATATATTTAGTCTTCATTGCCTAAGATTCCTCTTCCAAGTTATCTAGTCTGTTGTTGATGCTTTCTATTGAATTTTTTATTCGGTTTATTGCTTCCTTCATTTCAAGGATTTCTGTTTTTTTTTCCAGAGTTTCTCTCTCTCTCTTTTTTTTCTTTCTTTCTTTCTTTCTTTTTTTTGGTGCTGGAGATTGAACCCAGGGCCTTGTGCATGCAAGGCAAGCACTCTACCAATTGGGCCATATCTCCAGCCCCCTGTAGCTCTCTCTTGAAGTAATCTTTTGCTACCTGTATTTGCTGTCTTTTCTCTTTGTTGGAGTGATCAATTTTTCCCTGTATTTGCTCTCTGAATTCATTCTTTGCTTTGTAGATCATTTTAATTATGTAAATTCTGAACTGCTTCTCTGTCATTTCAGCTATTGTGCTGCCAATGGAATCTATTATTGTATCAGCTTGGTTTGTTTCAGGCACTTTCTTGTTTCTTCATAGTGTCTGTGTGTTTTCCTCTCTAGCGGTGTGAATTCAAGGTATTACAGTTTCTACCTTATAATCTTGTAGCATCCTTGCAGGAACCTGAGTGATGGTCTTGTAGGCCCTGGCTGTTGTCACTAGATGGAAGCTGGTGGGGAAAACCACCACATGCTTTGGTAGATGGGACAAAGCTCCCACTACGTGGTGGGCCAGGGTCGTGGTCACCTGCTCCTCCTCCTTCTGCACAGGCAGACGGGGGTCACTGTTGTCTGCTCCCATGTGTCATATCTTAAAAATGAATTTGCAGCTTGCTTAGGATGATCCATCTTTGCTTATGTTCCCTGCTCAGCTATGAATGCTTTTGTTTTTGTAGATGGACACAATACCTGTATTTTGTTTATTTAGTTTGTTTATGTGGTGCAGGGATCGAACCCAGCACCTCACACATGCTAGGCAAGTGTTCTGCCACTGAGGTACAGCCCCAGCCCCCTATGAATGCTTTTCATAAAAGCAAATTGGCTTGGGCTTCTTGTGGCTAGGTAGGTTGGAAAGATCTATTGGCAACATAACTTAGAAGTCCACATCTTAACACAAAGCAGTGTTGTCCAGGTATTTCTAAATTTCACATTTAGCAGAAAATAGATACCGTTCCATATATCCATTAGGAGTTCAATAAAGGAATTGCTGTACATGTTTTCCTTCTCCTGGAGAAAATGGCAGGATGGCCTGATTCTCACAACCAGTCTCCACTTCACAGCCTTGGGTCAGTTGGCAGTGCTCCCTCCACACACAAGCTCTCCTACTCTTCAGCTAGGGAAAAAAAACAGCATTTAAAAAATAGTTTTACATGATAATAGAATGCATTTTGACACATTGTATACAAATGGAGCTCAAGTTATTCCTCTGGCTGTACATGGTGTAGAGTCACACTGGTAATGTAACATACATGTATATAGGGTAATAATGTCTGCCTCATTCTACCATCCTTCCCATCTCCACAGCCCCACCTCTCCCTCACTAGCCTCTGCAAAATCCAAAGTTCCTTCATTCCTTTCTACCCAATCCCCCCTACTATGGGTCAGCATCCACTTATCAGAGAAAACATTCAGCCTTTGTTTTTTGGGGATTGGCTTATTTCACTTAGCATGATATTCTCTAGTTCCATCCATTTACCTACAAATGCCATAATTTCATTCTTCTTTAAGGCTGAGTAATATTCCATTGTGCATATGTACCATAGTTTCTTTATTCATTCATCTGTTGACAGGCATCTATGTTGGTTCCATAGTTTAGCTATTGCAAATTGAGCTGCTGTAAACATTGATGTGGCTGCACCATTGTAGTATACTGATTTTAAGTCCTTTGGGTATATACTAAGGAGTGGGATAACTGGGTCAAATGGTGGTTCTATTCAAAGTTTTCTGAGGAATCTCCATACTGCTTTTCATAGCGGTTGCACCAATTTGCAGTCCAGCAATGTATGAGTGTACTTTTTTCCCAACATCCTTGCCAACACTTATTTTTGCTTATATTCTTAATAATTGCCATTCTGACTAGGGCGAGATGAAATCTTAGTTTTGATTTGCATTTCTGTTATAGCTGGAGATGATGAACATTTTTTCAAATGTTTTTTTTTAAATACATAATTTTATTCACATCTTAAGTATGAATAACTGTGGTTGCTAGAGTGTTTTTTTTTTCAGACAAGTCTTAAAATGTGAAAGATTACTGAATTGAAAATTTCAGGTGGATTTCCCACAGGCAGTTTCTCACAGCAGAATTAATTTAAGCACACTGGGTCACTACAACCACACATCATTTTCAATATAGACCTGAAGAATGTATTTTCTTTTGTAAATATTCTCTTCCATTTCCATATGGCACCCAGACCCGGCTCAGCAAAACCAGCAAGTGACTTGGAGATCCCCAGCAACAGAGGACATGTATTCCTTGCTTTTCACAACAACTGAACTCTCCTGTCTGCTCCAAAGACTCCTCTCCTGTTCTCTTCTTCCTGGCATGTATGAAGCACAGGGTTTGATTCTCAGCACCGCATATATAAATAAAGATCCATTGACAACATGATAAAAATATTTAGTTATTTTCCTGTCTTACATTATTCCTTAGCACCTTTATTATGAACCTCTCTGGCTGCCGCTGAGATCTAGGCGAGACTTCGCTCCTCTCCGCACTCTTCTGCCCTCACCGCAGCGCCCGCAGACCGGTCTGGAACCAGTTTGGCCCACTCCCCTTCATCATATATTTGTTGATCAGTTGTATTTCTTTTTCTGTGAAGTATCTGTTCAGTTCCTTAGCCCATTTATTGATTGGGTTATTTGTTTTTTCAGTGTTAAGTTTTTCGAGTTCTTTATATATCTGGGAGATTAATGCTCTATCTGAGGTGCATGTGGCAAAGATTTTTTCCCAGTCTCTCTTCAGACTCTCCACATCATTGATTGTTTCCTTTGCTGAGAAGAAGCTTTTTAGTTTGAATCCATCCCATTTATTGATTCTTGATTTTACTTCTTGCACTTTAAGAGTCTTGTTAAGGA
This sequence comes from Marmota monax, assembly GCF_021218885.2. Lineage (NCBI taxonomy): Eukaryota > Metazoa > Chordata > Mammalia > Rodentia > Sciuridae > Marmota > Marmota monax. The sequence goes on along the minus strand of NW_026695217.1, from coordinate 2,117,329 downwards.
AGTCAGGTCTGAAGCCTACATGGTGAAGATTTGGGCCTATTTTTTCTTCTATTAGGCGCAGGGTATCTGATTTGATTTTTTTTTATATTTATTATTTTTTAGTTGTAGTTGGACACAATATCTTTATTTTATTTATGTGGTGCTGAGGATCGAACCCAGGGCTCACACGTGCTAGGCGAGTGCTCTACCACGGAGCCACAATCCCAGCCCCCCTGAGTTGATTTTTGTGCAGGGTGAGAGATAGAGATTTAATTTCATTTTGCTACATTTGGATTTCCAGTTTTGCCAGCACCATTTGTTGAAGAGGCTATCAAAAAGTAACAACGTTAATCCTTCAACCATCCTGAGCCTTGAGCTCTCCAGTATGTGATTCATACTTGGTTTCATTTCACCCCAGATGCTCAAGACCCATTTTCCAGTGCTGCAAATGACTTCATGATGCTCTTTCCAGTCACCTGAATCACACCGGTTTTGATGGGGCCTGACTCAGACTTTGCTTCAACTCAGCAAGGGCCTGTCTCTAAATAAAATATTTAAAAAGGGCTATTGCTCAGTGGTTAAATGCCCATAAAGTATAAACAAAGGTTATTGCTCAGTAGTTAAGCACCCTTGGGTTCAATTCCTTGGGTTCCAAAAAAAAAAATCTCTCTCTCTCTCTCTCTCTCTCTCTCTCTCTCTCTCTCTCTATATATATATATATATATATATATATATATATATATATATATATATATATACATATAATCAGACTGAGGTGGTGCTGACTCATCAGCATTGATTCTGCTTGGGTCCCAGAGCTCTCAGGAGTGTCCTTTGAAATCTAGATCTGCTTGACTCACTAAATATCATCCTGTTCATCTCAAAATTGTCAATCATGTCTTTGATTTCTGTGATGATATTCAGCTTTATATTATAAAGTTTGTGGCTAATCATTATCTGTGCTCTAAGGGTTTACTACAACTAGCTCTTATTTCTTTGGTATCAGTCACATTGGCTTGGCTCATCTATCTGATTATTCCTATTTATTCCTATTGAGACTTGATATTGAATATGAACAAGTCCAGAGGAGTAATTTGGAGTCTGTGATGATGTTATTCTCACAGATGATGATGTTAAATCAGAGATGATTTATTTTAGACCATTCTAGGCTGGCTGTAAATTCCTATGATAACCAGCCTATTTTTAGTTCACCTGAGGATCCAAAGCTTGGAGGTTCCAACACAAGTGACCTTTCTCAGCAGGCCACTATGCCTGGTCTTTGTTCTCCCTTTCTTAAGCATCTGCCAAAAACCCTGTTCGACTTCTCAGCTTTTCTGCTCCTTTACTTGAATTGGGCAATGACCCATGGAAATAGGTAGCCCAGATTTCCATCCTTGGGATTTTGGCCCCATACTTTTCTCTAGAGCCATTCAGTCTTTGACATATGTTCTATGTGGTTGGGTTGTGTGCCATTTCTTGGCCTGTCTCTATCAGTAGTGAAGCATGAACAGCAAACAGTCTTTGATATGAGAGGTAAGACTGTTGTTAGAACAGCAGCTATTGTGAAAAAGATTATGCCTTTCTTTTAAGCATATTTAAAAGAGTATGTTTATTTTATTTTATTTATTTTTTTGGTACCAGGGATTGAACTCAAGGGCACTCAACCATTGAGCCACATCCCCAGCCCTATTTTGTATTTTATTTAGAGATGTGGTCTCAGTGAGTTGCCTAGCACCTTGCTTTTGCTGAGGCTGGCTTTGAATTCGCTATCCTCCTGTCTCAGCCTCCCAAGCTGCTGGGATTACAGGCGTGTACCACCGCACCCAGCTCAAAAGAGTATGTTTATAAAATTTCATTCATTCAAACATTTATTCAACCAATAGTTACTAGGCTCCACATTATTCAATAATTTAGATTTATGGGTTCTGGAAGGATTATGTGTGGTACATTTAAGCTAAGAGTTTAAGATGAAGTCAAATTCAGCCAGATGCACACAAAGGGAATGCTCATTCCAGGTGGAAGGGAAAGAATGAAGATGTTGAGATGCAAAAGGTCAACATCACACAGCCAAGAGACAGAGTCCTCACAGCCAGCATTGGACTTGCTACCTTGCGTGGGCATCTTTCTATTTCAGATGCAACATGTAATCCTTTGTTCTGCACAAACACAATGCAACCTATATGCACAACATATGACACCTGGCCAGCCTCATTGCTCTATCTGCCCCTTGTGGGGAGGGGACAAGGTTACTATAGCATGAGACAGATTGTGCCTACCAATATCCTGTGTCAGCTCTAGGAGGAACCCATGGCTGTGGGGGTTTGATGCCCCCTATTGGAGCTAAGCTTGCTGTCTCTGTGTGAGTGAAGTCTTCTACAAAGTACTTGTCTTCATGTTTTCCTGGTGATTCCAATACCGAGATGTAGTGAGTGGAGGTGCTCAGGTTTCTACCACCAGGAGGTGAGAGGCCACAGATGCCACCTCTATGACTTTAATTCTGTATTTTTCCACTTACATTGAGCTATCATTTACATACAGTAAGATGCACAATTTTCACTTCAATAAATTCTAACATGTATATTCATTCACCTGGGTAACCGACATCCATCCTAGAATCTTTCTGAAAAAAATCTCAAAAGACACCCTCTGTTCCCTTTCAGGTTCTACTTCCCTAAACGTAACCTCTATTCGGCCTACAACATCTTCACTTGGCTTTGCCTGTTTTTTGAACTTTGTTTCACTGGAATCACACAACATGATTCTGGCATTTTGGTCTTAGATTGTTTCTGTAAGATTTATTCATATTGTGTATAGCAATTGCACAAAAGATTGCTATTCTGCATGGGCTTCTGGAGCTAGCAGACTGCACATGCATTTAAAGGTTCTATGTGAGAACAAATCCTCCTCATACTGCATCACATATTTGTAAGGTAGTATGAGAATCTTGGATACTCTAGCTTCTCCAATAACAATGAATATGTCAATCATTTCCTGGCTCGGAACAGTGTCCGTGGTTCTGCAAACTGAGGGCCAACATCTGCACACTGAGGACCAAAGGTCTAGATGCTATTAGCAAAATGGAAATCAAACAAGCCATAAGAACCATCCAGATATGTCCCTTGTTAGCTACAATTCATACTAATTTTTTATAGTAGCACATTTGCACTCTCACCAGTTTAAGTGCAGCAGTTACTTTACATCCTGTCACTACTTGGTAACGTCAGTCCTTTAAATTCTGGTTTTAATTTGTAGCTACCCAATGATTAATGATGTTAAGTTCATTTTTATGTTTAATGCCAAATTGAATGTTTTTAAAACTTCTTTACACTTCAGATTCACAGCAAAATTGTGCTTAAGGTCCAGGGCATTGCCATATCCCTTCTGCTTCTGCTCCTGCACAGCCAACCCCATTACTAACACCCTCCACTGTGGTACATTCTTACAGCTAATGAGCCTGCACTGACATATCACTTCGGTCCAGAACCCCAGTTCACATCAAAGTTCACTGTTGGTATTGGACATTCTATGGGTGTGGACAATTATGCAGTGACATGTATTCACCACACATGCCCCACCTATTTATCTGTCTTTTCCCTCTCCCCTCTTGCCAACCACTCATTATTCCTGTTTTTCCTTTCCTTTTCCTTTTGGTTGGAATCAGACAGTATGCAGTCTTTTCCTTGACTTTTTTCACTTGGCGCTGTGCATCTATTTTTGTAGCTTAATAGCTCATTTATTTATAGCACTGAATAATTAATATTCCATTATCTGAATATACCATTTGTTTATTCTTTCACCTTTATGAAAATAAAAAAGAATTATGTGCTAAGATTTAAATTTGGGAGTCTAAAGCATGTCACTGATAAGGTAAAAAATGTGTGACAATTGTAAAGCATAAAATTATTTGTCATGATATTTAAATGCACACAAATATATGGTCAAATCCATTCTGTACAATGCATAAGTACATGGTTAGGGCTGCAAAAGCATCCAGTTTTGGGTCAAGGAAGAGATATAGCTGAAATTAAAAAAAAACAAATTAAAAAGGCAAAACCAAACCCACCTGTCAAGGGATTCAGCATACCTCAACCCACAAGGGAGCCCCCACTATGGTAAGGTCCGACATATGGGACTGACCCACCTGAGGAAATGTTTTATTCTTCATAAAGCATCCTCAAGGGAATGGACAGAAGGACAAATGTCACCTGAAAACTACCCTAGGCATGCTCTGTTGGCGTAATTACAGCCATCTTCCTTTCCTCACCCCCACTTTATGAATGCTGTTCTTATTCTCAAGAAATAGAAACTCACCCGAGATAAAAACTTACTGGTCTCTCCTTGAGAGAGAAAAGATATGCCCATGTCTGTTCCCAACGAACAGAAACTTGCCTTCTGCAAAGTCAGGTGATGCTTGCTATGCCAGTCACAAGGGCTAAGCCCGCCCCTAACGCACAGCCATGATTCTCGACTATAAAACGTAATGCTCAAGGGGGAGATGCTGTTGCTCTCCCTGTCCTGCCGCTCTCCCTCTTTCTGCAGAGCAATCTTTCAGGGGCCTAACAATAAATCTGCTTACGACCCTATCCTTGGAATGTGGCTGTGTGATCAGTCCTGCACCTGTTTTCTTTCATGCCCCAGTTGTCTGCTAACATGCCTAAGCTTCCAGAAAGGCACTGTAAGAAAATAACTTCCCTTCCTTCCTCCCTTATTCTCTGGCAATATGAGTATGGAAGACAATCTCATAAACCACCTCTGCTTTTTCCGAATGGGAGCTGGCAATGGTTTGTCTAGAATCAAATAATTGAATATTTTGGAGACTAAGAATTTTAGTTTATGAAAAAAAGTTAAAAATCTGTTAGCTTTCAAATTTAGAACGAACATACCTAAATTCTTGCCTTTAGGGTCAGAAGTAGGTATATTCCAGGAGAATATTATTCTTCATAAAAAGGCAGTGGTTCAAAGGAGTTAAGTCATTTATGCTTATATGTGCTGCAGTGGCACACTAGTAATGTAATAGTAATATCTGACACTTGCTAGTACTTACAAAGCACCAGGTAGCAATTTAAGACTGCATTGTCCAATTTAGTAGCTACTCCTTATATGCAGCTATAAAGTAATCACATGTGAGGAGTCTAAAACTTCCTAGAAAATAAAACTAAAGAACTATTTGAAATTTATGGCATTTAACATATTTAAGATACTATAGACAGGGGCTGGGGATGTGGCTCAAGCGTAGCGCGCTTGCCTGGCATGCGTGCAGCCTAGGTTCGATCCTCAGCACCATATACAAATAAAGATGTTGTATCAGCCGAAAACGAAAAATAAATATTAAAAAATTCTCTTTCATTAAGAAAAAAAAAAAAGATACTATAGACAGGGCTGCAGTTGTAGCTCAGTGGTGGAATGCTTGCCTAGCATGTGTGAGGCACTGGGTTCAATCCTTAGCACCACATAAAATAAATAAAAGCATTGTGTCCATCTATAACTAAAAATATTAAAATATAGACTATAGATGGAGTTGGATGTAGTGGCGCAGGCCGGTAATCCCAGTGGCTCAGGAGGCAAAGGCAGGAGGATGACGAATTCAAAGCCAGCCTCAGCAACTTATTTAGGCCCTAAGCAACTTAGCAAAACTGACTCAAATAAAAAATAAAAAGGCCAGGGGATTTTACTCAATGGTTAAGCAATGCCTGTGTTCAATCCCTGGTACCAAAAAAAAAAAAAAAAAAAAAAAAAAATAGAGGTCTAACCTATTATTTTATTAATATTTGACAAACTAGACAACAGTATTAAAATGTGGTAACTGTTTATTGTGTTTGCTTCTCAATAAAATACTTGTTACACAGTCTTAAGTTATAAGTTAATTGTTCAGGATGAACAAGAAATTGAATTATAAAACATTTAGCTTTGTAAGAAATAATTTTTTTTTATTATTATACAGCATTTAAAGATAATAAAACTATTTTTAAGATTTCAAATTTGAGAAATCTATGGCAATTTTAAAAAGTGCATTAATCAAGGTACATTTTTAACATACACCCATTGCATAATCTGAATCTATGCAGATTTTTCACGCTATTCTTCCCCTACTAAAGATATAGAACAGTGGTTCTTACCAAGGCGCAACTTTGCCCCCTAGTGGATATTGGCAGTATCTGGTGTAATTCTGGTTGTCATGACATTTAATGTGTAGAGCCCAGAGATGCTGCTTAATGCTACAACAAAGAACTATCCAGAACAAATGTCCATAGTGCCTATAGTTTTCTTAACCCTATAATGTATGACGCAATTCCCAACAGAGAGTAAGAAATGTGCACTGTAAAAATTTGCAGTTGTAAATACTTTTTAAAAGAAAATTTATTAAAAAAAAATCATTACCAAAAGTTAACAGTTGACTGTTAAGTATCAAAATGATACTTTCAGAAAGGCTGAATCACAAAATCAACTTAGAATGACAGAAATTAGGATATACAGTTGGCCCTCCACATCTGTGTTACATATCCAAGGATTCAATCAACTGTAGATTAAAAATATTTGGAAAAAAAATCATGTGTATTAAACGTTTCCTTGCCATTGTTTCCTAAACAATATAGTGTAACAACTCTTTATGTAACATTTACATTATTAAATAATCCAGAGATGTTTTAAAGTGTAAGGGACGATGTGTGTAGATCATAGGCAAACTAACGGACTTAAACATCTGCAGATTTTGGTATGAAGGGAGTCCCAAAACAAAACCTGTGTGGATACCGAGAGTTGGCTGTGCACAGGTTTCCTTAAACCTGCTCTGACAGTTTAATCTGTTAATAAGGAATGTTTTAAAGGATCTAAGCAAACAGTTTTCTTTGCTCATTTTTCTGGACTATGATACAAATTCATTTATATATAAAGCACCAGGCCAACAGCAAGCAGAGTGTTCTGAAAATATTTTTCAGAATATAAAAAAAATGAAGAACTTTACTATTTCTTCAATTTGTCATAACCCTGTATTTGGACAGTTCACGTTTTATTTGCTCTCTCATTTTACAATTCTCTCATAAATGTTTTTTACAAATAACAGTGCATGTAGATGGGGTGTGAAACAAAATTATATGCCAACTGAATTTTTTCCCCCACACAAACTCTGGTTGTAATGTATCCAAATATCATGAAACTTGTCCTAATGGGGAATCCAATTTTAAAACAACAATAAAACCATCCTAAGTTTACTAGATAAGGAAAATTTTCAATAATCATTCATTTACACATTCACAGTCTATGTATTTTCTCGTGGTCAACAAACTGATTCAAATGATTCAGGTTATCCCACCATTTAAAGAGAAATGTGTCCACAATAATTTGAAACCATGGAGTAACCTTAATTTCACCACTGGCTGCTTTTTTCATAAGTTCTTTTAGTTCTTCCTTGGATACATAAAAATAGCTTTTAATTTCATTGGGATCTGGATTCAAAGTTACATTCTTCTTCATAAACAAAATATAATCAATTTCATGTTCACCCCAGATACCATCAGATTGTGCCTTGTAGTGAATTCGTGTTAGATAATTCATTTCTTCTGGAGGAACCTAGGATGTAAAAAGAAATATTAAAACCTCAACAAGAAGTAATCCAAAATTAACTCACCACATTTCATCAATATCTTGAACAGCAGTACAGTTGTAGCATTAAAAATTCTAAAGTATTATTCTCTTATTGAGGATAAATGGAAAAATTATTACATTGTTTCATGTTTTAAATTTTTTTTCATAGAACCAAACATAGTTGAATTTTTTTTCAAAAAATTTTAGAAACATCACAATTCATTCCAATATTATGTGTAACACACCAATTGGGAGGCTAAGACAGAAAGAGCACACCAGCCTTAGAGATTTAACAAGGCCCTCAGCAACCTAGCGAGACCCTGTCTCAAAAAATTAAAAGAGCTGGGGATGGAGCTCGGTGGTAAAGCACCCCTGGGTTCAATCCCAGTACCCCCCTGGCCTAAAAATGGCTGGGGCTGGGGCTGAGGCTCAGTGGTAGAGTACCAGCCTTGCACATGTGAGGCACTGGGTTCGATCGTCAGCACCACATAAAAATAAACAAATAAAGGTATTGTTAAAAAAAAAAAAAAAAAAAGAGGAAGTCCATTAGAGAAAAGGAAGAGGATGAGGGAGAGGGAAGGGGAGGGAATAGTACTAGACATTCTAATAGAGAAAAATGTTATTTGCTTCTATGAATATGTCAAAATGAACCCCATTATTACGTATAACCACAATGCACTAAAAATAAAATTACTTAAAAAAACAGTAGTTAAACTAGAAATATAACATTCATGTTTTAGATTTACTTTTGGAGAAAAAATTTACCATTTTAACTAGATGAGACAGTCATACTCTTTATTTACCTAGGTGTTTTTAAATAGAATGGGGTCTAAATTAACTAAAATATATTCCACGTTTGTATAATTATATCAAAATGGATCCTACTGTCAAGTATAACTAAAAAGAACCAGTAAAAATAAACAAATACATAGGACAACAGCAGGGGTAAAAAGGGTTTTTTCATGGCTTTTGTTTTTGGAACTAGGGATTGAACCTGGGCACTATACCACTGAGCTACACCCCTAGTCCCTTTTTTGAAAAATTGAGACAGTCCTGCTAAGTTGCCATGGTTGGCCTTGAACTTGTTATCCTCTTGCCTTTACATCCTGAATAGCTGGAATTATAGGTGGTACCACCATGCCTGCAAACTGAATTATTTCAATTTGCACAACCAGATTTGTAGTTCAAGATTCTACAATTTCCACAAGAAAATAGCCACTTTGGGGGGAGGGGTACTAGGATTGAACCCAGGGGTGCTTTACCACTGAGCTCCATCCCCAGCCCTTTTAATTTTTTGAGACAGGGTCTCGCTAAGTTGCTGAGGGCCTTGCTAAATCTCTAAGGCTGGTGTGCTCTTCCTGACTTAGCCTCCCAAGTTGCTAGGATTGCAGGCATGTGCCACCATACCTGGCTCCATCATTGTTTTTTTTTTTTTTTTAATATTTATTTTTTAGTTGTAGTTGGACACAACACCTTTATTTCACTTATTATTATTTTTTTTATGAGGTGCTGAGGATCGAACCCAGGGTTTTGCACATGCAATAGAACCGCTGAGCCATAACCCCAGCCCCTCCATCATTGTTTTGACCAATTAGTCAATTTTATAGACTGATTAATAAATCAACTGATTTCAGTACTGAGTGAAATGCTGAGAAGTGATATTAAGAAATCAAAATTTAAATAATGTTCTTTATTCAAAAATTGTGTTGGGTTAGAAGAGTAGTTCAGTGGTAGAGCACTTGCCTAGTATGTGCAAGGTCTCAGGTCCCAGGTTCGGTCCCCAGTGATGCCAAAAGAATTTTTTTTTTAGTTGCAGGTGGACACAATATCCCCGTTTTATTCCTTCATTTTTGTATGTGGTGCTGAGGATCGAACCCAGTGCCTCACGCATGTAAGGCAAGCGCTCAGCCACTGAGCTACAACCCTAGCCCCCCAAAGAATTTTTAACATATATTTTTAAAAAAGTCTTACTATACACTTATTTTTCAGCTTATATAACTGCTCAATAAAGTTGGTTACCTCTTCCAAAGGAATTCCTAATTCAGCTTTCAAACGCCTCTGTGCTGCTCGCCTTACACCGATGGCACCATTTTCTTCCAGCTCCCTTGGATTACTTAATGGATGACTACAACAAGTGTTGGTAAAACAACCTGGAAAATGTTAATACAGGTATAAATTAACTTTTCTTCAAGGTAGGTATGAAAGATCAAGAAAAAGTTTTATGAATTAACAGGTAAATAAGTTAAAAGATCTTATAGGGTTTTAAAATCAGTTATAATGGGCTATCAGTAATTGTTTTGTAAAATGGACATCTGTAGGTAAGATTTTTATTAATGCCTCCTTAACTGAAAAGACAAAAATTTGTAGAAGACCCAAAGTTTTAGAAAACATATATACAGGGTTGGGGATATACCTCATTTGGTAGAGTGCCTGCACAAGGCCCTGGGTTGGATCCCCAGCACCACAAAAACAAAACAAAACAAAACATTATACACACACACACACACACACACACACACACCCCTATCCCTTGAGTATATATTCTTTATTGCTGTTTAATTAGGCTGCACACATTCTGTAAGTTTATTTTATGTAGAATATTAAATTATGTCATTCCCAGGATTTTCCTTTTTGACATAGCTCCAGGAAGTTTGGTGATAAAGAATAAAATATAGAGTTCCCAAAAATCTACCTTGTACATTAAGTGTACTAACCTGGAAAGGTAATTTTAGCATCTGATCTCTGCTGTATCAGAAGCTTATTTTCAGTGTTAAATAAGAAGAAACTAAAAGCACGATGTAATAATCCTGAAAGCAAAAGAAATACCATTAGTCAAAAAATACCAATTATTTGCCCAATTATCTCCTTGCAATTCAGAATACTACTAGCAACTTGCTACCATTTTTGCTTTTTTTCCCATAGTCTTCTACCTTTGAATAATCTTTGTGCTATAATGGAGAAGAGTTCTGGCATACCAGCAAGGAAGTTAGCTGCCAAGTGAAAGAAATAGTGATCTTGGCAGCTTTGCTACAGGCCAAATGTTTTTTCAGAGATATTCAGCTTTGGCCATTAGTCTTCTGTTATTGGGGGAGTTGTGAAGACACATGCACCCCTTTACAATACCTGCCTCTCTCCATTCATTAGAAAGAAAGGCTTAAAGGCTCAACAGGTATAAATTAGTCTATTCCCAGTTTTACACGAAACCTGTATAGCAAAAGACATGAAGTGGAAATAGCTATTAACCAAGGAAGGCAGAAAGGCAGATTTTTATTATATCACATAACTGGAATCAAACATAAGATACAGGATTAAGAATTGCATCTCCTAGGGCTAGGAATATGTCTCAGTGGTGCAGCACTCCCCTGGCCTTTCCCCTCCACCACGAAAGAAAGAATGAATCTCCTTTACCAGAGTACTTTTCTCAGCTAACCTGAAATGCCCAGAAAATAATAATAATACCTTTGTCAATGTTTTCATTCAAGTGGCAATTCTTCTTGGTGTCAGCCCCAATTTTATTGTCATTTTCATCAATAAGAATACACATCTCTGCAAGGAGTTGGACTTGTTTCTCATCTAGATGATTGGTGTTTATTTCAGGCATTGTTACAAATTGTCTGATCTTTCCTAAAACACTAATATTAAGAGAAAGAAAGTCCATTATATCATATTTCTGAATGTCATAGAACCCTAGTGAAGGAGCAGTTCTAGATCTGAGCCCAATAATGAATTTGGCCATTTCACGGATTATCAATTATGACTGCTGCTCCAATCTGCAGCCTTGCCACTCTTCATCTCACTGGGCTCCTGCAGGAATGCTGCTGGCCCACTGGTCAGCCCTATTTTGACCATCATTTTTCCTACCGATAATCACAGCTGATCACTTACCACAATCATTCTCTTAACTGCCAACTCAACATCCTACTCCAATTCTTCTTCTTCCTTTTTCTTTTCTTTTTTTGCGCTGGGGATTGAACCCAGGGCCTTGTGCATGAGAAGCAAGCACTCTACCAACTAAGCTATATCCCAGCCTTCTACTCCAATTCTTGACTTGAGATTCTGTAGCACTTCATAGACAGTCTTTCTTCCTTTGTATGCCCCTCTTCCTAAGGAGTCTTGTTCATCTATGATGCAGCCCCAACCTATTTTTTTTTTTTTACACTGACTTCTGGATTCCGTGTTTCCAGAGTCAAATATTTTTGCCATTCCCTGCCTCTACAAAGCTGCTCAAGAATGCTGCATACCAATGTTTGCTGAATTCACTTTTCAATGCTAAACATTCCAAAACTTTTTACCAATGTCCCAGTGAGATTTAATTCAGTCTTTTTCAATCTGGGCTCCTAATTAGTAAAATAATTTGTGTGACTGTTTCAATAATACTTCCACAGCTAATTTCATTCTAAATAGGCGAAATTTACTATATTCAATGGATGTCATTGCAGCGCTTGGCACTTTTTTTCTATAATGGGCCAGACATTATCAACTCTGTTTTTGTAGACTAAGCAATGCAAGAACTAGGTAATGCCCCAAACACACATAACGTGTACACTAAGCGTGGTTGTGTTCCAATCAATCCATTTATGGAAATTGATATCTGAATTGCACTTAAATTTCGTGTTCCAAAGTATTTTCTTTTGATTCTTCTTCATTTAAAAATGAGAACATTTGAGCTCATGGGACATAACAAAAACTGGCAGCAGGCCAGATTTTGCCCTGCAATCCAGACTCATTTAGGGTACTGTAAATCACCCGTATATGATTTAAACTTAAAACTGTTAATATGAGCCCAGGATGCTCCCAATGAGCAACTCTTCTCCCCTTAACCAGTTATTAAAGCGCTTTCTACACTTTCCTGCAAAGTCTAAAATGCCTAAAGCTAGAAGAACTTGTTCCATAATTTCCGATACACACACTCTCACTCCTTTAAAACAGGCACACGGATACCAAGACACAAAACCTGCAAGCCCGCCCTCCAACTGGAGGAGCAAGGCTGGACTGACCTCCTCCTGCCAGGGCAGACAAGTGAAGGCGCCCACGCTGCAGTAACCCAGGGGTTCAGGCCGGTTCCGCAGGGGACGCCGGACTTCCCGTACCAGCCCCAGCATTTCTCTAACCATCTTCCCCGCAGCACAGGGAGCCCAGGCGGAGTCCGCAGCCGCGGCGCGGGGGCCACCAAACCCTGCCCAGTCCCTCCCGGTCCACGCGCCCACCGCCGTCCCCGTCGACGCCGACTCCCACGGCTGGCAGTGCTGCCTGCCCCAGAACCCACCCGCCTGCAGCCGGGCACCCGGGGCCCAGGGGGAGTGGGCGCCGCGGTGACCCAAATTCCGCGGCTCGCAGAGTCCCCACGCCCCGTCCTGTGCTCCCAGTCCACCCCGCAACCTCCCACCCATGCCAGCGTACCTCAGGCCTGAGATGCGAGCCGGCCCAGGAGCGCGCCCCTTTTGAGCTCGGAGAGCAGCGCTCGGCGCTCCCTGGCTCCGCCCCGGAGCCGCGCGCCCAACCACTTGCACCAGCGCCCTCCCACACCACATGCTCTGGCCAATCGCAGCTCGCGCCCGCCTGACGTCACGGCCGCGCTAGGCTGTCGAGCGGTGGTGCCACTTCTCCTGACCGCGGTTTCCGGAGACGCGCCGGAGCCTTCGGGGAGCGTGGGGACACCTTCTCTGAGAGCCTGAGGCCATACGGACCTCGGAGGGAGGCTGAGGTGGTCAATGGACCCTGCGACGCCGCTGAGGAGAAGCCCCGCAAGCGGGCAGGCGCCTGGCTGCCACTCGCCCGCCGACTGCCAGCCAATCGTGCCCCAGTGCAAGCCCGTCGGCAGGAGGCGGGGGAAAGGGCGTGGCCGGGGCCCTGCTGGGGTACTTGCTGACGTCAGGTGCCTCGGAGCTGGCAGCCAAGTCCTGCCCACGCCCGCTCCTACCTGGAGAGGGTGAGCGGAGCTTGGGCGCCCCCAGTGGGCGTGGGGCGTGCAGTCCGCGGTTCTGGAGAACGCTTGCGGAGGGCGGCACGGGACTTCCGCCAGGCTAGGTTGATGGAAGTCAGGGAAAACCCAGGAGTCACCGTTCAGGGTCCATTGAGAAGACTCACCTCCCGCCCCACGAGTGATCGTTGAAGAATTTTTCTCCACTGTTTTACAACAGTGATATTTCCTAGTTACTTTGCAACTGGAGAACAATTGTTTAGCAAAGCTGAGGGACAGAGAGGCAGGTTGGGGAACGTTCTACACTGGGTAGGATTAATTTGGCACCCTATTAAGCCCTAAGGTGGCAATCATTTTCTCATGAGAATAAATTTAAGATTACATGTGAAATTGTTTGTAAATTTTAAAACAACCATGAAATGTACAGAGTTGAAATAAAACTTATTTACTGTTCTGAGAAGTTAAAAATATTGAACTTGTCACCTAATCATGTGTGGTTCACCACTTCTCAAACTTTTTGATCTCTGACACTTTTACACTTAAAATTATTGAGAACCCCCCAAAGCTTTTCCTTACTATTGTTTGTACATGTTTATATTAAAATTAAAATTGGTACATTAAAATATTCACTTAGGAGTAATACCTATATTGCAATTTAACAAGTGACATTTTAGCATAAATAGCATTTTTATGCAATTTTTTTTCCAAACAAAAAAATTCAGAGACTTATTGTACATTTTTTGCAAATCTTAATTTCTGGTCTAGTAGAAGACAGCTGTATATGTTGTATAAGCTGAAATACATAAAGTCTGGCCTCAGAAAGATACATAATTTGAAAATTGAGAAGTATTTTAATAGCTTTCTCAAATGATCGTAGTAACTTTTTTAATACTACAGCAAAACAGGTATGTTAGTTAAAGGTTATTTGCTATTTGGATTCTGAATTAAAATGAACATTTCATATTGTTGTATTAAAATTCATTGATTTTTTTTTTCTTTTGTGGTACTGGCTATTGAATACAGAGCCTTTCACTTGCTAGGTAAGTGCTCTACCACTGAACCACATCCCCAGCCCCCCTCCCCCCCCCTTTTTTTTAAAAAAGACAGGGTCTGAGATGGTATCTTAGGGTGGTTTTGATTTGCGTTTCTCTGACTGCTAGAGATGATGAGCATTTTTTCATGTACTTATTGATTGATTGTATGTCCTCCTCTGAGAAGTGTCTTTTCAGGGCCTTGGCCCATTTGTTGATAGGGTTATTTGTTATCTTATTGTTTAATTTTTTGAGTTCTTTGTATACTCTGGATATTAGGGCTCTATCTGAAGTGTGAGGAGTAAAAATTTGTTCCCAGGATGTAGGTTCCCTATTTACCTCTCTTATTGTTTCTCTTGCTGAGAAAAAACTTTTTAGTTTAAGTAAGTCCCATTTGTTTATTCTTGTATTTAACTCTTGGGCTATGGGCGTCCTATTAAGGAATTTGGAGCCCGACCCCACAATATGTAGATCGGAGCCAACTTTTTCTTCTATCAGGCGCAGAGTCTCTAGTTTGATATCAAGCTCTTTGATCCATTTTGAATTAACTTTTGTGCATGGTGAGAGAAAGGGGTTCAGCTTCATTTTGTTGCATATGGATTTCCAGTTTTCCCAGCACCATTTGTTGAAGATGCTATCCTTTCTCCATTGCATGCTTTTAGCCCCTTTATCAAATATAAGAAAGTTGTAATTTTGTGGATTGGTCTCTGTGTCCTCTATTCCGTACCATTGGTCCACCTGCCTGTTTACTCCAGTAAGATTGGCAGCCATTATGAAGTCAAACAACAATAAGTGCTGGCAAGGATGTGGGGAAAAGGGTACACTTGTACATTGCTAGTGGGACTGCAAATTGGTGTGGCCAATATGGAAAGCAGTATGGAGATTCCTGGGAAAGCTGGGAATGGAACCACCATTTGACCCAGCTATCGCACTTCTCGGTCTATTCCCTGAGGACCTTAAAAGAGCATACTATAGGGATACTGCCACATCAATGATCATAGCAGCACAATTCACAATAGCTAGACTCTGGAATCAACCTAGATGCCCTTCAATAGATGAATGGATAAAAAAAATGTGGCATTTATACACAATGGAGTATTATGCAGCACTAAAAAACGACAAAATCATGGAATTTGCATGGAAATGGATGGCATTAGAGCAGATTATGCTAAGTGAAGCTAGCCAATCCTTAAAAAACAAATGCCAAATGTCTTCTTTGATATAAAGAGAGCAACTAAGAACAGAACAGGGAGGAAGAGCATGAGGAAAAGATTAACATTAAACAGAGACGAGTGGGGGGAGAGAAAGGGAGAGAGAAGGGAAACTGTATGGAAATGGAAGGAGATCCTCATTGTTACACAAAATTACATATAAGAGTTTGTAAGGGGAAAGGGGAAAAAGGAGAGAATTGAATAACAGCAGATGGGGTAGAGAGGGAAGATGAGAGGGAAGGGGAGGGGGGATAGTAGGGGATAGGAAAGGTAGCAGAATACAACAGTCACTAATATGGCATTATGTAAAAATGTGGATGTGTAACCGATGTGATTCTGCAACTTGTATTTGGGGTAAAAATGGGAGTTCATAACCCACTTGAATCAAATGCATGAAAGATGATATGTCATGAGCTTTGTAATGTTTTGAACAACCAATAAAAAAAAACAAAAAAAATTAAAATTAACCAATACATGCAAAATCTACTTTTTGGAATATTGTTCAATAAACGGAAATAGTCTTGCTCTTAAAAAAATAAAATAAAATAAAGACAGGGTCTGGCCAGGTTTCTCAGGCTCAGCCCATAGAGTAACGGAGATTAACAGGCAAGTGACACCATGTGTGGCTGAAATACATTGACTTTGATTGTACCCTTGAATGCATATTTTCTTATGTGTTATTTTGTAATATCATACATTGGTCATTTGCAAAATATAGATTTACCTGAATTAAATAGATCTTCCAAACATTGACATAGATGATGATGATGATGATGATGATGATGATGATGATTTGTGGGGAGGAGGTGTACTGGGGATTGAATGCAGGGGCTCTTGACCAATGAGCCACATCCCCAGCCCTATTTTGTATTTTATTTAGAGACCTGATCTCACTGAGTTGCTTCCATCTTGCTTTCATTGAGGCTGGCTTTGAAGTCACGATCATCCTGTCTTAGCCTCCTGAGCGGCTGGGATTACAGGCGTTCCCCACCATGCCCAGCCATAGTTTATTATTTAATACCAGGTAATCACATTATCACCAGCAATCTCATCAGAAAAGCCTTTAAGTATGGAAAGCTGTCAAGAGCTTGGTGGCAGATACCAGTTCTTTTGTGCAAAAATTCAAATTTCATTATTGGTAGCACACACTGTAACTTTCCTTGAGGTGGTAGGCTTACTTCATTTATTTTCAAGAAAATGTCTGCCAAATACTTTGGTTTAAATACATTTAGTCTATAGTTCTTTCCAGTAAAAATGGTATTTTGGGGAGGGGGACAAAAAACAGCCAGCTATTTAAGCTTAGAACTCAAACATTTTTATGAGAGTTTTCCTGAGGACAACAATCATAATTTAGTGTGTAGCATAACAGCTTTATGCATACTTCCCATTTTGTTATACTGTATTAAAAAAATGAGTATCCCCAGTGGCTTGGGAGGCTGAGGCAAGAGGATTCTGAGTTCAAATCCAGGCTTAGCACCTTAGCAAGTCTCAAAGCAACTCAGTGAGATCCTGTTTCTAAATAAAATACAAAAAAAAAAAAAGGCTTGGGATGTGGCTCAGTGGTTAAGTGCCCTTGGGTTCAATCCCGGATTTAAAAAAAAAATTTATATATATATATATATATATATATATATATATATATATATATATATATACACACACACACACACACACACACACACACATGCAAGGACTGAAATTATTAAAATTAGTATTTTTCTACTGCTTTTTTTTTTAATCAAGCAAGGACAATTGTTAAGTAAAACTGACGTTTTATATTTTTTGCTAAAAGTGCCTGATTTTTTGCTAAAAGTGACTCAATAATGACTTTACAGTTTGGTGGCACTGCCTTCATTAATACAAGATACTGGCAGTTTTATCCCCCTCACCCTCCTTCTCCTATCCCTATCCTCTCCCTGTACTCAGTTCTCAGCTTGCTTTTTCACCTTCGATGAAAATGTCAACACTGTGTAAAGGGTAAATAACATTTTAATGTTGTTATGGAAATAGTATTGACATCAGAGACCTCCTAAAAGATTCTTGAAAATTCCCTGAAATCTCTGGCCACTTTTTGAGAACAAGAGCTCTAAAGCTACTACTTTGAAAAATTCCAGAAAGCACACACACAGCACACATTTCGGTGACCTTCATAAAGAAGATGTCATCTCATTTCCTGCAGTCTCTGGAAAATTTCACTATACGCTCATGACAAATTGAGAGTGAAGAAGGCAGCTAATGCTTTAGTATTGCTGTGAAAATATTCTAAACTTCATAAAGCCCTTGGGAGCTTTCAGAACAGCCACAAGTTACTAGGCCACCTTTTGAGAACTGCAGGACTAGTGGAAAGTCCACTGAATCAGAAGACCTCAGTTCATATCTTGATAAAATTCATGTTGAAAGTCAATCCCCAGGATAGTGGTATTAAGAGGTGGGGCTTTCTGGGATGTGATGAAGTCTTGAGGGCTTTCCCCTCCTGAATATATTAGTGCACTGTAAGGGACGGAGACATTTTTACTTAAGCCTTTCTTTCTTTCTTTTTTTCATTTGGTACTGGGGATTGAACCTAAAGATGCTTCATCACTGAGCTACATCAGCCCTTTTAAAAATTTTTGAGACAGGTTCTTGCTAAGATGCCGAGAGTCTCACTAAATTACTGAGGCTGGCCTCAAGCTTGGGAATCATCCTTCCTCAGCCTCCCTAGTTGCTGGGATTATAGGCATGTGCTGGTATGCCTGGTGAGCCTCTTGTTCTTATTTTGCTCTTCTGTCCCTTCCACCACATGAGGACACAATGTTCATCCCCTCTAGAGGGTGCAGCAACATGGCGCCATCTTGGAAGAAGAAACTGGGTCCCTCACTGGATGTTGAACTTTTGGAGCCTGGATCTTGGATTTCCCAGTCTTTGTCACTTTAATGAACAAATTTCTATTTATAAATATTTTGTGATATTTTATTATAGCAGGATGGACAGACTGAAACATTGGACTTTGCTGCTCATTGCTGAGTGATCTTAGACCAAAACTCCCAGCTTCCATTTCCTTTATCTGTAGTAGAGGAGAGGTGAAATGAACTTCAAGTTGTCTTTCAGCCTTAAATCTACCTGTATAAGACACTGTGCGAGGACATTATAATATTTTATTTATCCTTACAGTAACCCTGTGAGGTATTTTATGTATGATGAAACAGAAGTTCAGAGATTACATACTATACTCCCTCCTTTTAAAATAACTTTTTGTCTGCTGTTTGTTTTAGTACTACAATATGTGATAATTACTTAATGCCCATACATTGATACTGTTGTTGAAGATATCATCCAACCATATATAGGGCTCTTCTGATGTCCTCACCCTGTGCAATTAAGATCTTCAAAAATCACTGAATGTTTAATACCTTCTACTAGATGATTCTTACTTAGGTTGCCCTGGACAATTTTAGGCAGGATTTCCAGAAACATTGCCCCAAATTATACAATGCTTGCTTTAAAAGAACCAGGTCTCGTGTCTTTTACTAGAAAGATTTCTGTTTCTAAAACCATGACTTGTTTTTGCCATGTGGTCATAGAATATTTTAATCTTTAGTGTTGCTTTCTATTTGTTCACAGAGAATGCTGGAGAAAAGGACGAAAGGTATTGTAAAGGTATAAGGGAGGTAAAACTCATGGTAGCCCAGGAACAGATACTTTCTCAGGATTCAAAATCTGAAGCTTGAGAGCTGAGGCTGTGGCTTAGCGGTGGGAGCACTCGCCCAGCATGCGTGAGGCCCTGGGTTCCATCCTCAGCACCACATTAAAAATAAATAAATAAACAAATAAAATAAAGATATTATGTCCAATTACAACTAAAAAATAATTTTTAAAAATCTGAAGCTTGAAATGGAAGATAGTTCTAGATTCTCTAACATGTTAGGAACTCAGCAGGAATTAACTACTGCAATCTGTTCTACGATTTTCTTGTACTTTATATTCTCCCTCCTATCATGGGTTTTCTTATAGGTTATAAGGTCCTTTCAACTTTAGTTCCAATTACTAAATGCCCTTTGTCTTAGTTAATTAACTTTTCTGAAGGTGGAAATGTGGAGAGTCTTGCACTCTTTGTGAATTAGCTTTTGCTATAATTGCATACTTTTTGTTCATTTGTTTTTTGGTCAGAATCCCATTTGAGTCAATCATTGGTGATAAAGAGAGATGAGTATAAGCTTCAAGACATGGCCAGCTTTTTAAACAGTAGCTGTGGTTGGAACACTCAGCCTTCCAGGGCTGTGTTTGTAAATGGTGCAATAGATATGAGTAATCACAGGGATTTGGAAATTAACCTATAGCTTCCTTATCCAATTATACAGGATTGCATGTATGTTTAACCCTTGGCATTATTTTTAAGGTCTTTCAACTATGTATATTATTGTATTATATGTAGTTTTGTTTAAAAGCTTTGCACACTTATGTGAAGGGAAGAAACAAAATAAAACAATAACCCAATAAAATGGCTTCGGTTTTATAAAAATCTTATAAAAGGGGCTGGGGATAAAGCTCAGTTGGTAGAGTGCTTGCCTCACATGCACAAGGCCCTGGGTTCAATCCCCAGCACCATCACACACACACAAAAATCTTATAAAAGAATTGCCAATCTGTGGAAATGATTTTTCTTTAGTCTTAAGTATTTAATTAGTAGTACTGTAAAATACCAAGGCACTAAGCTGGAGAGAGAATAGCATGACCCATTAATATGTTCTAATATCCAATATTCTTGGAAGATTTGGGATCCTAGAGGAAGAGGGGAACTTTGAGCAAATATAGCATGAGTATCATTAGGTTGAAAGGGAATATCTTTGAAATGTTTACTTGCTGCAGTCTGGCTGGGCACAAATAACCAGGGTCACGAGCCACTTGTAGGTTCAAACAGGAACTACTTTATTGCCTGAACCCCACGGGAACTCTCCAGAACTCCACGGAAACTCCGAGAGAACCAACGGGAACTCAATGGGAACTCCACGGGAACTCAATGGGAACTCCGTGAGAACTCAACGGGTACTCAAAAGCAGCGGGCACCCGAGGTAGCAGGAGGTGCCTTATTGCCGGACAGCAGAGGTTTATATACACAACTGAATACACAGCTTGTTTCAATTTAGCATCATCCAGTTACAGCAATCAGTCATTATCTTAATAATTATACACAGCTTAACTTAATTATCATCTTAATGGCTTGCTGACTTTACTTCCCAACCACTCCTTCTGGCAAAATGCCAGGCGCCATCTTGACTTGGTTGTGGCTCTCAACATTTACTTAAAACATGGTGTTTGTGAGTTGGTACAGCGATGTATGTAGTCACAGCACTTGAGAGGAGGAGACAGGAGGCTCACTGGGGCCCAGGAGTTTGAAACCAGCCTGAGCAACATAGACTCCAGCTCAAAAATGAAACAAGCCAGGCGCAGTGGCGCATGCTTGTAATCCCAGCAGCTCGGGAGGCTGAGATAGGAGGATCATGAGTTTAAACCCAGCCTCATCAACAGTGAGGTGCTAAGCAACTCAGTGAGACTCTGTCTCTAAAGAAAATACAAAATAGGGCTGGGGATGTGGCTCAGTGGTTTAATGCCCCTGAGTTCAATCCCCAGTACCCAAAACAACAACAACAACAACAACAAAAATTAAACAAAACAATTATAATATTTAAAGCTTGGAAATATTTGTAATGTGTGAACTCACATACCATATAATAAAATATTACACAAATATATATCAGATATCACCACTCTATGGTCTTAATATGTCTCCCAAATTAAATGTGTTGGAAACTCAATGCCCAATTCAATGGTGTTGGGAGGTAGGGCCTAATGAAAGGGGTTAGGTCATGAGGGCTCCACTCTCATCAATGATGAATGCCTCTATAAAAAGTGCCTGGGGGAGTGAGTTCTTTCTCTTCTGTTCTTTTGCCATGTGAGGATATGGGGTTTCTTCTTTCCAGAGGATGTGGTGTTCTCGGAAGCAGATAGACCTGGTCCTAACGTGCTTGGATCATGGACCTGCCCCTCTTGAACTCTAAGAAATAAATTTGTTCTGGTTATAAATTACAATCTGTAGTATACACTCTAATGCTATCAGTCATTCCACCTTGTTAACTGGATTTTTCTGAAAGGAAGTCTTTGCCTCATCAGCTATTCAGTGATTTTAAAATTAGTTTACACCTGCAAGAATGGATAGATATTTTATTTTCATGCTTTATTTACCAGATTTTGGAATAAGTGCTTTTATAACTTTGAAGGTATTAGTTTTCTATCACTATATGGCAAATTATCACAAGCTCAGTCTCTCTGATTAGGGTCTCATTAGGCTGAAGACAGGGTATTGTGGAGGGTTGACTAGGAAAGATCTGCTTCAAAACTCATTTGAGTCATTGATTTGGTTCCTTCAGGTTGTAGGATCGAGATCCCCATTTTCTTGCTATTAGCTAGGATTCTCTTTTTTTCCTTTTTTTTTAAAAAAAAAAATTGGTGCATGATAGTGGCATATGGTGGGAGTCGTTGTTACAGAATCAAATAACAATATAATTTGGCTAATATCATTCCCCAATATTTCTCCTTTTCCTTCTGCTTTCCCTTACCCCTTTCCCTCCCCTGATCCCTTTCCTCTAGCTGATATCAGTGATGGTGATGAGAATCAATCAGTGATGAGTTCCATTTTCCCAGATGTTGAAGATTAAACACCTGAGAAATGGCCAAGCCAAGAATAGAAAGTGAAAGAAAAATGAAAGAGAAAAGAAATGGAGATAGACCTCAGTGGATCAATAAAGCTTTATAAGCAGTGGAGGGGCACATTTTCAATAGAGAAAAATGGCAACTGGTTACAATAGGGGTCTGAATTTTATAGGGTTTAGTTAGACTGAATCATAACAGAATGTGTCGGTTGGGCAGTCAGGGGAATAGTTGTCAAAGTCCAGAGCCCATTGTTATTGGGAAATGGTGAAAGCCCAGAGCTGATTGTTTTCTTTCCCTCCTTGTATCCATTGTCCTCCTTTACTCGCTGGAGATTGTTTTTTCATATTCCCCATTCCAGATGCTGAAAGGGGATAATGAATAGGGGCATTGATATCATGTCTGGCTGCTTTCTGCTGAGAAGGGTGCAATGGAGGATCCCCCTCTTTCAGGCTTCTGGGAGAGAATACAAAGATCCTTGTGGTTGAGTCTGAAAAGAGTTGTATGGAAGGAATCTCAAGGTCATCATAGACAAAGTCCCCTTTTTGTGGTTTCAGAGAACCAGATTGTGAGTGCAGGAGCAGAATGGCTTTAACATGTTCCTGGGAGGCAGTTTGAGCTACATGGGTCACCTTTATAAGAAGCTGTTTCTGTTCTAAAATTAAGAGTACAGGGAAGAAAGATGATTACGAAAAAGATGAATATTAAGGGAGATATAAGTGGGAGTAACCAGGAGGTCCATCATTTTAGAGCTCCCAATATGGACTACCAGAAATCAGCTAGTTCTCATCTCTGCTGTTCTAGGTGGTCCTGGAGCTGTTTAACCTTGTCTCTTACAATCTTGATTAATTTCAAAGAAAAAGCATTCTTCCCTGACTGATTTTGCAAGACAACAGATTCCAGGGAGTCAAATTGATTTTGTAAAGTCAGTACTAAGTCAGTAACCTGTTGGATGTCTTTGATAACCTGTTTTGGTAACTTTTTATAATAATGAATTGAGGTTCCCAATCCTGCTGCTCCTGTGCCAATCCCAGCAGATATCTCTAGCCCTATGAGTAAGGGAATAAACTGAATGACTCTCTCATGTCATTATTGGGATAGGCAAACTTTGGTTGTTAGGTAAAATGTCAATTTAAGGATTAGGAAAGACTAAGGTACAGGGGTCAGTATATCTTTTAGTAGGCAGGGGTAAATATGAGCCTCACAATGCAAAACAGCCTGAATTTGGGGGGCACCAGGACTCTGGGGCTGATGCAAGTGCACATGTTAAAAGAACTACTGTCTCTTCTGTAATTGCTCATGAATGGCTATATTTTGGTTATAACTGTTTTTGCTAAGTATTTAAGACCAAGTTGGTCAAATTGACTTTATTTCTATCTATTGTTACGAGTTAGCTGAGTGTCATCAGAGGGTCACTGTTGGGTATTTTTGAGCAGCCTCTTTGCTCCTTTAATGCCATCTTCAAGGATGGGTCAGGGTTTCCTTGATTATATGACTTTGTTAGAAGTCAGGGATGTCTCTTTCTTTAATGACCCTCCTCTTAGCAGCATGTGCACTGGTCAGCTTTCCTTTTTCCAGGGTCTCACTTATCTCCCTGATTGAGATGTCATATGGCCCAGATTCGCAAAGTCCTTAGAGAAGTCCCCTTGTTCTCTAAGTCCTGGATTCAAGCTGACCTCAGAGGGCAAGAGCTAAATATTGGCTATTTTTTTTCTTGGCCCTTTTATTTGTTAACTTTAGTCTCCACATTTGGGTCTTAAACATTCAGCAAGCCAATTTTATTCTTTTAAAGTAAGAGTACTGGGTTTTACCTTTAATGTAGATGATGGGCTATTATCTCAAATTATTTTAGGTGTTATATTAGAAGTTGTATGTTTGTAAGGCACTACACATAACAGTTAATAGTTAATTTTTATAAGGAAAATATAAGATGAAATTAACAAGGGTAAAAACAAGGGCAAATAGTTTGTATAATAGGCATGAACTAAGAAACATAATTTTTATAATCCCAAAACTTTATTTTAAACTTAATTTGAAGAGCACCAGTCTGTTAAAATGTTCTTTTAAACCTTATACTTTAAGACTTGTATACTTGGAAGATATGAACACATTTAGGAAAATTCAGAATCTGTAGTGTAGTGTAATACTCTTAAATAATAGCTATTTAACCAGAGTTATACAAACCCAAATTTCTTAAATATATTTTTATTTGTAGATGTACACAATACCTTTATTTTATTTTATTTATTTATATGTGGTGCTAAGGATCAAACCCAGTGCCTCACATGTGCTAGGCAAGCACTCTACCACTGAGCCACAACCCTAGTCCCCCAAAATTTCTTTAATATTAGTTTTTTAAAATAATGAAACTTAACAGACATAAGAAATTATCTTGATAGATAAATGCAGGGAGCCACTCTGAATGACTCTTGCCTTCCTTCCTGAAGCGAGAGGCTTTGACCATCACTACATTTTGTAGTGATCTGGGCGTTGTCCCGGTTTAGGAAGTTGAGGGTGTCTTCAGATGTAGGTGATGCCCCGTGGGTTGAATTACACTCACTTGTCCTTTGTAACCCTGTCCCTTCTGGCCTTTTTTGGATGGAACTTTTTAAGAACAAGTTTCCCCCCAATAAAAGCCCACTTCTGAACATGCTTGCTCTTTCTCACTAGCCTCTCATTACTTTCTCTTGCTTTCCCATTTGGGGACCCTGAGGCTGAGAGCAGAGTAGCCATCCTGAAGCTTGTTTAAAGTTAAAGTGTGTTTTATTTGGTGTCCCTGGAAATTCTCACGAGCGACCTTAATTTCAGCTGCCCGCATGGGTTGGGGGCAGCAGATAAGAGCAGATTAATGTTTTTTTTTTTTTTTTTAGATCCCTGAAAAATCAACTTAAGAATAAACAGAAAAATATATTTCAAAATTTTGCAACATATTCACTTACAACATTAGTATCCTCAAAACTCATTTAGTTTACATAGCATAGCAATATGGTGGCTGAGTAGGATCATGTTCCCACAGACACAAGTTGAAAACTAGTTATTCATGCACCAAACGTCCTTTACAAGAGCTAAGAAAATCAGGTGAGTAATGATAGTACTTGCTTTTAGTTTAACAGAAGGAAAAGACACAGTGAAGAGAAGTGTTGAGCCCAGTACCCCTCCCCCAACTCCAAGCAGCCCAGCATGGAGAGAGTCGCCAAGAAAGGTGAAAGTTTAACAGGGAGTTAGGGCTTTCATTTGTGCATTCTAACTGCCTCGGGGAGAGAGAGTGAATTAAGTCCAAGCCTTACACTGGAATCCCAGTGATAGGCAAGGCCCCATGACTCCTACTGCCAGGCTAATATCCATAGACTGAGCAGCTGGAACTGCAGATTTTGGTGGCAGAACTGGAAGCAGGACTCTACCCAATGGGCAGCAGGGCACAAGAGTTAGCACATAGTTTTGTCTTGGAACCTAGCCAGGCCCACCAAAATGAGACCCAGCACTAGGTAGAAACTGATGGCCCTGTCCATAGGCCAGAGCTCCCTCTAGATGGGCACTGCATGAGGCACAGACCTGTGGGCTGTGGACAGAGGAATTTCTGCTTGCATCATCTCCAACCTTGGAGTGAGCCAAGGGCACAGCTCCTTCCTCTGGAGACAGTACAGGCCACTATGGCTGTGAGCCTCACTCTGTACCATCTAATTTACCACTAATCTTGGTAGCCAAGGGACTGCTTGTGCTTCTCAAGTCAAGTTACTAGTTGAAATCCTTTCTTTTTAAGTTTTATGTTTTAGCAGCATTGACTAGTTAAGACCATTTTAAATGGGATTTTAAACACTACACTTCTGATGCGAAAGCATACCTACCCCCAGAGTTCATTCACGTGCCAAATAAAACTTACCTGAGACCAAAGAATTTTAAGACAACAAATTTTAAGACCAAATCAAAGTAAACTAAAAACCTTGGGTTAAATCAGTTAGAGCACACAAGTGGAAGCCCCAATTCCATGTTAGTAAAGAAACTGACAAAATAAATTTAACCTGAAAACACTGAACTTCTTAGATAAGGCAGGCAAAATGAAAAGGGAAAAAAAGCTTTATCAACTTATTCAATTCAAAATGGAAGGTCTGTTGTATTACGTATTGTTGCCGCAGTCTGGCTGGGCACAAAATCAGAAGCCACTCAAGCAGGAACAAACTTTATTTCCAAAAACCCCGCGAATGCCACGCACGCGGCCCTCTCCCGGGACATACGCCACCAACAGGAAATCCCTCCTCCGGAATTCCCTCCTCCGGAACTCTCAGGGAGTCCCGTGAGAGCTCCAAAGTAGCAGGCCAAGGCGCGGACAGCAGGGGTCTAATCTCCAATTGAATGCACATCTTAATAATCATGAGCAGATTAATGTTTTAAGAAATCCTTGTTTCTTCAACCTAAAGAGGATTAAACTTTGTTTTATATCAGTACATTAATATTTGACCTTAGGAAAAAGACTTTCTTATAAAATTTTTGAATTTTTCAATTACTCCTCTTAATAAGATGAACTATTTTATTCTATTTATGGTACTTTAATTGAAACATATAGCTGAAACATTTTTGGACTCTTTGCATATAGAATTGTACCTGTTAGAAATTTAATTCTTAGTGAAGACCCAGAAACAAAGCAATATTAAACTCTTTTTTAATTTGCCAATTTAATGTTTAAGTATATTACCTTATGGAATTTAAGAAGTCAAGAGTACTTGATTTTATATTTAGCAGTTGGTATTTTTTAGTAATTTAACTTTGTAAATTAATCAGACATCTCCTCTAACAAACATATTTGTGATTAATCCCATTGATGTTGATTCTAATTTACTCATTTTTAACTGTAAAAACAAAGGTATCAGACAAGTGTAGTTAACAGTACTTGCTATTTCTTTTTTGAAGAAAAACTGCTCGAAACAATGCATATTATATTATAGATATTTTATAGAAAGTAACACTCTGTTAATTATTGTCTGACCACCTATAAAAACTTGTGAGCTAATAATTTAAAAACATCTTTACTCTCATTTGTTTACCTAATTTAAATTGAACTTTTAAAGTTATGTGAAAGGGTATTTGGATCCATTTCTCTTTTAAATTTTAATTTATAAGTACTCATTTATCTATATGCCAATTTTGATACCATGTATGTGATATATGGACACAAGCACATATGTAGACCCAATAGCACAAAACACAAGTGTGCACATATACATAAACCAGACAGGAAACAGAGATCTTGTAGCTGTTTGTAGGTAAATCTCCATAGGTAGGAGGCAAAGCTACAGATGTTTATTAAAGCCTCTATTAGATTTAAACTGTTAGAAATTGAAATAGATCTTATGAGATTTTCACATTATATACAGAAGCCTGGGCAGTTGGAAATGCTAGGTGTAAAGTGAGCTGTAATTACTTTAGTAAAGGAACACACATAACATTTTTATCAGATCAGGGTATGCTTTTGGCTCAGATTAGAGTCAGTTCAATGAGGGTGTTCTGAAATCCTCAGGTAAGGCAGAAGAAGTGGGTGTGGGGTTTGAAGAGGGGGGTTGATGAGGGAGCAGAAGGACCCTGGGGTCTGTAAGGAGGGAGTTCATCTTCTATTTCTGGGGCAGTGAATGAGGAAAAGAGTTGTGAGTCAGTGAGGATTAGTTGTAGAGCCGAGCAGGGCTGGCATAATGAGGGCTTTGAGCAAAGGTAAAAGAAAGCTTGCAGGTAAGGAACTTCAGACCCTTTGCTGTTTCAATGGAGGAAATTGTCTAAATCCTGAAAAACTTTTGGATGAACTGTTCTGGATTTGGGCCATTGATGCAGTTTTTCTAATTTATATTGTGGCCAAATCTGAGTACTAGACCTAAGGAGGTGTCTAATTTTAAGGTTCTCAAAATTATTTATGAGACAACATAAGGGAGAGTCCCATGAGACAGAAGCTCTTATGTTGTATAGGTTTCACTCAGGTGGGTGGTTGAGATGAAAATGTTCTTTGATGTTTCCCAACACTGGACAGAGTTCTACCAGAGAATTCTACAGTCTCAGTGGTGAGGGATCCCCTCAAGGTCCAGATTAGCTGAAAGGTGGAGGGCCTTAGGCAGGGTGTCTGTTCAGGAGTCCACAAAGAATCTTACCTCTCTGAAGAATGAGGATGTTGGTGTTTCATGCAGAAGCAAATGGCAAAAAGTAGCCTCTGATCTGGAGGTCTAAGTATGTAAAAAAAAGGGAGGAATTAGGACAGGATTAGAAGCAGGATGCCTCCAACATGAATAAAGGACTTGATTCAGGTCCTTGCTCTGTCTATGCAGCAATAAGGCAGCAAAAAACCTAGCCCAAGAATGGGGTCAGTTTTAGGTTACATACCAGCCACCATTTAGCTAAGAGTGCCAAAAAATCAACAGTCACTTTCCAGGTCTTATTGACCATTTACATGAATATTATTAACCTTTGAGTATAAGATAGATAGAGATAGAGATAGAGACAGAGACAGAGACAGAGAGATAGATATAGAGAGAGAGAGAGAGAGAGAGAGAGAGAGAGAGAGAGAGAGAGAAAGAGAAAGAGAAATAGGAGGGAAATATGAAAAAATGGTAGAGGTTTATTAGGACAGGGAATTGTAAAGAGCCCAAACCCCTCCAAGGTTTTGGTACCAAATGAAAGCAAAATGCAAGAGAAAAAGAAATGGAGACAGACCTCGACAGATCAATGATGCTTTATAAGCAGCAGAAGGAAAATTTTCAAGACAGAAAATGGCAACTGGGCACAATGGGATCTCCGTTTTTATAGGGTTTAGTTAGACTGAACCATAGCAGAATGTGTCAGTTGGGCAGTCAGGGGAAGAGTTGTGAAAGCCCATTGTTGCTGAGAAACAGGAAAAGTCCAGAGCCAATTGTTTTCTGTTTTCTTTGCCTCCCTGTGATCCATTGTACTCCTTTTCTCCATGGACATTATTTTCCCATATCCTTTAGGAAGCAAGTTTTATTTAAAGGATAGAACAGAGACAGACTTCTCCTAGGAGGATGAAGGGGATCCAGAGCTGGTATCCGCAGGAGAGGGTGAATCTTGTCTTGTTATAGTTTCCAAGCTTCTTACTTCTTATTCCCTGTTCTTCTATCCCACCTATGCAGCAAAAAGGGGGAAGGGGGCAATCCAGGGTTACCTCTCCCCATTTTACATTGAGCCACCAGGGATTACTAATGAACAATTCCCTGCTGGGAGGAAATATCTCCCCCATCCTCAGGCAGGTGTCTTTGACCACAGGTGAGGGGGATTGGTCCTAAAGGTATTAATATTTCATTCCCTTTGAATCAGCTTCCATGTTCCCAACCCAAATCAGCATGCATCTTCCTGACCTGACCTGATCATCTATCTATACTTACTATCTGACCTTTGTTCTTGCCTCACTATCCCCTCTAGTTTTAGGGAATCCTTACTGCTATAAGGAAAAATTGACAACAAACACTATGGCTGCTTTGAGCTGAAAGGGGGTGACCTGAGGCAAACAATTTGCATTTCCCTCTTAGAAACTGGGTTGGTCCAGGGGCCCTCAGTAAAAATCTGGTTTGGAAGCAATAGGCTGTAAGGTCATTTGAGTGTCAGGTGATCTATGAGAGAAACAAGAAGATATGAGTACAGGAATAAGATTAATGCAACAATAAATGCAGCAGCATAGGAACATGCTGGCAGAGATCAACAATGTTTCCACCAGGAGCTTCCTAAGAAGTTGTTCCCATGACAAGGCCAGCAAGGAGATGGCCTCTATCTGGGAATATAAATCTTTAATGATGTTAGTTACATTGCCAGAGTTATCAGGAATGTAAACAGTGTTCAGTTATAATAATGGCACAAGCACCACCTTGAGTTGTAGAGAGGCCATCTAAAGCCATCCAGTTTTGTAAAATGGCTTTTCTCATGAGTGTTAAGGAGAGAAATACTGCCCTTGAGGAGGGCAGTTTGAATATAATTGGTTAGGGTTTCCATGTGCCACATTACATCTTATGTGGAAAGACAGAGGGATTCTTTAAGACTATTTTAATTAGGACTGCACTTTTTGCCCATCCAAACTTGCCACCAGTTGCCCATAGCTCAGGGTTTATATCACATTCTAATAGAGGTAGATGCCGCAGTCTGGCTGGGCACAATCAGGAGCCACTTGTCAAAAGAAACTAACTTTATTTTTAGAACCACACACGCCAAACAAAACAGCCTCTCAGGAAAAACCCTCAGAGCCTCAACTGCCACCACCGGCTTTCCACAAGCCTCTCTCTCCCACACAAGCTTCTCTCCACCTCCCACAATCCTCCTGCTCTTGAGGCCGATTGGCTGGGTCACGTGGGCAGAGCCAAAAAAGTCCCCCAATGAGCAGCTCCGTGGTCTGAAAGGGCAGGGAAACAGCCCAATGAGCATCACCGCAGAGGAGCCAATCAGCTAGATGTTGCTGGGGCCGCTGTGATCCAATCATCAGCCGGCAGCTGGAAGTTTGCTGGCAGCTGGAAGTTTGCTGGGGCCCCTTCGGCTGTGGCTCTCAACATCTCCCCCTCTCTGTTTAAACAACAAGCATGTGGCTTAGGGACCGTGCCTGCCTTAGGTTGTCCAATAGAACATATGGTCCTTAGGTTGGTACCATTGCAATTGGATCTTACCCGTCACTGACTACCGGTCCAGTATACAGCCACACCTGTGGAGAGGTCTTTGTACCATCGGGGGGGTGAGGTTCTTTGCCTCACCTCTGTTGGCCCCCAAATTTTAGCTGGACGATCATGACAAGCAGAAGGGAGGAAGATACACCAAGCCAATTGACGGCTCCTTTTGGAAAAATTGTACCACCAATGACATCATCAGCAAAAATACCCCAACACTACCACAAGTCGCTGCACCAACAGATAGTTCACAATGCATACAGGTGAGCTCACAATGTGTCCAGGCAAGTTCTGCAAGCAGTTCAGTGATGGCTATTGTAGAAGCTGTAGATTGGTTTTATCTTTGACTTCACCAGCACTGGGATGAAGATAGGAATTCTGGCAATAATGGCTAAAGAAAAAATTATTTAACATTACAGAAGGCACTAAAAGAAAACAATTTTCTTAACAATTTACATTGTCTTCACCGGCACTGGGATGAAGATAGGAATTCTGGCAATAATGGCTAAAGAAAAAATTATGTAACATTACAGAAGGCACTAAAAGAAAACAATTTTCTTAACAATTTACATTATCTTTAAGAGAATTATTAAATATAATGAAAAGGAAAGGTGAAAGTAAACAAACAGATCTGTTAACCTTCTTTTTTGTTTACATATTAAAACAATCCTCAACAGTTGTTTACCCAATTTAAATTAAACCATATAAATCACGTGAAAAGGAAATGTTGGATTGATCCAACATGGCGGCGAGAGGGGAGGCAGCGCTTTCAGTACCTCCTCAACAAAGGGGTCAGAGAGACGCATGGATACGCTTAGATATGACCTGCTGAGAAACTCCTAGCAAAATTCCACTAAAGAGAGACCGGCCGGGAATTGGAAGGATTTTTGGAGGTGACAGTCTGCGCTAGACGAGTGAATCTCCGCCACGCAGCGCAGAGGTCCAGACCCGCCAGCCGCTGCCCGCGCGACTCGGCGACTGTCGGCTGCCTGCACGCGGCCCGCGTCAGGGCGGATAGCCTCCGAGGCGCAGCGCAGCAGGAGCGGTGTAGGGACTCTAGGAAGAGGTCTCTCGCCAAGCCTTCATGAAATAGCAAACCGGGAGCTGAAACCAACCAGAGACAGACCAGTCCCACCCCTCCCTTCGGACACTCTGGCAAGGAGCCTGGGGCCTGCCATAGCAGAGTGGTGACATCACCAGAGTTCCGCCGACAGAATTCCTTCCCAGCTGAATCCACATTAGCAGGTGTGTGACTCCCACCCCCTCCAGATACAAGCAGCCAGGAAACCACCGGGGGCGTGTCTGTAGGGAAGCAGAGGGGACTCCAGATCCCCACCTCCCCTTAACACCAGCGGCGACACCCAAGATCTTAGCCGCCAGTTTCTGGGGGCGTGCCCACCAAAGGGGTCCTGAAAAATTTAACTGTTGGTTCCCAGATCACCCCACCACAGCACTGGGGCTTAATTGAATGACAGAGAGGGTGTTCATCGTTCGGGATATAGGACACGCGGTGGGGCTGCAAGTGTAATCAGATCCTTGGGGAACCGC
This sequence comes from Marmota monax, assembly GCF_021218885.2. NCBI lineage: Eukaryota > Metazoa > Chordata > Mammalia > Rodentia > Sciuridae > Marmota > Marmota monax. The sequence goes on along the minus strand of NW_026695217.1, from coordinate 2,084,742 downwards.
CTCTGGTGAACAGGACCTGGCTGGCTGGCTGGGAGGAGGAACAGGGGGAGGGGCCGGATAAGTGAAAGGGCTCTGGACTAACAGGATTGAGAGACTCCCAGGAGCCACCGTACAGGGATTTCTGTCAGCACATAGAGGGCAGAAGCTCAGCTCAGAGGGCACAGCTCCGCCTATTGGAAGAGAAGAAAATGGGATTCAGCCATAGAACAGGGGATGCCAGCATGGCAGAGATCTGATGTCATCGGAGAGCGGCCGAGGAGAAAACTTCATCGGTGCCAGCGGCGACGGAAACAGTTGGTCCCCTGGTAGGGAGGGTGAGTCACAGATACCCGAGTCTCTCTCGCTTTGTCGTCGAGCCAGAGGCGAGGAGAGGGGCCGCCGCCCACGCCCGCAAGGTAGGAAGACCTGCGACCAACCTGCAGATCAGGCCCAGCGGTCTGCAGGCGTGGTAAGAGGGGCAGGGCAGAGCCACCGCCCGCGCTGGCAAGGTAAGCAGACCTGCGACAGACCTGTGGATCAGGCCCAGCGGCCTGCCAGCGTGGTACACACTTCACCCCAACTGGAGTAGGGGCAGAGCAGAGCCTTAGCCCGCGCCCAGATCAGGCCCAGCGGCTCGCCTGTGTGGTGGTCAAGTGACCCCAATTGGAGTGGGGGCGGAGCGGAACTGACACCCTTGCCCACAAGGTGGGCAGACCTGCGACCAACCTGCAGATCAGGCCTAGCGGTCCCCGGGCGTGGTAGGAGGGGCAGGGCAGAGCCTTCGCCCCCACCTGCAAGGTAGGCAGACCTGCGACAGAACAGCGGATCAGGCCCAGGGGTCCGCGGGCGTGGTAGACACCTCACACCAATTGGAGGAGTGGCAGAGCAGAGCCCCTGCCCACACCTGCAAGGGAGAATTTTCAACTATACAAGAGCAACATAAATATATAGGGGGGGGAAAAATTTCAAAAACACAACAGTTTCACCAAGAAGAAAGAAACGCAAGCAGTATGAAAAGACAAGGAAAGAAAGGACTACAAGCAATGCAGGTCAGCTCAACTTTAGAAGAGGTAACAGCTGCAGCAGATGGAATGTCAGATAAAGAATTCAGGATATATATGCTTCAGATGATCTGGAGTATCAAGGAAGAAATTAGACAGCAAAATCAGACAATGAAAGATCACTTCGACAAGGAATTACACAAACAAATCCAGGAAGCAAAGGATCAACTATACAGGGAGATAGAGGTTATAAAAAACAAACAAACAGAAATCCTAGAAATGCAGGAAGCAATAAACCAACTTAAAAACTCAATTGAGAGTACCACCAGCAGAGTAGAACACTTAGAAGATAGAACATCAGACAATGAAGACAAAGTATTTCAACTTGAAAAGAACATAGACAGCTCAGCAAGACTGTTAAGAAACCATGAGCAGAACATCCAAGAAATATGGGATAACATTAAGAGACCAAACTTAAGAGTCATTGGGATACAGGAAGGTATAGAACTCCATACCAAAGGAATGAGCAATTTATTTAATGAAATAATACGAGAAAACTTCCCAGACTTGAAGAATGAGACAGAATCCCAAATTCTAGAAGCCTACAGGACGCCGAATGTGCAAAATTATAAGAGATCCACACCTAGACACATTATAATGAAGATGCCCAACATACAGAATAAGGAGAGAATTTTAAAAGCTACAAGAGAAAGGAAGCAGATTACATTTAGGGGCAAGCCAATCAGGATAACAGCTGATCTTTCAACACAGACTCTGAAAGCTAGAAGATCCTGGAATAACATATTTCAAACACTGAAAGAAAATGGGTTCCAACCAAGAATTGTGTATCCAGCGAAATTAAGCTTCAGGATGGAAGATGAAATTAAAACCTTCCACGACAAACAAAAGTTAAAAGAATATGCAGCTAGAAAACCATCTCTTCAAAACATCCTCAGCAAAACATTACAGGAAGAGGAAATGGAAAATAACAATGAAAACCAACAGTGGGAGGTAGGACAGTAAAGGGGGGGGAATAATCAAAGAGGAAAACAAACCATGTTTAGTAACATAAATAAACAAATATGGCTGGAACAACAACCCATATCTCAATAATAACCCTAAATGTTAATGGCTTAAACTCACCAATTAAGAGACACAGGCTAGTAGAATGGATCTCAAAACAAGACCCAACAATATGCTGCCTACAGGAGACGCATTTGATAGGAAAAGACATACATAGGCTGAAGGTGAAAGGTTGGGAAAAATCATATCACTCATATGGACTTCGGAAAAAAGCAGGAGTGTCCATACTCATATCAAATAAAATAGATTTCAAGCCAAAGTTAATCAAAAGGGATAAAGAGGGACACTACATACTGCTTAAGGGAACCATACACCAACAAGACATAACAATCATAAATATATATGCCCCAAACAATGGCGCAGCTATGTTCATCAAACAAACTCTTCTCAAGTTCAAGAGTCTAATAGACCACCATACAATAATCATGGGAGACTTCAACACACCTCTCTCGCCACTGGACAGATCTTCCAAACAAAAGTTGAATAAGGAAACTATAGAACTCAATAACACTATTAATAACCTAGACTTAATTGACATATATAGAATATACCACCCAACATCAAGCAGTTACACTTTTTTCTCAGCAGCACATGGATCCTTCTCAAAAATAGATCATATATTATGTCACAGGGCAACGCTTAGACAATATAAAGGAGTAGAGATAATACCATGCATCTTATCTGACCATAATGGAATGAAACTGAAAATCAACGATAAAAGAAGGAAGGAAAAAGCATACATCACTTGGAGAATGAACAATAGGTTACTGAATGATCAATGGGTTATAGAAGACATCAAGGAGGAAATTAAAAAATTCTTAGAGATTAATGAAAACACAGACACAACATATCGGAATCTGTGGGACACATTGAAAGCAGTTCTAAGAGGAAAATTCATTGCTTGGAGTTCATTCCTTAAAAAAAGAAAAAACCAACAAATAAATGATCTCATGCTTCATCTCAAAATCCTAGAAAAAGAAGAGCAAAACAACAGCAAAAGAAGTAGAAGGCAAGAAATAATTAAAATCAGAGCTGAAATTAATGAAATCGAAACAAAAGAAACAATTGAAAAAATTGACAAAACTAAAAGTTGGTTCTTTGAAAAAATAAACAAAATCGACAGACCCTTAGCGATGCTAGCGAAGAGAAGAAGAGAGAGAACTCAAATTACTAGCATACGGGATGAAAAAGGCAATATCACAACAGACACTTCAGAAATACAGAAGATAATCAAAAATTATTTTGAATCCTTATACTCCAATAAATTAGAAGATAGTGAAGGCATCGATAAATTTCTGAAGTCATATGATCTGCCCAGATTGAGTCAGGAGGATATAGACAACCTAAACAGACCAATATCAATTGAGGAAATAGAAGAAACCATCAAAAGACTACCAACTAAGAAAAGCCCAGGACCGGATGGGTATACAGCAGAATTTTACAAAACCTTTAAAGAGGAACTAATACCAATACTTTTCAAGCTACTTCAGGAAATAGAAAAAGAGGGAGAACTTCCAAATTCATTCTACGAGGCCAACATCACCCTGATACCTAAACCAGACAAAGACACTTCAAAGAAAGAAAACTTCAGACCAATATCTCTAATGAACCTAGATGCAAAAATCCTCAATAAAATTCTGGTGAATTGGATACAAAAACATATCAAAAAAATTGTGCACCATGATCAAGTAGGATTCATCCCTGGAATGCAAGGCTGGTTCAATATACGGAAATCAATAAATGTTATTCACCACATCAATAGACTTAAAAATAAGAACCATATGATCATCTCGATAGATGCGGAAAAAGCATTCGACAAAGTACAGCATCCCTTTATGTTCAAAACTCTAGAAAAACTAGGGATAACAGGAACATACCTCAATATTGTAAAAGCAATCTATGCTAGGCCTCAGGCTAGCATCATTCTGAATGGAGAAAAATTGAAGGCATTCCCTCTAAAATCTGGAACAAGACAGGGATGCCCTCTCTCACCACTTCTGTTCAACATAGTTCTCGAAACACTGGCCAGAGCAATTAGACAGACGAAAGAAATTAAAGGCATAAAAATAGGAAAAGAAGAACTTAAATTATCACTATTTGCAGATGATATGATTCTATACCTAGCAGACCCAAAAGGCTCTACAATGAAACTATTAGAGCTAATAAATGAATTCAGCAAAGTGGCAGGATATAAAATCAACACGCATAAATCAAAGGCATTCCTGTATATCAGCGACAAATCCTCTGAAATGGAAATGAGGACAACCACTCCATTCACAATATCTTCAAAAAAAATCAAATACTTGGGAATCAACCTAACAAAAGAGGTGAAAGACTTATACAATGAAAACTACAGAACCCTAAAGAGAGAAATAGAAGAAGATCTTAGAAGATGGAAAAATATACCCTGTTCATGGATAGGCAGAACTAACATCATCAAAATGGCGATATTACCAAAAGTTCTCTATAGGTTTAATGCAATGCCAATCAAAATCCCAAAGGCATTTCTTGTAGAAATAGAGAAAGCAATCATGAAATTCATATGGAAAAATAAAAGACCTAGAATAGCAAAAACAATGCTAAGCAGGAAGTGTGAATCAGGCGGTATAGCGATACCAGACTTCAAACTATACTACAGAGCAATAGTAACAAAAACAGCATGGTACTGGTACCAAAACAGGCGGGTGGACCAATGGTACAGAATAGAGGACACAGAAACCAATCCACAAAACTACAACTATCTTATATTTGATAAAGGGGCTAAAAGCATGCAATGGAGGAAGGATAGCATCTTCAACAAATGGTGCTGGGAAAACTGGAAATCCATATGCAACAAAATGAAACTGAATCCCTTTCTCTCGCCATGCACAAAAGTGAATTCAAAATGGATCAAGGAGCTTGATATCAAATCAGAGACACGCCGTCTGATAGAAGAAAAAGTTGGCTACGATCTACATACTGTGGGGTCGGGCTCCAAATTCCTCAATAGGACACCCATAGCACAAAAAAATAACTAGAATCAACAAATGGGACTTACTCAAACTAAAAAGTTTTTTCTCAGCTAAAGAAACAATAAGAGAGGTAAATAGAGAGCCTACATCCTGGGAACAAATCTTTACTCCTCACACTTCAGACAGAGCCCTAATATCCAGAGTATACAAAGAACTCCAAAAATTAGACAATAAGGTAACTAACAACCCAATCAACAAATGGGCCAAGGACCTGAACAGACACTTCTCAGAGGAGGACATACAATCAATCAACAAGTACATGAAAAAATGCTCACCATCTCTAGCAGTCAGAGAAATGCAAATCAAAACCACCCTAAGATACCATCTCACTCCAGTAAGATTGGCAGCCATCATGAAGTCAAACAACAACAAGTGCTGGCGAGGATGTGGGGAAAAGGGTACACTTGTACATTGCTGGTGGGACTGCAAATTGGTGCAGCCAATTTGGAAAGCAGTATGGAGATTTCTTGGAAAGCTGGGAATGGAGCCACCATTTGACCCAGCTATTCCCCTTCTTGGTCTATTCCCTAAAGACCTAAAAAGAGCATGGTACAGGGACACTGCTACATCGATGTTCATAGCAGCTCAATTCAGAATAGCAAGACTTTGGAACCAACCCAGATGCCCTTCAATAGACGAATGGATTAAAAAAATGTGGCATTTATACACAATGGAGTATTACTCTGCATTAAAAAATGACAAAATCATAGAATTTGCAGGGAAATGGATGGCACTAGAGCAGATTATGCTAAGTGAAGCTAGCCAATCCCTAAAAAGCAAATGCCAAATGTCTCCTTTGATATAAGGAGAGTAACTAAGAACAGAGTAGGGACGAAGAGCATGAGAAGAAGATTAACATTAAACAGAGATGAGAGGTGGGAGGGAAAGGGAGAGAAAAGGGAAATTGCATGGAAATGGAAGGAGACCCTCAGGGTTATACAAAAGAACATACAAGAGGAAATGAGGGGAAAGGGAAAAATAATACAAGGGGGAGAAATGAAGGTCTATAGGGGGGGTAGAGAGAGAAGAAGGGTGGGGAGGGGAGGGGAGGGGGGATAGTAGAGGATAGGAAAGGTAGCAGAACATGACAGTCACAAGTATGGCAATATGTAAATCAATGGATGTGTAATTGATGTGATTCTGCAATCTGTATATGGGCTAAAAATGGGAGTTCATAACTCACTTGAAGCAAAGTGTGAAAGATGATATATCAAGAACTATGTAATGTTTTGAACAACCAACAATAAAAAAAAATAAAATAAAAAAAAATAAAAATAAAAAAAAAAATAAAACTAAAAAATAAATATTAAAAAAAAAAATAAATAAATCACGTGAAAAAAAATATTTGGATCCATTTTATCATGAGCGCTCATCATATATGATATATGGACATACATACATTCAAACATATAACACAAAACACAAGTGTGCACACATAATATAATACATACAACACATAACATTATAGTAAAGGCCTTATAACTTTTTACAGGTGAAATCTCCATTGCAATGTTTAAAAACTCTATAGTCAAAAAATAGAACTGATCAGCAAAACATTAACCTAGGTCTGTATGAGCTCAAAAAACAAAATAGAACTTCATGATATGGCAAAGGGCAATAATAAAATAGATATTGAAAAAAGCATCCTGGTTCTGTTGCAGATGTAAGAATAGCCAAACTGGAGTTTTGGATATCAGTTGTTATGGATTTGAGCCAAATCATCTTCTTTTTGGTCTATAGAAATCGCTTTAGTTAATCTTTCTGGAATCCAAATCGGCTGCTGTTCTCCCTGTGGAAACACATAAACAGACCCCCGACTCCAGACAATTACTGGGTCAGGACCTTTCCATTGTCCTGTTAGAATATCCTTCCAAAGTACCTTGGGCTTATGCACATTTTTTGGACACATATGCCTTTCCGCAGCACTAAGTCCTGATGAATCCAAATTTAAAAAGTTTAGAGTTAAAAGGGTTATTTTAAGTTTATCTTTAGGGAATATATACCCCTTCCCAATTCCTTCTTTTTGCTTTAATAAGTATATTTTAATAGTTTGATGAGCTCTTTCAACTATGCCTTGTCCCTGTGGATTGTATGGGATTCCTGTTATATGAGTAATGCCAAATGTTGAGCAAAATTGTTTAAAAGAGGTAGAAGTATAACCAGGGGCATTATCTGTTTTTAACTGTTTTGGAACACCCACAGTGGCAAAATTTTGTAAGCAATGAGCTATAACATCTTTAGTTTTTTCTCCTGCATGAAGGGAGCCCATCAAAAATCCAGAAGAAGTATCAACTGTAACATGCAAATATTTTAATTTTCCAAATTCTGGCAAGTGTGTGACGTCCATCTGCCAAATATGGTTAGGTATCAATCCTCTAGGATTGACTCCAAGATTAACTTGTGGTAAAAAGGTCACACAATTTTGACATTGTTTTATTATTTGTCTAGCTTGTTCCTTAGTTATTTTAAAACGCTTTTGTAAAGTATTGGCATTGACATGGAACTTTTTATGAAAATTTATAGCTTCTTCTAGTGTAGAAAAAATATGTATGTCATGTGTAGTTTTATCTGCTAAATCATTGCCCAAACTAAGGGCTCCAGGCAATCCTGTATGTGCCCTAATATGTCCTATAAAGAATGGATCTTTTCTGTCCCAGATTAGACTTTGTATAGTGGAAAGCAAAGAGAAAACAGTAGAAGAAGGGGAAATCCTACCAGCATCTTCAAGAGATACTATAGCATTAACTACATACTGACTATCAGAAAATAAATTAAATACAGAATCTTTAAACATCACAAAAGCTTGTAAAACTGCATTAAGCTCTACCTTTTGAGCTGATTGTTTGGGTACTAAAAATGTAAAAGTTTGATCAGGGGTAACTACTGCTGCTGTACCATTATTTGACCCATCAGTGAATATATTTGGAGCATTCATGATAGGTGTTTTTCTTGTCATTTTTGGAAAAACTACAGGATGCTTAAACCAAAAAGACAACAAAGGATTAGATGGTAAGTGATTATCAAATGAAACATTAGATTTACACATGATTATTGCCCAAGTATTTAACTCATTAGCTAACTCATCAATTTGATCCATAGTATATGGAATAATAATTTTATTGGGAGAAATCCCAAACACTCCCTTTGCTGCTCTTATTCCTTTGAGTATTAATTGTCCTACAGCCTCAGGATACCTAGTAAGAATAGTGTTAGGAGAATTAGATAAATGTATCCACAATAATGGACCTTCTTGCCAAAATACTCCTGTAGGAATATTTTTTGTTGGTAGTAGAATAAATAATAAAGGCAAACTTATATCAATTCTATCCAAATGCATATTTTCCATATATGTTTCAATGATTTTTAATGCCTTTCTTGCTTCAGGCGTTAACATGTGGGGTGAATTTGGATCTGATGGACCTTTTAGGATATCAAATAAAGGTCCCAACTCTCCTGTTGGTATACCTAGATAAGGCCTTATCCAATTTATGTCTCCCAATAACTTTTGAAAGTCGTTAAGTGATTTGAGTTGATCTACTCGTATTTGAATTTTTGGTGGACGGACCATGGTTGAGGATAATAGAACTCCTAAATAATTAATTGGAAAATTTAATTGTACTTTATCTATTGCTATCTCTAGATCATAATTTTTAAATAAGTTTGTAAGTGTGGCATAACATTCTAGCAATGTGTTTTTATCTTTGTGTGCTAATAATACATCATCCATATAGTGAAATATTTGTAGTTCAGGATTTTGATTTCTAAGTGGCTGGATTACTTTGTTAACATAAATTTGACACATAGTTGGGCTGTTAGCCATCCCTTGAGGGAGTACTTTCCATTCATATCTCTGATCAGGACCTTCATGATTCAGTGCAGGGATAGTAAATGCAAAACGTGGACTATCCTCAGGATGAATTGGAATTGAAAAAAAAAACAATCTTTAATATCTATAACTAAAACATACCAGGTTTTTGGCAAAGCAGACAATTGAGGAATCCCTGATTGAGCAAGTCCCATAATAACCATCTCATTATTAATGGCTCTTAAATCTTGCAATAATCTCCATTTACCAGATTTCTTTTTGATGACAAAAATGGGAGTATTATGGGGAGATACAGAAGGTTGTATATGTCCTTCTGCTAATTGTTGTTTGACCAGGTCATGGGCTGCTTGTATCTTTTCTTTAGTCAGGGGCCACTGAGGAACCCATACTGGTCTTTCTGATTTCCAAGTAATTTTGATTGTCTCAGTGGCCCTTTCTGAAAATCCAACCCATGTCTGTCTGTTCCTTGATCTATTTGTATTGGTGCTGCTATACCTTGTTCTTGTTTTTCTAATCTTTTTCCTTTCCTAAAACCTTGTCTAGTCATAATAGTGGGTGCATTTTGGTTGATGTTATTTGTTAATGTCAAACCTAATTGATCTAGGACATCTCGTCCCCATAAATTTACGGGAAGATGATCCAATACATATGGCTGTATAGTTCCTTCACATCCTTCAGGATCCTTCCAATCTAATACCATTGCACTTCTATGGGGATTAGTCGCCACTCCTAGGCCTCGAAGCGTTTGAGTGGCTTGTTGTAATGGCCAATGTTTTGGCCATTCTTGACGAGAGATGATGCTAAGGTCTGCACCTGTATCCAGTAGCCCATTAAATTCATGTCCTTGAATATTTAGTTTTAGCATGGGGCGAGAATCTAAATTTAAAGAAAGCATAGCCCAATCTACACCTGTGGAGCCTAATCCCTTGGAACCTCTTTCTACAGTACGACTGGAAAATTTATCATGTAGGCTGGGTATTATTAGTAACTGTTCTATTCTATCTCCTGGTGAAATTACTGATATACCCTTTGGAGAACTGGCTATAATTTTTATTTCACCTTCATAATCGGGATCAATTACCCCAGGACTTATCATAAGTCCTTTTAGAGTAGAAGAGCTGTGTCCCAATAATAAGCCTACTGTTCCTTTGGGAAGAGGTCCTTTCACCCCTGTGGGAATGATTTGAACTCCCATCTCTGGAGTTAGTACTGCTCTGGTGGAGGCGCAGATGTCCAACCCTGCACTCCCTCTGGTTTGTCTGATGAGGGATCTGATGGACAATGTGTCCTGGGCACTACCCTGATGGGGTTGCTGGGTTCCTCCAGTGCTCCGTATATTTGTGGTTTTGGGCCCCGGAGCATTGGGCCCCCCTGTCCATTTTTTGGCAATGGAGCCCGATGCCTTTCTCCACGATATCGTGGATAAACACCTGGTCCTTGTTCGTTTTTTGATAATGGAGTACCCTCTATGGTGGTTTGAGAACGACATTCATTAGCCCAATGTCTCCCTCTACGGCATCGTGGGCAAATACCTGGTATTCTACTCCTTTGATACCTAGTTTTGTTAAACCCTCCTCCAATGGGGCAATTCCTTTTAAAATGTCCTGTTTGTTCACAATTGTAGCATGTTCTTGGCCTGGCATCTAAAGCCTGTTTTACTGCAGCTGCCACAATTTGCCTTTGTTCATTAATGTCTCTGGCATCTAAAGCCTGTTTTACTGCAGCTGCCATGACTTGCTCTTGTTCATTAATGTCTCTACATAATTTAATATATGTGTTTAAATCTTCATGTTTCCATGGTCTAATGATATCTCTGCACCAACGATTCGCTTGCTCAGAAGCCAGGTGTTTTAGTAATGGCATTGCTTGTTCTGTATTCCCAAAAACTCTGGTAGCTGTTTGAATAAGCCTATCTACAAATTCAGCATAAGGTTCATTAGCTCCTTGTATTACCTTAGATAATTGACCTTGTAAACCTCCATGTCCTTGTAAAGTCTTCCATGCCTTAATTGCATCTGCAGCAATTTGTGCGTATACGCCAGGATCATATGCAATTTGTTGCTGCTGATCCTCATAAGGTCCCTTTCCTAACAACATATCTAGATTTCTCTGAGGATAACCAGCTGCTGCATTTCGCCTAGCCGTCTCCTTGCAAAATTCCTCATTGGCAACCTTCCATAACAGGTATTGTCCTCCATTTAGCACAGCTTTACACATATTAGCCCAATCTGCTGGCGTCATGTTCAAGTTGTTAATGGATTCGACCATGCTTACAGTGAAGGGTGCTTGAGGACCATAGGTTGTTACAGCCTCTTTTAGCTGCTTCACTGTTTTGAAATTTAAAACTTGGTAAAATCGCTGCCCTCCTGCCTCAAATACAGGGCATGTTAATATTTGAGACCTTGTCTCAGGATCCCAACTATCAACTGCGGGGGTTGGGGACCTCCCAGCATATGGAGGTGGCGCTGTTGGTTGGACACTTACGCCCTCTGGTGATAGAAAGGTGTTAGTAGCAGTCTCCTGTAGAGGTGGTGCTGCTGGTTGGACACTTACACCCTCTGGTGATAGAAAGGTGTTAGTAGCAGTCTCCTGTTGTAACTTTCCCCCTGATGGCTTTTTCTGTTTTACAATTTCTTTCTCTGTCTGACTAGCTTGAGAGGCCTTCTCTTTTACTTGAATCTTTTCCTCTGTCTGACTAACTTGAGAGACCTTCTCTTTTACTTGAATCATTATGTCTTCTCCTTCCTCTACCATTGTCTGAACTGAAGGCTTTGGACTAAGCAAACAAGATATGAACGTCCACAATGGCAATGTGCCAACTGGCAGAGTCCCTGGGCTTTTCTTTTCTATTCTTTTTAAATCTTCACCATGATGGTTCCATTGTGATATATTTAACAACTCCTCCTTAAAAAGCCATGGGCTACATTTTTGTATTGTATCAACGTATGCCCTGATTGTTCTTGATTTTACTGAGATGCCTCCTTCCTCTAACAATTTACTTAACACTCTTTCAGTTTGTTTTTTACTAATTTCTGATCCCGTATTTCTACTATAATACAACCCAACAAGATAACGCCTAACAAAACTGAAACAGAGTGAAACAAAATTGGAACAACACAAAATCGTTATAATAGCCTCCTGAAATGTCCATCCGTCCTTTCTCCCTATCTGTTCCTCAGATGTGAGCGGTTTTTCTTCCATCTTACACATCTCCAGGGACAGGCAACTTAAAACTAAAGTGAAACAAAATAACAAAAGAAGAATCTTAAAATGGCTACCCATCCTCTTGCCCTGCCCTCAGGGGTGAGCAGTTCACTTACCCTCAGTCGCTCCCCGTGCGAGCCACCAAATGCCGCAGTCTGGCTGGGCACAATCAGGAGCCACTTGTCAAAAGAAACTAACTTTATTTTTAGAACCACACACACCAAACAAAACAGCCTCTCAGGAAAAACCCTCAGAGCCTCAACTGCCACCACCGGCTTTCCACAAGCCTCTCTCTCCCACACAAGCTTCTCTCCACCTCCCACAATCCTCCTGCTCTTGAGGCCGATTGGCTGGGTCACGTGGGCAGAGCCAAAAAAGTCCCCCAATGAGCAGCTCCGTGGTCTGAAAGGGCAGGGAAACAGCCCAATGAGCATCACCGCAGAGGAGCCAATCAGCTAGATGTTGCTGGGGCCGCTGTGATCCAATCATCAGCTGGCAGCTGGAAGTTTGCTGGCAGCTGGAAGTTTGCTGGGGCCCCTTCGGCTGTGGCTCTCAACAGGTAGACATAATGGTCCTAGTGGTCCTAAGTTCATCATGATGGAAGTCTGGAAATTTGAAAGTAAATCCCTCCCCAATAAAGGGGTAGGCGCACTCTGGGACTCTCAGGAATGCATGAGAAAACATCATCCCATCCCACTCATAACTCAGCGGGGAAGTAAATGTTCTGATAATAGGCCATTCAGACACCCCCGTGCACTATTATAGTATTAGAGGAAAGAGGTCCAGGGTAAGAGATGAGTGCCAGTACCCAAGAGGAAACTGACCTCTTGGTTCCTTATGGAGAAACATACCTGGGGCACATGCATAGTGATAGGTGTTACCAGAGCCATTAGAATTGACCCTGTGACCCTGGGTCCTGTTGGCCCATGTGGAGGAATCTGGCTTCAAGAACCTATGCCCCTGAGGCAATTACCCCAATGATTGCCTTGACATTTAAGACAGGGCTCTGGAGGTGACTATTTGGCCTGCAATGTCCCTCTCCGCCACAATGGAAACAAGTCCCTTCTATGGCCTGAGGCACGTTCAATTTTTCTCCTTTCTTATCTGGGAAGCTTACTCCCCTTATGGCCATGATTAGCACCTCAGCCTTTTTCCTGTCTCTATGCTCCCTTTCTTTCTTTCCTCCTGATCTCTATTATAAAAGACAGAAGTTGCAAGCCAGAGGATTTATCTGAGGGTTGATAGGGCCATGTGCCAATTTTTGTAATTTCCTTCAAATGTCTGGGGCCAACTGAATGATAAATTTATCTTTTAAAAGGAGGCAGCCCTCTGTGGACTCAGGATCCACAATGGTGTGTGTGTGTGTGTGTGTGTGTGTGTGTGTGTTTTCATTGCCTCCCTGAGTTTCTCTATAAAAATAGGACTTTCCTGAGAGCCTTGTATGATATCTGATACCTTGGAATTATTAATAGGTTTTTGTTTGGTTTTCTTGAAAGCATCAAGGATTAATGTCTGGAATTATCTAATTTTCTAGGCATCCTGTTCATCATTTGGATCCCAGTCAGGATCGTTTCCGGGAAGTAACTGTGCTCCAGATGGATAATTAGGTTTGCTTCTAGTTTGTGCTGCTGGGACATGAGTAAGATGTAGGTCATCCCCAGCTGATTTTAGGGTGATGTCCTTCTTGTTGGAGGTAAAGTTTTTTGGTTAAGTAACAGCATAGTATCTTTCCAGGGGAGATCAAACACTTGACATAAGTTCTGAAAAACCTCCATATATTTAACTGGATCCTCTGAAAACCTCCCTAAATCTGTCTTTATCTGTTTTAAGTCTTCAAGGGAGAAAGGGGTAGGTAATTTAATTGGCATCTTCTGAAGAGGTAGTATATTTGGCCTGCCTGTTGGGGCAGATGGAGGAGGGCAAGGGTTATGGAGGACATGAGGACTGCTGGTGGATACCAGCAGGAGGTGGAAGTTTTGGGGGTCCTCCTTGTTCCTTTCCTTCAGTAGGTGATTCCTTAAGGCCTTCTCTTTGATGGCAGTGATTACTGCTGAGTCTAATTTACACTGTTGGCATAGTTTGGAGTTTTCTCTTAGAGAAAAGAAAGCCTGAACGTAGGGAACTTCATACCATTATTTCCCTTCCCTTTTGCAAAATGCATTAAACCTGTGAAGTAGTATTAAAATTTATACTTCTCTCTAGCAGCCAGGATTCTCCATCAGGGAGTTTGTACTGAGGCCAGGCCTGGCAGCAGAAGAAAATGAGGTGCTTTTCCTTGAACGTCTGTAGGTCAAACACAGTTTCCCAGTATGCAGGCTAGTGGGGAACCTGGCATAACTGCTGAGAATAAAGCTCCCATACGAATGAGGAAAACAAAAACAAAAACAAAAGCAAAAAAACAGAACTCAGCCACGAGCATCAGAGAAAACTGCTCATTTCCCCAGAGGTATCTCTCCATGAGCTTGATGGACCAGAAAACCCATCTCTCACCACCTGATTTTGTCAACTCTATTTCTGGCATCATTGGCAAAATGCTAAAAGAGTCTCTTCTTTGCCCCATGCCAGACACCAAGGAGAATTCAGACTTAGGGGCATGACTGACCTTCTCCTGCCACAACTTCCAAATGTGATGGCCCATGAAAAAAAGGCCTCTGCTGGGGAGCATTTCTTTGCTCTGTGGGATCAAGGAATCTCCTGAGGATAAGGAGGACATCTAGTGATTGTTAGACAATTAATGCCCTTTTCTTAGAGTTCTTGGAAGGGGTGGATTAAAATACCTCCCTTCTGTAGCCAAAAAAAACACGTGTGGATCATGTTGGAGCACAGAAAACACAATGGAGAGAATCCCTACAGGCTAATAAAGGCTTACAATGTGAATAAAGGGAACCCAGACATTTCCTTAGGAACATTCATGTCCCTCTCTCAATCCTAGAGTCTGAACAGCTGGAATCTGATCTGCAAAGGGAGGGAAGCACTTGGGAGGAGCAGGCACGAGAGAGTGCATCATGGCCCATCCGGAGGCATGTGTTATTGTCCCTTTTGCTCAATGCCACTTATCAACCAATCTCCATAGGATACCCTATTGGGGTGTTAGGGAGAGAAGTCAGGAGAAGGAACCTTTGAGGTTCACCTGAGAGTGACCCACACTAGAACCTTGCAGTTGTTCCAACCCTTTGTGTGTCTCCATGCATCCAATGGCAGACTGGATTAGAGACACTGTGTACTCATGCCAAATGCTCTCTAAGCCTGGATAGGATAGTGGGAAAAGCCTTCAGCAGAAGCCAACATGCCTGACCCACAGGACAGGTGATTTGGAACTGCCTTAGGCTGGGAATCCTCTCACTGTGTCTTGTAGAATGGTGTCTTGCACTAACTGCATTTAATCAGCCGACACATGCCCATTATTGTCCTTCAGAAAGAAAGACACAGAAAAACGCACCTCAGAAAGATATATGGTGCATATGCATGAGCTTAACCTGGTGGTGAACTTGATGGGACCTCCAAATATGATATTGATGAAAAGAATCAATCAGGGCTGAGTTCCATTTCCCCAGATGTTTAAGATTGACTATCTGAGAAACACCAAGGGAAGTTTTATTTAAAGGGTAGTGCCATGATCCAGCACAAGGTGTGAACATGGGTGGTGAGTGGATTAGAAATAAAGAAAATAAGGGAAATAAGACAAACAAGTAAATGTAGAGGAAAGTGGTACGTGGTGGACCACCAGAGCTCCTGGTGGGAGCAAGATTGGCTGACTACGAGGAGGCGCTGCCCATTATTATATAGGTTTCTACTTCAAAAGGATTTACTGTGAGAACGCTTTTTCAAGAAAAATAAAAAGGGGCTGAGGATGTGGCTCACGCGATAGCATGCTCGCCTGGCATGCTTGTGGCCCGGGTTCGATCCTCAGCACCATATACAAAGATGTTGTGTCCGCCGAAAAATAAAAAATAAATATTAAAAATTCTCTCTCTCTCTCTTTAAAAAAAGAAAAAGAAAAAGAAGTTGTGAGCAAAAAGAGGCTTAATTAGGGCTTATCAGCTTGTGCTAATATCTCTACTACCTCTGGGAAGCTGGCATCTCGGGGCTGTTGAGCATGCTCATATCTCTTCTAGGTCCTGGATGCTGATGTTTGAAATCAAGGCTATTTGAACCAATAGATTCTGTGAGACACAGAATTTTCCCTTTGACCAGAGCATTGCCAGTCTCAATCTGTGTGGTCTTAAATCTGTGCAATTCCACTGAGATTTCTTAGAAGGGCTGGCCTCTGCCTTGGGTTGGTTCAAAGAAACCTGTAAGTTATTTGTTGCTCCCAACAGGATAGAACAGAGACAGACTTCTGGAAGGAAGAAGGGGATCTGGAGCTGGTATCCTCAGGAGGGGATGAATCTTGTCTTGTTATAGTTTTCAGGCTTCTTACTTCTTATGCCCTGTTCTTCTATCCCACTTATGCAGCAAAAAGGTGGGAAGGGGGCAATCCAGGGGTACCTCTCCCCATTTTGCATTGTCTTCCCAGAGAAGCAGGAAGGGAGCCACCCAGGGAATTGGAATGAACAATTCCCTGCTGGGAGGAACAATCCCCTGGGCAGGTGTTTTTGGCCACAGGATGGGTGTGTACAGTTCATTCTCTTTGAATCAGCTTCCATCTTCCCAACCTGACCCGATCATCATCTACACTAATTGCTGACTTTTTGTTCTGGCTTCATAACTCTGATCTCCCTTTGAATTTCATGAGACCCTGCCCTCTTTATTTTCCTTTTTCCTCTGTAGCTTCCACATGTGAGACAAAACGTGACTCTCAACTTTCTGAGTTTGGCTTATTTTGCTTAACATAATGTTCTCAAGTTCCATTAATTTTCTTGCAAAAGACATAATTTCATTTTCCTTTATGGCTGAATAAAACTCCGTTATGTGTATATGCCACTGCTGGTAGCAGGCCCGCCCTGGCCCCTGGGGACTCAACCCCCAGTTCTTTGTTATGCATGTCAATGTGGCCAGCTCACAAGGCCATGACGAGGGCTTGCGGTTCCCTGTTTATCTGCCTGGAGCATATGTGTCTCTCGGGAACATCTTGACCTGTTTGAGCCTCCTGATAGGGGACGGTGACGTGACGGTAACCCAAGGACACAGTTATTACTCTTCCCTCCTCACTTTTGAGTAATTTCCCGCAGCTGTTAAAAAGATATATAAGGGGAACAAATCTGGCAATAAAGTGCGCACACGCTCCCTCCTGGATGAAGAACCTTGGTGTCCTGTGTATTTTTAACCCCGCCGTCCCTCGCCGGACTCGGCTCCGTTAGCTGGACGCGGCATCTGGAGGTCCCACCGAGATCCTGAAAGTAGGGGTAAGCGTACGGGGCTCACCTTCTAAAGGTAGAAGGGGGAGGATTGGTTTAAAGGTAATTTAAAGAGACAGGGTACGTACCATGGGTAACTCAACAGCGAAGGTTCGTCTGGCCAACGAACTAAAAGAGCTGTTAAATACACAAGGAACAGGAATAAAAACTAAGACTGCAACCGAATTCGTTGAAGTTATCGCCCAGGCTTGTCCTTGGTTTCTGACAGGAGGCTTTCTCAATAACAATGATTGGGATTTAGTTTGGCAACAGCTTCCCAGGGCTGTGTTGTCCGGAGGGGATTTTTTGTTGTGGAAAAGTGAAAATCAAGAGAGGTGTCAGGAGCTAGCCCGAGTCAATCAGGACGCCGGCTTCCCACTTCGTAACCTCGAAATGTTAACAGGCTCGGGACAATATGCTGTCATAAATCAGCAAATTAATTATGATCCTGGGGGTCTATGCTCAGATAGCCTCAGTTGTGGTCCATGCCTGGAAAGCCTTGCCCGTTTCTAAGACTGAAGCAAAAATTTCCAAGATCTCTCAAGGGCCCTCTGAACCTTATTCTGACTTTATAGCCCTCCTAATGCAGGCGGCTGGAAAAATATTCCCTAATCTGGAACAGGCTATGCCACTTATTAGACAACTGGCATATGAAAACGCTAACACTTACTGCCAAAATGCTATTAAGTCCTCCCGGGCCAAAAGTATAGATGACATGATTCGAGCATGCAAAGATATAGATGGGCCTCATATTACTGGTCAGGTTTTGGCTGCTGCCCTTAAGACTGGAATGCAAAAATCTGATAACAGGGGAACCTGCTCTAAGGGGTGTTTTAAGTGTGGGAAAGAGGGACATATAAGGAGAAACTGCCCGGAAAGGAGCGAGGGTGCTGGCAGAGGGATGCTTGGAATTTGTCCTCGATGTCATAAAGGAAATCATTGGAGCAGTGAGTGCAGGTCAAAATTTGACATCCAGGGTAACCCAATACCGTCGGGAAACAGGAGCAGGGGCCCGCCCCGGGCCCCGGAAGCCAAAGTGTATGGGGCAGTGCAGGGATGAAACAGTGCCCCGGGGAGTGGGCGTCTCCGCCGCCTCCCCCCCACCAACCCCTTTCTATCTGGGAACTCCCCAGGGGAACACCAGGAAGTGTAGGATTGTACCTCAGTTCCACCTCCCGAGCAGTACCGACTCCGCAGATGGGTCCCCAGACCCTGCCTACTGGAGCCTTTGGCCTTTTGCCGGAGGGAATTGTGGGACTGATACTGGGAAGAGGCAGCACTCTGCATAAAGGGCTCAGAATTCTTACAAGTGTGGTTGATGGTGATTACCACAGGGAGTTAAAAATTGTTGCCAAGGCTACCCAAGGGATCGTTATTATTCCTCCCGGAGAACGCATAGCACAATTATTGCTGCTGTCGGCGGCATCTCTACCCAGCCGCGCCCTACAGGCAGCCCGGGGTAATGGCAGTTTTGGTTCCACCGGCACCCCTCAAACCTTTTGGGTAGCACACTTGGACTCCCGACCACAGTTAACCATTAAAATACAGGATAAAATCTTCAAGGGGATATTAGATTCAGGAGCTGATGTCTCTGTTATCTCTAAGAAACAATGGCCATCTGCTTGGCCTCTCCAAGATCCCTCAGCTGTATTACAGGGGATTGGGCAGACGAGACCAGAAAAAAGTGCCTCCTTTCTAAAATGGAGAGATGAGGAAGGACACAGTGGTTATTTTCAGCCTTACGTAGTGGCTGGACTCCCCACAAACCTTTGGGGAAGGGACCTACTTCAACAAATGGGAGGTATCCTCACCACTCAGACCCTAAAAGGGAGTAATAAATTTGTTAATGACATGATGTTAGATATGGGATGGCTTCCCGGAAAAGGACTGGGGAAAAGACATGAGGGAAGGGCAACGCCTGTGGACCCTACAGAAGAAATTACCAGAAGTGGAGGAGATCGGAGGGGGCTAG
Source organism: Marmota monax (assembly GCF_021218885.2). Classification (NCBI taxonomy): domain Eukaryota; kingdom Metazoa; phylum Chordata; class Mammalia; order Rodentia; family Sciuridae; genus Marmota; species Marmota monax. The sequence continues at coordinate 2,065,330 of NW_026695217.1, read as the reverse complement.
GAAATTTATCCTAGGGGCCACTGAAATGCGGCCACGTCCTCTATCTATTACTTGGTTATCAGATGACCCTGTGTGGATAGAACAGTGGCCCCTAACTAAGGACAAATTGCAGGCCGCGACCCTTCTGGTTCAGGAACAGCTTAGGGTGGGGCATATAGTGCCTTCCACTTCCCCCTGGAACACTCCTATTTTTGTCATAAGAAAGGGGTCTGGAAAATGGAGGCTTCTCCAAGACCTGTGGGCTATTAATAATACCATGCAGCCCATGGGACCTTTACAGCCAGGACTACCCTTCCCCACGGCTATCCCTAAAGATTGGCATCTTATTATTTTGGACCTAAAAGATTGCTTCTTTTCTATTCCCCTGGCCCCCCAGGATTGTAAACGTTTTGCTTTCTCTTTACCTTCAATAAATTTTAGGGAACCCTATCAGCGGTTTGAATGGACTGTCTTACCTCAAGGAATGGCCAATAGCCCTACTATGTGTCAGTGCTTTATAGCAAAAATTCTGCAACCCTTTAGGCAACAATTCCCAAACTTTTACCTTGTCCATTATATGGATGATATATTGTTGGCAGGCCCTGATAGGAAAGCACTTTTCCAGTCTTATGAAGTCCTCCAGTCCCTGTTAAAGGGGGCCGGACTGATTATAGCCCCAGAGAAGGTGCAAATTCAGTATCCTTATAACTACCTAGGATATACTATTAACAAGGTAGGGATCACTCCCCAGAGGCCTCAATTTCAGGTGAACCAGCTCAAAACCCTGCACCAATGGCAGACATTTCTGGGGGAAATCCAATGGCTGCGGCCTTCCCTCCATGTCCCTACTGGTGAACTTAAACCCCTGTATGACCTTTTGAGAGGAGACCCCTCACCCACCTCCCCGCAAAAACCTACTCCAGAAGCCTTGAAGGCACTTAGATTGATAGAGACAGCCTTACAAGAGATGCAGGTGATGCAGGTGGACTACTCCCAGTCCTTGTTATTCATTGTTCTGCCGTCAAAACTCACCCAGACTGGAGTCTTTTGGCAGACTGGTCCTATTTATTGGGTTCACTTACCTGCATCCCCCTCCCGGGTCTTGATACCTTTCCATGATCTGGTAATACAATTAGTTTGGAAAGCAAAATATCTAGGAGATGCCTTGTTTGGGAAAACCTTTGATGTTCTCATATTACCATATAATCAAGACATTCTTTCTAAATTAAGACAGGAACATGATCTCTGGTGTCTTTTCTTCTGTAGTTTCATGGGACAGGTTGACAATCACTACCCTAAAAGCAGGCTCCTTGAAAGTCTAAAGACATGTCCAATAATTTTCCCAAAGATCCTAAAAAAGGATCCTCTCCCGGGGGCACAAACCGTCTTCACTGACGGGGCCAAAAATGGGTTTGCTGTCATTTCAGATGGGACCCAAGTCATCCGCAAGAGAGTGGCCGATTGTTCAGCCCAAAAAGTGGAGGTTGCAGCCTTAATATTGGCCTTACAGACCTATAGCTCGGTGCCCCTTAATGTTTTCACAGACAGTCTCTATATCGCCAGGCTCGCCTCTGCGATTGAGACAGCACCTTATATTGGAAAACAATCCACTATCATGGATCAACTACAAACAGTGCAGCTTCTTATATGGGCTAGGGCAAACCCCCTCTTCATAGGTCACATTAGAAGTCATTCTGGACTTCCAGGTCCTCTGGCGGCGGGCAACGCCATGACAGACGCTGCCACACATGCCACTAATTTTATATATACAATAACTGAGTATGATAAGGCCCTACAACTTCATAATAAATTTCACCTAAACGCACAAACTTTGCATTTCCGCTCAGGATGTTCCTGGGATCAAGCTTTAAAAATTGTCTCCCTATGTCCTACTTGTGCACCTTTTATCCATTCCCCTTCTCTGGGAGTCAACCCAAGGGGCCTTCAGCCAAACGACATCTGGCAAACTGATGTAACTCATATTCCTAGTTTTGGAAAGCTGTCTTTTGTGCATGTCAGTATAGACACGTTCTCTGGTTTTATCTCCACTACTTTACATTCAGGAGAAAAGGCTAGGGACATGATACAGCACTATGTTAAAACCTTTTCCTTTATGGGAACCCCTCGATGTATAAAAACCGATAATGGCCCAGCTTATATTAGTCAAACCTTCCAAAAATTTTGCTCACAGTGGGATATTATACACAAAACAGGAATCCCATATAACCCCCAAGGACAGGCCATTGTTGAACGGGCCCATCAACATCTTAAAACCTATTTGCAAAAAACAAAAGAGGGGGAGATATACCAGAATTGTCAGGGACCACAAGCACTCCTAAGCATAACTCTATTCACTTTAAATTTTTTGCTCACTGACGCTGAAGACCGTACAGCGGCGCAGCGTCACTTTTCCCCTCCCACCATACAAAAAGCACAGATAAGATGGAAGGATCTGGCTACAGGGAAGTGGCAACCCCCTGCTCCACTCTTGGTTAGAGTGAGAGGAGCTGTATGTGTCTTCCCTCCAGGGACGGAAAAACCCATTTGGATCCCGGAGCGCTGCACCAGACCGGTGAATGAAAATTCAAGACAAAATGAAGTTCCCAAGATGGCTGATCCTGCCGCTGTTGTTCTCACCCCTTCAAGTGAGTGCCGAGACACACCTCATGAGCTGGACCCCGCTTGTGGCATTCTTTCTGGACAGGTTTGTTGAAGGAGGGCTTGACCCCCCACCTGGGAATATTCATGAATATCTTTTTGGAGCCCCTTGTGAGTGTAAGGGAGGGCCCCGGCACTCGGCCCCCTCTGGTTATATCCAGAGCGTTGATTGTGGGACTAAAGTAGCCTACATGGTGGCTGAACTCAATCAAAACATCGGAGGATTTGAGCAACCAAAATGGGTATGTGTCAATAAGCCCAGACTTAATGGCCCCAGTTCGACCGAGACTCTTGGAAGCTGTTCCGCCACTTGTCATTACACCCCGGCAATGCACATCTCCTGTTATACATCAGCCTCAATTTGTGTTAATAATCAAGGAAAACAGTATTTTGAGGCCATCCTAACTAACACCTGTGGAGAAGGGGGGACCACTTATAATTTTATTCCTTTTCTTGGTGACCGGGGAGGAGAAGGCATCACGACTCGATTAACGGAGGCAGGATGTGAGGGCGTCATGGGTAAACCCTCCTGCTGGCCCATGCAGGCCCCCATCAGAGTCTCTGATGGAGGGGGACCCACTGATGCTATCAAACACCTTCAGGTGATTAAGCTTTTAAAGCCGGAGATCCCTAAGCCTACATACCACCCCTTGATATTGCCCAAATCCCAGCTTCCTGATTTAGATGCCAATACATTAGATATCCTAGAAACCACCCTTTTCTTACTTAACAGTTCCAATCCTACCCTTGCTGGTGATTGCTGGCTCTGCATGACGGCAGGTGCAGTCATGCCATTGGCAGTCCCCATTAATTATACCATTGATGATGACAACACATGTCAATCTGGGCTACCCTTTAAGGTGCAGCCTCTAGGTGGTTTTATGTCTTGCCTTCTGGGCATGATGCAAAATAATACCTATGATGTTGATGTTGGAGTCTCTTCCTTTGGGAACTGCTCATTAGTAAAGAATTATTCTTCACCTACTCCGCCCATTTGTCCCCCTAATGGTACAGTTTTTATGTGTGGTGGAAATTTAGCTTTTCCCAGGCTCCCAGCAAATTGGACTGGCGGTTGCGTTCTGGCATTACTGCTTCCTGATATCACGATTATTTCAGGAGATGAACCCCTACCCATTCCTAGCCTAGACACCCTAGTTAGAAGACACAAGAGAGCTGTTCAGGCCTTACCACTCCTTGTTGGCCTTGGAATAACCGCTGCTGTGGGCACAGGCACAGCTGGACTGGGTACGGCTATACATTCTTATCGCCGTCTATCTCAGCAGCTTATAGATGATGTGCAGACCCTATCTGGCACTATTAGGGACCTACAAGACCAAATTGACTCTTTGGCAGAAGTGGTCCTCCAAAATAGGCGAGGCCTAGACTTACTGACTGCCAATCAGGGGGGAATCTGTTTAGCCTTAGGAGAAAGGTGCTGCTTCTATGCCAATAAATCGGGCATAGTTCGCACTAAAATCAAGGAGCTTCAAGAAGACCTAGAGAAAAGGAGAAAAGAATTATTCGAGAACCCTCTTTGGACTGGGATGAATGGGTTCCTGCCCTACCTTCTTCCCCTCCTGGGGCCCTTACTGGGTCTTCTTTTGATTGCAACCTTGGGACCTTGTGTTGCAAATAGGATAACTCAATTCGTTAAGGACCAGATTAACATTTTAACCTCCAAGCCAATACAGGTTCACTACCAACGCCTGGAGATGGACGACTCCGCCCACGAGGTGTACTTACGACCCATCCGGAGATGAGATGTAACTGGACAGGAGCCAATACCCAAGCCCTCCTATGTATGCCTGCTTTTGCCCAGGTCCCTAATTACCCTGCCGACTTGGTGCCGTCATCCCAGGCCCTTATGTTCAGAAAGCTCCCTGGTCATAGCTATCCCACTGGCAAAGATGATGACTGGGATCCGCAGTTGTGTCCTGCTGGCCATGACATCCTAACTGAAAAGTGTCCATTTACGTAGGACAAGAGCTGATCTTGTAGTACCCAGTGACGGGCAACTTCCACGCTTGCACTGCAACCTAAGCCAGGGGAATGGGGCCTCCCCAGAGACGGGTAAGCAGTGCAGGGGCGGTGGATGACCTAAGACAGGGGCTACTTGATTCCCATTGACATGCAAAAAACAAAAAAGGGGGACTTGCTGGTAGCAGGCCCGCCCTGGCCCCTGGGGACTCAACCCCCAGTTCTTTGTTATGCATGTCAATGTGGCCAGCTCACAAGGCCATGACTCGGGCTTGCGGTTCCCTGTTTATCTGCCTGGAGCATATGTGTCTCTCGGGAACATCTTGACCTGTTCGAGCCTCCTGATAGGGGACGGTGACGTGATGGTAACCCAAGGACACAGTTATTACTCTTCCCTCCTCACTTTTGAGTAATTTCCCGCAGCTGTTAAAAAGATATATAAGGGGAACAAATCTGGCAATAAAGCGTGCACACGCTCTCTCCTGGATGAAGAACCTTGGTGTCCTGTGTATTTTTAACCCCGCCGTCCCTCGCCGGACGCGGCATGCCACATTTTCCTTAATCATTCATTCATTGATGGACACCTACATTGGTTCCATAGTTTGGCTATTGTGAATTGTGCTGCTGCAAACATGGGCATGCATATATCACTAGGGTATGCTGACTTTAATTCTTTGATAAATACTGAGGAGTGGTATGGCAGTGTTATATGATGGTTCCATTCCTTGTCTTTTGAGGAACCTTCATACTGATTTCCGTAATGCTGGTACTAATTTAATCTCAATTTTATTAATTTGGATCTTCTCTTTTTCCTTTGGTTAGTTTGACTAGGGGTTTTTCAATCTTGTCTATCTTTTCAAAAAACCGGTTCTTCATATTTCATTGATCTTTTGCTTTTTAAAATTCCCTATTTTGTTGAATTCAGCTCTGATCTTATTTCCTTCCTTCTACTAGCTTTCAGATGCATCATTAGTTTTTTTTTAATATGGAATCTTTCTATTTTTCTTATGTATGTACTTATCACTGTAAATTTCTCTCATAGAACTGTCTTCATAGTGTCCCAGAGGTTCTGGTATGTTGTATCACTATTCCCATTTGATTCTAAGAATTTTAAATTTCTTCTCTTACTCATTTATCATTTAAAAGTTTATTGTTCAATCTTCATGAGTTTGTATAGTTTCTGAAGTTTTTTTTTTAGTGTTTATTTCTAATTTAATTTCGTTACAATCAGATTAATGCAAGGAATTATACTGATTTTTTTAAATTTTCTAGGAATTGCTTTGTGTCCTAAAATATGATATATTTCTTAAAATTTATTTATTTATTATAATTTGTTATATATGCTAACAATGCATTTCAATTCATAATACACATATAGAGCACAATTTTTCATTTCTCTGTTCTACACAATGTTGAGTCACACCATTTATGTATACTTAGGGTAATGATGTCCATTTCATTCCACCATCTTTTCTACCCACGTGTCCCCTCTTTTCTCCTCCCTCCCCTTTGCCCTATCTAAAATTCCTCCATTCCTCCCATGCGTTCCCCCACCCCCATTATGGATCATCACCCGCATATCAGAAAAATCATTTAGCCTTTGTTTTTTTGGGATGGCTTGCTTCACTTAGCATGATATTCTCCAACTCCATCCATTTACCTGAAAGTGCCATAATTTTATTCTTTTAATGCTGAGTAATATTTCATTGTGTATATATGCTACAGTTTCTTTATCCATTCATCTGTTGAAGGGCATCTAGGTTGGTTCCACAGTTTAGCTATTGTGAATTGTGCTGCTATAAACATTGATGTGGCCGTGTCACCATAGTATGCTAATTTTAAATCCTTTGGGTATAAGCTGCAGAGTGGGATAGCTGGGTCAAATGGTGGTTCCATTCCAAGTTTTCCAAGGAATCTTCATACTGCTTTCCAGATTGGTTGCCCCAATTTGCAATCCCACCAGCAATGTATGAGTGTGCCTTTTCCCCCATATCCTCATCACCATTTATTTTTGTTTGTATTCTTAATAGCTGCCATTCTGACTAAAATGAGATGAAATCTTAGTTTTGATTTCCATTTTTCTAATTGCTAGAGATGTTGAATATTTTTACATATATCTGTTGATTAATTGTATATCCTCTTCTGAGAAGTATCTGTTCAGTTCGTTGGCCCATTTTTTGATTGGGTTATTTGGGTTTTTTTTTGGTCTTAAGTTTTTTTAGTTCTTTATATATCTTAGAGATTAGTGTTCTATTTGATGTGCATGTGATTAAAATTTGCTCCCACTCTGTAGGCTTTCTCTCTACCTCACTGATTGTTTCGTTTGCTGAGAAGCTTTCAGTTTGAATCTATCCCATTCATTGATTCTTGATTTTATTTCTTGTGCGATAGGAGTCTTGTTAAGGAAGTTGGGGCCTAATCTGGCCTGAGGGAGATTTAGGCCTACTTTTTCTTCTATTAGGTGAGGGTCTCTGGTCTAATTCCTAGGTCCTTGATCCATTTTGATTTGAGTTTTGTGCATAGTGAGAGATAGGGGCTTAATTTCATTTTGCTGCATATGGATTTTCAGTTTTCCCAGCATCATTTGTTGAAGAGGCTATTTTTTCTCCAATATATGTTTTTGGTGCCTTTGTCTAGTATGAGATAACTGTATTTATGTGGTTTGTCTCTGTGTCCTCTATTCTGTACCATTAGTGTACAAGTCTATTTTGGGGCCAATACCATGCTGTATTTGTTACTATTGCTGTATGTATAGTTTAAGTTCTGGTATTGTGATGCCTCCTGCTTCACTTTTCTTGCTAAGGATTGCTTTGGCTATTCTGGGTCTCTTATTTTTTCCAAATCAATTTCAAGATTGAATTTTCTATTTCTATGAGGAATGTCATTGGGATTTTGATTGGAATTGCATTAAATCTGTATAGTGCTTTTGGTAGTATGGTCATTTTGACAATATTAACTCTGGCTATCCAAGAACAAGGGAGATCTTTCCATCTTCTAAGGTCTTCTTTAATTTCTTTCTTTAGCATTCTGTAGTTTTCATTGTAGAGGTCTTTCACCTCTTTTGTTGATTTCCTAGGTTTTTTTTTTTGAGGCTATTGTAAATGGGGTAGTTTTCCTAGTTTCTTTTTTAGAGGACTTGTCACTGATTACAGAAATGCCTTTGATTTATGTGTGTTGATTTTATATCCTACTACTCTGCTGAATTCATTTATTAGTGAAATATATTTTTAGGAAGGTTCCATTAACAACTGAGAAGAAAGTGTATTGTCTGTTGTTGGATAAAATATTCTATAGAGGTCTGTTAAGTCCATTTGATTTAGAATACTTTTTAGGTCCAAAGAGTTATACTGAGTTTATGCCTGGATGACATATTGGTGAGAGAGCTGTATGGAAATTGCCTAGTGTTATTGTACTGGATTCTATCTAAGTCTTTAATTTGGGTAGTATCTTTTTTTATGTACTTTGGTACACCAAAATTTGAGGCATAAATATTTATTACTGTTATATCTTCTTGTTGGTTTTTTCCATTTATCAGTATGAAGTGACCTTATTTGTTTCTTCTGATTAGTTTTGGCTTGAAGTCTGCGTTGTCAGATATGAGAGTAGCAACTCCTGCTTATTTTTAGGCTCAATTAATATGGTATATTAATTTCCATCTTTTACTTTTCATCCTGTGGCTGTCTGTACCCATAAGCTGAATATCTTGGAAGCAACATATATTTTTTTAATCCATTTTGCCAGCTGAGTCTTTTAATTGTTGAGATCATTACATTCAATGTTATAGAGAAATGTTCATTAATTCCTACCATTTGGTTAATTTCCTTTTTTTTTAAATTTTAAAAATTTATCTTATTTATTTTTTAAATGTCATAGTGCATACTGACATCTAGAATTTTGTATTACCAAATATTTAGGATACATATTATATTTACTTGAAGTACAGCACTGAACAACAGATGGATTTTACCACACAATGTTGTACACTATGAACTTATAGAAATAAGTAGATACCTTATAATAATATGAATAAATAGATGTAAATAACACAGAACCTTTATTAAGAAAAAGAAAATGAAACAAAACCAAACAAACAACAAAAAACTTGAAATTTAGAGAAAGTGTGCAGTGCTTTGCAGAAATAGAAATATGACATTCTTTAAAAAAAAATCATTGGGACAAGGAGTTATTTTTTCGGAAAACTATATTATATGCTTTCTTAATACCAGAAAAAATCATTTTCAGAAGTATTATATACTTCAATATAAAAATAAAATGTAGCTGTGGATGGTATTACACATATAATTTCAATGACTTGGGAGGTAGAGGCTGAAGAACCAAAAGTTCAAAGAAAGCCTCGTCGACATAGGAAGGCCATGACCACCATGAGGAAATTTCTGTCTCAAAATAAAATAATGAATGGCCTGGGTATATGGCTGTTGCTTAAGCGTTTACAACCCCTAAATTTAATAACCCATATATATCTGTCAAAAGTTACTATAACAAGGGATTTATGCTAGGTGTGCTGGCACATGCCTGCAATCTCAAAACTCTGAAGACTGAGGCAGGAGGATTGTGAGTTCAATGCCAGCCACAACAAAAAGAGTCACTAAAAAACTCAGTGAGACCCTGTCACTAAATAATATATAAAATAATCCTGGGAATGTGATTCATTTGTCAGTTGACCCTGTATTCAATCCCCAGCATGAATAAAAGGGATTTATACTGAAAATGTCATAGTACTTACCTCTAACGCCAACTATTTGGAAGACTAAGTCAGAAAGGTTAAAAATTTAAGGTCAGCTTGGGCCACTTGCCAACAACCTGTCTCTATATTAAAGATTTAAAAAAAATGCCTGGGGATGTTGATGAGTGTAATGGCAACTTTGTTTTAAATCTCAAGAACCACAAAACAGAGCAGTTATTTATTTTCAAAAAGTTAGACAAATATGTTAAAAATTTATAAATTGGGCAACATTAAAAAATAATTTGTTTTTTTCATTAAGCGGTACAAAGGTGGGCTGGGGTTCTGGATCAGTAGCAGATCACTTACCTGGCACATGTGAGGCCATTGGTTCCATCCTCAGCACCACATATCAATAAATATATAACATAAGGGTATTATGTCCAGCCACAACTAAAATAATAAAATAATTTTAAGAAAAGGTATAAAGAGAAGTGACAAAGTGGGAGAACTAATGACCTCACACATAAAGTTAAGAATATTTAATAAAAAAGGAAATGACACTTTTGGTAGGAGAAATGTTCAAAAATTAAAACCTCTTAACATCTTAACAAATTAGAAAAATGCAAACTAACATCTGATGCCAAAAAAATTACACAATATTGATATGGACAAGAAACAAATTCTCTTGAATTAGAGAAAGAATGTAAATTGTTATTTTTTTTTGTGTTAAGTGTTTATTTAATATATATGATACTCCTCAAACAGTAGAAAAGCATATATAAAACACTGGGCTTTTGAACCCTGATAATATGTAGTTACATGATAGCATAAGGCTACAGCTATGTTAGTCCATGCAGTTGAAACCAGAAAAATAGGTGCAAAGAGGAAGTACATTCAAAATGAAATAAATACTATAGTTTGAAAAATTGCTTTCTTGGAATCAGACACATTTTTAGTTTCACTGAAGTGGCGCCTGCTTTCTCCACAGAAGTTTTAACTGGGTTTCTCCAGAAATCTTCACCATGGCTGATTTTTGGACTGTCACCAAAAGAGTCTCTTCAATCAGGATGAAAAGCTGGGGTACACTGAGTATTAGTCCTGTCTTGAGCAAATTACCCACGCATTTGAGACCAAATCCCCAATGGCCAATATCACCATTTCCTGGCTTTCAGGATGCTTAGTGTTCCCAATGTAGTTTTTTTTTTTTTTTTTTTTTTTCAGCTCCAGTGTAGCACAGAAACCTGAAGAATGTATTTTCTTTTGTAAACATTCTCTACCATTTCTGGATGGAACCCAGACCCAGTTCAGCAAAACCAGCGAGTGACTTAGAGATCCCAAGCAATGGAGGACATGGATTCCTTGCTTTTCACAACAACTGAACTCTCCTGTCTGCTCCAAAGACTCCTCTCGTGTTCTCTTCTTCCACAGTGAAAATATTTAATTATTTTCTTGTCTTATATTCTTTCTTAGCACCTTTATTAAGAACCTCTCATACTGCCTCCTCCGCAGCCCCATTTGATTAATTTCTAATGTTTAATTTTGTTCTGTTTCTCATTTATTTAGCTAGTCTTCAAATGAGACTTGTCCATTTATGAACTCTGTAGTTTGTTTTTGATTTTGTCTTTATTTTTCTGTTGTTCTGGCTTAGTAATCATGACTTCTTTTAGTTTCTAGTCATTTTGAAAAGTTTTTTTTTTATTATTTTCTTTCAGGGCTTGCAACACATCATTCCAAGCCATCCTAGATTGTTAGAGTTTGTGCCGAGATATTGGAAGTGATTCTGATCGACTTGCCTCTGAATGTAAACTGATATTTTTGTCTTGAGACTTTAAAAATTCTATCCTTGTTTTGTATGTTAGGCATTTTAATTATAATGTGTCATAGAGAAGTTCTTTTGTGATCTTTTCTATGTGGTTTTCTGAATATATCCTGTATCTGGATGTCTGTCTCATTTTCAAGGTGGGTTTTCCATGCCATTACCCTGTATCTTGCAACCCTCTTTAATTACAATGATTTTTGCATTTGGTCTAGTACTGTTGTCCCAGAGTTCTTGTATATCCTAGATATGGTTACTTATTTTCTTTTCTTTTGTAATATCTGAATGTTGAAGGCCAGCTACTTTTTATTACAGCTCTGAGATTCTGTCTTCAGTGTGGTTTATTTATTTATTTATTTTTTTTTATTTTTTTTTATTTTTTAATTTTTTATTGTGGGTTGTTCAAAACATTACAAATTTCTTGACATATCATATTCCACACTTTGATTCTAGTGGGTTATGAACTCCCACCTTCACCCCATACACAGATTGCAGATTCACATCAGTTACACATCCATTGATTTACAAATTGCCATACTAGTGTCTGTTGTGCTCCGCTGCCTTTCCCATCATCCACCCTCCCCCCTCCCCACCTCTCCCCTCCCCTCCCCTCCTCTCTCTCTACCCCCTCCACTGTATAACCCTGAGGGTCTCCTTCCATTACCGTGCAATTTACCTTCTCTCTCCCTTTCCCTCCCACCTCTCATCCCTGTTAAATGTTAATCTTCTTCTCCTGTTCTTCGTCCCTACTCTGTTCTTAGTTACTTTCCTTATATCAAAGAAGACATTTGGCATTTGTTTTTTAGGGATTGGCTAGCTTCACTTAGCATAATCTGCTCTAATGCCATCCATTTCCCTGTAAATTCTATGATTTTGTCATTTTTTAATGCAGAGTAATACTCCATTGTGTATAAATGCCACATTTTTTTTATCCATTCGTCTATTGAAGGGCATCTAGGTTGGTTCCACAGTCTTGCTATTGTGAACTGTGCTGCTATGAACATCGATGTAGCAGTGTCCCTGTAGCATGCTCTTTTTAGGTCTTTAGGGAATAGACCAAGAAGGGGAATAGCTGGGTCAAATGGTGGCTCCATTCCCAGCTTTCCAAGAACTCTCCATACTGCTTTCCAAATTGGCTGCACCAATCTGCAGTCCCACCAGCAATGTACAAGTGTACCCTTTTCCCCACATCCTCGCCAGCACTTGTTGTTGTTTGACTTCCTAATGGCTGCCAATCTTACTGGAGTGAGATGGTATCTTAGGGTGGTTTTGATTTGCATTTCTCTGACAGCTAGAGATGTTGAGCATTTTTTCATGTACTTGTTGATTGACTGTATGTCCTCCTCTGTGAAGTGTCTGTTCAGGTCCTTGGCCCATTTGTTGATTGGGTTGTTTGTTCTCTTATTGTCTAATTTTTTGAGTTCTTTGTATACTCTGGATATTAGGGCTCTATCTGAAGTGTGAGGAGTAAAGATTTGTTCCCAGGATGTAGGCTCCCTATTTACCTCTCTTATTGTTTCTTTTGCTGAGAAAAAACTTCTTAGTTTGAGTAAGTCCCATTTGTTGATTCTAGTTATTAACTTTTGTGCTATGGGTGTCCTATTGAGGAATTTGGAGCCCGACCCCACCAACTGTAGATCGTAGCCAACTTTTTCTTCTATCAGACGGCGCGTCTCTGATTTGATATCAAGTTCCTTGATCCATTTTGAATTCACTTTTGTGCATGGCGAGAGAAAGGGATTCAGTTTCATTTTGTTGCATATGGATTTCCAGTTTTCCCAGCACCATTTGTTGAAGATGCTATCCTTCCTCCATTGCATGCTTTTAGCCCCTTTATCAAATATAAGATAGTTGTAGTTTTGTGGATTGGTTTCTGTGTCCTCTATTCTGTACCATTGGTCCACACGCCTGTTTTGGTACCAGTACCATGCTGTTTTTGTTACTATTGCTCTGTAGTATAGTTTGAAGTCTGGTATCGCTATACCGCCTGATTCACACTTCTTGCTTAGCATTGTTTTTGCTATTCTGGGTCTTTTATTTTTCCATATGAATTTCATGATTGCTTTCTCTATTTCTACAAGAAATGCCATTGGGATTTTGATTGGCATTGCATTAAACCTATAGAGAACTTTTGGTAATATCGCCATTTTGATGATGTTAGTTCTGCCTATCCATGAACAGGGTATATTTTTCCATCTTCTAAGATCTTCTTCTATTTCTCTCTTTAGGGTTCTGTAGTTTTCATTGTATAAGTCTTTCACCTCTTTTGTTAGGTTGATTCCCAAGTATTTTATTTTTTTTGAAGATATTTTGAATGGAGTGGTTGTCCTCATTTCCATTTCAGAGGATTTGTCGCTGATATACAGGAATGCCTTTGATTTATGCGTGTTGATTTTAAATCCTGCCACTTTGCTGAATTCATTTATTAGCTCTAATAGTTTCTTTGTAGAGCCTTTTGGGTCTGCTAGATATAGAATCATATCATCTGCAAATAGTGATAATTTAATTTCTTCTTTTCCTATTTTGATGCCTTTAATTTCTTTCGTCTGTCTAATTGCTCTGGCCAGTGTTTCGAGAACTATGTTGAAGAGAAGTGGAGAGAGAGGGCATCCCTGTCTTGTTCCAGATTTTAGAGGGAATGCCTTCAGTTTTTCTCCATTCAGAATAATGCTAGCCTGAGGCTTAGCATAGATTGCTTTTACAATATTGAGGTATGTTCCTGTTATCCCTAGTTTTTCTAGAGTTTTGAACATAAAGGGATGCTGTACTTTGTCAAATGCTTTTTCCGCATCTATCGAGATGATCATATGGTTCTTATTTTTAAGTCTATTGATGTGGTGAATAACATTTATTGATTTCCGTATATTGAACCAGCCTTGCATCCCAGGGATGAATCCTACTTGATCATGGTGTACAATTTTTTTTATATGATTTTGTATCCGATTCGCCAGAATTTTATTGAGGATTTTTGCATCTAGGTTCATTAGAGATATTGGTCTGTAGTTTTCTTTCTTTGAAGTGTCTTTGTCTGGTTTAGGTATCAGGGTGATGTTGGCCTCATAGAATGAATTTGGAAGTTCTCCCTCCTTTTCTATTTCCTGAAGTAGCTTGAAAAGTATTGGTATTAGTTCTTCTTTAAAGGTTTTGTAAAATTCTGCTGTATACCCATCGGGACCTGGGCTTTTCTTAGTTGGTAGTCTTTTGATGGTTTCTTCTATCTCCTCAATTGATATTGGTCTGTTTAGGTTTTCTATATCCTCCTGACTCAATCTGGGCAGATCATATGACTTAAGAAATTTATCGATGCCTTCACTATCTTCTAATTTATTGGAGTATAAGGATTCAAAATAGTTTTTGATTATCTTCTGTATTTCTGAAGTGTCTGTTGTGATATTGCCTTTTTCATCCCGTATGCTAGTAATTTGAGTTCTCTCTCTTCTTCTCTTCACTAGCATCGCTAAGGGTCTGTCGATTTTGTTTATTTTTTCAAAGAACCAACTTTTAGTTTTGTCAATTTTTTCAATTGTTTCTTTTGTTTCGATTTCATTAATTTCAGCTCTGATTTTAATTATTTCTTGCCTTCTACTTCTTTTGCTGTTGTTTTGCTCTTCTTTTTCAAGGATTTTGAGATGAAGTATGAGATCATTTATTTGTTGGTTTTTTCTTTTTTTAAGGAATGAACTCCAAGCAATGAATTTTCCTCTTAGAACTGCTTTCAATGTGTCCCATAGATTCTGATATGTTGTGTCTGTGTTTTCATTTATCTCTAAGAATTTTTTAATTTCCTCCTTGATGTCTTCTATAACCCATTGATCATTCAGTAACCTATTGTTCATTCTCCAATTGATGTATGCTTTTTCCTTCCTTCTTTTATCGTTGATTTTCAGTTTCATTCCATTATGATCAGATAAGATGCATGGTAATATCTCTACTCCTTTATATTGTCTAAGAGTTGCCCTGTGACATAATATATGATCTATTTTTGAGAAGGATCCATGTGCTGCTGAGAAAAAAGTGTAACTGCTTGATGTTGGGTGGTATACTCTATATATGTCAATTAGGTCCAGGTTATTAATAGTGTTATTGAGTCCTATAGTTTCCTTATTCAACTTTTGTTTGGAAGATCTGTCCAGTGGCGAGAGAGGTGTGTTGAAGTCTCCCATGATTATGGTGTGGTGGTCTATTAGACTCTTGAACTTGAGAAGAGTTTGTTTGACGAACATAGCTGCACCATTGTTTGGGGCATAAATATTTATGATTGTTATGTCTTGTTGGTGTATGGTTCCCTTAAGCAGTATGTAGTGTCCCTCTTTATCTCTTTTGATTAACTTTGGCTTGAAATCTATTTTATTTGATATGAGTATGGACACGCCTGCTTGTTTCCGAAGTCCATATGAGTGATATGATTTTTCCCAACCTTTCACCTTCAGCCTATGTATGTCTTTTCCTATCAAATGCGTCTCCTGTAGGCAGCATATTGTTGGGTCTTGTTTTGTGATCCATTCTACTAGCCTGTGTCTCTTAATTGGTGAGTTTAAGCCATTAACATTTAGGGTTATTATTGAGATATGGGTTGTTCTTGCAGCCATATTTGTTTATTTCTGTTACTAAACATTGTTTGTTTTCCTCTTTGATTGTTTCCCCCCCCCTTTACTGTCCTACCTCCCACTGTTGGTTTTCATTGTTATTTTCCATTTCCTCTTCCTGTAATACTTTGGCTAGGATGTTTTGAAGAGATGGTTTTCTAGCTGCGAATTCTTTAAACTTTTGTTTATCGTGGAAGGTTTTAATTTCATTCTCCATCCTGAAGCTTAATTTCGCTGGATACACAATTCTTGGTTGGAACCCATTATCTTTCAGTGTTTGAAATATGTTATTCCAGGATCTTCTAGCTTTCAGAGTCTGTGTTGAAAGATCAGCTGTTATCCTGATTGGCTTGCCCCTAAATGTAATCTGCTTCCTTTCTCTTGTAGCTTTTAAAATTCTCTCCTTATTCTGTATGTTGGGCATCTTCATTATAATGTGTCTAGGTGTGGATCTCTTATGATTTTGCACATTCGGCGTCCTGTAGGCTTCTAGGATTTGGGATTCTGTCTCATTCTTCAAGTCTGGGAAGTTTTCTTGTATTATTTCATGGAATAGACTGCTCATTCCTTTGGTTTGGAGCTCTGTACCTTCCTGTATCCCAATGACTCTTAAGTTTGGTCTCTTAATGTTATCCCATATTTCTTGGATGTTCTGCTCATGGTTTCTTAACAGTCTTGCTGAGCTGTCTATGTTCTTTTCCAGTTGAAATACTTTGTCTTCATTGTCTGATGTTCTATCTTCTAAGTGTTCTACTCTGTTGGTAGTATTCTCCATTGAGTTTTTAAGTTGGTTTATTGCTTCCTGCATTTCTAGGATTTCTGATTGCTTGTTTTTTATAACCTCTATCTCCCTGTATAGTTGATCCTTTGCTTCCTGGATTTGTTTGCGTAATTCGTTGTCGAAGTGATCTTTCATTGTCTGATTTTGCTGTTTAATGTCTTCCTTGATACTCCAGATCATCTGAAGCATGTATATCCTGAATTCTTTATCTGACATTCCATCTGCTGCAGCTGTTACCTCTTCTAAAGTTGCGTTGACCTGCATTGCTTGTGGTCCTTTCTTTCCTTGTCTTTTCATACTGCTTGCGTATCTTTCCTGCAGGTGCGGGCGGCGGCTCTGCTCTCTCCTTATTCCAATTGGGGTGTCGTGGCTACCACGCCGGCAGGTCACTGGGCCTGTTCTGGGAGCTGGTGGCGGCTCTGTTCTGCCCCTACTCCAATTGGGGTGACGTGTCTGTCGTACCAGCAGGCCACTGGGCCTGTCCTGCTGGTCGGTCGCAGATCTGCCCACCTTTCGGGCACGAGTGGAGGCTCTGCTTTGCCCCTACTCCAATTGGGGTGTCGTGACTACCCCGCCTGCAGGATGCTGGGTCTGTTCCTGGCAAGGGAGGCGACTCTGCTCTGTCACTACTCCAATTAGGGTGGTGTTTGTACCCCGCCGGCAGGCTCCTGGGCCTGATCCGCCGGTCTGTTGTAGGTCTGCCTACCTTGAAGGCGCGGGCGGCGGATCTGCCCTGCCCCTCCTACCACGCCTGCGGACCCCTGGGCCTGATCTGCAGGTTGATCACTGGTCTGCTCACCCTGCGGGCACGGGTGGCGGTTCCGCTCCACCCCCACTCCAATTGGGGTCACGTGACCACCACACCGGCAGGGCCTGATCCGGGCGTGGGATAAGGATCTGCTCTGCCCCTACTCGAGTTGGGGTGACGTGTGTACCACACTGGCAGGCCACTGGGCCTGACCCGCCAGGCTGTCACAGGTCTGTTTACCTTGCAAGCACGAAGGGCGGCTCTGCCCTGCCCCTCCTACCACGCCCATGTACTACTGGGTCGTGGGTCTGCCCACCTGGCGGGTGTGGGTGGCGGCTCCGCTCCGCCCCCTCTCCAATTGGGGTCACGCGGTCACCACGCTGGCGAGCCGCTGGGCCTGCTCCGGGGGCTGGCGGCGGCCCGGCTCCTTCCCTCCGGCTCGAGGACAAATTGAGGAGACTCGGGTGACTGAGCCTCACCCCCCTTACCAGAAGACCAACTGCTTATGTCACCGCTGGTATTGATGAAGATCTCTCCTCCACCGCTTTCTGCTGACATCAGATCTCTGCCATGTTGGTATCCTATGCGAATGGCAGCATTTCGTTCCCCTTGCCAGGCAACCCAAGCAATGGGTGAGTCCTGACCTGCCCTCAGCAGGACCCGGACCGAGACACAGTTTCCGCGGGCTCCTAGCCCCGGTCCAGGGAAGTTCCGGGAGCCGGAACTCGGCCGCTCCGTGCTCGGTGTAAGCTCCTATAAGTGTAGGCTCCAAGAAGCAGCCCCCGCGGGCTCAGTTCCGGGAGCCGGAATTCGGCCGCTTAGTGTTTGGTGTATGCTCTGATAGTAGCAGGGTCCAAGAAGCAGCCTCCGCGGGCTCCGCAGCCCTGAGCCAGGGCGGTTCCGGGACGGTTCCGGGAGCCGGAACTCGGCCGCTCTGTGCTCGGTGTAAGCTCCTATAAGTGTAAGCTCCAAGAAGCAGTCCCCGCGGGCTCAGTTCCGGGAGCTGGAATTCGGCTTCTTGGTGTTTCGTGTTTGCTCTGATATTAGCAGGGTCCAAGAAGCAGCCTCCGCAGGCTCTGCAGCCCGGAGCCAGGGCGGTTCCGGGACGGTTCCGGGAGCCGGGACTTGGCCGCCCCGTGCTCCGTGTTCACTCCGATAAGATCAGATTTTAAGAAGCCCCCAGGCGCTGAACCCTAGCAATCTGTCTGCAAGCCGCAGGCGAATTGCAGCCTGAAATTACCTGTTCTATGGCTGAATGAGCTGCGGTCAGTCAAAAACAGGTGAGTGTGGTTTATTTTATCAGAATTTTGATGGAACATTTATTTGGTCTTTCATTTCCAAGAGTTAGTTATGTTTTTCTTTTTCAATCTATCTCCTGTTGAATTTCTTATTCATATCCTATACTGACTTCCTTAAGTCATTCAGTTGCTTTTCTGTGTTCTATTAGAATTTATTGATCCTTTTTGTAATCATTGTTTTGAATTCTATATGTGATATTTCATCCACTTCTATATCTTTGGAGTCAGTTTTGGTGAATTGTGCTTTAGGAAGCCTCATGCCAGCATATATATATATATATATATATATATATATATATATATATATATTTCTTGTAATCTTCTGTTGAGTTTTATCATCTGTTGGTATGGATTCTCTTTCACTCTTATTTATGCACTTTTTTAGGATATGGACTTCTCTTGCCAAAGTATCCTATAATCATCTAGATACCTCAGAGGTGT
The DNA here is from genome assembly GCF_021218885.2 of Marmota monax. Lineage (NCBI taxonomy): Eukaryota > Metazoa > Chordata > Mammalia > Rodentia > Sciuridae > Marmota > Marmota monax. Next base: position 2,046,362 of record NW_026695217.1, on the reverse strand, counting down.
GGTATCCACAGCCTTTGCATTGATTCTGATTTTGCTGTAGGAGGGCATATCCCCCATAGCCATTTCTACATGGAGCGTGGTCATTTGCTTGGGGTTTTTGATTCTTCTAATCTTTGTATTAAAGTATCACTGAAGATTGAGTATGTTAATTTGAATATGTTAATTTATGTGTTCTTATATCTCAGCACAGACTCTCTTACCTGGGTTTAGTTCAGCAGCAGAACTTTTACCCTATGAACTTGTAGAGCCACCACAGATTCCCAGAGCATTTCATGGAAAATAAGTGAGATGATGTATAAGTGAAGAGTCAAGCATGATGTTTAATATACTGTAGATGCCCTTAAGATCCTACTAACTTCTTAGAGCCACCTATATTCCTCCTCATGCAGGCCTCCTACATCTTCAAACCAGCAGTACATCAAGTCCTTATCCAACTTCCAGCCTGATTTCTTTTGCCATCTACTGGAGGTAAATCTCTGCTTTTAAATGTTCCCTTTGGTAAAATCTCCCTATCTTAAAGTTGACTGCATCATATAAGACAACCATGGAATCATCTCCTATATTTACTAGTTTTAGCGACTAGAAATGAACATTATTTTAGATGTCCTCTTAGAAAAAGAGGTCATGTTAGAATTATGCCTACTATGAAAGCTGATCAATAAGATTTTTGTTTTCAGTATTGTTGTCATTACTAGACCTAAAGCTTAATCCTCCTGTATTCTTCTGCTTTTTTTGGTCCTTCATTTATTGTTTACTTTTTCAACAAGGTGTTTGTTTCCTTTATGTCAGGCACTAGGGATACCAAAATAAATCTAGTGGCTACTATTAAGGAGCCTTATCTAGACAAAAGATTAAACACACAATCTGATACATTTCTAAGACAAATCTCTAATTTAGAGGCATGAACAAAAATGCATCTTAGGTGATTGACAAGATATGGTACTTGGATTGGAAGGAGGGATAAGTCTAGGGTGACTCCTGGGTTCCTGGTGTGAGAAAGTGAGTGAGGCTATGCAGATAAATCATATATGGGGAGGACCAGTAGAACCAAAATAGACAAAGGATATAAACAGTTCTGATATGTTTTATTTATAGTGCCTGGGAAATCTAAGTTACAGTGTGCACATCTTCTATAATATGCACAATCACTTTCCCTTTTTTGGGCAATATTTCCTCCATCTGTTCTAATAATATGATTTTTAAGGATACTGCAATTAGCCCATTGAATATAGGGTTGGGTGAGTAAAGGCCTCAACATGGCCATCCAGTATTTCTCCCAATGGATTTTCAAAATTGTAACAATGAGAAAAGGTTCAGTTTCTCTTTGGTAGTGAAACTGAGAATGTGATCCTGTCAACTGCCAGATGATGATAATCTGCCTTGTGGAAGATGGTCTATAGTATAAGAGATTGAAGGTCGTAGGCAGAGAGAAGTAAAGCATAGAGATGGAATGAGTCCCTGGTTTCAGTTTGTCTTTGTGGTCACTTGGACTCCTTTTCTCAGTTTCATTTTAAGAATCAAAGAATTCTTTTCCTAATCAATTTTAAGTTCCCTTGCTGTCTCCTGCATTCACAAAAACCTTGACACATATGCAATTGTTGATTCAAGTGAACACCATTTGAATATTTAATGTGCCTCAGGTACTAGTATAAACATTTTTCATGTATTAATTTGATTAATACACAAGTGTAAAAGACAGAATGTTTATCCCTGTTTTACTAGTTAGCACACAGCAGTTAAACAACTTGCCCAAGATAACACATCCAGTAAGTAGCAAAAGTCAGGATTAAAATCTGGGAGATCTAGCTCTAGTCTAGCCACGTGCTCAACTACCTCTTCAGGTAAAGGTACACTGTACACTCACTAAAAAGTCCCAGTCTTGGGAGAGAGTTGTGGGCTGAAAGTAGAGATCTGTATCTATAAACATACACACTATAGGTGAAACTATAAGAGTGGATACAAGAAGGTGTGGAGTGAGAATAGAAAAGGGCAGCATGTGGATTACTGAGGAGCCAGTGTGTAAGAGGAAAGTCAGAGAGAAGCACATCTGGAGAGGAATCCTACTCTTTCTTTATATGCTTCCATTCTCAGGAATGTACAATGACTCCTCAGTACCTACTTCCTTGATACTATGGGGTTCCATTGTAAAGGCTTCTCATGTTCTGGTCTTCTAAAATTATTTTTCACTATTCTCTGGAACATTACCTTCACTCACACCAGTTTCACCAGCTTTCTTGCTGTCACTTTTCTACCCATCCTTTCCATCTTTTTATTTCTGTCTAAAATGTGCCACTTCTTCATCCATTTCTCGCCCAATCTGTATGTCTTATTTGGCCTTCAAAGTTCAGTTTAAATTTCCTTTGTGCATTCTTCGACTATTTCAAACAAAAAGTAGTCATTTTTCTTTTTTATACTATGAATGTACTTATAGTTAATATCATGCTCATGCTTAATGGACTTTATTTTGTTTCATATTTAGTTTTGCCTTAAGTGACTTGTAATTTCTTTGAAGTCTGGGATCACATTTTGTTTGTGTCTTCACACCAGTGTAAAGGTAGCTATGAGAAAATGAATGCCTATTAAATAAGTAATAGTTCATGGTGGAAATGTTACTGGTGCCAGGATCCTTTTATTTTATTTTTTTTAGGTGCCAGAGATTGAACTCAGGGGCAGTTAATCACTGACTTAACCACCCAGATCCTTTTTTTTTTTTTTTTTGAGACAGAGACTCACTATATTGCTGAAGCTGGCTTTGAATTCACTATGCTCCTGCCTCAGTCTCCCAAGCTGCTGGGATTACAGGCACAATCCACTACCCCCAGCCAGGATTCTTTCTTAATTTGTGTGGCTACTTAGGATATTAGGTATAAGAGTGAAAAGGCATAAACCATTCCAGCTTTCAGAACTAAGATTTTGTTGTTATTTGACTTGATGATGCCAGTAAGTTACCACATAAGTAGACACTTCACACACAAAGAAACATGTACTTAAACATTTAACAATAATATCTTCTATAGTTCCTTCCATTCTTTCCATTGTTCAATAAAATTTATAGAAGGCTGTCATTTGAACTGAGTTCCTATACTAGGCCCCAACAAATCAAACTGACATGGTGTTACTCATGCTAAGTGCCACATAAACTGGAGTTCTAAGGAACCAGGTAAATCTCCTGAACATATCAGTTTCTTCTGAAAACAGGAGGTTCACAGTAACTATTTGGAAGGGCCTAGTCAACCCTAGCTATGTTAATAAGGAAGTCTCATCTGCTTTAACCATTATTAAGAAAAGTAACCTGTAGCAAACTGATGTTAGCCAACCTACTTTTTTATGTTATTATTTCCTTCTTTCCACCTGATAAAAAACAACTCTTTTGTCATGCTCAAAGGAGCACTCATTCTTTTTAGAATGAGATGCTTCCTAATTCTAGAATCTCTAATAAAAGTCAATTATATCCTTAAACTTGTTGCAATTTTTAAAAACCCATAAACAATTCCCAATCTCCCAATGAATAACATGAGTCCTTAAAAAGGGGACAAGAAGGAAGAATTCCTATATTTACATTTTATTTATTTCTGTAGTAATGGGGATTTAACCAGGGCCTAGCACATGCTAAGTATGTGCTCTACTATTGAGCTGCATCTTCAATGCTTTTTATTTTTTTATGGTCCTGTGGATTTAACCCAGGAGCATTCTACCACTGATCTCCATCCCCATCCTTTCTTTTTTGAGACAGTGTCTTGTTAAGTTGCACAGGTTGGCCTCAATTTTATAATCCTTCTGCTTCAGTCTCCTGAATAGGTGGGATTACAGGTCTGGATTTTATATTTGTCTTTTAGACAGACTTATTTTCTCTTTGATTTTATGATTTATAACATAGAGTGGTCTGACCAAATATTATGGACCTTTGAAGATTCTGTTCTGTAAAATGTTGCCATCAGATTGGGCACAATAATAGCTCCATCATTGTATTTTTGTGCGTAATCTTAATACAGAAAAATGCAGGATTCTTAAAGCAAAACAGAGAAAGTTTACTATATATCTAGCCTTGTTTATGCAACTCAGATTCATACAGTTATTTTCATATAGTTAATAGTAACAAAAATTGAAGAGACTCAGGAGAAGGTTTCACTTCAACCACTTATTCTGCTGCTTTGGGATAGTAACTAAATATCTTAAAGCATTTTTCCATAAGAGAGGCATAACAATACCTCTTTCAATAACTGTGCCACTGCTATATAATGTAAATGGGTTGCAAGTTATGTGGTATTGATAAACAAAAGGATAGTAACTGTGTGCTTAGAGACCAGTATAAAGTTATTTAAAGTATCTTCTTTTTCATTTGTATGTACCTTTTGCCAACAGAGATATGGTTTTCTAACACCATCTGTAACAGGTTTACAATATACGTTTGATTGTTAATTAGGTAGAGTTTTCCAACATTTTCCCATGATTACTACTTCATTTTGAAAATATCTGAGTGTCATGATAATGAGAACAATGCTGATTTGTTTCTTTATGCAAAATCATGTATACTCCTTTTATAGACACAAACCAAACATATTGCTAAAAAGTCTGAAGACCAAACATACTTGTTGAGATTAGAATAGTTTTCCCTTTTGTCTGTCACATGGACAATACACAAAGGAAGGCTCTACTCGAAAACTAGAATGAGGAAAGATGGCAAGTACTTGGTGGGTGAAACTTAACACAGAGGATGTGATAATATTTTTCAACGTGAGACTGGTAGCATTTACCCATCAGTTCTTCTTCCAGTGTCACAGATGAGGTCCAGGTGACCTAGGTCAGCAAGTCAGTACTGACTGATGTCCTCATTAGTCATCCAAGTGAAGAAACAGACATATACAGGGAGAATGCCATGTGAAGATTGAATTTTTACTGCCACAGAGAAGGAACACCAAGGATTGATGGTAAACTCCAGAAACAGGCATGGATAGATTCACCCTCATATTTCTCAGAAGGAAACAACAACTTGATCTTGGAGGTCTAACCTCCAGAACTCTAAAATTAGAGAAAATTTCTGTTCAAGCCACCTATTCTGTGATTTTGTTACTGCAGCCCTATCAAACTATACACAGTGGGGAGAATGTGGGCTTTGGCATCTGGATCTTAATCCTTGTGCTGCATGCTGTCTTTTTTCACTTTTGAAGTCATTTCAACATTCTCATATTTAGGTAAAATTCAGTTTAGAATAGTAGTTTCCACTTTGTGTTCTTGGGGATTAAAGAAGTTACAAATTATTTGAATTGACTGGCCCTCAAAACTTGATTCCTTTCTTTTGGTTTTGTGATACCGCATAATGTACTCAATTGTGGCTTTTGTGGAATCCTAAATATATCAAAGAAAAACATTACTACCATTAACAGTATCTTAAGTGCCATACAAACTATGGATGTTATATTGCAAAACAAAACCACCTAGTAGAATGTGAGTTAGTTGAATATGATAATATGGGCTATTAAGCCTAGCAGAATGTCTTGTATAATATTTGTTGCTAAATAATATTTGTGACAAACTTCTAGTTTGGAAATGATTTTCTCTAAGAATCCATATATCTTAGTTCATCTTGCAGAACTGTTTCCAGTGATAAGCTTTTATATTGACTGTAGAAGTAATTTCACGTTTTACTTTACATATATCTTTGGTTATTTGAATCCTCAAGCACATTAAATTTGCTTCTTCTCCAAAAACATATCACTGCTTTTTGAATCTGAATCTCGAGTATTATTTTAAAATAATACTTTAAATAATGCTTTCGCACTTTTGATTTAGTCCAGATGAGCTTTAAAGACTCAGGTAGAGTTGTTTGTAGAGAAGGCTGTTTATGTAATGGTTCCAGTCTATTATGTAGTTTTCCAACCTAGATTAAAGCTTAAGTCCCACCTTTTGCAGTGAACAGCTGATTCTGTTTTCTCTTTTTTAGCCAATGGTGATCAAATATTTCAGAAGGAAACTGGGTGAGTCATCTTCTGCAGATAAGCTGAAATATTAATAGTTCTATCTCCATCAGGCTCCCCTGCAGGCAACAAGACTACCACAGAGCGCTGCCAGTTAAGCGGTTAGCAGCAAATTAGCGTATAAAACGGTGTGGATTTGAAAGATTTCGGAATTGATTGTTATAAACAGTATACTTGACCTTGCATTTTAAGAGACTATTTTCCTTCTCGTCTTTAGTTTTTAGGACAGATGGATTTGAAACCTGCCTGACCGTGGACCCCCCGCCCCCGGAACCCCTGCTGCGGTGAGTAGCTCGGGTGATTTCTCCCAAGCTGGAGGCGCCCGTGGTCCTAGGAGACGGTGCCCGAGCGCCTGGGTGGCCAAGGGGCTGTAGGGCCGGGCTAGCTCGGGACACGAGTCCCGGCGTGTCCGCGAGGCTCGAGCCCTCCTGCGTCCGAGCCCGCCCGTGTCACCAGGGACGCCATGCTCGCCGCCTTCCCCAGGTCACTCGTCCAGCCCCCGTTCGCGCCCTGCTACGGTTAGCTAGGATGGCGGGGCGACTGCACCGTAGCGCAGCGCACAGACCTGCGGGGAACCTGGCCTGCGGGGCGGAAGCCTGGACGAGACTTCCGGAGGCGCCACGCTTGGGCGGAGCTTCCGGTGGCTCTGGGTGTGGGGCGGTGGTCAAGAGGGACTTCCGGCGGTGCCGGAAGTGCGGGGACCGTAAGTTGGGGGTCGCTGGGTCGCGTCAGTGCGGAGTCGGCTGGTGTCCTGCAGGTCTGCGGGTCAGTACTGCGGGCCGTGTCGTGGGGACTTACGGGCTGAGTGCCACCCGGGCTGGCTCCGGGCGGTGGAGAGTACAGCTGCTGTGACAGGTAAGTGCCGCCATCTTCCCAGCTGTCGGGCTCCGTGTCCTTCCCGTGGTACCTGGAGGAGGGGTGGGTCTGGGGGAGGGGTCGAGGTGGACGGGAGGATGCTGCGGAAGAGGAGTCGCTGTGCGGCTGTGGCAGGGCCGGCGTGGGACGGTGTCAGGGTCGCTTGGGCCGGTGTTCGCGGCGCCCTTTTTCCCTCTGGTGTCCCAGAGCGTCACCTGCCCGGGCTGCCAGTGTCGCGCGGGAAGCCACTTGGAGGCTGTTCGAAGACGGTGGTCTACGATTGCAAAGAGGGGGTCTTGGCAGGGCCGCTTGGAAGGGGCCGGAGTGCGCGGTGTTCCGATGCCGGAGTGGTTGCCCCGCGCAGTGCTTTTGGTTTCTCTTCTCAAGGCTTCGCCTCTCCTCCGGGTCCTCTGCCACTGGCCAGGCAGCTGTTCTCCGAATAGAACAGCAGCACCTGTAATATACCTGCCTTCCAAAGTTGCATGAATAAACCCTTCACCTTGTGAGCTGAAACATCCGAATGTTATGGGCGGATTTGAAAATCAGTCCGGACTTACCCATTTTTGTTCAGACACCTCACCCTGTGTGAAGTTGGCCCCTTGCCGTATGGTGCCCACATCTGTCCCCCTTGCCTCCTGACCGCAAATTCCTGGTTTGGCAGTACCAATGTATAAGATGTTCTCTTCCTCACTTCTAAGAATGTGATTTTTTTCTTTATGCAACTTTGTAACTTTTTGTAACCCAGTAATTTTTCACTTTTTTATGAAGTGTGTTTTGTGATTATGATTGCTTATGATTACTTTTCCTGCTTCCTTTTTATTTGTGGTTTTTAGTTTTGTAAGCCTGTCTTTACCCTCAGTCGGGGTTGAGATGTGACCAGAGATTTGGATTCCTGTATCTCAACTGATGGCAGTAAAGCTTCATGTCCTGCTTCAAGACTGACCCGGTGATTTATTACTTATGGGCCACATCATTTGGAGGCCCTAGAGAGATCTCAGGCTCACGGGGATCCCGAAGCCTTGAATGCAGAAGCGGGTACTCTCCTTCTCTAGTTGTGGGAGCTCTCTGCCTTGTAAGATTCTGGGTCCCCTGTGGTAATGGATATGAGCCTGCCCATGAAGGAGCCTCTGGTGTGGCTCATACTACATCTTGACCCTGATTGAGGTTATGGACAGGCTTATAAAGCTAAGAAACACAAAAGTGGGGGAGGCAGAAGATGCAATCATAATCAAAGATACAGTTCATAAAAGTGGAAAATTACCAGGTTATAAAAAAGTTACAAAGTTGCATTTTAAAAAATCACATTCTTAGAAGAGAGGAAGGAGAAGAGACATGTCTCTATACATTGGTACTGCCAAACCAGGAATATGCAGTCAGGAGGCAAGGAGGGCAGATGTGGGCACCATATGGAAGGGGACCAACTTCACATAAGGTAAGGTGTGTGAACAAAATGGGGTAAGTCTGGTCAGGATTTTCGAATCAGCCCATAATATTCCCCCTCTTCTAAAGACAATCAAATCCTTGATTATTCTATGTTGGGTATGTGGCTGCACATATACATCAGTTTAACAGAGGAAATGTGTTGTTCAGTGAAATTTAATAAGCTAGTTTAAGACAAGAGCCAATGAGCAATCCTGTGAATGTTAGGACCACAGGTCCAGCTAGGCCAGCGAGGAGGGTAGTCTACCAAGGGTTCCATTCGTACCATCTCTGGATCCAGGACTTATTTTGTTTTAACTCTTGATTTTTCCTTTGTATCTTTTTTCTTGTTTTGGCAAAGGAACTTTTAATGATTCCAGATTTATTTGCACAGAAGCACCAAGCTTTCCTTAGGGTCATATAGAGCCTTCCTTGGGACGTGAACAAGAGATCTAGGCCCCTATGATTCTGAAGTGCCACTTCAGTTGAATATTAGACTTGGTCATATAAATGGTTGATTTCCTGCTCTAAGTGGCTTAAATTGTCATTTACCTCCTGGGTGAGAGGTGAGTCCCTGTTCTCTTTTATTAAGGCTGCAAGACCCACTGCAATTGCTCCTGCTACATTTAATCCCACAAGGGCCTGGAATGAGGAGAGGAACTGCCCTTTTTATCTGGACATATGTGATTTGGAGTCCCTCCTGGCCTACTGTAGGTGTAGGTCTGAAGTAACACATGCACTACAATGCAGATGTTGGGATATTGCTGTGAAGAGGTACATTGAGACAAACCACTGTCACAGGCAAACCAAGTGTCATTAGGAGCAAAATAAGATACAGTATAATTTCCAGAAATATTATAGGAGTAAATGTTCACAGGAAAGTTAGGAGGCATATCGGTATTAGGAAAACCAATACAAGTGGCTTTTTCTAGATATACCCCTAAAGTAAGCTTGGGTCCAGAGTTTATACAGTAAGTAGTATTTGGCTATACTGTGGGCATCTCTGTGGAACCCAACCCTACATAGTAAGGAGGCTTAGATTTTAAGCATAGCCAGCAATCATTTGCCAGTTCTGGCCATGATAGGTTAATAAACCCATGAACAGTTTGCAGTAAGGGGTAAATATTTTTTTTTTTTAGTCTTATCTTTAGAGGATGGTCGGGTCTCTGTGAGCCATTCATTCCTCCATGGGTGATGTTTTTGCTGTTTTGACTCAGGTGTGATGAATCTACTCTGTAAGTTTATCTACCTTCATGGTTATTGAGGTGGTCAGGATGGAGTGGGGTCCTCCCCAGCTGGGAGTCAGTCCTTTCCTTTTGGAACTGCTTGATGTAGACATTGTCTCCAGACTGGATCGGATGTTGGAAATCAGTGGTCTCTTGGGATTGGGTCTCTTGCAGGACTTAAAGTAGTCTACAAGAAGTTGGTGGCTGATTTCTGCCAAATGAATGTCATTTTCTCAAGGAAGCAAAAGATGAAATCATGTTTCCCATACATGATTTCAAAAGGAGAAAGATTTCCCTTATAAGGGGTGCATCGGCCTGTAAGAGAGTGACAGGCAAAAGCATAGGCCACCTAGCACCAGTCTGTAAGGCAGATTTATGAGTGTACACTTTAGGGTCTGGTTTATGCACTCTACTTGCCCAGAACTTTGGGGACGCAAGCACATGGAGTTTCCAGTTTATATTTAGAGCCTGTGATATTCCTTGTGATACGGCTGCAGTGAATGCTGCAGCCATTATAGGTTATCTGACCTATGACAATTGGCAGTTCATAGTGAGGTATGATTTCATTGACAAGAAGTTTTGTAACAGTCCAAGCAGTTTCATTTTTGGTAAGATATGCTTCTGGCCAACCTGAGAAACTATCCACAAAAACTAAGAGATATTTACAACCATTCAAAGGAGGCCTTACCTCAGTGAAATTGACTTCCAGGTGGTCTCCAGGCAGTTCTCTTTTGCAGATCCCAGGGTAGGTTTGCCTTCCTTGTTTGATATTTACCTGTTGGCAGGTTGGACATCGCACAGAGATGTCTTGGGCTGTTTGTTTTAGTCCTGGAATATAATAGGCCTTAGACAGAAAGTCAGTTAACTCGTTCTTTCCCCAGAAAAGGAAAAGTCCACCAGGTTCCAATTTGGTTCCCCCTTTTCTTTAGCCGTCTCTAAAGAGATAATGTGGAGATAATGTGGTGGGAATGAAGGCTGGTTTTAGGATATAAAGACAGGGTTACCTTGGTGGCTGGTTTGGAGACTTAAGCCATCTGTTCTGCTGTTTTGTCTGCAAAATTGTTTCCCTATTAACTGGTGAATCTCCTCTTTGGTAACCCCGGCAGTGTATAAAAGCCATCTATTTAGGTAACCACATTGCCTCAAGTAGGGCTAATATTTCATCTTTATTTTACTTTTTTATGAACTTTCTTTCAGCAGTTAGTAACCCCCACCTCTATAAATGGCTCTGTGCACATGGAAGTAGCAAAGGTGTATCTGCTGTCTGTTTAAATATTTACTTTCTTACTTTTAGCCCACCTTAAAACCTGTATCAGGGCAATTAGTTCCTGTGTTGAGGTTCCTGCTTGGAGTGCCTGAGCCCAGATGACTTCAGTTTCTGTGGTGACTGCAGCTCCGGCCCTTCAAGTTCCATCTATGATTTGGCTGCTGCCCTCTGTGAATAGAAAGGCTTCTGCCTCAGTCATAGGAACATCAGTCAAATCAGACCTTCCTGAGCTCAACTGGTCAAGCATTTTTCCATGGTTGTGGAGGGGCTCGTGTGAGTCATCTTCTGGCATCAGTGAGGTGGGGTTCAGGGCCCGAGCTGGGGCAGAGGTGAGCTGAGAATGGTCAAGCAACAGACTCTGGTATTGAATAATAATACTGTTGGTCATCCATTTATCTAGTGCACCATTTAGGAGGGTCTCTACAAAGTGTGGGGTTGTCACTGTGAGGGGTTGTGCTGAGTTACCTTATCAGCCTCCTTAACTAAAAGAGAAGGGAGGGGCTGCTATGATATGTAAACAGGCAGGCTATCCGGACACTACCAGGTCTAATTTTTTATCTTTTCCTTAAATATCATTTTATAAAGTTTATATATATTGTTTTCTGAGTCTGAGCATTGGTTAACATAATATTATTTAAAACATGAATCAAAGAAAGACTGAGAGCTTTTAAGTCTTTCTTTTGTGTGGAAAAGTAGCAAAATGTTTTTGTTTTACATTATTAACCTTTAAACTGATCAGAAATTGGTTATCTTTTAGAATCAATATTTACATTAAATTTTTTTTTTAGTTGTAGGTTGATACCTTTTATTTTTATGTGGCGCTGAGGATCAAACCCAGTGTGTCACGTATGCTAGGTGAGGGCTGTATCACTGAGCCATACCCCAGCCCCAACATTTACATTTTTATCTCAGTGTAAAAGGTAACATAAGGTTTAGGTTTGGTTACAGAACTTTAAATGATTAATAAATGCCCAATAAAATTTATTATCATTATAAGTCTGAAATAATTATTATGGGCAACTTCAGTTTGGAGAACACCAGCTTAATAAAATGTTCTTTTAAACCTTTTACTTTAAAGACTTGTATACCTGGAAGATATGAACACAAAATATACAAAAGAAGAGTAATAACACCACAATTATGTTGTTTTATATTAACCAAGTTTAGCTTTTAAAGAAAATTTAGATTGTATGATGTAATACAATACTCTAAATAACAGTTGTGGTTTGCAAGAGTTGTACAAACCCTTTTTTTTAAAACTAGTTGCTCTTGGGGCTGAGATTGTAGCTCAGTGATAAAGTGCTTGTCTCACATGTGTGAGGCACTGGGTTCAATCCTCAGCACCACGTAAAAATAAACAAAGATACTATGTGTTCATCTACAACTAAATAAATATTTAAAAAAAGACTAGTTGTTCTAGAGAATATAACTTAACAGACAGAATGTTAAGAGTAAATTAATGTTTTAAGAAATCCTTGTCATTTTAACATATAGATCAAACTTTGATTATATTAGTACATTAATATTTGACTTTAGGGAATAACCTTGAATAGCTTTGACTGTTTGTGTTACTTATATATAACCAACTTAGTTACACACAAACCTTTTAAAATTTATCCTTTATTTACATAGATCTTTTTATCACTTAATTAGACCCTCTTGTTGTTTACTTAGCTGTATTACAACTTTACCAACATAGAGACTTACCTAGATATGTTTTTCTTTTTTTACTAAATATATTTTATACCTAGAACCTTTTAGTTTTTTTTGTCTGCCAATTTGTGAAAACAATGTTCAAGTATATCACCTCATAGAATTGAAGAAGTTAAGCATACTTTAACAGCTAGTGTTTTAACTTTGTAAATTAATCAGATGTCTTTAACAATCTATTGTTAATTTCAGATATGTCAAATCTAATTAACATATTTTTTAAAAAGCAAGACACTAGACAAGTGTATTGAATAGTATTATTCGTCTCTTCCTTGTTGAAGAAAAATCCTAGAAATAATTTTATAGACATCTTTACTTTTATTTGTACCTGATTTAAATTTTAAATTGAATCCTTTAAATCATGTGACCCAAGAGTATTTGGATCCATTACAAAAAATTTTAATTTATGAGCGTATATGTAAATATTTTTTTGATGAGAAAAGTTTATTTAGGGTATGGTAGTCCATACCTGTGTTATTCAGCTCTGTATTGCTATGACCGAAATACTTCACCAGAATAACTTAGAAGAGAGTAAGTTTACTTCTGAGTTCACAGTTTCAGAAATTCAGATCCTGATCAGATGGCTCCATTGCTCTGCCTAAGGTAAGGCAGACTCTCATGGAAGAATAGTATGATGGAGAAAAGCTGCTAAGATCATGACAGCCCAGAAGCAGAGAGAGAATAAGGTATCAGGGACAAAAATATAAACCCAAAGCATGCTCCCAGTGACCTGCTTCCTCCAGCCACACCCACCTGCCTACAGTTTTTATCCAGTATAGTAGTCCTTTCCATTATTAATCCATCAAATGGAATAATCCAGTCATTAGGTTACAGCTTTCATAATCTAGTCATTTAACTTCTAACTATGCCTCATACATGAGTTTTAGGGAGACACTTCATATCTAAACCATAACATTTCTCCCTTGGGTCTCCAAACTGATGTCCACCTCACAGTGCAGTATGCATTTAGTCTATCTGCAAAAGTCTCCATAGTTTTCACAGTTTCAGCATTGCCCCAAAGTCCCAGTCCAAAGTCTCATCTGTGAGTCAAGGAAAACTCTTGTCTGTAAGCCTCTGTAAAGATCAAAATCAGGTAACACATTCAATGTATAATTGTGGAGAGTGAACATTTTCATTTCCAAGTGGAGGAATAGGGACATAGAAAGAAGGGATGGGGCCAAAACAAGATCAAAACCCATCTGGGTAAACATTAGATCCTGTGGCACATGGTGATGAGATGTGATTTCCAAAGAACTTTTGCAATCCTGTCCCTTTGGTCTTGCTGTTTGCAGTCCACATGGCCTCTCTTATCTCTCAGGATTGCTTTTGTCCACAACCAGCAGCTTTCCTCAACATACATTTCATTTTACTGTCATCTCTTTATCCCTGGGATGTCTGTTGTAGTTTTCTGTAGTCTTTCTTCTTAGAAAGAACCCTGCTTTACCTGCTTATTCTCGCAACTTCATGCATCAACATTTCAGGGTATGCCTGTAGGAAATCTGACCTGCTACACTTGTCTGGTCTTTCAGGCCTTTGAAATCTCAGTGCAAGACTCCACTGTCAGTTTTGATCCGAAACACATGGAAACATGACAGCATACCTGTGTACATACATATACAAAACAAACAAGGGCCTTGTAGCTTATTTTTTTAAAACCTATCAGATTGAGAGCTAACCCTTGTAAATTGGCCTCTGAATAAAGCAGAGTATTAAAAACCTTTATAGTTCAATAAAATAGGTCTGATCAGAAAAAACACATTAACCTAGGCATGCTGGATCAAAATTATGAGCTCAAAAAATATAGAATTCAAAATAAAAAGGAAGGTATGCACTAAGGAGAACAGTCAGACAACAGTGTCAGGGACAGATGGAGATGGATATGAACACATAGAACAAATAAAAGAACAAAAACAAGGGACAGACCCTCTCTCCAGTCCCAGACCCCAGACTGTCGTTGTCACTGTCTGTTTACCAGATCTCTGGGATAATGATCTGGCATCTCCTCAGACACCCTGTCTTAAGCGCTGGGATTCTAGGCAGGGCCACACCAGAACCTCAGGATTTACAGATGTAAGCCACACCAGACACTTTTCAATTGAAGAGAACAAACGAGGTACCTCTAAAAATATGCAGTACTCTGTCCTCTTTTAGAGCTTCTGGGATTACAGGCATAAGCCACACCAGACTCTGGAATTACAGGTGTGAACCACACCAGAAGGTCGTTGTTTATGATTCCTTTTTCTGCTTCCCCTTTATTTTTGGTTTTTAGCTTTATAAGCCTCTCCTTACCCTCAGTCGGGGTTGAGATGTGGCAAGAGATTTAGATCTCTGCATCTTGGCTGCTGGCAGTAAAACTTCATGACTGACCCTGTGATTTGTTACTAACACACCACAACATTATGGTCAGCGAGGTTTTTACTCCACAACATTCCTTATGCTTGGCGAGATGGGTTGATGCTGTTGTCATGGTCTTCTAATTGTTTGGAAATTTCATTTAAGCTCAGATGGATCTCCCTTAAATTCAGTATTTTGGCCTATGAGTTAATGGCCATCAAAGCATTCCAGGAATTATTTACTTCTAAATAAATAAGACAGCTCAAGATAATTCTTCTATACTGCTAGGATATTTTCTCCTCTTCTTAGAAAGAACCCTGCTTTACCACACTACCCTCTCCTTGCTGTTTTGGCTACTTTCCTGTTCAAATTCGAGTGTTCTTGAATTCCATTTGAAATGTGGTCTACATACTCGAACACTGTATGTATATATGTATGTGTTTATTGTGGTACTAGGGGTCGAACCTAGGGATGTTCTACCACAGAGCTACATGCCCTTTTTTTCTTTTTTAAAAAAAGGTCTCACTAAGTTACCAAGGCTGGCGAGGAGCTTGTGATCCTCCTGTTTCAGCCTCTAGGATCACTGGGGCTAAGGGTGTGCACTAGGCTAGTTGAACACAATGTTTAAATATGACCGAAGTGGAATAAATGGAGTGGCACTTTTAGTCCCTTGCTTTGGACACTGCTCTTCTATTAATGCTGCACATAGGAGACAGGGCAGCAGACATTGGCCACAGATAACAAAAGTATGACTTTGGGGCAAGGAAATTGTAAGTCTTCATTTCCTGTCTTCTAAAATGGTTTTTTTTTAATCAACCTAGTTTTGTTTTTGCCAAGCAAGCATTCTTGCAAAGTGCTGGATGCAGGAGGTCTTTGGAATATTAATTTTTTTCCTTTCAGTCTCTTTTAGCACTTCTTTTTGGGTAGCTATATAAGATGATTCACTTACTTTGTGCATGTCCTGAGCTAAAATCTGTACTACAGTCCTTTTCCCAGAGGCAATACTAAGAGTTTTCTTAATATTCCTATCATAATTTTTCTAGGAAAAGATTTTACATTGTTTTATCCTTATTTTGAGTTAATTCTTTTAGCTATTGAAATCTTTAAAAAATTTTAGTGATGTTTATCCAATCCATTGATGTCTGCCAGCTCAGCATTATCCATGGAATTGATAGGCATGCATTCACAAAACATCTTAACACTGATGAGGTTTCTGAGGTTGCTTTCCATTCCCTCCCAATATTATGTTTGGTGTTCCAGCTCTCTAGTCCTAAATTCAGCTATAAGTGCTATTACAGTAAAATATTACTAAAATTTTTTAACTTGTTGAAATTTAGTCACATTTTATATTTTTTAATGTCACATGCATGTAATGTCCATTAACCATTGCTTTGCACAGGAATAACATTTGTGAAATTAACCATTTGTTTTTCTCTTCTTGAAAGAAAAATGTTTAAATTTCCCCTGAATATGAAGTAGAAAGTATTGTTTTTTTTTTTATTTCATAATTTGTTGTAGCTTTTGAAAACCATTTTGGCTGTTTAGTGTCCTCAAATTATATGTTCTTAGAAGAATCTGATAATTTAGTAGTGGCAGTTTAATTAGTATCTGGACTACTAAAAAAAGGAGCCATTTGAAAGGAGCAGAAAGCTAAGTGTTCATTTACAGCATTTACAAAGGTGGGAATTCTGCTTGCTAACTAATACTGTTATGCTTATGAATTTCATTAATTTATTAAATATTTGGCAAGTGTCTGCTCTGTGCATAGCGCTGCTGCATCAAAGCTGTGTGTCTGTTGTTTTTGTTTTGCTTACAAAAAATAGCAGGGATGATGTGTGGCAGCATATAAGAACAAATGAGACCATAAATCAGTTAAGAGTTAAGAAGGAGAGTTTATATTAAAGTATGTTTATTTGAATGACAGGATAGAGAGGTTGGATTTTCAGAGGGATTAGTTATAGTTTTTTTTTTCCTTTTTAATGGTGTTTGTAAAATCCAGGAGGGGCTGGGGGTGTAGCCCAGTGGTAGAGCACTTGCCTAGCATGTGGGAGGCCCTGGGTTCGACCCCCAGCACAGCATAATAAAAAACAAAAAACCAGGAGGATATTTTATTTCCATAGTCTTTTACTTAATGTGGTGATTTGTCCTATAATATTGGGCAAATGTGAATTTTCTTATTAGGTCATTGAAGTTATACATAGTAGTTGGGTTCATCTTGACAAAATCCTACATGTATGGAATTGGTTTCAGTTCACAATCCCCCTTCTCCTTCCTCAATTCCACTAGACTTCCTTTTGCTTATTTATTTATTTATTTATTTTTGATTGGTTCTTTTTACTTACACATGAAATTACCTGTAGTATATTTACATATGCACATAACATGGTTTTTTTAAAAGAATTCCTTCTGCATTTCTGCCCCTTTTCTGTGCCCCCCACTCTGCCTCTTGATCTTCATCTTTTATATTACTGATCTTCACTATATCTTGATGATATTCTAACCTTCCCTCCTCCTTTATTTTACTCTAGCTTTTACATATAAAAGAAAACATTTGACCTTTGAGTTTCTGGCTCTGGCTTATTAATGGGAATACTTTTGAGGGAGAATAATTTTCTTTTGGAATTTTAGTTTTTGTTTTAGTTTGTATTCAGGCACAACAGTATGTAAGAGTTAAAATAGATTGTATTTTTACTTTTTTTTTTTTTAAGGAGAGAGAGAGAAATTTTTTATATTTATTTTTCAGTTTTTGGTGGACACAACATCTTTATTTTATTTTTATGTGGTGCTGAGCATCCAACCCAGTGCCCCGCGCATGCCAGGTATGCACGTTACCCTTGAGCCACATTCCCAGCCCATACTTACTTGTTTTTCTGTGTGCTGGGGATCAGATCACATCCTCATGAATGCTAAGCCAGTGCTGTGCCACTGACCTAACCCCCTGGCCCCAAGTACCTTATTTTTAGTGTGGAAAATTTTCTTTCTTTTTATAGTTCTAAGATTAATTTACTAAATTATTTAGTATATCAGATATTATCAGACTGTTAATTAGGTTTGGGAATTCTATTTGACAGGGAATTATGAGAATTAGTGACTTTTTATTTCAGTCTCCTAAGAGACCTTTATGATAGTTTTTCAACTGCAGGTAGAACTGCTAATCCATTCACTTGCCTTCAGTATCTCATCCATTTTTTTTTTCTTTCATTTCCTTGATTGTCTAGCTCAGATTCTATGGTAAATTAGTATTCAAATCACCTGCAACTTCCTTGTCCCTCTCTTTTTATGATGCCAATCTAAAAAACTCCTAAACTTCTTATGACATCAGATATTTACAAATTTTTATTCTAATACACATGGCTTGAGGTAAAAGCAGTAGTATCTGCATCTTTAAGATTATAGTTCTTGGGTCAGGGACTTTTTCTGGTGAATTTGGTGTGAAAGGAAGTGATGATAGGACCAGTCAGACAGCTGGGAAAAAAGATGGAGGGTGTGAATGCAGAGACAAAAATAAAATTAAAAAAAAATTAGGAAAATTTGTAGGCAAAAATTGTGACAAAGAGAAGGATTAAAAGAAAAAATTTTAAGAGATTAGGAAATCATAGAACTAATTTTGGAGAATTGGTAGGTGAACAGTAACTGAAGAAATTATAGAAAGAGGCAAAATTTTAATTAGCCAAATAATCTTTAAACATTAACCACAGTATATGGCAAAGACATTATGACCCCTCCTTTGACATATGATTTCATGGAATTTAGAAAGTTGCTAAAAGACAAAATTGTGAAAAAAAAATCTCCTTTTAGTACCAGGTTTTGGGCAAGTAATTGTAATGCATGTATTTGGTTGGAAGTTATCCAGTGGAAACAGTTTGCCACCATATTAACTTGTATGGAATGGTTGGTGGAAATGTAAGTGCAATTTCAAGAAATTTTTAGAAACTAAACGTACTCTACAACTCAACAGTCTGGCTCCTAGGCTCTTTTTCCAAAGGATATGAAAACTTAAATTCATGCAAAAAATCCTATATGTTATTGTTTATAGCAACTTTGTAATAGTAAAAAAATGGAAAGAATTAAAAAGTTTTACAATAGTTGAATGGTTAAACAAACTTACAGTTAAACATATTCTGTGGATACTACCTAGCAATGTAAAGAAGGTAATCATTGATACATGTCACAAATTGGATGGATTGTGAGCATTAAGCCAAGTGGAAAAAATATCTCAAAAAGGCACTTAACTCTGTGATTTCATTTACATAACATTTTCAAAATGACAAAATTCTGCGGAGGGTATAGAGATTAGTAGTTGTCAGGAGTTAAGGATGTTGCTCTGAAGGGTGTTTATGACTGATCAGTAGCATGAGCGTGCTCTTTATAGAGATGGGAAATTTTGCATCTTGATTATGGTAGGATTTACAGAAATTTATGTAACAAACTGATATATCCACAAGATTAACAGATAAACAAATTGATCATCAAATTATACTATTTAAGGTGTAACCATTGGGGAAATATGGAACTTCTTGGTACCATCTTTGTAACTTCTGTAATCTGCAAATATTTCAAAATAGAAAGTTAAGAAAAGGTAATCCTGCTATTTATAGTAAAATGGTAACTTCAAAACTAACACAAAAGTTTTGGTTAAGAGCTATTGAAAGCTTTATGAGTGAGTTAAAACTTTTAAAGACTTTTAAATAAGTAATAGGCAAACTGTTTTCTATATTTCTCACAATATTTTTGGGTTAGGTTTGGCTGTAAAAATTTTAATAACATGATATATTGGTGAGAGTTCTAAATAGCATATGATAAAAGGCAAACAATGCACATTCATATAGTACTGTTTAGAAGAATGAATTATAATCTTCCTTATATGCTAAGGTTATTTTTATTGATTTCTATTATTTTAATGATAGTACTCTAAAAATAATCTAAATGGATTGAGCTTACAATGTGTTCTCTTGTGTAAAGAAATATTTCCATCTTGATAATAGGATTGTAATTAGAATGCTTAATAAACCAAATAGGAAAGATTCTCATTGATCATGTTATTAATTTCAAAGACATAAACATTTTTTTTGTGAATACATCCTATTTTTGTTATAATATTTCTTTATGTTTGAACAGACTTTCCCCCTTCAAAACAATTGAGTTTGTTTAAAAGGAAAAGAGAGCTGATGATCTTAAAATAGTATAGTTTGCATAAATCATTTGTAATAAAGTTTGGAAGTGTTATAATTGCTAAGTGAAAGCCATTTAAAAAGAAAGGGATAGCATTCTAGGAATTTCTATCAAGAGTCTGGTAGTGTCTGAGGAGTCAGGAAGAAGGCAGGATACTAGAATAAGTCTTGTCTTCAGGTTCAAACCTTGTTGCACTCACAGTTTTAGCTGTCTGCTTAGAATATGGATGTTTATATACTCCTTAGGATTATTTTAAAGATGTTTTCCTATCAAGTTGTTATATGCGTTTAATATAACAAACATTCCTCCAATGTTGGGACTTAGGCCAACTTCCCTTTCTGAATCAAGATACTTTGGGGCATGTTGGTTTTTTAGAGGTCATGGATGTATCCTGTTTTGCCTTACTCAGTGTTGGGGGGAAAGGTAGTGCTGCTTTCTCAGCTTTTACATGAAGTGGTGTGGTGTTAGCTTGTCTTTAGAGGAGGAGGGATCAGTTATAGCAAAAAATAAGTAGGTCATGTTCAGAACAGGTTAATCTATAGTAGAAAAAGGTGTAAGGTGTAAACATACTATTTAAAATATTGTTAATATGGTGATATAATTATGTTGATAAGAGGAATGGGTAATAGAATAGCAGAAGACAAGTAGAAAGTGTGCAAATGGTAAATTACAATGTTCAAATTATTTAGAGATTTGAATAAATTAATCACATGTGACTAGTTCAAATTGACATGTGCTATGAATATAAAATACACATTGAATTTTGAAGAAGTAATAATAAAAACAACATAAAATAACCCTCCTCTTCTTTTTTCTTGTGTTGTTGGGAATAGAACCCAGGGCCTGTGTGTGCTAGGCAAGCACTCAACCCCTGAGTTCCGTTTTTAACTCCATTGATGTTTTTTATATCAACAGTAAGATATTTTAGATATGTTGGGTTAAATAAATCATTAAAAGTAAATTCACATGTGTTTACTTTTTGGAATGTGGCTATTAGAAAATTAAAAGTTATGTATATAGCTTATATTTCTTTTGGACTGAATTACTCTAGAATGTACTATAGGTTAGAATATGCAATTAGAGTTGGTTGTCTTTGTGGGGCAGTAGACTTAAGTCTGGAGGAAGTTGCATTAAGGGAGAGTTGTTTTTATTTTAAATGCTATCTGATTTTTAAAAAATGTTATGAAATTTGATTTAAAAGTACCTCTTTAACAAGGACTGTTGTCTCTACCTTAAAGTACCTTAATCTGTTGTGGGGTAAATTATATACAAATATTAATCATTGTAAGGAATTTTGTAATTAAAACTAGTAATTATCTTATTCACAGTTTTTTATTTCAGTTTTTTCTTTATCAGAAATAAAGTACTCATTTTTTCTGCTGTTTTTTAGCTTATTGCAGGAGTGACCAGGATACTACCTTTTAGAAGTAATGCCCACAGAAAGCGGAAGTTGTTCAACTGCTCGCCAAGCAAAACAAAAGCGCAAATCACATAGCCTTTCCATACGAAGAACTAACAGCTCAGAACAGGAGAGGACAGGACTACCAAGAGAAATGCTGGAAGGACAGGTGAGTTAACATTGATCAGTACCTTATTTTAAAGAGGTTGATCATGTTTATAATGTTATAAATATAGCCAAATACATATAGGCTTCTAAAAAATGGTTTGGGTTATCAAAACTTTATCAAAATTCTCCCCAAATGAATCCACTAAAATTACTGTCAAACACAATAGCATACACAGAGATAGAATTCGATTTCTGGGTTAATGTATTGATAATACTTAACAAAAAGAAGTAAGTGTGATAGTACGAATTAGTTTTTATTCTCTGTGCAGGTTAATTGACAGTATAGTTTTGCATTTTCTTATCTGGAGAAAAGATCATAGTTTTAGCAATTTTTGTTCTTTGAGGAGGTTTTGGAATTAGGTCTTTTTTTTTTTTAACAATTGAAAAAATACTTTTAGTTGTAGATGGACACAATACCTTTATTTTATTTGTTTTTTTGTGGTGCTGAGAATCAAACCCAGTCCTCACACGTGCTAGGCAAGTGCCCTATCACTGAACTACAGCCCTAGCACTGTAATTAGTTCTTTTAGTAACTTAATTTGACTTTATCTTTATCTCTGCTATAGTGAGTATACTGTCCTTTGATTAAATGCATTAATACCATATTGATAAATTTTGCTTATATTTTTAGTTTCTTTATAGATGATGCAAATGTTTGAGTTTTTAAAGATTGTTATTGTGAAGTCTAAGGTATGTTAATTATATGAAAATAAATTATTAGAGATATATGTGCTTATGTGTGTATATAAATAGTAATTTTATAACTATTCTTTCACAACTATAATTAATTCACTAGACACACTGCTGCAGGAAAATAAGACATCTGAGAAATTGGTTCTTGTGAATATTGGGTCTTGTTAAAACCTTGCTGATAACTTCATGATTGGGATTTCTAGGCTACAGCCTCCAAAAGGGCAGTAGTGTCTACACAGAACCCAACGTAGCTACTGCCATAAAGTAAATAATCAGTGCAAATTTAGTTTTTGTGTGGTTATCTGTCAGTATTCTTGGGGGATTGGTTCCAGGACCCCCCAAGAATGTCAAAATACATGGTCCTTATTTACAATATTTGCATGTAACCTTCTGTATACTTTAATAAATCATCTCGATGAATTAACTAAGACAATGTAGATACTATGTCAATAGTCGTTACACTGTGTTGTTTAGAAAATAATGACAAGGAAAAAAAGAGTCTGTTTATATTCTATACACATGCAGTTTTTTTTTTTTTTTTTCCATTCAGATGGTTTTTATCTGTAGTTGTTTGAATCCAGGGTTGTAGAACTTGCAGATGTGGAGGGTCAACTTATGCCAAGTTCTATTTTCCATAAAAAAATGATTATATTTTAATGTAATGATGGAAATAAAAATCATAAAAATAACTTTGGTATTCTTATTGTATAACTTTGCTAGAACTACTGTAACAGAGTACCACAAACTAGGTGGTTTAAACAACAGAAATTTATTTTCTCACAATTCTGGAGACTGAAATCTTAGGTCAAGCTGTAGAGAGGATTGGTTTCTCTTGTAGCCTCTATACTTGGCTTATAGATATAACTACCTTTTTCTTGTGACCTTGTGTGGTCTTTCCTCACTGCATGTCCTAATCTCCTTTTTTTTTTTAATAAGGACACCAATCCTAATGGATTAGGGGCCACTTTTGTGATTGCATTTTAACTTAGTTACTTCTGTAAAAACCCTATTTTTTTTTTTTTTTTTTAGACTCCACCTTGAAATATGGTCACATTCTGAGGTCCTTAGGCTTGGAGCTTTGGCATATGAATTTTGGGGGACATAATTCAGCCATTTAAGAGAGTGAAACCAGAGCTATGTAGGAGAATTTGTGATGGTGGGAATGTGCTGTGTGTTATTTTATAAGGGAGTAACAATGCTAACTGTGACTGTTGGGTACTTGAAAAGTGTCTGGTGTGATTTAGAACCTGAAATTTTACTTTTTAAAAAATTTTAATGATTTTATATTGACGTTTGCAGTCAAATTGAGCTGGTGGCTACTATATTGGACAGTGCAGGTAAACAGTCTAAGATAGATTTAAAAAAATTAAAAAATTTTTTTTTTAAATTTTAAAAAATTAAAAAAAATTTTTTTTTGGTTTACTTACACTTTTAGCAGTGAGAATTCTGCAACTTCTTGCTGGTATATTCTAGTTATTTTCCACACAGGGTAAATATAAATGCGTTCTTTTCCTGGCCTTCTTGTGTTCTTGTCTTCCATTGTGATGTAATACAAGGAGATAATTGCATATCACAGTAACGCTTATGAAGATAATTCAGAATTCTGAACAACTTAGTCCTCTATTGCTCTATAGCCTTCTTTGTGTCTCTCACCTGGACACTACTTATTTGTTGAATAAGTGCCAGTAATTTGGAGTGGGACCAACCAGCATGTTCTGTTAGTGGCCAGTGTAAGGTGCTCTACTTTCCTTTTGCAGCAGGAGGGTAGAGAGTGATGTGTTTGGTGCATGCAGTAGGCATGGTAGGTAAAAGTAGAATGATTAGAACATAGAGCTGTTGATTGCCAGTAAATTGAATTGTAGGTGTAATCACTGTCTAGGCAACTTATGTAATAATGCCCTTTCAGTTGTAGGAGAGCAGAATAAAAAAAAAAAAGTGAAGATTAGTCTGAATGAGATATTAGGTTTTATTTTCTACATATTAGATTTGTAAGTCAGAAGTATTTTAGAAGGCAGTGATTTGTGTGCTTTCTAATCTGTGGGAGTCTTGTCATTACAGAGGTCTGCTGAGTCTCTGTCTTTACCCACCTGTATGCCACATTGCCCGTGGCTTGAAGAGCTACTTTTTGCATATCTGTACTACTTTTTCAGGTGTATGTCAGTGTTGATATGATAAAGTGCAAATTCATTTAAAAGCTTTACTTAATCATAGTAGCTTTCCTGTCTTGAATTTTCTCAGTTGGGGCCAAAAGTTGAACACCTATTTCAGGGATTGTGATATTAAATGGCACAAAAAAGGAGAACTGATAAAATGGGGTTAATGATTTGTTTACCAAAATGCATCTCAGCCTTGTTTTCTCTACCAGTTGCTTTTATATTAAGAGGTATTTGATATTCAAGGAAATTATGCATAATAAAGGTTTTAAAACATTATGGGTATAGGTGAATAGAAATTGGTGTATGTAAAATAGATGTGGCCTTGAATGGGAGTCAGAATGGCTTCTCTAAGGTAACATTTGGGAGGAGAGACTGTTCCAGCAGAGGAAGTGAGTAGAATACACAGAGACCTTGAGGCAGGTCAAATAAATATTAAATGCACTTCTCAGCTCAGTACAAGCTCATGTTTTGTATTTTGTGGTTATTGGGATTTCCTCTTTGGCTTAGTTTACATTTCCATTGTAATTTTTAAGTTTTTTTCATGTTATTTATCTACATTTTAGAGGGATGTTGAGATTACCAGTTCTGCCAGATTCAAATTTTAAATTAGTGGCTTTACATGTAAATATTTTTAAGTTGTTTTACAAAATTTATATGAGAAATATGTGATTAATACAAAACTCATATTGCTAAAATGTTATCATTTTCTCTAAAGTTTATCTTCCTAAAGTGTTAACCTGAGCCAGACACGTTGGTACATGTCCATAATCCCAGCAGAGTAATTAGAGGCTCAGGCAGGAGAATCTTGAGTTCAGAGCCAGCCGCAGCAACTTAGGCTAAGCAATTCAGTGCCACCCTGTCTCTTAATAAAAGTATAAAAAAGGACTGGGGATGTGGCTTAGTGTTTAAGTGCCTTTGGGTTCAATCCCTGGTACAAAACAAAACCAAACAAAAAGTTAACCCAAGAAGGAATTTTATTAAACAGCATATCTTTTGTAAAAATTTATAACTGATGTATTTGCTAAAATCTGTGCTATACATAAATTTGAGAAGTTTCTTGGAAAATCACACTGATAGCGGTTAAATATTGGGACATTATTTTAGAAATATTTCTTGAGAATTTTTGGAGGGGAATTATTCTTGAATGCTGGGGTGAGTGGAGGACCCTTGTAGGCTCTACCCTGGAGACTAGAGTGTAGATGATATCCAACAATTTTCTACTTATTAGCAATGTTCAGGAAAAGTAAATGCTTTGTATACTTAACTTGGTGTCTACGATGCTGCTCACTCATTTGACCCTACTTAAAATTCAGCTGAGATGTTGCTTCTTCCCATTGCCTTCCCTTGACTTTTAGACAGAGACTGGAGTTGTGAGAGAAGATATGCAAAGGCATGAAGAATGTGGCCCAACTGGGAACTTAAAAGTTAATGTTTTCACTTAACTAATAGACATTTTGCTCTTATAGGTGAGATTTTCCTTTTTTCCCTCTTCGTAACAGTCCTTTAGGAATTAAGTAGTTATAGGACATACCTAGTTGATTTTGCTTGAAGTACAATGGATGTTAATGAGATGATAAAGCACGTATTAAAATACATTGATAATAGCATATGATAGAGCTTAAAGGCTATTTGTAATATAATTTCACCTATGGGTATTGCCTTCTCTACAAATTTGGAAGATTTTTGAATAGGTAGGCTTTTATCTTGTAAAAGAAAAATTACGTTATTTTGAAGAAGCAATTGTTTTTAAATCTCATATTACCCTATATAGCCATTTATACAATTTGATTATCGTTTTCTCTGTGGAAATTTGAAGCTTTTTAAATTTTTTTGTTGCTGGGGATTGAATGGTGCCTCGTGCATGCTAAACATGCACACTACCACTGAGCAACACTTTAAAATTTGTAAACATGTTATGTATAAGAAATAGAATTCAATATTATATAAAATAAGAGTTTAGGATAAAAGATATTTACTTTGAAAAAAGTATGTTGGTACTTGGTATTAGAGTTTCACATTCATTCATTCATTCATTCATTCATTTATTTTTAAATCTTTCTCTTCTACAGGATTCTAAACTACCTTCCTCAGTTCGCACCACACTTCTGGAACTGTTTGGTCAAATAGAAAGAGAATTTGAAAACCTTTATATTGAAAACTTAGAATGTGAGTATCTCTTAATACACTTTTAAAAATATATTTTTCTAGTGTAGATGGACATAATACTTTTTAAAAATTTTTTATTTTATTCTTTTTAGTTGTAGTTGGACACAGTACCTTTATTTTATTTATTTTTATGTGGTGCTGAAGATTGAACCCAGCACCTCTCACGTGCTAGGTTAGCGTTCTACTGCTGAGCCACAACCCCACCCCACCTTTATTTTAGTCATTTATTTTTATGTGTTGCTGAGGATTGAACTCAGTACCTCGCATGTGCTAGGCAAGTGCTCTACCACCGAGCTACAATCCCAGCCCCTTAATACACTTTTATAACTTTGTACCTGTGTGTAGAAATCTTGAGAGTAAAATTTGTGGATAGGTGTTCATCACTGTATGAATTTTCAATTTTACTATAACAAACAGTGGCTTAAAATAAATAAAATTTATTATCTTAGAGTCATATAGGTTTGACATGATTCTCACTAATGTCAAGGTCTTGGCAGAGCTGTGTTCCCTTCTGGAGGCTCTAGGGATGAATATTTCCTATTTTTTGGTATGTGACAGGATTCAGTTCCCTTGCCATACTACTTGGCTCACAGGACCTTCCCTTAGTGATGGAATCTCTTGTTGTCTGTCTGACCCAGCCTTCTGCATGTCCTCCATTCATAAAGATGTGTTCAAATTGAGCCCTCTGGCCCGTTTTTCAGCCTACTATATCTATCAATCTAAGTTGAAATTTCATAAGAAATAAATGCATTTTATTTTTCCTCACCAAGTATACTGTAAATTGAGATGACTTTGATGCATGTTTTTACTATACCATCATTTATAGATTTCCTAAAATGCATATGGTACCTAACCTATTAAACATAAATTTTTAATTAGCTTAACTTTATTTTTTCATTTTTAGTTTGGAAGTAATGTCTACATATACTTACAAAATATCAATAAAAGGAGAAAAAAGATATCTGCCATTTTCCTTGACCTTATTGAACTTTTTAAAGGAAACTGTGTTTTGCATTTTTCACTTTTAATTCTTCTGTGATTATTTCTGTAAACATATGTAATTTACTTCTAGTTTTAGATCTGCACAGTGAAGGCTGATTGCAATAATGTTTCATTATGAAATGTTAGGAACTAAACTTCATAGAGTTAATGTTTATAAATTTTTATTATTCCAGTATAACTATTATTCATTCTTTCATGTTTATCTACAAGTTGATTCCAAAAATGAAATATTAACACGCTGCATTTGTATTATTAAACTGTTGTTCACTTTATAACTAAATAACTGATTAGATAAGTAGTGAGAATATAATCCTGTGTCACTCAGACTTTGCTGTTGGAAAATATATAATGTTTTAATACTGGATTTTTCTTTTTTTAAAATTCATGTTGAAAATTTGTAGAGGAAAAGTGATTCCAAGTAGGTGCCACGTACGGCATCTTAATTCTAAGAGTTTTTTTTTGTTTGTTTGTCTGATTTTTAGATAGAGTTTTAGCACTCAACTCAAATTAATGAGTTTCCATTGTGATCTAAGGCCTTATGTATTTTATAAATTCATGTAGTTTGTTCAGGAAACTATAGGATTATGCTGGGCATGGTGACACTTGCTATAATCCTAGCTATGGGAGGCTGAGGCAGAGGAGCGCAAGTTCAAGGCCAGCCTGGGCAACTTAGTGAGACCCTGTCTCAAAATAAAATAGAAAAAGGGACTGGGTAGCTCAGTGTTATAGTGCTTGCCTAGCATGCACAAGGCCATGGGTTCACTCCCCAAACCATAAAACAAACTATATGATTGATTACAAATTACTGAAACTGAAAGGCACTTTGAGTTTGCATTGTGTAGCACTTCTAGTTTTGGTGGCTCCTTACTATCCTTAAGATAAAGTTTAAGTTGTTCCGATAGGGTGTGGTATAGAGCCTTCAGCCCTTAGCTTAGTTTTGACCTTACCAGTTTCCTCATAGAGTCCTAGGAGGCTGCATTGTGTTGTGGCAAGGATGTAGGTTATTGAGATGTGGACCAGGTGTATCACATCAGTAGCTTTGTGTCCTTAAACTTGTTGCTTCCCTGGCCCAGTCTCTTCTCTGCTCCCCAGTATGAATAAAAGTGTGGTCATGCAGGTCTGCTCTTGAGGATCCATATTTCTTTCTTTTTTCTTTGCTTATCCTGTTCTTTATTCCTGGAGTCCTGCCTTTTAAATGTCCTAACACCCCATTATTCTGTAATTCCTAGTTCTTCAGGAACTTTAATATTTCTTATATGTGATTGTTACTTGGAGATTATGTGGTGTTATACACCATTAATTACATACTGTTAATTGTGTTTTTTCCTCATTTGCTGTGTCTTCAGGTAGACTATTTCAATAAATTTCAGACAGTATCATAATATTTTTAAGTATACAGAATAAAGCACAAAGGAATTATGTTAAAAAACAATGTTGAAATGCAGGTACTCTGCTGGGAGACCCTTAAGAGTTGTGTCTTCATGGGGTAGCAAGAGTGTAAGAGATTTATTTTATTTTATTTTGTTTTTGGTACCAGGGATTGAACAGGGATGCTTAACCACTGAGCAAATTCCCAATCTTTTTTATTTTTTGAGACAGGGTCTCTCACTAAGTTGCTTAGGGACTTGCTAAGTTGCTGAGACTGACCTTGAACTTGTGATCCTTCTGCCTCAGCCTCCCCAGTTGCTGGAATTAAGGTGTCCACCACCACACCTGCCTGAGTTTTTATTTTTGGACTGGTATCTGGAATGATGTCTTGAGTTATTGGAAATTTGTGATCTTGCTTTTTTAGTATTATTTCTGTCTTTTATGTGTACAAGTTTTAGAAGTGGTGAACATTTAAGCATAAAAAAATTTTACATTTTTGAAAAATTTTTTTTCATTCTTAGTGCGGAGAGAAATTGATACTCTTAATGAACGTTTAGCTGCTGAAGGACAAGCGATTGATGGAGCAGAACTGAGTAAGGGCCAGCTCAAAACAAAAGGTAAGGTGAATGCTCCTCTGAAGTATTCTCTTACAGATCATTTACCAAGTAAATTTGGAATTTAGTGAAGGATACTAACTCACTTTCTTTTTTGCTCTCAGCAAAACTTTAGAAAAATATATAATTCAGGTGTGGTCTAGATGAATAAACCAAGGTGCTTGGGTCCTTGTTCCATCTCCTCTTTGAGATCCATGTTATCGTGGGCAAACAGGCCCTTCTGCTTTCACTTTCTTTCTGTGTAAGACAAAGATCCACTTTGCAATGCTGTGGTCCTTGGGTGGTTTGATTGTATTTGATTGTTGATTCTCTGTCTCTACAGCCAGTCACAGTACCAGTCAGCTTTCTCAGAAACTAAAGACCACTTACAAGGCTTCAACCAGCAAGGTATGCAGGGCTCTGGCTCTCGAACCAGTCATGTGGTGTTTAAGGTGTGCAGATGTGTACTTTAAATTGCATATTTTCCAATTAGAAATGTGTAATAGAAAAAGATAAATGTCTGGTTTCTAGGAAAACTTAATCTTTAAAAGAATATCATGTTAAGAGACTAAAGAAAGTAGACACATAGACACTGAGTAACTCTAGTATTTACTGAGATCAATATGTTATATATTAGTAAATATATTGTCTGTAGAGGAAAAATATATTTTCTGTTTTTAATTGGCTTGACATAAAGGCTCTGAGTTGGAGAAAGCAAATAAATAGATATAATTAAAATTATGTTTGGGCTAAAGTTACCATTATCTTTTAAAAAATCTTGTATGAGAAAGATGAGGAAGTAAAGGTCTGTCTCTGAGGCAAATAAAGGGCATAAGTTTAGGGAATTTAGCTTTTAAAGTATTTTGTGCTGATGTTGAAATGGTAAGGATTTAATTGTTTGGAAGTCACTGTCTATGATGAAGCAATGTTTTGAGGTATATTTGTGTGCATCTCTAGTTGCGAGTATTTTGAGTGTGTAAGATAAATTACCTACTCATGGTGAATGTACATTCCTTTGGCTAACCCTGAGGGGAAAAGTTGAAATCTGCTATGATTGCATAGTTAATTACTGTTAGCTTTTTATTTTTCCAATTTGTTCTCTGAACTTAAAGTTATATGGCATGACATCTACAGTGACATTACTTATAATGAATAGGGAGAAATCAGTGTTTCTATTATTTCTTCTTATTTAGAAGTTTTTGGTAATTATTGTTTAAAAGAGATAGTGTTGCTGACATTTTCTACTCTTTGCTTTGATAGCACCTAGAATGTAAGTTGCTAATTTTTGTTTTTTTTTTGGGGGGTCTTATTATCTAGCCCTCATTGTTTTGAAATTTTTAATAAATTTAACCTTTTTTTCAAAATAAAGTGTGAAATTATGTTTTTCCTCATTTGATCTCTTGTTGCATTATCTTGAATGACTTTGCTTATTCTGGGGCTTAACAGTTGTATGTATAAAATGTGCAATCTTAGAATTCTAAAACTTTCTGATTGTTTCTGAAGTAGAGGAAGAAATAATCATAAAAAATTATCCTTTACCATGAGCAATACAAAATAAGGTTTGGACAAAGGTAAGGATATGTACAATAATACTCTGCTTTAAAAAATATATTGGAGATATTTAGAGACTTAGTCATTTTAGGACTAGAAATTCATATGAATTTATAAGAAACATATTATACTAATGATTTTTAATAGCATTTGCACACTGTGTGTACTCATCTTAAGAAATAACATTATCTGAAAATTGAAGAAATAATTTGGTAACAGAATATATTCTGATTTGTACTACAGCATGGATTCTTGGTATTAAAGCTAAGCATGAATGCAACAAGAAAAATGCTACAATCTAGATTCATTACTTTCCTTCCTTCTGACTCAGAGCCATGAAAGGCAAGTAGCATGTTTGGTGAGATAGTGGGAACACAAGTGTATTAAGTAAACCCAGAAGAGGTTTTTCCCCTTCCTGGGTGGCTAATGGTGTATTTCTAATGCTACATTGGGAGGGAGGTAAGATAGTCTAACCTGCAAACTACTTTAAAGAAACTTGTGAAATTGTTAACCAGTATTTTTATAAAGTATCTTTCATTGTAGAAATAAAAAAAAAGAAAAAAACCCAAACCCTTTCTGATTTTTTTCAGAAGTGCTTTAGATTGCATCTTAGTTGAAATGATTTAGGATAATAGGCCTAAGCATCATTTAGTTGCTATTCTGCTGCTTTACTGTAAAGTTTGAATGTTTCTTCTAAGTAATTCAGTCTGTTTTGTTGCCTCTTTTTGATTGTGACTAAGTCAATGTTTTAAAGAAAGAGTTAAAGTTAATAGATGGTCAAAATATAGTGGGCATTTTGGAAAGATACACATGAGATGATGTTACAATATTCATAAACAGCACATTATCTTGTGCTTACAACATTAAGAATATAGTTGGACTCTCATGGTGGTAGTGATAACCCCTCTGTTCTTACTGTAGGAAGGGGATAAGTGAAAAATGTGGTTTCTTATAATACTATTATTTATATTAGAAATGGTGAGAGAGTTGGAAAATGAAATTTACTACAAGTTACTATGGGGAAAGTTGTATGTGGTCTTTAACTTCACTCTCTACTAAAATATTGTGATATTTGGTATTTAAAGAACATTTTATGTAAGCAAAAACACTTTGTTAAATTGTGGAGAGATCATTTTGCTGGATTGAATAGGTAACACCTTCAGAAAGAAATGAAGTTAAGCAAGTCCTTTTATATTATCTGTCAAATTTAAACTAACTGAGACGGAATCTGTGTATTATTGGTAAAAATGTCGGATTCTTCCTCAAGTATTTTGCTTTAGTCTTTCACTGTATCAGGGAAATACTTTGAATGGCACATACCTGAATTGACATAACAATGGATTGTGCATTTTTGTGTTTATTTAAGAGTAAATTCAAACACAATTTTTAGGGCTTTGCTAAACTAGTGTTGAAGTTGTATGATGCCATCAATGTTTGACTTTCACTTGGTTTTATGGTTTCATTATTCTGAATAATCTACAATATTCTGATTTATTTAAAAGCTAAGAAGGTTTTCTTTTATCTAAGAGCACTTTAAAAACCAAATTTCAAAGACATCTTTTTTAGTTTCTTCCTCACTCATTTTATTTTTCCTATAAGAGGAAACGAGAATTGTTTGTTGTATATCATTATATGAGATAATATCTTCCTATGTGTGTACCTCATTGTCTGTATTGTTTTCATGTTTGACTCCCATTAGACTGTGCGCTTCCAAAAGGCCAGGAGTCCATGTGTTGTTCAGCTCTGTTCCTCCATCTAGTGCAGTGCCTGGCTTTGAGCAAGTGCTCAATAAACAGTTTAAAACAAACCTGCTCATCTGTTAAAAGTGTCGTCTTTTGTTCCTCTCCCAGCACGGGCTCTTTTTCCCTTCTGATAAAATATGATTGGTGTAAATGATCAAAAACAGAAAAAAAATTGAAAGATTTTCATGAAGCACAATAATATTAATGGTTCGGGTATTCTTCCTTTTTCATGTCTGGTTGGCTAGCTAGCTCTTTGTTTTTTTTTTAAATAGTTTGGAAATTTTGTCTGATGTTTCATATTTGTGGAAGAGTGACTTAAAATGCCTACCTATGCCTTTTTCTGTAGTAAGAATTACTTACCTGACTCCAGTGAAGTGGGGAAGTCTTCCTTCTCTGTGATACCCAGCTGAATGAGCCTGACTTACTATGCAAGGCATTTCAGTTCTGTCCATGCTTTTATTGTGTTCCTTTAGTGTTTACAATATGTGATTAAGTGATTTATGCTTTTTTTCAAGAGATTATTTTTGTTTTTCCTTTGTAACTTAGAAAAATTCACTTCAGTAAATGTTTAAAAATGCTCTTTCCCCTCTTAATTTTAGATTGTCTCCAGCTTTAAGACTACCACATCAAGGGCTGTCTGCCAGCTTGTAAAGGAGTATATCGGCCACAGGGATGGTATCTGGGATGTCAGTGTTGCAAGGACACAGCCAGTGGTGCTTGGGACCGCCTCTGCTGGTGAGTTGCACCCTGATCCATTTGGCTTATCGAGATGTGACTTTGCTTGCAAATTGACTGAGGTAGGTGACTGTCTGGGATCAGTGGCCTTTTTGTGTTCAATGGGTAGGATGACAGCCAATGGTGGACTTGAATTTCTGAGGAAGGAAATACTTGAATTTAACTTAGTCATGTTAAAGAATCAATATTCACTTATGGCTGCTACATAAGTGGGGTATTTTAAAAATGTTAGGTATTTTTTGGTTGACTTTGTTCCTGTTATTCATAGCCAGATATATTTCTGATTTGTAGATAGATTTGACATTTCTTTTTTTTTCACTAGTGAAATAGAGCTCAGGGAACTGCACATTATTTAGGGAGCTTAGCTGGCAGTGGAGACACCAGTCTCCACTCAGGGTTTGCCTGCATGAATCATGGGGGTAGGGTGTTAGAGAGAGACTTCTTTCTTCTCACTATAGCAAGAGACGTTATGGAAAGCTAAGGTGGTATAGGTATAACATAGTAGCCCTTCAGATAAAAATTGCCAAAATTTAAAATGGTACTCAGTTTTTTGAAAATGATTTTCCAGCATGTGAGAATTTAATACTCACTAGACTTTACTTTTTTTTTTTAGTTTTATTGATTTTTTAGATTTATTGAATGCATTACAATTCTTATTACACATATAGAGTACAATTTTTCATATCTTTGTGTATAGAGTATGTTCACACCAATTCATGCCTTTATACGTGTACTTTTTTTTGCGCTATAATTCTTATTACACATATATACCACAGTTTTTCGTAACTCTTTGTATATAAAGTAGGTGGACACCCAATTTGTGTCTTCATATATGTACTTTGGATAATGATGTCCATCACATTCCACCGTCCTTGCTAATCCCCTGCCCCCCCTCCCTTTTCCTCCCACCCCTCTTCCCTATCTAGAATTCATCTAATCCTCCCATGCTCCCCCTCCCTACTCCACTATGAGTCAGCCTCCTTATATCAGAGAAAACATTTGGCATTTGTTTTTTTGGGATTGGCTAACTTTACTCAGCATTATCTTCTCCAACGCCATCCATTTACCTGCAAATGCCATGATTTATTCTCTTTTAATGCTGAGTAAAATTCCATTGTGTATATATGCCACATTTTTTTTTTTATCCACTCATCCACTAGGACATCTAGGTTGGCTCCACAGTTTAGCTATTGTGAATTGTGCTGTGTGTCCCTGTAGTATGCTGTTTTTAAGTCCTTTGGGTATAGTCTGGGGAAAGGGATAGCTGGGTCAAATGGTGGTTCCATTCCCAGATTTCCAAGGAATCTCCATATTTCTTTCCATACTGGCGGTATGAATTTGCAGTCCTACCAGCAGTGTATTAGTGTACCTTTTTCCCTACATTCTCGCCAACACTTATTGTTGTTTGTCTTCATAATAGCTGCCATTCTGACTGGAGTGAGATGATATCTTAGAGTAGTTTTGATTTGCATTTCTCTGACTTTACTTTTTAAAGGTAAAATAGAACATGATATACTTGTTATATCAGTGAAGAAAAGTTCTGTCTCTTATTTGGAACGATGTTATACATGAGCACTTCAGGTTGCTTTCGAAATTACAAATAAAACTTGAAAAGATACTAATGTTTCTGAAATTTTATTTGGAGAATTGGCATTTATCAGATTTTTCTTAAAAATTTTCCCCCACTCTTAATGCATCTAAGATAAAAGACCCAAAGGAATATTTTTTTTGTGTGTCAAATAAACTAACTAGACTTAGATGCTGTTTGAATTTTAATATTGAAAGATATTTTGAAAAATTTCAATATCTCCATAAAATAATGAAACCACATAGGACTGGAAATGGTTCTCAGTGTTAGAGAGCTTGCTTAGCATGCACATGGCCCTGGGTTCTTTATCAGCTATGTAAAGAAAAGGAAAACTAATGAAACTGTGTGCAGTCAGTGTAGATTAGGAAATTGAGTCCATGATTGTTCATTTACCAACTCTATGGCTTTAAACAAGTCACAACCTTTCCAGTCTTCTTGGAACTTTTTTTTTTTTAAGATCCATAGAATATTCTGGAGTAGTAGAGTAATTTTTGTGTATCTTATGTTTTTTTTAACAAAAAAGATTGTAAAATTGATGATGGCTATGACACTTTTATTTTGATCTTGCAGATCACACAGCTTTGCTATGGAGCATAGAGACAGGAAAATGCCTTGTCAAATATACAGGCCACGTGGGTTCAGGTAAGCATTTACCTAAATGAGCAGTGTCACTAGAAGCTATTTCCTTTTGGATTTATTTTTTTAAATCTTTCATGATAAAGTCAACTATATTCATAGAAAGTTATGTATTTGACAGAAAGTTTTGCTATTTTGGTTGTCAGGGACGTTGTGGTATATTGAGACTATGAAAAATGCTGTGCCTTTAGCTTGGTTGGACTTAATTAAGGGAAAAGATTAGCTCCCTAAACAAAGCACATGTCATATATTAGTCTACATTTTATCTGCTATTGTGTATAAACCATATGTAGGAAATTTTGTAATTGATTTAATATATGCATTTTTACAAAATATGTATCTGTTTTAGAAGTTTGCTTTTAATGTAATGATATTTTGGATATATTCAGGCTAAATAAAGGATACACCTTACTTTATTGTGCTTTGTGTCTGTAGTTAATGCTATCTACAATAGCTCTTTTCTGCCTTTTCAGTTTTACTTGGGAATGAACCAGTGTCCCAACCAAATTTTATTTCTCGCTTTTCTCCAAAATGCCCTTTGAGTTTCTTTTTAACTTAGAATGCCCTCATTGCTAGCCTCTATCAGAGGCAGGCTGCCACTCACTCACCACCTTTGCCAGCTGACACTGTACCCTTAATCTTTGTAGAGACTATAGAGCCAGAGAGTTATCATTGCCTTTAGCTTGTACAAAGTTACACACTTGGGTTTGTTTGGGTGCCTTTCTGTCTACTTCAGTAGTCCCATCCAGGCCAGGGCTCCAAGTGAGCTGCCCTTATCTCTTTCCTTCATAGGATCTTTTATTTTTCAGCTCTTCCTCTTGTCACCTGTGTCTTCTGTCTCTTGCCATGGGCTTTTCCTTCTCAGCATATAGACAGGCTCATACCTTTCCCATAGTGAACATCTTCTCTCCATGTTGCTTCCTTACCTGTTTTCCTTTCCACCTTCTATCCCACATACTACATCTGTGGCACTATTGCATGGCCTGCAGTTTTCTTACACAATGCCTGGGATATATATATATATATAATAGGTGCTCAAAATATAACACAACTCTGGTAAAAGAATGAGTACGGTATTCTGTTTCTGTGTCTTCAACTCAAATTCATTCCTTAAATATATGTATCTAGCAGATACATTGCTTAAATTTATTACTTAAAAGTTATACACACTTTTAACATCTCTTTCCCCCAGTTATCTGTATTTTAATGTTGAGATTAAAAATATCTTCTAGCATTTTTCATTTAGTTTCTTAGAAAAGTAATTCTAATGGCATAGCTACAGAATTTCATTGGAAGAGATAACTGATTGAGGTGTGGTACTCCCACTACATTCTGTGTAAGGGACTACACTTTCTTTATGAGATGTGGAGGTGAGGGTTTGACCTCCCCAGAGCGACTTGTGTTCAGCTCTTTTTTGACTGACTAGCGATGGTTTCAGTCAGTTATAAGACCTAGGATTTATTTGAGGAGAGAATCCTAAGTGGGTGGGCGGGCTCAGGATTGCTTTAGGAGCTGAGCAGTGCTATTAAGTTGACTGTGGCCTCAGTTATTGTCCTTGTGCTTGTTGTCTTGTTAACCACCCATTGAGATATCTCATCTGCAGTCAAGGAAGAAAGCAAGGGGAGTGAGGTGCTGAGGTTCTTTTTTGGCTTCAACTACTTTTTTAAGAAAATGAGAGCTTCCTCAGAAAACCTTCATTGAACTACCCTTTTTATGTTGTTGAACTCTTGAATAAGAAAAAGTAAAGGTTATCATCACAGTTTAACCCAGTTCTTTCCCTGGATTGGGGGAGTTCACTCATGGTCTCTATTTGTCTTGAATTGATTGGGATTCTGTATGCTGGGAAGGAGAACAGGGTGGGGCCTGTCAGTTAGGGACCAGTAGGCAGCGTCTGCATACTGGAGTTTGCCTTTGCCTGTTGTCACAATGATGTTTCTTTTTTCACCCTGATTTATTTTTAGCTCTAAATAACTCCCTGTTTGTAAAAAGAAATAGATTATTGATGTTCTTTTTTTGTGTGTTTCCTATATTTAGCAATCTGGTAGTTCTAACACATTTATTTATAATTTAATTGAGTGAGAGGATTTAATATTGAACTATCATAGTGCCTTTAATTTTTAATTTTAGCTTTGCAAATATATATGTGGCTAATAAGTACTGATGAATTGTTTTGTTACTTTAAATTTGTGTTTATAATATTTTTATTTTGCAGTAAATTCTATAAAATTTCATCCCTCAGAGCAGTTGGCTCTAACTGGTATGTTGATTTTTTTCTCTTTAATTGAACAAAATTATTGATAATAGTAAAACAACTATAAATATTCTTTTTTGGTAGCATCTGAATTATCCATGGCTTTTATGAAAGTTAGGCATTTTATGAGTTAAATGAGGAATGAATAAAGAGTAGTACTTTTAAAACCAGTAGTGGATCACAGATTGGAATTACTTGAATTTATTGTGAGATTAAAATTAGTTCGTATTCTTTTTTTTTTTTCCTTTTCTCCTCCTCTCCTTCCTCCTCCCTCTCTCTCTTTGGCAGAACTGGAGATTGACTTCTAAGGATACTCAACCACTGAGCTATATTCCCAAATTTTTTATTTTTATTTTGCACATTTTGAGGTAGGATCTTGTTCAGTTGCTCAGGCTAGCCTTGAACTTGGGATTCTCCTGCCTCAGCCCCTGCAGTAGCTGGAATTATAGGTGTATACTACTGTGTTGTGCTTCAATTTGTAATCTTCTTGAAGTCTTTTTTATAAAGCATTTTATTATTGCCTATGATAATTTACAGTAAATTGTAATATATATATTTTGAAACCCTGTGAATACTGCTGTATTTCCTAATCTATATGTATCCAAAATAAAGAAATGAGAAAAAATAATAATGAGATAGCAATTTTCTAGACTCAGCACATTTTCATTCCTTTCTAGACAATTTACTTACACTGTGGTAACTTGGATTTCTCATATTTCAAATAGTGGTTTAAAAAGTATAATTACATTTGTTGCTTTTGGAAGGTAGCATTATTTTCTGAGGATTTTTCCTAAAAGAATTGCAAGACACCTGTAGATATTTTGGGGTTACTGTAGATAATCTTGAAGGGTATGTGTAGGCTTTTGATAGATTAGAGGTCTGCAAATCTTCCATAAAGAACCAGTTAGTAAATATTTTTATCTTTTAACCAGAGGGTCTCTGTTGAAACTCCTCAATCCTGCTGTTGTATGAAAACAGCAGAGACAATGCACTGGTGAAGGGATGACCTTTTACTTACCAAAATGGCTACCTGGATTTGGCACAAAGGCCAGATTTTGCTGATCCCAAGGTACAACCTAAAAGTTGAGATGACTGGGTGCTTCATGCAGGTGGAAATGTTTAAGCAGGGAGCCCACATATGAGTACTTTTAATGTGTGAGATGCAGCAAGTCACTCAGTCTGGTCAGAGAATTTTTATATGTGAGAGGAATATGGTGGGAAGGTTAATCTGAGAACAATTTTCACAGGCCTAGACCATCATAGCTAATTTATGCCTTAATAAGTATTTGAAGACTAAAGTAGGCAAGGAATTTAAACCTTATTATATTGGTGGGTTGTTGTATGATTGGAAAAAAGGGTAAGGCGGCAAGGAGACCAGTGTGTTGGCTATGTCTAGATGTAATACACCAAAGGGTTAGAAAGGAGGGGTGAAACCAAGAGATGCTTAAAAAAGGTACTGATGGAAACTTGGAGATAATTAAAGTAATGGGGATAGAGAAGAGCATTAGACTGCAATTCTATATATTATTGATTTGAAGAAAAATTGGCAAGTTAGGGCAGTAAGTTGATTTCTGCCATAAAAATATACTACTGTCATCATATGTAGTAGTTTCTTTAGGAAGCTCTGCAGCAGTGAAGAGAAGATGAAGGCCCAAATGGTTTTTTTGAGGGGTGAGACGACACCATTCTGGTAAATCTGAGAGCCTGTTCTGGGTTTTGTAGTTCTACCCTTTGTTTTCACTCCTGAGTCAAAGCATTTCTTTCCAAACTTTGGGGAAAAGAGAAGAATAGGGAGGCAGCACAAATAAGTAACAGTAACAGGTGCCTGGCAAATTGTAAAGTCCTATAAATGATGAATGCATTAAAACATCTTAGGTTGCTAAAACATCTCAGAATCTATTTTAGTCACAAGCTATGGTGTAATAAAATTCCTATTAGATAGAAAATAAAATCTACATATTTGTAAATTTTCTCTGAACCTCCAAAATTTTCTACCCTAAAATGAAAGGGGATGTAGTTTTATAAGTAATCATAATCCTGATTTTGTACATTTACTCCTTTGAATAGAATTGTGTAGTCTGTGAATTAACTACTTAAATCAAGAATATTTATTGCACCAAATAATCACTAAATTAGAAAAATCTGACTGAGGTTTCTTAGCCAGAGCATAGCAGAGAGCACATTTTATGTATGATGTGTACATTGGGTAATTTTCCCCAATTTCTCTCTTCAGCTTCTGGAGATCAGACTGCTCACATTTGGAGATATGTGGTACAGCTGCCGACACCTCAGCCTGTTGCTGACACTAGTGTAAGCACATTTTACTTATCCATAAAACTCAATATGGTCCTACTCATGTACAATTCTGGGCACTTGCAAATTTTAGAATACATTTATAGTATCTGGTGTGGACTGAATGCTTGTATCTCTCTGCAAATTCATATGTCAAAGCCCCTCATCTCCAATGTGGCTGTATTAGCAGCAGTTGGGATCTCTAAGGAGTAGTTAAGGGTTGAATGAAGTCATGAGCATGGAGCCCTAACCTGAGGGCATTAGTGTCTTTCAAAGAAGGTCACCAGAGAGCATGTGTGTGCTTGCATAGTGTGCTCTTACACTGTCCCTTGCTCTGTCATTTTTTTTTTCTCCTCCATCATTTGAGGAAGCCAGGAAGAAAGCCCTTACTAGAAACCAAATTGGCAGGAACCTTGATCTTAGACTTCTGACTTCCAGAACTGTGTGAAAATAAATTTCTGTTGTTTGTATGTCACACAGCCTTATGGCAATTCATTATGACAGTTGGAATTAACTAAGATTTAGCAACAGAAGTGATATGTTGATGTAAGAAATACCTACGTGACTAATATCAAAATATTAGTTAATAGGTAGAGGTTGGAGGTATTTTGAGGTACCTGCTAGAAGTCTAGATTGCTGAGAAGGGATTGTTGGCAGAAATAGGGATGTTAAAGATAATTC
This sequence comes from Marmota monax, assembly GCF_021218885.2. NCBI lineage: Eukaryota > Metazoa > Chordata > Mammalia > Rodentia > Sciuridae > Marmota > Marmota monax. The sequence continues at coordinate 2,005,383 of NW_026695217.1, read as the reverse complement.
CATTGAGGGCTCCGGAAGAAAAGAGGAGAGCTGGAAAGGAAGCTTCTATCCGTTCTTCTTAAAAAAAAAAAAAAAAAAAAAAAAATATATATATATATATATATATATATATATATATATATATATATATATACATCACTATGCACACAGTGTTAAAGGCCATTCTGGTGAGATCTCAGGAGGAAATGAGGAACAGGTTATTGGGAGCCAGAGGAAAGATCAGTCTTGTTACAAAGTGCTAAAGAATTTGGCCAAGAGTTTTGTGGAAGGTAGATTTTCCAGTTTGGATATTTAGCTGAAAGGATTTGTATGGAAAGGATGAAAGGTATGACCTGGTTTCTTCTGTGTGCTTAGAGTAAAACATGAGAGAGAAAAATTGAACTATTTTGAAAAAAAAGAACTAAAACTTGAAGATTTAGAATATTCTCAGCCTATCCCTATTACAAAAATCAAGAAAGTTTGTTCTGAAGAGACAATTAAGGGCATGGCTGAACAACTATTTGATAAAGAAGTAATGTAGATATGAACTGCAAATTTAGTTAGCCACCTCAGCAATAGCTAGGAATAGAGAAGAGATTATACTAGTAGAGACACTGCCAGCTGGGAGTAAAGGAAATAGAGAAAATGAGATAAAATCAAATAAGGCTCTCTGTTGAGATTCTACAACCCCCATGAAATAGGGCTGTCTGGCTGTAAACTCCTCCTCATCCTTCGAGACAAGGGAGGAAGGACCTGAAAGTGATTTGGAGATTGATAGGGTCACTACTTTCGTACCACAGGCCCAGTGGACAGGGTTAGTTCCTTCTCAAAGGGTGAGGCTTCTTTGGTTTCTGGGGGCCAGGATGACACTGCCCAGTGCCGTGGGTGGGGCTGCCCAGATGAGGCCCAAGGAGACTGGGGTGGTGATGCCATCTTGGTGGTTTTGGAGGACAGACCATTGAGCCAACAAGGATTGTTTGGGGGGTCTTAAGATCCGTGGAAATTTGCCTTGTTCAGTTCTGGCCTTGTTGGGAACCTGTTGTCCCTTCTGTCTGTCCTGTTTCTCCCTTTTGGAATGGGAATGTTTATCCTATGCCTGTCTACCATTTTATTTTGTAAAAATAAAACTTGCTTGGTATAGTTCATAGCTGGAAAGGAATTTTGCCTCCAGAAGAATTTTATCTGCAGTCTTACCCATACCTAATTTAGATGCTACTTTGTTAAGACTTTAGACTTTAGGGCTGGGGATGTGGCTCAAGCGGTAGCGCGCTCGCCTGGCATGCTTGCGGCCCGGGTTCAATCCTCAGCACCAAATACAAACAAAGATGTTGTGTCCACCGAAAACTGAAAAATAAATATTAAAAAAATCCTTTCTCTCTCTCTATCTCTCTCTCTCTAAAAAAAAAAAAAAGACTTTAGACTTTAGTGCTAATGCTGGAATTAATATTAGAGTTAAGATTTGGGGACTTTTGGGATGGAATGAATGTATTTTGCCATGTAAGAATGTCATGAAGTGGGGGCTGGGGTTGTGGCTCAGTGGCAGAGCACTTGCCTAGCATGTGTGAGGCACTGGGTTTGATCCTCAGCACCGCATATAAATAAGTAAAAAATAAAGGTCCATCAATAACAAAAAAATATTAAAAAAAAGAATGTTATGAAATTTGGAGGACCAGGGTAGAATGTTATGGATTGAGGTTTGTGTTGCCCCAAAATTCCTGTGTCTTAACCCCCAATGTGGCTGTATTTGGATGAAGGGCCTTTAATTAGGAAGTAGGTAAGATTGAATGAGGTTATAAGGCTGGGGCCCTGATCCATTAGGGTTAGTGTCCTGAGAGGAAAAGACAACTAGAGCACTTGCTTTTTCTCTCTTATTATGTGAGGACTCAGCGAGGAGCAGAATGTGCCAACCAGGAAGAGAAACTGCTCTGGTTGGTACCGTTGTCATGTTCTGCTCTCCAGGACAGTTTAAGAAGATAAACTTTTTCAGCCACTCAGTATGTTTTTGTTATGTTCTGGCATATTTTATTTTGTTATGGCAGTTCAAGCCAAGACAAGACCTAAAAAGAAGTATCTTCATACATGGATATGCTTGCTTTAGCCTTACTTTCCACAAATATTAAACATTTATTATTCATTCTTTTAAATTTTATGTTTAGGTTATAATTCTTAGTGTATTATATATGTAAAAATAGACACCTTGTTAATCTTTTGTGGATTTTTATTACCACATTAATTAATGACTTATGTGGCATCATCATTTTTATGTGGGTAAAATTTTAATGTAGGTAACAAAAGGTATTGCACTTTGAGAAGAAATATCCACCTGTCCTTAAATTACTTTTGTACCACTTCATTCTGAGTCAGTAGATATATGATCACATGATGGTTTTAATTATTCTTGGAATGAAAATTATCCTTCCTAGTTTCTGTTGCACTGTAAATTTTAGCGATGTTGTCATCACAGTGGTTAGTCTCTTTGCTGCATAAGCAGGTAGAAATGGTGACAGCACATGATTTTATGTAGTCAAGTGCAAGTCTGTGAGGTTTCAGTTTGTGTTGGGCTGTGATTGTTGTGAGGATATCAATAATCTAGTTTTTATATTTCTGTCTTTGAATATTAATTTACTTTTCTGCTTTGTAAACATTCTAAACATCATTGTATTGGAGGCAGGTTAAGTAATTAATTCCGGCAATAAATGAGCTTCTTTCAGTTGAAAGGTCTTAACAATTCATTTTTAATTGAGTATGTAGTGGTCCCCCTTAGTCCACAGTTTTGCTATCTGAGGTTTCAGTTACCTGTGGTTAGCTACAATCTGAAAATATTAAATGGAGAAATCCATACATAAATAAACTTTAAATTTTAAATTAAAAAAATACCATTGTTATTATTCTATTTTGTTATTAGTTTTTGCTAATTAAACTTTATCAAATCTATATAAGTATTTATACAGTTCAGTACAGTCTGTTAAAGAATCTGCAGAACCCCTTGGAACATATCACCCTCAGATCAGTGGGACAGTTACATATTTAACAGTTTTTTTCTTCCTTGTAGAATTACCAAACTATCTATTATGTAGCATACTTAAATTGTGTATTAGGGGGAAAAAATTAAGCACTGTTGAGGGACAAAGGCAAAGAAATGAGGGTGAGGATTAATGTTCAGAAAACTCACAAACTGAATATCATCAGGATTGTTTTCCAAATAAAATTTGAGAAACACCAATATTGGTAGAGGAAAAATTTTTGTACAGTTCTTAAAAAGCATTTAATAGTTTACTTGTAATACTAAATAACTTTGTTTTCTCTTCATTATTTTGCTTGCATTTAACATGAGTGCTTTTCCCTTGGATAACTGCTACCTCCATATTTGGGGCTAATGTTGGAGTGAGAGGAGCTTAGTTTGAATTAAAGATGAGCCTGCGTTATAGATGTTTGGATGGCTTCAGTGAGCTCCTGCCTCACCTCCTTGGTAGTAGGCAGTACCCTTCTGTAGTTATTGCTGGATGAAGATGCTTCTTAATTGAAATCAGCTTGTTTTCTTAAACTTTTGCTGGCCAGTCTTGACTCAGATTTGCTTAGCAATTCTAAACCTAGATTTTTAAGACAGACTCTAATCTGTTAAAATCTTTGTCTTAAATCAGTACAGTTTTCTCACAGATGTGTTATCTTTAAAATTTGCATCAGTGAGTTTTATTTGTGAGTTATCCACAGTGTTGATTTATTTAAGAAATATTTGGGTATGTAGAATAAAGAGATTTTAGATTACCAAGTAAATAGGTGTTACACATTTGTTTTGTGACATTCAGTCATTAAGTAGTAGGGTTAATTTTTTCCAACCCAAGGTGGGAATTGAAAGGAGTTAACTAAGTGGCTTCGAGTGTGGTCTTTGCAATGTTAAAACACGATTCAGTGACTCTTTGATTTTGAGGACTCAGTAGATACTTTATCAGTATTACATTGGCAATTTCTGGACATTTTGTTAAAATATTGCTGTCAGTAAAACCATTAAACACATTAATTAGCTCTAAGATGGTAAAAAAACCACACATATATATGTATGTATGTATGTAATTTCTACTCTTTCTAGCCCCTGCCCTTTGTCAAAAGAAGGTTAAAAGAGCTTATAATTATTCTTAATACTGTACAGTACCTTTTAGTATCTTGTGTAGTGGAAGAATTACTTGTGTAAGGTGTTAACTTTGTTTCACCTTTTAAAACAGGGATCCTGACAACCAGGAATTCCAGGGCTCCCTTCCAAGCTCCCACATGTCCACTCTGAATGTTCAGTCCCTCAGTTGAACTTTCAAGTGCCTCACACTAAATGTGACCCAAACCTCTAACACATGATCTTGCTCCCAAACCCCCTCAGGTGTTTCCTGTGTGAGGAAATAGTTCTATTGTATACCTAGTTGTTTATTTCCTTCCATCAAAAAATACTTACTGAGTAGCCTCTTGGGTTCACTGTTCTAGGTCAGGGTTCTAGCGGTTAACAAAACTCAGAAAATTTGGAATTCTATTAGACTTCTCTTATCCTCACCCTCCTTCACTTCTAAACAGTCCACGGTTCTTAAAGCCACATTTCTCTGTTCCTGGGATACTGCTTCTGTAGAAGTGTCTACTAGCACCTGCTATCTCCCCAACCAGGGACAATGCAGGTACAGATGAAAAGGACTGCTCAGGAGCAGCTGTGGGAGTTGGGAAGCCTTACAGCCTAGAGGCCATTGCCTTCTGAATGGTTCCACAGGCAGCACCAGGGACAAGAGTCAGCCAGACACCAGACTCCGAGCTGGATGTTCCCAGTAGGAATTTAAGATGATGTGGACTTCCTCCTTCCCGCTTGGGTGCAGCTTATCTACTTGGTGTCATTTTTAACTTAAGCAGCATGCCCCAGGAGTGAGGCACTCATCTCCTGCTGAAGGAAAAAGGTTTTGTCAGCCCTTTACTCTTCCAGTTTTACAAGCCCTTATCTTTTTCAGCCTGATCACTGTGGTTGTGGCTTTCCTAGTTTCTCTGCCTGAGGTGTGGCTGCCCATGACACTTCCTTTTGGTAGTCCATAAGGAATGATCTTTCTAGAATGCACATGCTGTCACCTCAGTGCCTTCCCCTTGCCTTCAAGGTGAAGTCCTTTCAAAATCCCTTCTGTTTTGATGGCCCTTTGCCAGCCTTTCCAACCTTTTATTCTATCACTCCTTCTCTCTGCACCCTCAACTGAACTCAGTGGCTCTCGCTGCCCTGCACTTAACAATTCTCTCCTTTTCCTAGTGTACCTCCTTTTAACCTACATGAACTCCTCATCCTGCACATGTTGCTCAGATGTGGCTTCCTTAAAGGGTTAGACCACCCTTGTGCATTCTCAACACATCTTTCTCTTTTTCTTTATGGCGTTTAGCGTAATCTAAAATGGGTAATGTGTTGTATGATCATTTATGCTGAACTCTCTCACAAGATCATGAATCCTCTCTTCCTGGAGAAATCCTACCTCTGGCTAAATCTCTCTTTTTTTTGGTCCCTTTCCTGACTTGAGCAGTGAGCACCCTGTGGACAATCTGGGTTGATTTTGTGGCCCTGCACTGCTACCATTCCTTTTCCCAGCCCCCCACTCTGCAACTGAAACTTTTGCCTCTTGGTTCTCTGAGAAGATGGAACCAGTTGGAAAGAACTTCTGTACACATCTCCCCCTGCTCATGTGTCATGGAACCAGCTGTCCTGCAGTCAGGGGTCATGACCTTGCCTCCATCATTAGGGTCCTCTTCCTTTTCCTCTTCTTGCTTGGATGTTGCTCCAGCAATGATTCCCTCTGCTCTGTGTCATCAGAAGTTTCTTTCTTGGGTCTTTCTCAGTAGCACATCTGTCCCACAGCCTACCCAGAACCACCACTCCATTAGCCTTCTTATGCTGACCTCAGAAGTGTTACCTGTGCTCCTTTTCCTCCTGAGGCACTGTTTTCTTGGGCCAGCTTTGTGCCCCTGCCACTTTGTTGAGCCTTGTCTTTGACATCCCTCCCTGTTGTCCACCCAGTGGACATTTACAGGCTGCTTCTTTGCCTCCTTCATTTTATTTCTTGTCTGTGATCCTCTCTCCACTTCATACTTTATTTCTCCCATTTTTTTCCCTTACTTTTGAGCCTTGCTGTCTGGCTGTCTTCCTCTTCACACCTCTGTTTTCATTTTAGATGCTCTGCCTGCTCACCTTTGTGTAGGGGTCTCCTCTCTCCTAACACTCCATGGCTCACCTGCTGTCCTCCCACACTAGTGCCAGATGATCTCATTTATCACCCATGGCTTTACCAACTATTTGTTGCTACTGATCCCAATAGTGTGTACTGTATGTGGTTCTCTTTTTAAATCCAGAATTCTGTAGTCATCTGACTCTTCACTCCATCTCTCCTTGGATGTCCCATAGCACTGCAAACCTACTGAAATTGAGTTCTGGATGTTGTCCCCAGTCTGTTCCTTTTGTTGTGCTATCCATCTCAGAAATGTCACCATCTATCCAGTGGTTTGGATAAAACACCTTTTTTTTTTCTCCTTCTTGGGACTTGGGATTGGACTTAGGGTACTTCACCAGTGAGCTATATCTCAACCTTTTTCACTTTTTATTTTGAGACAGGGTCTTAGTAAGCTGCTGTGGGCCTCACTAAGTTGCTGAGGCTGGCCTCGAACTTGGATCCTCCTCCTGCCTTAGCTCCTGAGTCACTGAGATTACAGGTGTGCACCATGGCACCCAGCTGGGCTGAACACTTTTAAATTGTCTGCAAACTCTTGTGTTTTCTTATAGTCCATGTAAATATCAATCTGTCAGCAAATCTTGAAGCTCTACCCAGAGGATATTCGTCTCATCTCTGTCACCACTGTTCTAGCCCAGGCTGCCTTCTGTTACCTGCACCTTTGTACTCTTTGAATTTCTCCCTGTTGTTTCCAGGGCGGCCATAACCAAGTACTACAGGCTGGGCAGATTCAACAACAAATTTGTGTCATCACAGTCCTGGAGCCTGCATGTTCAAGGTCTTCCGTGGCTTCTCTCCTTGGCTTTCAGAGAGCGGCTTTCTCACTATGTGCTTCATGGTTATTCCTGTGTGTCTGTGCTCTTCTCTCCTCTTAATGATGCCAGTCTTGGTGGATAAGAGCTCACTGTGATGGTCTCCTTTACCATCAGTACTGGCTCAAAGGTCCTCTTTTCTAAATACAGTCACATTCTGAGGTCCTAGGGGTCAAGAATCAGCCCACCACAGCTGCCTACCCTCTTCTCACTTTCCCCTTGTTCACACAGCATAGATCAGATTCTGTCTCATCCCTGCTTAAACTGTGATGATTTTCCATAATACATGGAATAAAACCAAAGTCTTTTCATGGCCTACTCCCCCGCCCCCCATATTGACACCCTCATTTTTTTTTTTTGTAGCACAGACAGGACTTCACACTGTTTGCTCTGCAGTTCCTTTCAGTATTGGTATGGCTTACTCCCTTTCTTCCTTCACAGTCTGACTCAAGTGTTACCTTGTCAGAGTCTTTTGTCAATAATTCTGAGTGAATTAGCAGCCCTTGACTATCTACCCCTTGTCTTATTTTTCTTCACAGCACATACCACTACTTGACTGTGTATATGTACATAACAAATATTCTCATACTAGTACACATACATATGACATATTTCCTTGCATATTTATGCACATTTGACATATATTCTTATACTTGTGCGTGTATATACATGTGACATACAATTGTTTTGCTTTCAGTGTGAACTTTATTTTTTCTTTTTTGTCGGTGTATTATAGTTGTACATAATGGTGGCATTTGTTGTTACATACCAGTACATGCACACAATATAGCAATATCATTTGGCCAGTATCTCTACCCCGTGCTTCTCCCCTCTATCCCTTCTTCCCACCCCTCGTCTCCTTTCTCTATTCTCCCTTTACTTTTCGTGTGACCCCCCCCCGCCCTTTTCTTTCCCTTTTTCCTCTATAGCTTCCACGTATGGGAGAAAACACACAACCCTTGACGTTCTGACTTTGACTTATTTCACTTTACATGATGGTCTTAAGTTCCATCCATTTTCCTGCAAATGACATAATTTTATTTTTCTGTGGCTGAATAAAACTTCATTTGTGTGTGTGTGTTCTTGAGCACTAATTATGTATTAGCACTAATTATGTATGTACACACACACACACACACACACACACCCCTTTTCTTTATCCACTCATCTGTTGATGGACACCTAGGGTGGTTCTATAGTTTGGCTATTGTGAATTGTTGTGCTATAAACATGGGTATGTATGTATCACTATAGTATGATGACTTTAATAAATTCTTTAGGATAAATAAATACCGAGGAGTTGGTATAGCTGGGTCATATGGTGGTTCTGTGACTAGTCTTTTGAGGAACTCCCCTACTAATTTCCACTGTGGTTGTACTAATTTACAGTCCCACCAATAGTATAAAAGTGTTCCTTTTTCTCCACTTCCTCTCCAGCATTTATTATTTTTGTATTCTTGATGGCTACCATATGACTAGAGTGAGGTGAAATTTCAGTGTAGTTTTGATTTGCGTTTCCCTAATTGTTAATGATGTTGAACTTTTTTTCATATACTTATTGGCCATTTGTGTTTTTTCTTTTGTGAAGTGTCTGTTTAATTTACTTGCCCATTTATTAATTGTTATTTGTTCTTTTTGGTGTTTTTTGAGTTCTTTATACATTCTAGGTATTAATCCTCTGTCAGAAGATAAGATTTTCTTTCATTCTGTAAAATGTAGGTTCTCTTTTCACATTCTTGTTCCCTCTGCTGTGTAGGAGAAGGTTTTTTGTGTTTTTAATTTGATCCTATCCTACTTATTAACTCTTGTCATTATTTCCTAAGCTTTAGGGGCACTCTTGAGATAGTTGTTGCCTGTGCCTATATGCTGGAATGTTGGCCCTACATCATATTACTGTGTGTGTGTGTGTGTGTGTGTGCATGAGTTTCTTCCTTGTCAGAATAGAAGTTCTGTGAGGGCAAGGACTTTGACAGTCTTGTTTATTCCAGCGTTCTTACCACATAGAATGAACGTAGTCTTACATAGGACAGATGGTTTTTGTCCCCTTTTCTGCCATGTAAACAGTGCCCGGTCTGTTTGTAAGCACCTGATGAATATTTGCTGAATGAATAAGCATTTTCTTCAAGCTTAGACTGACTGTTTTATCTTTAGCATTTGACAAATTCTTCACTGATACCGTTGGAAAATAAAGTGAATTCCCATATTGGTATACAGTAGAATTCTATAATTATTTTAGAATTATAAGCTTGTATTAATTCCTGAGAACTGATGTTAGTGATGTTTAATTGTATTTGTTTAGTTTTATATTACATTTCTACTAATAAGTGGCAAAAAGTTAAAATGTCAAAAATCATTTTATTTGTCATTTTCTTGGTCAGTAGAAATGGATTATATTTCATTTGATGTCATTGTGGTCTGTAGTGTTTTTTTTTTTTTTTTTAACATTTGGCTTTCAGTTTCAGCCAATCATAAAATTGATAAATATTCATTGAGCACTAATTATGTATTAGATACTATATTTGTATTGGTCATAATGATGAATAAGACCTAGGATAGATGAGACCAATCTGATGGTGTAACCGTGACAGAAAAAACTCAAGAATCCCAGGAAATCTTTCTTTTGTGATTTTTACCTTTAGCAACAAATATCTGGAGAAGACGAAATAGAGTGCTCTGATAAAGATGAGCCTGATATCGATGGAGACGTGTCTAGTGACTGCCCTACTATTCGGGTTCCGCTGACATCTCTTAAAAGCCACCAGGGAGTGGTCATAGCTGCTGACTGGCTAGTTGGAGGGAAGCAGGCAGTGACAGCCTCGTGGGACAGAACAGCAAACCTGTACGATGTTGAAACGTCCGAACTTGTTCATTCTCTGACAGGTACCTTAATAGAACATGTTAAATTGCTAGTTGGTTCTTTCAGTTTTTGTTTGCATATTTATGTTTGTTGTACAAATGACTTTTTGGCCAGAATTGTGTTTAGTCTTCTTGGCTCTTCCATTGTAAATTTTGGAGATCATTTCTAATTAAATTTATTGATAGCTAAATTTATTTTATTTTTAGGATATTAATTGTAGCATAGAGTATCTCAATGTTTGAAGTATAGTTGTATTGGTTTTCTATTTCTCTGTGATAATTTCTATTTCTATAGACATAGTGACTTAAAACAACAGGAATCCACTCTCATGGCTTCCTGGTCTGTTTCTGGGTGGATCTTTCTGCTCCTCTGCTCAGGGACTTGCAGACCAAAGTGAGGGTGTTGTGGGAGCAGGACCTCACTGGGGCATGTGATCCTCTTCTGAGGTCCCCATTATTTTGCTGTCAGCTGGAGACTGCTTTGAGCAGCTGGAGGCTGCTCTGGGTCCCTCTGAAGGCCTTGCCTCACCGTTGCAGTTTGCTTTCTTCCAGGCCACTAGGAGGCTGAATTCTCCCACCTCTGGAAGGGCCTGGTTAGATGAGGCCACCCAGGACAAGCTTTCTTTTGATTAACTCAAAGTCAACCCCTTTAGGGACCTTAATTAATTACATCTGGAAGTTTTTTTTTTTGTCTATAATGTATCTTAATTACCAGGAGATACTCCATTTAAAGATTTTGCCCAAATGCAAGATAAGGACATTGTTACAGTACATGCCTTTTACTGAGGGACAGAATATTAGGCCAATAGAAATTATTCTAGAAGTGAAGGATTAAGATTTAAGCTTTTGTACTCAGCCCATTAGTGATTTTTCTGACTTCTTGTTAGGATCAGAAAATGGGTTGTATGTCCATATAGTTCCCTGCTCCTTTAAAGTGGCTGCCTGAAGTGAACCTAGCTTCTTTGAGAAAGCTGGTCCCACCCTGACTGCTCATGTTACTAAGTGATTCCTTTAGGTTTTCTTTTCCATTGGCTGTTAGCAGTGGTGTTTATAAAGAGGTATTTTTAAGTTTTTGTATTTTCAAAAAGTTTCACTCTAATTACGAATCTGCAGGTAGATGATCTTGCACTTTTATCATCTTTTATTGTAGGGCATGACCAGGAGTTAACTCACTGTTGTACACACCCCACTCAGCGGCTAGTGGTGACCTCCTCCCGTGACACGACCTTCCGTCTCTGGGATTTCAGGGACCCTTCCATTCACTCTGTGAATGTTTTCCAAGGACACACGGAGTGAGTTCAGAGATATTAACTATTTATGAAAAAAGATTTATGAGTTACCATTAAAACTTAATTCTAATGTTATTTTTCAGTAATTGCACCTCTACTCTTTCAAATGACTGTGCTTTTCCTAAATATTTAGCTGCATTTTCAAGGAATTTTTAGGGGATTAAGAGAAGACTTTAATGTTCTGTCAAGAAATAGGATGGGAATGGAATGGGGTGGTGAGGAGACAGAGGGAAAAGGAAGGACCAGGAAGCACTCTAGGCTTGGTGGAAGGACGGTCACGTCCTCCATTGAGAGGGTCTGACTGCAGCTCTTGCTGGACCCTCCCAGGTTGTCTTAGTGCAGCTTTCCTTGGTCTAGTCTGGTTCTGTTATTACTTGTGTTTTCAGGTGTGTTCTGGTAAAAGATATATTCTCTCTCTCTCTCTCTCTCACACACACACACACACACACACACACTAGCATGTGTCTCTCTCTACTTGGATTTCTCTCAGACATCTTGAGCATGAGGATGTCTTAACTCTTTCTTTCCACAAACCCATTCTTCCAGTTTGATCCTTCTCAGTAAGCAAGGAGACCATCTGTCCAGTTCCTTGTGACACAAATCTTGAAATATTTCTTGATGATTCTCTTTTAAAAATCTCTCTTTCGCCATTCTTCCATGTTACCCCGCTCCTGGTCCATTAGTAAGAACCCTTTCCATTGAGAAAGGGGAGGAAATGTGGAATGAATGTAACAAAATCATGCTATGTGCATGTATAAATATACCATAGTGAATTTCACCTGTGTGTGTGTGTGTATGTGTGTGTGTGTGTAGAAAGCACCAATCAAAAATAAATGAGTGAAAGGAAGGTCAGTACAGTAGAGGGGAGAAGGAGTGGGCGCTGGGGAATGAAATCAAATTCCATGCTTGTATGATTTTGTCAAAATGAACCTATTTACATATAACTAAACTGCTCTGATTAAAAAAAATAAAATAAAAGAGTCCTGTCCAGGCACACTTCCCCAGTATTCCTCTCCACTGCTCCCCCTTGTACTACTGCCCCCCTTTACAATGTCACTGTCTCCAACGTGGATGACAGTGCTTGTTCTGTTTGATACTCTGCCATTTTTTAAATGAATGAATACTTCTTCATTTGGCTACTGAAAAATATGAAAAATCTTTTATATATTTAGTGTTAAATATTAAGTTGTAGTTTCTTGTTTAAAATGATAATAAAATATTTGAAAGGAAAATAGGACGAAGTTTTTTAAGAAGCTTGAGATAGAAAACAAGGATGTGTAGGAATTGTTTATAATTGTGGTCCGTATTGTAAAAGTATATTGAGGTCTTTTTATGTGACTTGGTCTGTTCCAGGAGCTGCTTTTGTTTTGAATTATTTAATCCTAATGTGAGATGGGTTTTTATTCTAGTACCTCAGGTAACGGTAGCCAATAGAAATTATCTTCCCGTTCTCAGTGACTGACACAACATAGTGTTGTCACTTTATCACACTGCAGAGTAAACCTAGCCCAGCCTGACCCCCCGAGAGCTCCAATGTGGGACTCCATCTCATATGGACCTCAGTCCTATCTGCCATACTCAGGGTTGGGGATGAGGCCACAGCACCTGCTTCTGAACCAAATGAGCCTGGATGTGATGTGCAGTACATACAGAAGGGATCCATGTGCAAAGGTTGCACCTGGCAGTCCTGCACACTCGTGTGGGGGTGGGAGTGGGGGCCCTTTCTGCTGTAGTGCTATTCTTCCCTGGAGCATACAGTGAAGGCAAACCAAGGTTCAGAGGACAGGAGTGAGGATTCCTACCCACTCTTAACTTGCTAGCCTGCAGATTCTTTCTAAACTTTTTATTTTTAAAAGTTTTAAGCCTACACTAAAGTTGAAAGAATAAGAAGTAAATGCCCATTAACCCTTCCCCTGAATTCTCCTAGTCACCTATCGTTTGTGTGTGTGTGTATTTTGTTCCCGGGGATTGAACCTGGGACACTTAACCACTTAGCCACATCCCCAGCCCTTTTTTTCTATTTTAGTTAGAGACAGGGTCTCACTGTGTTGCTCATGGTTTTGCTTAGTTGCTGAGGCTGGCTTTAAACTTGCAATCCACCTGTGTTAGCCTCCTGAGTCACTGGGATCACAGGCATGCGCCACCGTACCCAGCCACCTATTGTTTTTATTCCAATTTTTTTTCCTTTCTATCTTGTGCACACATGCACAAACTATATATTTATAAAATACGCTTATTTTCTTTGGCTGAGCCCTCCAAGCATGTTTCTTTTTAAGAATTAAGATGTTGTCCTATGCAGAACATTATCAATTTAAGAAAATTAACTGAAATTCTCTGACACCATCTAATGATCTGGATTATTTTCATATTGATCCAGCTTTCCCTTAATTTTTCTTTGATACTTTTTTTTAGATGTAGGATTTAATAAGGATTCACTCACTGCAGTTAGATATAATGTTCTTTGGCCACTTATTCTATGGCAGTTGTCCACACAAATTTTTTGTTATATCTTATGACTTTTTAATTATTTTTGTGAAGAATACAAGGCAACCATCTCTCCCCAACCTTCTCTGCCTTTTGGTATGAGGGATTGAATCCAGGGGTACTTAACCACTTAGTTACATCCTCATCCCTTTTTAGTTTTTATTTTGAGACAGGGTCTTGTACAAATTGTATGCATTCTGGTCACTTCTGGCCAATGGTCACTCTGCTACCTTGTTGCAGGCGGTGGTGGTGGTGGTGGTGGTGGTGTAGAGACGCAGTGTCTAATCAACACACGGATACCCAGAGCTTAGTGAGAAAGCTGGCTGATGAGAAACTGCAGTCCACTTTCAGCAAGCTCGTTTATTTTTGGAATGCATACAGCTGTTATAGGGTTCAGGTAGGGCGTGCCTGCCAATCACACATAAGCATTTTAACACCTATAAGCCAATCATCTTATGCCTAATGTAACTGCACTATGAGGAAGCACTAAATATTGCTGTCGTAGTGGAAGGCAGTCTGGAAGGGTCTTTGTCCCTAAAGAGAGGGGGGCCTTATGAGTTGGGGGTTTCATGCCCTGAAGCACCTGACTCTAAGACTCCTGACCTGGTAGTCTGGTAGCGTGGCAACACTAACCACAAGTACTGAGGATGTGGTTTTACTAGAGCAGAGCATTCCACCCTGCAGGTGTTCCTGTTAGGCCTGTACAAGCGTAGGTTTTCCTAGCACTTTGAGCTGCTCGTAGCTACTAGCTGTGAACTGAAAGTTATTCCAACAGGGTCTTGCTAAATTGCTGAGGCTAACCTTGAATTTGTGATTCTCCTGCCTCAGCCTCCCAAAATGCTGGGATTATAGGTGTGTGCCAATGGGCCCATTGCAATCAACACTCTTGTACAAAAAATGCCCCTCGTTCTGCATTTTTCTCTTGATTTCCTTTTTTTGCCCAAAGTGCCTCTCAGCCCTAGTCATGTGCTTTTTGTGTCCCATCAGAACAGGTGTCCTGTTCTTAGGTGCTGAGTTGGATCCCTTGTTTAAGATGGTGTCTGACACAGTTCTCCATTGGAAGGCATGTTTTCCTGTTTGGAGTTAGTGAAATTACACTTTGAGATAGGAAAATATCTTATTTCCAGCAGCCATTTTTCCTGCTGGGTCTAAAACCCATGATGATCTTTGCCTCTCTGTACAGGGAGTATTGCAAAAAGGTGATGTCTCAAATTCTGCCCTTCTTCATGCACTCATTAATTCGCACTTTATTTTTTGAGTATTAACTTAGATTGTGGTCTCTCCCCGCGCCCCCATTTCGATAGCCATAATGCTTTATTGTCATTTTATTATTGGCTCTTAGTGTACTCATTTATGGGTGTCGATCTTTCATGTGACTCTCTGGTCTCTGAGCATTGTTGTCTTAGTACATTGAGATGCCCTGACTAAAAAGTGCCAACAGTTGTTCTCTGAATTGATTCTGCTAACCTGTACTCTAGACCAAGCGGAATTCTTCAGCGTTTTGAGAGTTGAGGGACAAAGAGAGTTTTATGTGTAAAGAACAAGGTAATTGTACTCCTCCTGTGATGGAACAGATGTGAGCATAGGGGGACCAGCCATGTGCCTCTACTGTGCTTGCTACCTGCAAAAACAGGGGACTCAAGGAAGACTGGAGCACTGTGACCAGAGAGAGGTGCAGAAAGGCCAGGGTTGGTAAGTCCTTGTTGTACCTGGCCAGGTGCGTTGAAAACATCTCACAGATTGGTTTGGTGACCCTCCAAGGCCTGGCTAGCATCGTCCTTGCTCTAAGGAGAGAAACTGAGGCATAAGGCAGTCAGGTGATCTGCCTAGGGCTGCCAGAGTCTTCAGTGGAGTTTGACTCTAGAAGAGTGATTCTGAAATAGAATCACTTTACATCCTTCACATTTCTTCATGATGTTATTTAAAGGCCTGTTTCACCACATTCTGTGTTCAGTACGTTATTTGATTGAAAATTTTACTTTTGTGCAAAAAGAGATGAGAATATATTTGTATTACTGGGAATTAATGGAAGTGCATGTTTTAGCTTTTATGGGTGTTTAACAATAGGTTGTTTCTCATTTGTGTCCTGATTCTGAAGTATAGGGAATATTTCTGTGATATTTAAATATTAATTGTGCTATATTTTTACAGTTGATTGATAAATAATGCATTTTTCTTTAGAGAGATATAAGTAATGTAACTGAAGGAGTTATAAATACGGTATCTAGGTGTTTTTTTTTAATGTAATGAGTAGGCTTAGAGTTAACATGGTATGTAATTCATGTGAACCCTGAATCTAACCCTTGGTTAGATTCAGTTTAGCCCTGAGGATAAGTGAAAGTTTTAATGAAAACAGAATATAGGTATAAGTGTTACTCTATATTTTATAGATTATTTGCATTTTTTCTTATTTAACATGAACTAGCATGTCTTATTTATATATAGATCCAAAAACACGTTTTAGAAAGGTTTTTCTTTGGTACTAATTTCCCTTCTGTGTCAGAATAAGGGAAGTTTTAATTTTTTAGGTCTTTCTGAATTGGCAGTACATGAGAGGAGTTAGGAGGCTCAATTTTCTCTTCTGTCTCCAGGGTCTGGGTGTACTTGGTCTGATGTGCCTTCTAGTCTTCCTCATGCAGGCTTAGGACTTGGTCAGCAGATGGAGCTGTAGACATCTTTACTGAATTCAATATTTCAGCAGCAAGCCTCTAGAAATACCTCAAGTTTAGAAAGACAGAAAATGATGCATTTCACAAGGTTTATATGAGGAATCTTCTTAGAAACTTTTGATTTTTGTCTCTGTTATGAATTCTGTAGGTTTAAGCCTGTAGGACAAAGCCTATAGAATACATTATCTAAAAATGTTTACAGATGTGTATCCATGCCAGGGCATGCTTTTATTAAACACAAACACGAGGATTTAATTCCTTGTTAAAAGCAGAAGAATAGTCAATAATGTCTGCAGTGTGTCTTCTGTTTTATGGCTTACCTGTGAAGTTCTAATTGTGACTTATGAAAACAAGTCCTGGATTTCCTGCCTTTTCCCAGCATCCTAAATATTCTGACAGGTCCTCTGTTTTCAGGGTCTTTTGCAGTGGTCCACAGCATCCTTGTAGAGAGCCGTGAGTCCACATTGTGTTCATGTTTTATCACCCACCCCCCAGCCTGAGGGTAGTAGACCTCCTGCCTGCATGTCTAGCATCTAGCATAGTGTTTGTCTCCTTAATGAGTAAGTGGAAATTTTTTTCCTATAAGTTCATTATTAGACCTACATACAGCATTGCCTTCTGGTATATGTAACTCTTTGGCTTTCTAGGTGATTTTCTTGAGTCCTTTAACTTAGTTCTTGTCCTGAATAACTTAAAACTCAGACCTACAGTAAGAAGTGTGCTGTCCTTGTTGGTATAGCACTGCAGAGTGGTATTTAAAGTGTATTTTAGTGAATCATTGCCTAAAAAGAGGTAGTATTTCTTAAATGTAAGTGGCTACAAAAGTCTTTTTTTATTTAATTCACATTAACATGATATGGAGCTCTCATTTGAAAATTTTATCTTAGGGGAACTCAGTGTAAATTCTCTAGCAAAATATATTAGAATCTAATGTCTTTTATTATGTGAATAATTGACTTAACTGTCCAGTTAATTTGAATTTCTGTACAGGATGATTAGCTCAGTTTTGTAATCTAATTTCTCTAGAAACTATGAGAGAGATTTTTCCCCTTTTCATTTTCTCTGTTATCCCTATACTTTTACGTGGCTTCTCTGCCTTTTTGAAAAAAACTAGAGCTTGAGATGCAGTGTTTCAGTGTAAGATAAAAAACTGTAGCCAAATGGGTCCCCTTGAAATTTGTACTGCATTATCTTTGCTGGATAGAGATGGGACTCCTTGATGTATGCTCTGTTTAAAGCTTTTATCATAAATTTTTAGAGAGGACTAAAGCTTTTTTCTTTTTTGATGTGTTTCATTTATTTTCACTCTGTTCATGACATCTCTTCATTTAATAGGAATTCTGCCATAATAGTGTTTACTTGGTCTAGCTACTTGTGTAGCTGTTATTATTTGACTAGGTGTTATTAGCCCAGTGTGTACCAATTTATATAACATTGTCTTATAGCAGAAATGCAAAATTGTAGTGTGTATTATTCTTACAAATAATAGAAATGTTTCAGAATTTTAGAATATCTCAGGAATTTTACCGATTGACAGTTTAATCCCTCATATATTTCTATCTTAATCATCAAGAGCTCAAACTTACAATTCAGTGCTTTTTACCTGAATTGAGCTAGGTCCTTATATGTTGATGTGTTTTCTCACTGACAGTGTAATTCAGTAAGCTCAGCCGCTGCTCCACATGCCAGTTCTTTCTCTTATCCTGTGTCTTGCACACTTGGACTAAGTTGGACTCCACACACAGATCCTGCAGTGTGTCTCTCACTGTGTGGATTATGGATAGTACACGTTTGCAAGAGTCTCTTAGCATTAAAAAAAATTTATTTTTAGGTTAAATTCCCTAGCTGTCCTTTGAAAGGAATATGAGAGATGCCCATCTGGATTGTTCCTAACAGAAGGATCCTACCTTCATCTCTCTCTGATCCAACTTGGTATTGCTGCCTTCAGTAGGAAATTGGTAGTTTTTTACCCCCTCCTCTCCCTGTACCTCAACCCTGCTCCCCATTTTACTTTGTTTTGTTTTGTTTCAGTTACTATAAAAAGGAACTGACAGTTGATGTAGTCACTGGTCATTAAGCTTCCTCCATGGGTGGCAGATGACTCTAGTTTATACCCGGCTGACAGTATTTATTTACAAATATGAATAAACTTTGGCGTGGAAAAAATCTGAAATTAGCTCAACATAGATAAAATATTAGAGAATGCAAAGGTTTTTGTTTCCTTCTTTTTTTTTTGTTTTCTTTCCATGATTATGACTTTGTCCTCAGAATGTGAACTTTGATGCTTTCTTCTAAAGAAAACAAAACACACATTCAACAGAATAAAACAAAAGAAATCAGCTCGAAAATGATAATGATTGTTTTGAACATATAACATTTTCATATGCTTTTATTGCTAGATACCTAGGGGAGATATTTGGTTCTAAATACTAAATTCTAGGTTATATGCTCACCAATGTAAAAAATACATTGAATTTTGTGTCATAATATTAACAATTTTCTTTATGCTTTAAAAGAGAAAAAGCCTGGAAAATGACATTTTTTTACTTAGATGCTATAACCGAATTCTGTGCTTTGTCAGTCAGGAACAGGAATTCCTTGTGTATAGGCCATGTGGAGGTGGGCAACTTTTCCTTGGATCGTGCTGGGGTAGAGATTTTGGAAGAGTGCATTAGGTTTATAATTCTGTTTTAGTCTTTGTGACGGGTTTTACGCCCCTCCTCTGTGAGGAGGGGGGAGGAGGAAAAACAGGTATTTCCTGAGCTTTGCCTTCTGGGGACAGAAGGGTAACTCCAGAAGTGCCTCCCAGGATGGAAATAGTTATTTGAGAAATAAAATAATGGCCTGAAAACCACATCTTCTGCCCTTGAATTAAAACGTCATCCCAGTTTTGCATTCCTTTACCTGAAGCATGGTGGTTTATCTTCTTTTTAATTTAGGTGGGCAAAAGTAATTTTTTTTTTGTACTGGGGTGTGAACCTGGGGTACATGCCATCGGGTGAATCTGAGCTACCCAGCCCCGACCCTTTGTTTTAAATTTTGAGACAGGGTCTCCCTAAGTTGCTGAAGCTGGTTTTGGACTTGTGATCCTCCTGTCTCAGCCTCCTGAGTTGCTGGGATTATGGGTGTATGCCACTATGCCACTGTGCCCAGCAAAAGTAATTTTCTTTTGAGGAAGTTTATAGACATATATATATATTCCTAGCCATAGTTGGTCAATATCATAAAATCAAGGCTGAGGATAACTAAGGATTAATAGACTAATGACGTAAACTCCTAATGTACTGCCCTATTTCTTTTGTTTTTCTTTTCAGCTTAACTATTAGCCCAGATAGGTTGCACAGATTCATAGAGCATATAACGGGCAGTAGCTGATAGAAACGGAATGTTGCAGTGTTGTGTTCAAGTGTGTTTAGGGTGTTTCTTTTGTATTAATTAGTGAACAGTTTGTGACTACAGAAACAACTGAGGGGCTGTTAGAGTGTGCCATGGAAGCATGCAGTGCACAAGTCTGCATGCACAATTATTTCTTGGAGTGAGGGGACACTGTTCTGCAAGTATCATTGATTTCACTGACACCTCTTTTTGGTCAGCTTCTGCAGAGCTACCCACTTCTTGGTTTACTATTCTGTAGTTTGAATAGACAGTAATTTACTGAGTCATTATACACACACACACACACACACACACACTCTTAGTTGTAGATGGACACAACACATTTATTTATTTATTTTTTTGTGGTGCTGAGGATCAAACCTAGTGCCTCACATGTGCAAGGCAAGTGCTCTACCTCTGAGCCACAGCCACAGCCCTGCTAGATATATTTTAAAGTGCTTCCAATTTATAACATAGTTTTCAAAAGTAAAGAGATTTAATATTTACCTGTCCACCCTTGCCTTTAAAACTCCTTGTTAAAGAAGGACTGTTCAGGAACTAATAAAAACAAAGCCTTCAAGAAAATTTGTGCATTTAAATTATTCTCCCTGACAGCTTTGTTGCAAGCTATTCATCCTTTTCACTGAGATGACCTAAAAATCAGCAGCCATTTTATTGACACAGACTAGAAACTTTCTGAGATACTTCAGTATGGATTCACTGAGATAGATGATAGATGTCTCTCCATCAGATTCCATGCGTAGGCAGAAATCCACTGTGTATTGTATAGAACCAGCAGAGTGGGAAAAAGCAACCTACCGAAGGGTTAGCTTATTTTTGAAAAACATGGTAATAATAGTGGTGTGTGTTTTAGTCTAGTGTGGCCAATACTGGATGGGCATTCCATGCTTAGCTGAGGTGAGGCTGTCACCTGGTCACATCTGCAGCTGCTTTCACAACTTGTCACACTCAGCTGCTGCCTGAATTCTCTGCTTTGCATCTGAGCTGCAGGGTTCTGACACTCGTTAATAGAGCAGAGTAACACTTCATTTAACTGCCATCTTCGGGGAGTGAGATGTTCCGCATAACTGAGTTCTCCAGTAATCCCCCAAGAACCAAAACTTAAAAAAAAAAATGACTTTAACTCTTCTAAACTCTGTGTATGTTAGTGTGTGCAAAGAAAGGAGAATATGGATGCTTTCAGGAATCTTGTGTATGTTGTTATATTGTTTGCCAACACTAAATGTTCCCCAAAGACTGTACATTAAGTTTTGTGTCTGCTTTGTGTTTTGTTTTTGTTTTGGCTTCTCTAGAAGTTAGTTGTTGAGTTTTGCTAATTTCATGTTAGGGTCTAATGGTGTTTCTCTGTTGATCTTTAATTTTTCTAAGTAATTGGCTCTTTGTATTTTTTATATATATATTTTTTAGTTTTAGGTGGACATAATATCTTTATTTTATTTTTATGTGGTGCTGAGTGCCTAGTGCCTCATGCATGCTAGGCGAGCACTCTACCACTGAGTCACAACCCCAGCCTGCTTTTGGTATTTTTAAGATGATATAAAAATAAAAGTTAACCCTGAATAAAAGCCTAAAGAACGTTCTTATAAAGAAAGAACATGAGTGTATGTAAATTAGGAATTTCCTTCTATATTCTGCAAGGTCATATTGCAAGATAATCCAAGAGCATACATTTGTAAACATCGATGTATAAGCCCCTGCACATGCATGTAGTTGTAAAAAATGGTATGTGTCCTTAAATAGCCTTGACTTCTGGGAGGACAACACCAGCACATGAAACAGAGCAAATAAAGAAAGTACAGAGTTCAGTGCTGTGTTACTTAGTCCAGAGAACACAGAACTTAGTTGAGTGCTGTTAGAGTGCATAGAGCTGGTGCTGTGTGATTTAGTTCAGAGAACACAGAGCTTAGCTGAGTGTGGTTATTTAGACTAGAGAACACAGAGCTGAGTCCTGTATTAGTCCAGAAAACATGGAGCTTAGCTGAGTGCTGCCTTAGAGTAGAGAGCAGAGTTGAGTGCTATGTTACTTAGTACAGGCACCAGAGTTTGGCATTTCTATGATGAGCACTTCCTTTCATATAATGGCCAAGAGGTTCTTATTGTGTCCACAGTGTCAGCGGACACAACCATACAACCTTGTTTTTAGGCATCCACAATAGCAAGTATAAACAATTTCATAAAGACAACTTAACTTGGTTAACAACAAAAAAGATTTTTTCAAAATGTGTTTGTATGATTTGAAAAAAAGGCATCATATGTTGTAGGGTGTTAATTAGAATTCTAATTTTTCCAGTAACAATTGCTGAAGGAGACTTAAAAAATGAACCCATTGAGTCCCAGGTTTTTAATTCTACATAGGATAATGAGTTAAGGTACTGTTTTTGCATCAATGCCTTTTATAATAAGTGAGTTGGTTTAACATATATCACATCTAGCTGGGCCTGGTGGCGCATGCCTGTAATCCCAGCAACTCAGGAGGCTGAGGCAGGAGGATTGCGAGGTCAAAGCCAGCCTCAGCAAAAGCGAGGCACTAAGCAACTTAGTGAGACCCTGTTTCTAAATAAAATACAAAACAGGGCTGGGGATGTGGCTCAGTGGTCCAGTGCCCCTGAGTTCAATCCCTGGTACCAAAACAAAAACAAAAACAAAAACAAAACAAAAACAAAGAAAACCCCCAAACTATATATGTATAGTTTTTTTTTTATAGATGTGAGATATAACTATATATCTCACATCTAGTATATACCTATAGTTTCTTAAGGAAAAACATTTTTTTTTTGATGAATATGATGTGGTCATGAGTTGCCATTTAAAAAGAACAAATCAAAAATATTAATTCCTCCTGGCATGTGATGGGCAAGCATAGTCAGTGAGGTAAGAGGAGCTCAGCAGCCTAGGGAAGGAGGGGAATCCAGAGGTCAGCTGTCACCCCATTAGTTAGTTCCCATCAGGCGGCTGCATCATGGGTGGTCTCATACAGCTTTCCTAGTGTTGAGATGGGAGCAGTGGCCCCTGCCAAGTTACTCCTGGGCAGGCACGGCCTTCTGGAGGAGGCTTGCTGCAGAGGGGCCTAGAGAAAAGGGTCCAGAAGATTCTTTTTCAGATAAGGAGGTGTGGGAAGGATTCAGTGGAGGTGAGTGCTTGGTGGTGGGAGAGAAGAGAGGAGATAGTCATCCTGATTATCGACCTTGGTCAAAGGACAGAGAGAGCTAGGGGAAATATTTGTGCAGGTGATGGTGGATGTAAATCTCTGCTGCCTGCAGTGTTTTGTTTTTATTTTTCTGGAGGTTGGAAGTGTCCTCAGGTGAAAGATGAAAGAGCAGGTGTCATGTAGGCATTGAGAACTGTGGGCAGCATGGGACCTGGTACAGGGCCTGGAGCTCAGAGCAAGGCTGTGGGCAGTTCTGCAGGGGCAAGCGTGGAGTATGCAGAGTTGGCTAAGTTAGGTCCAGATTTTCCCAAGGAACTCAAATGAAACGGAGCAGTCCTGAGGACACTGACAATGTTTGCTGGGTGTGACTGTGGTGATTGTCTACAACTATTAAGTTGACCTTGGAATCTGATCTAAATATGGGCCAGGCTCAGGAACCTTTTGGTAAGAATATAGTGTACCATGACTCCCTTTCCCTTCCTGTTAGTGCTGGTGGGCACCTGTCTTAATGCAGAAGATGACAGAGAAGAAAGTTGGCAGAATTTAGAGGGTTGATTGACCTTGATGAATCATATGTTACAATAGTTTAGAAGGAGTATATTTGCCACTACTTGATGAAATTAAGCAGTAAAAACCATTTTCCCGTCCAGTCAAACCCTCTCCCATTACTATAACAATCTGAAGCTGATGGTTTGTGAATGGAGGTGTATTTCTTTTTCCAGGTTGAGGGGTAGTTTTTCTGGTAGTTTTTGTAAGCAGTCTGATTTTCTTTGGGGTCTGAAGCACATTGGGGCCACTGACCTACCTGTGACCTCCCCAGAGTAGTAAAGTACAGAGGTCTTTTGATTGTTCTATATAACAGTACTCCTCAAAAGTCTGTTCCCAGATGGCCAGACATATACAAAGCATGACTTCTATACATCCTAGGAGAAAAGCAGTAAGCTGTCCCTTGGGTGACTCTAAGGAAATGCCTTATGTTGGAGGACTGTGATAACAACTTATTCTGAACCTTTAACTTTCACTCTACTTGCTTCACCTAAATGTGGAAACTATGGGTGCCTTCTGGTGCCAATCTACTATTCCCTTCTTATCCTTCAGTGAATAGCAGAATCAGGTGTACCTTGCTTTAATAAACAGTGTTCCTTAGCACAGTTTTCTCAGTAGCATCTGTTTCTCTGTCAGTGGGGGTTTAGTTATGGCTTATTTATCATGTTCACACAGAAGTACATATGTAACTGTACATAATTACATATCATGACAGGCATTCTCATGGTGGACAGAGTTTATTCCCTGCTTGGTTCTCAAGCTGTGAGGCCTCTTGGGCACATGTTATCCAGTGTTGGACAAGTAGAGTTGCCCCATTCTCAAGTTTGAGAAACATTTCAGGTCAATGTCTTTATTTTGCAAATGAAGAAACCACCTTTCCCAGACCCTGGGACAAGTCACTGTCTAGAGACAAGGGCCCTAACCCTTACTCTCTGTTCTATGTGATGTCACTTATTGGCTTGTTGATTAAAAACAGGTTGAACATTGCTGTCTTCCTTGCTATAATAGAGTGCTCATTGGCAGCAGTTTTACCCTCTTCTCTGATGCATGTTTTCTAACAGAGGGGACCAATCACACAGTAGGTGCTTAGTAAATATTTGTTGAGAAAACAGTTCTGTGGGACAGATTTATCAGTGATTTAGATTAGAAATTTCTTATTATTCCTGAGAAAGAAGTATTAGAGAGTAGTGTAACTAAGTGAGGATATTGAGGTAGTGCTACACATTAGTGAATTCATTATTTTCCCAGGGAACAGTTCAATTTTAAATTCATGTTTGACCTTTCTTTTGATTGTGGTTTTTTTTTTTTTTTCCTCAGCATCCTTTTTTTTTTTTTCCCTAAGAGGAGTTAGCCACCAAGGAATATTCAGAAAGGTATTTCATTTGGACATGACTTCAATAGTTAGGCATCTGGATTCTTAACATACAGGTGTTGTGTGGGTTCTTTGAACTTTGATAAGCACATGTGACAGAAAAGGCACCAAGATTCTAGGAATGTCTGTTTAGTGAGGCTGTCTGGCTACTTTAGGGTGAGGACTTGTTTTGTCTGTTGGATGTTTGGTTTTATATAAATAGTTTGGAAAAGGATAGTGAGGAAAGAATTTGGCAGTCTGAGTACTGTGAAATAAGGAATGCAGTTGTGCCTCATTCTTCCTTGCATTGTGCAGTGCTCTGTGCAGGTGCTTTAGCTGGGCTCTGGGTTGGCCCATGGGAGCAAGCTTTGGTTTTCAGTCCACACAGTGCTGTTTGAAGGTCAGCATCTACTGGAGGAGCTAGGTGTGGTACCTGCACTTGTATTTCAGTGCTGGAATATATTTGTAACAGTTGACTGGCCAAAGTGATAATGTCCCAATGATATCTTCATAGATAGTCTTTTTAAAGATGACGTCTGTGTACCTTGAACGACAGGCCTGTGCCTCAAGGAATGGCCCATATGCTTGTTTCTAGTTAGGGAGTGCTTGCTCTCTATGAACACACTGGTCTGCTCTTTAGTTAGTAAAAGATTATTTTGTAGGAATATACATCTAAAAAATAAGAAATGGAAATTCTATAGTCAATTTTTGACATGGTGCCAGAAAAGCACTGCATTAGCATTTCATGGTCCAGCGTTTTCCACATCATATATTTTTTTCGTAGCCATGAAATTTCTGCAGATTGTTATGCAAAGCAGTTTTGTGTCTCTGTGTGACTGGGAAGACAGCTGTTAGTCCTAATGAGGAGTGCTAGCATTACAGTATTTCCGTTGATTGAGACCCACGGAGGGAGCAGAATGTTCCAGATCGGGCAGTGGTGTGTGGTGAGAAGGTACCATACTGTCAGCTGGAAGTACATGCTCTGCTGCTTTCTACGACAAGATAAATGAGTTTTGCTGGAGTTTGGCAGAGTCTGAAGCTTTTCCAGTGAGCAGTTGTAGCTCACCAGCCTCCCTGTTGGACCCATGGTCTAAGGGTGCCTTTAAAACTACTGCCTCTGTGCCAATTTTTTTATTCTTTTGATGTCCCTACAATACCTGTCAAGATTGTGATTTATTAAAAACCTAATGTCTTTTAGCATTTCATTAACATAGGGTTAGATGATCTTTTGTTGAGGCTTCCCCCCATTGATTTAGCAGAATGTTAGCTGAAATTTAACTTGGCCCAAACCTCCTGAAGACTGTAAGTCCAAAGAGCAGTCAGTGGGCATCTTTACCTTCCTCTTCTCAAACGCTACTACTAGTAGTTGGGACTCTTGAAACCTTATTATTACCTTTGCATTCAAGGAACAGCAAGACCTAATTTATAGTCATGTCCATACATTGTTGTTTTTTTAAATAAAGAATTCAGATGGGTTCATTTTAAAGATTTACTATCTCTGCCCACTTCTCCCTTTGTTGTTTATTGCTGTGTTCAGGATGGTATTTTCATTTATGTCCCTGTACATGTAGTACAATGGGTTTGCTGGTTGTCATATGTGGGGAGGTGGTGCACGATGGTATTTGCTGAATGGAGGTAGGGAGGCTGCCAAGCCCTGCAGAGCACAGGAGGCCCCACCAGAGAAGGCTCCCACCCAGTGTCAGTTCCAAGATGGGGAATTAGCAAATTCAGGCTGTAGAATGTGTGCTGTGGCAAAGACTGTCTGGAGAAGACAGATAGTCTGTGAAAATGTCATCACCATCATATTTTTCTGTTTGTGTTCATGGGGCTCAGCGTTATGTAGTAGTTTGTTTTCAGGCATTGCTGAGACTCCTGGATTCCTAGTAGCTACTTTGATGTATTTTTAAAAACCTTGTATTAATGCAGCAGAGCTTAATTAGAACTTCACTTATGTCCCTAATCTTATGTCTGAAACTAAGAGGGTTTTCATGAATGGGGGGGGGGGCATAGTGACTGGATAGTGCTCATATTATCAGGTGTCTGAATAGAACACACTACTACATCTCTCAGTAGAGCTTCAGTGACAGGAACAACTGGCATTTATATTGGACTTACTAAGTTCTAAGCAGTTGATAGATGTAAATTCGGGATGTAGAAATCAAGCTTTTATCCATGAAAATTAATGATTTGGGAAGATAAGAGGACATCTTGTTTCATGGATAGGTAGAAATTTATATACTTGTTCTCTTCTAGGGCAGTTTTAGATGCTTTGGTGAGTACTGAGATGTGTTTTAAGGCTTTGTGCAGAGTGAATGATCCCAGTCAGTGGAAAAGCTAAGGCCTGTGTCTCTGTGAGAAGCTCTTGCCCCCATATCTTTGTGTCTACAGATTCTGGCCTGAAATTGGGCAGTGTCTTCTGGGGTAAATGAGTCCTGGGGTGATTTATTATTAACACATTGAATAAAATGGACACCTGGCACTGCACTAGGCAAGAAGCAAATCCTTTTGAGTCCTGTTGAAGAGATGCATGGAAAAATGGGAACTCATCTGCTTATAATGAAAATGATCCAGGATGCCTTTTCAGTGTTCTTCCATTACAGTGGATCATGTTTTCACACATAAGCAAATTATCTTGGTCCAAAGTTGACTGGAAAAGTAAGATTTTTATCATATTTTCTTATTGCTCTTTGCCAGTGAGCAGGGAGATGATTGAATTTTCAGCCTTTTTTTCTTCAAATGCTATTATATTATTTTAGTCCTTAACTATTTTCTAACAGGTGAGGATGACTTTCCTTTGAGAGGAAAGTTAACATTACTGGTTAGCATCACTGATTGAGACAGCCTCAGCCAGTAGAGAAACACAGTTTACTTTGAAGATTTTGATTGAATTTCTTCAAAGATGTGATCAGATGATGACATAACCTCTTGTTCATGTGTGTGTGTGTGTGTGTGTGTATATATATGTGAGAGAGAGCAAGAGAGAGTAGGGGGGTCTTCATGGTCTTTTCATATTGTTAATTCAGCTTCATTTGTTAGAACATAAATACTTGGCACTATATTGAACACAGTGTGTTTTTTACGTTTCAAGAGTAGAGTTTATGAAATAGCTTAGCACTAAATTAAAAATTTTTTGTCTTCTCTTTTTTGTAGCTTCCTCAGGAATCATATATTTCTCTTCAGCATATGATTCTTTCATTTCTTTGTCTTGCCGTTTCAGGTCTTCCTCTGTTCTCATGAAACCCGGTCCCTTCCCCCAGTCATGTATTTTATATTTGAGTTAAAAAGAAAATTATTGTTTTTTGATTATATAAACATTCAAAGAAAGCAGTTCTGATGTTTTTTCTTTTCAAACTTAAAAAAATTGTGATCAAATATATAAATATACATAACATTTTTATCATTTTTAAGTATATAGTTCATTGGCATTAAATAAATTCACATTGTTGAGAAATCAATACCGCTATTTCCAAACTTTACATCATTCTAAACAGAAATTCGAGGCTCATTAAACTCCCCATTCCCACCTTCCTCCAAGAACTGGATGATCTCCTTTCTAATTTCTGTTTCTATTAATTTGCCTCTTCCAGAAACTTCATATAAGTGGGATCTTTATGTGTTTTAAACTTTTGTCCATGTTTTAGCTTCTTTTTATGGCTGAATATTGTGTAAATGCATATACCACTTTTTTTTTTTAATCTCTGCTGTTGGGCATTTGGATTATTTCAACCTTTTTAGATATTGTAGGCAATGCTTCTGTGAACATTGTTTGAATACTTGCTTTAAATTATTTTGGGTATATACCCAGAAATAGAATTGCTGGGTTTTAATTCTTTGTTTAATCATTTGATGAACTACTGTGCTGTCCACGGAGGTTCTCCATTTCACATCCCCACAGGAGAAGTGCACAAGGGTTCTGATTTCTTTATATTTATAACGGCTTATTATCTGCTTTTTGGTTCTGTATTTTGGATAATAGCCATCCTAATGTGTATTGATAGCTCATTGTGTTTTTGATTTGCATTTCTCTGATGATTGGTGATAGTAAGCATCTTTTCATGTGCTTTTTGACCATTTGTATATTTTTTAAGAAAATATTTATTGAAATCCTTTGCTATTTTTTGAATTGTCGTTGAGTTGTCTTGAATGTTTTTTTCTAATTCCTATAATAAATTGAGATTGGTAGTTGGATTTTTTTTTTTTTTAAGAAATTCTCTGGCAGACCCAAATATATAGAAATTTTGAAAGGTTCTGTTTAATCCATGTTTTTCTAGTAACTTCTCTTTGTTCCATTGCCTTGATAAGGTAGAATAAACTGTATTTTTCTGTTATAGTAAGAAAAAAATATGTAAGTTACATACTTATGGGGGAGTTAGGAGCAGGTTACAGAGTAGAATACCATTTTGTAAGCCTGCATATCTCTGTTCTTTTCTCTGCCCCTCTTGCCATCTCTAGAAGCAGGGCTGTGTGTTTATTGTATTCTGTGGGAAGATGCGCATCCTGTACCTATACTACTGAGGGTCTGATCCTCTACCCTTTACTTGTAGTACTGTAACCTCTGCCGTGTTCACTGTGGGAGACAACGTTGTTTCAGGCAGCGATGACCGTACAGTGAAAGTCTGGGATTTAAAAAACATGAGATCCCCAATTGCAACTATTCGCACAGACTCTGCCATTAACAGGTAAGATTGATTGTAATTTAATGCCTTATTTACATAGATTTAGTATTTAGTTGATATGGCTTTGGGAAAAACGATTTTGATAGCTGGGAAAATGTATTTTATTTATCCTTTAACGCAAATTCACAAATTTCATATGAACTTAAACTTTCTCAGCATGAAGTCAGGTTGATATAATAAGATTTATAATAATAAGAATGGGCCATTTATGGCCAGATGTTGTAGGGCTTTTGTGTACTTACTAAAAGGGGGTTAATCTTAGTTTTGGATGGGTTTGTGTCTACTGTGGAGTACAGTGTGCCTGTGTTGTGCATATGTGTATGGGGTCTGTGTATAGTCTTGCAGCTATGTGTAAGTACCTTGGTCTCTATTCTAATGCCATAGGTAGGCAGTGCCTGTGATTTGCTAATGTAGTTTGAAATGTGAATAATGTGCAATATCCTACTACATCATTATGTGTAAATTCAAAAATTTATGTTGTAACTATTTTAACACAACTCTTTTTTTTTTGTCTCCTCTTTTGCAGGATCAATGTATGTGTTGGCCAAAAAATCATAGCCCTCCCCCATGACAACCGACAAGTGCGATTGTTTGATATGTCAGGAGTGCGACTAGCACGGCTTCCCCGGAGCAGTCGACAGGTAACAGTTAAGATGTTTATAAATCACATTAAAGGAGAACATGGAATTTCACACCTTAAATCATTATTATCTAGCAGTAGAACTATAATGGGAACCACATATATAATTTTAAATTTTCTAATAGTCACATTAAAGAAAGGAGAGAAAAAGTTAACGTATTTTCTTTAATCAATTATACCCTAAATAATATAGTTGCAACATGCGATCATTGTAAAAACATTAGAGTTGTTTTACATTTGTGTTTTCTTACTAAGTTTTTGGATGCTAAATTTTATTGGAAGTATGCAATCTGTTTCAGGTTCATAAAATTTGAAGTTGAAAAAATAGCATACTCAAGTTGTTCTAAACCTACTTTAGTGTTTCCCATTACCCTGAGTTTAAATTTTTAGGTTTAAAATTAGATAAGATCAAATGTTCAGTTCATTGGTTTTGGTAACCACATCTGGTAAGCTCATCAGTATGCATTAGTGGCTGCCATATTGGAAGGCACAGTCTTATATATTTTTCAGTTGAATGTGTACAGAATAGAAATGTTTGAAATAATAAGTAGTTACTGTAGTCAGGTAGGAACAGTGTTAGTTATCTACTGCGGGAGCTTTTTGAGATGGGATCCCTACATCTACCTACAAGTAGAAAAACTCCTTTCACTGGCCGGTTGTCATGAGAAGCAGAAATCCCATTTTAAATGTTACTTTCTTATAAATTAAGGGATTGCTTTTCGCTGACTTCAGATGTGCATAGGGGAATGGGATGGGTGTGGTATTAAAACACCTCCATAGTTGTGTGTGGTATCAAAACACCTCCATAGTTGTCTGCAGTGCATGGTAAAAGTCAAGATTTTGTGATACTAGCTCAGCCCAATGAAATCAGAATATTCTAAAGCAACACCTAGGAGCCTGCATTTAGATAATAACCTGGTTGGTTCTAGGTTCTTTGAAGTTGGGGGCTAAGTCTTAGCTGTGGATAACTTTGGTTAGTGCCTCTTATATAGTTGGTATGTAGCAGAAATAAGTGTTAATAAATAAAAGCTCCCTGGCTTGTGAAGGCAGCATTTATTCAAGTTTTTGTGTTTAATTGAGCCCCCACAACACAATTACTGTTTTTTTTTTTCTTTTGATCTTTTCTGAAGGTCATTGTGATATCTGTGTGAGGAAAAAGCCAGTTGGTTCTGTTTAAGAATTGATTCCTTGAATGGCGGGAATGTGTCTTAGTGTTAGAGCACTTGTGTAGGGTGTGCAAGGCCCTGGGTTCGATCCGCAGTGCTGCAAAAAGAAATAAACAAACCATCTGTTCCTCAGTCCTGCCAGTCCACGTGCCTGTGCTTGTGTGTGCACACATCTCCGAGCATTGCTGCCAGTTTGTACAGCATTCCCCATTGTTGCTGCCTTCTGGCTGCTCCTCTCTTGATTTCTTATTGTTGATACCAGTCTCATTTCATTCTAAAATCTCACAGAACAGTTCTTGAACCCCAGAACATCTCTGTACTAGAGGTGCACTTTGAAAACTACAGTCTTAAGAGTGATTATGGAAATAGATTGTGAAGTGGGAATTTGCCACTAATATAGCAACACCATTTCTGTTAGTGACATGCAGTTTCTGAAAACTAACTGTCCTTACTGCATCTCAGCCATACTCCCCTTTCCCAGTGGAATATCAGTGTACTATCTGAAGGTAATTATTGAGCTTTTTATTCTTTGAGTGTGCATCATAGAAAAATTCTTCATGAAATTAAAGTAACTAACAAAAAGTAATTAACAAACACTTCTAAACTCCCCAACTCCTCAGGAAGCTGAATTGCTTGTCCAGGGTAATGTTATCACTTGCCAACCACATGATTTCAGTGTCTCTACAATGAACTCTTTGCATTTATCTTCAAATAGTTCTTGTCTAAAGGCTTGGTTTTCTTGCCAGTTAACGGATCTTTTTTTTTGGGGGGGGGTTATTAACAAAGAAATAATAGAAGATAGCTATTGAAATCCTTTGCTATATGGTCTTTTTTTTCCCACACTTTTTTTTTTTTGACTTTTTTATTTCTCTCTTCAGTGTGAATGTTTTGCAGAGGAGTATTTTGTACCATTGAGTGTTTCTCCTACTTACTCCTCTTACAGTTTTACTTAGTAGCAATTCTTGTATTTTATTGATGATATAACAGTAACTATTAGAGCTATCATGTTAATTTAGAAAGTACGCATGATTCCTAAGGTATTGCTTTCAGACATTCTCATATTGGGCATTATCTCAAGTATTTGCATCTATATACATATTCACTAAATTATTAAGTATTTTGCAATAATCTCCCCAATATTTAACTAGAATTCCTGAAGATGGTAGGAATCTCCCTGAAAGGCCATTTATTTGTCACTAAGTGTATTTTTCTAGCTTCTTTATTATCTGAATCAATTATTTGTTAAAATGGTACTTGAAGTCTTTGAGTAATTTCACTTAACACATACACACACACATAAGCCTCATTTATTCATTTAAAAATTTCAAGTTGATCATTTGATCATTTATTTTTTCTGACTATAATCTTACTTATTTTCTTAAAGAATCATAAAATGTTTCTGATGTGAGTCTCACTTCCTTTATTCATCATGGCTTTACCAGTCTATCACTTGAAAGCTTCTTGCCAATGTGAAATATTTTTTACTTACTTGGGCTAATCCTGTGAGTTATCCCCTCTTCCACCTTTTTTTTTTTTTGTACCAGGATTGAACCCATGGGCCTTTAACTACTGAGCTACATCCCCCAGACATGTTTTTTATATTTTATTTAGAGAGGGGTCTTGCTAAGTTGCTTAGGGCCTCACTAGGTTGCTGAGCTGGCTTTGAACTTGTGATCCTCCTACCTTAGCCTTCTGAGTTGCTGAGATTTCAGGCGTGCACCAGTGTACTCAGCTCCTTGTTTTATTTCAATAATTTTGAGTGGTGTAGTTGTGAATTTGGATGAAGTTTTATGCATATTGTTTCAACAATAATACACTAACTTTGGTTTGTTAATAGGGCCACAGAAGAATGGTATGTTGCTCAGCATGGAGTGAAGACCACCCCATTTGCAACCTGTTCACCTGTGGGTTTGATAGGCAAGCCATCGGTTGGAACATCAACATTCCTGCATTGTTACAAGAAAAATAAGGTCACCTTATTAGTTTGGTGGTTTGCCATGGACCTTTGATTCATGCAGGCTTTTCTGCATATTAATCAGCCATTTTTGTGAGAGTTTCACCCTGAGAAGGGTGCTTTGTATATGTTCTTTTCACATTGTGCTCAGCTTGCATGAAATGTACAGAAAAATGTGTGATCATATTTTTTATTTTTGTCTCGTGTGTATATATTGGCATCCTCTGGTCAGTAGAAGTGAAGCTCACCTCCCATGCAGTACATAAAATGCTTGTAAGTTGTTGACATTTGACAGATGAACAGTAGGGCATTACATTTGTGTGAATTAAATGTGAACCTATGTACTTATTGTGAGGCATAAACAGTCTGTTACATTTTCTGGAATAATTTATACATATCTACCTTGTACTGGGAGGAGTACAGAGCTGCATTTGCATTGGCTAATGAGTGGTGGGAATGATCAAAGATGGCATATCTACTTCTGTGTGAAGTTTTGGCATGTCCTATTGTGTAATTCAATTTCAATTTTAATTTTTATTACAGTTCTGTAAAAATAGCCTGGATTTGCAACATTCAGAGAGTTTCTTTTGAAAAGAAAAGGTTTCTGCTCTTTTTATAGAAAATCATTTCAATCACCTGAGGTCTCATACTAGCAAATTCCAAAATATAATGATTCTAATCACTGATTTTAGATATTAAGCAAAATTTAAAGCACTTTAGTTTATAGCTGTAGTTATAAACAGTTTTTAGAAGTTTCAAATGACTTATCCATTGAATGTGACTTGACCTTTCTAAGAAGGCCCTGCTACCTGAAAACAGAATCTTATTTATTTTCTACGTCATTGGTTTGCATATATCTAAATGGGTTCACTTCCTTGGTGGTATTTGAGAGCCAATAATGCAAATAAATGAGTACTACCTCAAAAATAAATATTTGGAAAATTTTGGAGTCTTAATGTTGCCTAGATAAAGCACTTTTTGATTCATAGCTGGAATACTGAGTTAAATTTAGAAGGCAAGAAAGACAATCCTACCAAATGTATCCTGAAGGTAAAAGGTTCTTCAGTTAGGCTAATAGGATGATAACCATAACAAATAGTTCATAGGTAACAAGATGCTTTTGTCTTGAGTAGCTGGGATACCTCTCAGTGCCAATCCTACTGCACGAGTGAGCCTGTTATCCTTGCCTTCTTAAAAATTACTGTTCATCTGATATTTGTTAAGTTTGTTTCTTATTGAGTTACAGTTTTGATAAAGAGACATCTCAGTTACTGCCCCTCACATTTTTAATCCTTTACATAAAGCCCTTTGGAGGCTAATCACTTGGAGAGGCACAGGAAGATAGTATTTAAAACTCTCATGGACATAGTTCCCTTCCCCAATTTCTTGTGTTTCCCCCTGTTTTGTGGTAATGTAGAAGGGCACCTGAGCTGGCAATGGATAGGTAGCCATTTGGCAAGGTATAATACATAGGATCCTCAGGTGTCCTTTGGTGGAGCTTACTAACAGTGAGGAACACCTCATTGTTGGCACCTTTTACTTGGGTCCTACAGGAGCTGATCTTAGGAACTTCATAGCAGAATCATTTAGAGTAATTTTGAAATGACTAACAGCCAGGAAGGAATGACCCAAGAATAACCAATAATTAAGAAACAAACTACAAACATTTTAGAATGATTTGAGTTTTTAAGCTAAACTGTTTAAAGTCCAACATGTTCTGAACACAAGTCTGACCATAGTGTTTTTGAGAACTGAAGTCAGGCTGGTCACTGTGGTTTATTAGAATTTCAAGTTCCACCTTGTGCTGTCCTGAGTGTATTCTGCTTGATGGAGTACTGCAACAAAATATTTACTGTGGCCTAATTTTACCTTACAGTGAGAGATCCCCTCTCACATCTGCTTATGCAAGGGCATCGATGAGCTGCACAGGCTGTGTTCTTGGGTTTCTTATATTTTAGTTTGAAAATCTAGATGTCTTAGAATGATAGTTAGAAACCATGAAAAATGTACACAAATAACTAAATCAAATTTAAGATGCAGTCTTTGCTAGACGAAAAAGATTTGAAGCTTTTAAAAATATATATGTATAATGTCCACCTAGTTCTATTGAGACTAGTGACCTTCACTGCCAATAGCTGCTCACCTCTTGTTAACTGGAGGAACCAGCCTCTAACACCAGAAATGAGGCTCCTCACTCATTTTCATGAGGGCAGAAGACCCTAATGGTGCTTGAGCAGAGTTCTCAGGAGCAGGATGTGACTTATTGTTAACTACTGTGTCATCTTCTAACGTGATCTCATCCTACTGCTGCTGTGGCCACAAGTGTTATTTTCAAGGAGTGGGGAGTAGTTCATATGTGCGTGTGTGTGTGTGTGCGCGTGCGGGCATGTGGCTGAAATTAAGTTGTGTTATCAGCCACATGGGAATCTCATTTGAAATAGTGTTTGGAAATAGGAACACTATTATGTGCTGACATGTCCAGGATTTCATTTAATAATGGAAGGAAAATATGTGGTTACTTAAAAATGTGTGTTGATACAAAAAAATCATAAGAGATTTGTTGTTGGATGAAGCAACATTCTTTTTCTCAATCACTGCACATCAGTTTCTGTAGAGTCAAAAGTTTGTACATATTTTGGAATCTGAAGATTATGTAAATCATTTGTTACTTAAGTCTGTGAAAACAAGTTTCTTTGGAGGAAAAAGTATGCATTTGTAAGTGTTCTGTGGAATCATTTTTATTGTATCAATGTAATTGTTTTTAAGTGTTCAGTGTCTACATTGCAATATGAAATTCATTAAAACATCCATGTTCCATAATTACTATTATAAAGTTTTTTTATTTGGGAGTCTCTTTACTATTTTTACTTTTTTCATGTTTTACTTTGTGAAATATCATTATTATTATATAAAAAATTACAGTTGCCTAGCATTTAAACAAGTTATTTGTAATCTTGCCCATTTGAAAAAATTTTAGACTTAAAAACCCAATTGAGTTATATTTCCTATCCATTTCTTATTAAATGATGCATAATTATGCTTGTTTGTCCCATTACCACCCCAAACTCTTCTGGAAAGATTAACAGTGTGACCTAATATAAGTTTTAGGTGACATTTCTCAGAGTATCAAAATGCTTTTATTGTTCATATTACAGCAAGCTTGTGTGAGAGTTAAAATTGCAGTTTCAGAAAGTTGGACACCATTTTGGAAGAATGCAAATCAGGATTTGGCCATGTTTACTTGTACATTGTTATATTCTAATTCAAGTGAATGAGGCATTGTGGTTGTTATAGAAACCTCAGAAGGTGTTGAAGTACGACTGGATATTTCTTGCTTGTTAGTGGGTTCTGGGTTCTTTTTCATATTGGCAGATTTCACTGCCTAAATCACATAGGCAAAAGTGAGAAATTTCTCCCCTGTTTAACTTCTTTTTTATTCCTCACATAGCATGTGATTGTCCAAATTTCATTTACACTTTCAGTTAAAAGTTCATGTTATATTAATATAAAGAATAAAACAGAGAAGACTTGTATTGCTATAATTTCATCAAAATGCTGCAAAAACATTTCTCCTTTAGTGTCCATAAATTTTATTTTCTACTAATGATTTTTAATTTTTAAAAAATTATTTTAAAAATTGTAAACATTTATTATGTGTAACAAGTGATATATAGTCCATATTATGGTAAGAAAAAGCTGAAAGTGAACACAGATGAAATTTGTAATTTTAAATTAATTTGTTAAAATACCTTTTGAATTAAGCAGCATGTGGTCAAAATGAAAACAGACTCAGCAGATCATTGGAGTTATAAGAACTTGTGTGAAAGACGTGATAAACTTTTGGGGAGGATCCATTTACGATTTGTGGGCTGAGATTTGAGAATCATGAGGGAGCTGCATTATATAGTTTGGTGAAGGAAATGACATTTAAACAGAAGCCTAGAAGTTGTTGGGTGTATGCAGGGAATAATAAGAATAATTCCAGGCAAAGGGAAAGCTGCATATAAAGATGGTGAGAAAGAACTTAGCATGTTGCAGGTACTGAAATAAAAGTGCAGCCAGAGCATAGTATGAAGGGTGGAAGGTCCAGGATGAGGCTGGGGTGATGGACAGGTACCATCCCATTCAGAGGACTTGGGGAAGAGGGTGGATTTTATTCTGTGTGAACTGTACAAGGTGAAGATCAGATCATGGATGCATCCAGGTGAAAGCTTTGGCTATTCTGGGTCTTTTATTCTTCCAAATGAATTTTAGGACTCTTCTCTAGTTCTGTGAAGAATGTCGTTGGTATTTTGATGGGAACTGCCTTGAATCTGTATTTTGCTCTTGGTAATATGGACATTTTGATAATATTAATTCTGCCTATCAATCAGTGAACATGAAAGATCTTTCCATCTTGTGTCTTCTTCAACTTCTTTCTGCAGTGTTCTATATATAGTTTTTCATTGTAGAGGTCCTTGCCTTGGTTTGATTTATTGTTTTATTTGTTTATTACTTTTTGAGGCTATCAGGAATGGGATTGTTTTCCTGATTTTTTTAATCAGTTTCATTTTTGATGTCTAGGTCAAGCTACTGATTTTTGTATGTTGATTTTGTAACCTTTTATTTTTCTGAATTAGTTTATTAGTTCCAGTGGTCTTCTGGTGGAATGTTTTGGATCTTCTAAGTATAGGATCATATCATCTGCCAACAGTGGTAATTTGACTTTTCCTTTCCTATTCTTATCACTTTAATTTCCTTCTCTTGCCTAATTGCTCTGGCTAGAATTTTTAGTACAGTTCTGAATAGGACTGGTGAGAGCAGATATTCTTGTCTTTTTCTGGATTTTAAAGGAAATGCTTTCAGTTTTGCCCCACTCACTCTGATGTTGGTTTGGGGTTTGTCATATATAGCCATTATGATATTGCGGTAAGTTCCTTCTATCTCTGGTTTCTTCAGTGTTTTGGTCATGAATGGGTGCTGAATTTTGTCAAAGGCTTTCTCAGCATCTGTTGAGATGACTGTAATTTTTGTCCTTAATTGTACTTATGTGGTGAAGTATATTTATGATTTGCACATATCAAACTATCTTTGCAACCCTGGAATAAAATCAACATGGTTATGATATAACAGTCTTCTTAATATGTTGAATACAATTTGCTAGTATTATGGATTTTTTGCATCTAAGTTCATGAGGGATATTGGTCTTTAGTTTTCTTTCCTTGATATGTCCTTATCAGGCTTTGGTCTGAAAGTGATACTGGCCTCATAGAATGAATCTAGAAATATTCCATCCCTTTATATTTCATGGAATAATTTGAGGAGCATTGGCATTAGTTCTCCTTTAA
Source organism: Marmota monax (assembly GCF_021218885.2). Lineage (NCBI taxonomy): Eukaryota > Metazoa > Chordata > Mammalia > Rodentia > Sciuridae > Marmota > Marmota monax. Next base: position 1,966,863 of record NW_026695217.1, on the reverse strand, counting down.
GGTCTGGTAGAATTGAATTGAGAATCTATCTGGTCATAGGCTTTTCTTTGTTGGAAGACTTTTTATTACTGCTTCTATCTCATTGCTAGTTTTTAGTCTGTCTAGATTTTCTATGTTCTCTTGATTCAATTTTAGCAGGTCATGTGTGTCTATAAATTCCAGGTTTTAAAGTCCCAAACAATCCTCTGGATTTCTGTAGTGACTGTTGTGATTTCTCTCTTTTCATATCTAATTTTATTAATTTGGGTCTTCTCTTTTTGTTTGCTTAGTTTCACTAAGGGTTTATCAGTCTCGTTTATCTTTTCAAAGGACTATTCATTTTATTGAGCCTTGTATTTTAAAAAATTCTTTATTTTATTGATTTAATTTATTTCATTCTACTGAATTATTTCCTTCCTTCTACTGGTTTTAGAATTGGTTTGTTTTTGCTTTTCAGGGCCTTTTATATGTGTATGATTTGGTTGCTTTATTATCTGATTTTCTTATGTCGGCACTCATAACTGTAAATTTTCCTATTAAAACTGCCTTCATAGTGTCCTAGAAGTTCTGATATATTGTATCACTATTCTTTTTTTTTTTTTAATGTTTTTTAGTTAGAGGTGGATGCAATATCTTTATTTTGTTTGTTTATTTCCAGTAGTGCTGAGGATCAAACCCAGTGCCTCACATGTGTGAGGCAAGTGCTCTGCCACTGAGCCACAACCCCAACCCTTGTTTGATTCTAAATTGTTAAATTTCTACTCTGATTTCTTCTATTGTACATTCATCATGGAAAAGTTTATTGTTCAATCTCCATGTAGTTACATAAATTTTGTTAGGGGTTATTGATTTAATTTTTTGGTGTTGATTTCTGATTTCATTCCACTGTCTTGATAGGGTCATCATAAGATGCATAAGATGCAAGGGATGATATAATTTAAAAAAAGTATTTTGTGAGTTGCTTTGTGATCTAAAATGTGGTCTGTTTTGGAGAAGGTTCTATGTGCAACTAAGAAGAGAGTGAATTTAGCTGTTGTGGAATATTCTATAGATGTCTGTTAAGTTCATTTGATTTATAATATTTTTATAGGTCCAAATAATCTTTACTGAGTTCAAGTTTCAGTGACCTTTTGGTGAGAGACTTGTGTGGAAATCAACCAGTATATTGTATTAGGGTCTATCTGTGTCTTTTGAGTAGTGTATATTTTACATAATTCAGTGCACCAATGTCTGGGGTATAAACATTTACTATTGTTACATCTTCTTGTAGGATTGTTCCCTTTGCCAGTATGAAGTGACCTTCTTTGTCTCTTCTGATTAATTTTGGCTTGAAGTCTTCTTTGTTGGATATGACTAAAATTTAATTCCTGCTTGTTTGGGGGCTCCCTTGCCAAGGTATCAGTTTCAGTCCTTTCATTTTTAACCTGTGGCTTTTTCCCTGTGAGTCTCTTGTAAGCAACATGTAGTTGGCTCTTGTTTGCTAATCCAGTCTGCCAGTCTGTGTCTTAATAGGAGGGTTGAAACCACTTCCATTCAGTGCTATTACAGAGTCGTTTATTAAATCCTGCCATTTTGATTAATTTCTAATATTTAATTTGGTCCTGTTTCTCTTTTGTTAGCTACACTTCAAATAAGATGTGTCCTTTTGAGAGCCTTGGGGTTTCTTTTCTATTTCTTCCGTGTGTAGTATTTCTTCAAATATTTTCTATAGTGCTGGCTTAGTAATCATTAATCCTTTTAGTTTCTGCTTATCTTGGAAGTTTTTTTTTTTCCTTTTTAAATTTGTTCTAATTAGTTATACATGACAGTAGAATGCATTTTGGCACATTGTACACAAATGGAGCACAACTTCTTCCTCTGGCTGAACATGGTGCAGAATCACACCGGTAGTGTAATCATACTTGTATGTAGGGTAATAATGTTCTCATTCCACTGCCTTTCTCATCCCATACCCTCTCTCCTCCCCTCACTCCCTTCTACACAATCCAAAATTCTTTCATGTTAATATGGATTAACATCTGCTTATCAAAGAAAACATTTGGCTTTTGTTTTTTGGGGTTTGGCTTATTTTACTTAGCATGATATTCTCTAGCTCCTTCCATTTACCTGAAATGTCATCGTTTCACTTTTCTTTAAGGCTGAGTAATATTCCATTTTGCATATTTACTGCATTTTCTTTATCCATTCATCTGTTGAAGGGCACCTAGGTTGGTTCCATAGTTCAGCTATTGTGAGTTGATATGGCGGTTTCATCGTAGTATACTGATTTTAAGTCCTTTGGGTATAAACTGAGGTGTGGGATAACTGGATCAAATGGTGGTTCCATTCCAAGTTTTCTGAGGAATCTCCATACTGCTTTCCAGAGTGTTGCATCAATTTGCAGTCTCACCAGCAATGTATGAGTGTGCCTTTTCCCCCACATCCTTGCCAACGTTTATTGTTACTTATATTCCTAATAATTGCCATTCTGACTGGAGTGAGATGAGATCTTAGAGTAGTTTTGATTTCATTTCTCTTATTGCTAGAGATGATGAACGTTTTTTCTTATGCTTGTTGAACAGTTGAATTTCTTCTGTGAAGTGTCTGTTCAGTTTGTTAGCCCACTTATTGATTGGGCTATTTGGTTTCTTTGCTGTTAAGTTTTTCGAGTTCTTTATATATCCTGGAGATAAGTGCTCTGAGCTGCATGTGGTAAAGATTTTCTCCCATTCTGTGGGCTCTCTTTCCTCATGTTATTGACTGTTTGCTGAGAAGAAGCTTTTTAGTTTGAGTCCATCCTATTTATTGATTCTTGATTTTACTTCTTCTGCTTTTAGTCTTGGAAGGTTGTTTTAATTTCTTATTTGATTCTGAAGGATAGCTTTGCTGGATACAGCAATCTTGATTGATAGTTATTTTCTTATAGGACTTGGAATACATTGTTCCACATCCTCCTGGATTTTAAGAGTTTGTGCTGAGAAATCAGAATCAATTCTGATTAGCTTCCTTTGTATATGACCTGAACTTTTCCATTATGGCTTTTAAAATTCTATCCTTATTATTCTGTATGTTAGAAATTTTAATTATATTGTATCATGGAGAAGTTATTTTTTGATGTTGTCTGTTTGGGATCCTGAATGCATCCCATCTGGATGTCCATCTCATTCTCAAGTGTTGAAAACTTTTCTGTTATTTCCCTGAAGAGGTTTACTATGCCATTAGCCTTCTTCTCACAACCCTCTTCACTTCTGATGATTCTTAAGTTTGATCTCTTTATGTTGTCCCAGAGTTCTTGTATACTCTGGTCATGGTTACTTTTTTCCTTTTCTTTAATATTGTCTGAATGTTCAAGGTTGACCACTTTGTCTTCCAGTTCTTAGATTCTGTCTTCAACATAATCTACTTTATTAGACTTTCAACTGAACATTTTGTTTTGTCTTTCATTTCCAAGATTTCTGGTTTTTTCCCAATATCTCCTTATTGAATTTCTCATCTATATCCTGTATTCACTTCCCTAATTTATTCCATCTTTTATATATTCACTTGGATTTCATTGGTCATTTTTATAATCATCCTTTTGAATTATTTATCTGGTATTTCATGTTACCTTGTTTTTTCATATTTCTTGAATTCGTATTGGGTCTTTTTTGTTGTTGTTGTTGTTACTTTTTTGTTTTGGTACCAGGGATTGAACCCAGGGACACTTTAGCACTGAGCCACATCCATAGCCATTTTTAATATTTATTTACGGACATGGTCTCGTTGAGTTGCTTAGGGCCTCGCTAAGTTGCTGAGGTTGATGTTGGACTTGCAGTCTTCCTGCCTCCCCCCTCTCCCCCAGCCACTGTTCTGTTGGATTTTATGTATCTTAGGGATGAATTTCTCTTCCACTCTTATGTGGGCCTTTTCAGGTTACTGCCTTCTCTTACCAGTGTTCCGGGATATCAGGTTGTAATGAATTTGTCAATATACTTTCAAATAAGTTTTTTAGTATAGTTTGCCTGCTGATTCTTTGGTGCTGATTAGCATATTAGCATATATTATGCCAGAGCTAGAGGATTCCACTTTGTCCTTAGGTATCAAAAGAATGATATCTTTCTTGATATACAACTGTGTTGTATATCATTGGTATGTGAGCTACACCCCTTGTGGTTGCTCTGACTTAATATTCTGTATTCTAACAGGGTATGGGAGTGATTTAAATTGAGACTCCCTGCAGTTGTGTCTGAAGGCTTTGTGTTAATTCTGTTTTTTTTTTTTTTTTTTTTTTCTGTAGGAAAGGGTGTCCATGAGTGGGACCTGAGGCCCTTCCCCCCTTCCTCCTATTTGGGGCTTGGTCATTAGTTTAGGGTGTTTGTCTCTTCTTTGAATTAAAGTATTGTTGGAGTTTGAGTGTGGTTAGCTTGTGTGTGGAACAAAGGGTCCTGTCTCTTAGCTGGGCTTGCTCTGCAGCAGAATCTCTAGTCTGTGAAATGTGTCCCCCTGGATTCCCGGCACCTCACAGAAAAAGGGGAAACAAAACAAGAGCAGAACAATATGTAGCATTAATTTAAAACAGTCAGTGTCTACTATGACATCTACAACACTAGTTACCACAAAAACAGGAATGGTGGGGTCAGCAGTTACCAACAGTCAAAACAGTCAATAACTGTGGTCTACGTCTGACATTCAGGTCAACAGCAGGTGTCAGCTATGTCATCCACAGCACCCATAATGGCACCAACATGAGTGGCAGTGGCAGGAGTTACATTAACCAAATAGTTCTAAAAAAAGAAGTTTAAAAATATAATTTATTAAGAGAAAAGAAATTGTGATGGAAGGTGAAAGAAAGTTTAGAATGTTCAAAATGTGAACAAACCAGAAGAGATCTAGGAAGTGATGGCTGTAAAGGAGGAGAAAAGAGATAGTTGAGGGAGAGGAAGAGAGTGTGGTTATGAGAGGGAGATGAAAGGAGAGCGAGAGAAATGAGAAAAACCAAACCAAACCATGTCAAAATAACCCTAACCCTCAAAAGACAAGACTAGTAAGTAATGATCATTTTAAAAATGAGAAAAAATAGGTATCTGTCTATCCATAGAGCAAGCAGGTTGGCAAGAACACACACACAGATTTTTTTTTTTAAGTTGTAGATAGACATAATATCTTTTTTTTTTTTTTTTTTTTTTTTTAAAGAGAGAGTGAGAGAGGGAGAGAGAGAGAGAAAGAATTTTTTTTTAATATTTATTTTTTAGTTATCGGCGGACACAACATCTTTGTATGTGGTGCTGAGGATCGAACCCGGGCCGCACGCATGCCAGGCAAGCGCGCTACCGCTTGAGCCACATCCCAGCCCAGACATAATATCTTTATTTTATTTTTATGTGGTGCTGAGGATGGAACCCAGGGCCTTGCACGTGCTAGGTGAGTGCTGTACCGCTGAGCCACAACCCCAGCCCACACATAGATTCTTAATGAAAGAATTGTCTTCATGGAGGTGGTGAGAACCGTTGACACGGACAGAGGATCGCTGCCTGTGCCTGGCCTTTTCTCTGTTTCTTCTTGGGCTGGGAACCCCTTGGAACAAGGGCTGGGGGTTGTTAAGCCTTTTCTCCTTTTGTGTTGCTCACTGAGCTGCCAGCCGGAGTGGCTTAAAACTGAAGCTGGTGGCAAAATAGGTCTCATGCCTTCTCGCCCATAGGAGGTAGGATGGAATGGAAAGTCCTGTTGATTACAGTTTCGACCAGACAGACCATGCACTCCTAGGGTGGGGCTGCTAGACAGTTCTGTGAGGGGAGTTCTGGTGGTTGGGGCTTTGGTCCAATCAAGCTGCAGGGACTTTGTTGGATATTATCTAGTCTGGACTGGTTAGGTTACCATATCCCTAGGTCCAGGCAGATGTGGACCTCTGCTGGGAGTCAGGATCCTTCCAAGAAATCAGAAGGCAGAGGAGCCAACCCTCCGCACACTTCTCACTCTCTGTTGCCCATGAATAAGGCCTTCCCAGGGTTAGTCGCTGAAGATGTCACACTTGCCTGTCAAATGTCCTGACCTCCTTCAGCTGGTCACGTGAGCTGTAACTCAAAGGGAAAGCAAGTTGCACTCCCCACCAGATCTCTGACTGGAGGCTGCCTGAGTACGGTCTTCTTCCTGTATCGATCACCTTCTACTAGGTGTGCTCTAGACCACGTCGGTACTTGCGAGGACAGTGTGGCAATGTTTGCTGTGATCTTCCGGGCTGCAGCAGCAGCAAGCTGGCTCTGTTCAGATTTCTGCTTGCCAATTGAGAAACACAGTACTTTCCAACAGCAGCACACGGAGCTGCCTCTGGCTCAGTTGACTACAGACTGCTTTTATGCTCTCCAGGTCTTTCAGAGCCCAATTTGTCCTCTTGTTTCTCTTTCTGTGCTTCCCTCATTTCTGTGCTAAACTCTTTCTGCTGCGGCTGCTCCAACTGGCTTGGCTCTGATGTACTCTTTCTTGTTTTTTGTTCAATACCCCTGATTTTCTGAGTCACTGAGAGACTGTCCATCTAATATTGAATTTCAGTAGATTCCCTCTTGATACACTCACCTTGCTGAGAAGCAATACTCCTGTTCATTGATTCCTGAGCCAGGGAGCAACTTCCTATATCTGCCATCTTGAATTTCCCCCATAGGCATTTTGCCACCACCACTTCACAAACAACACTATCACTTTCTCACACTTTGAGCACTTTCTCTCACCCATCTAGTTACTTTTAGGAAGGGAGTCACTTTCCATTATGTGATCCTTCTTCCATGTATGTTTGACTGGTTGAGGGGACAGAACACCTAAACTGCCCCCTAATCAGGAGTCTCCCTTGAAAATTTTACAGCAGGAACAGAAAGCTGGTCTCTGCAAGAAGTGTGCATGTTTTTAGAGTGGAAATTATGTGAGTTCTTCAAATTGCTAAAAGAAAACTATTAGAATTAAATACTCAGCAAAACAACTACCTTTCAAGAATGAGTGTGAAATAGACATACTGGAATAAATAAAAAGCTAGTGGCACTTTTTAAGGAGATAGTGTAAAAAGAAAAAAGTTCATGATAAAAATGGTTTCATAATTCTCAAAATACCAACAAACACTTCTGTAAAATTAATATATGATTAGAGTTAGTGATTTATTTTTCTTTTATTACCTGACTATGCTTTTGAAATAGTGATTAACTTTTTAGTCTTTCTTGAAGTGGTTATATATATGTGGTAAAATTTCAGATATAACCACTTAAACACATTGGAAAGATAAAATGTAGTCACCATAAGGGCATTGGACAATGTGAAAAAAGGGAAAAGGGTTGGAAGTGACTTTATTTCTAGTGTTTTTATTTTAGAACCATGAAAATATATTACCCAGTATCTGAAAAGTCTCCATTTTATACTGGTAACAAAATTATGTAAGATATCTGGGTTAGGGAATCTAAAAATAAAAATAAGAGAAGACTTGAAATCATCCACAGAAATATTTTAAAACTTTTTAAAAAATAAAATAAGATAGTAATAAAATTAAGGATCATCACATTGTTAGGAAGAGACAATACTGTACAGATGTCAGTTCTTCCCATTTTGACAAGTAGACTCAATGCGATTCCAATTTGCATCACCACAATTGTTTGAATTTGACAATATGGTTCCTAAATTTATGTGAAAGCAAAAGCCAGGGTGAGCAAGATGTTCAAGAAAAGAGGAGGACAAGGGGATGGAAAGAAAAAAGATTTACTTTAAGACTGGTAAAGTATTAATTAAGAAAGTGAACATTAGGAAAGAGAGGAAAATTGACCCGTGGAATAGGAGTAGAAATCAAAACAGATTTTATATATATATATATATATATATATATATATATGTGTGTGTGTGTGTGTGAATTAAAATTTGAAATTTTCAGCATGTATAATCATAGATCAGTGGGAAGAAAGTGAACATAATGGTTAATTATTTAAGGTGTCAACTTGACTGAGCTAAGGGGTGTCCAGAGAGCAGTTAAAATGTTATTTCTGGGTGTGTCTCTGAGAGAGTTTCTGTAAGAGATTAACTTTTTTTTTAATTAATTATTTTTTTTTTAGTTTTCGGCGGACACAACATCTTTGTATGTGGTGCTGAGGATCAAACCTGAGCCGCATGCATGCCAGGCTAGCGCGCTACCGCTTGAGCCACATCCCCAGCCCCAAGAGATTAGCTTTTGAATCAGCAGATTGAGTAGAGAAGATCTTCCCTCACCAGTCTTGGTTGGCATTATCCAATCCATTGAGAGCCCAGATAACATTAAAAGATGGAAGAAGGGTGAATTCTCTCCTTCTTGAACTGGTACATCCATGCATCCATCTTCTATCCTTGGACATCAGAGATTCTGGTTTTCAGGCCCTCACATTTGGATAAAGACTTAGACTGTTGGTTCCCCTGGTTCTTAATCCTTCAAGTTTGGACTGAAATTACACCATCAGCTTCCCTGGACCTCCAGTTTTCCAAAGGCAGGTTTTGGGACTTCTTTGCTTCCATAATTGCATGAGCCAATTCCTTACAATAGGCCTCTTTGTAGATAGCTCTGTATATCTTACTGGTTCTGTTTTTTTTTTTTTTGGAGACTCTTGACTGATGGAGTGGCCTATTTAATTATTATATCCATTCACAATGAAATTAATTTGGATCTCTACCTCACACTAAAATAAATTCCAGCATTAACTATTAAAAGATATATTAAAAGAAAAAATTTAAATTAGAAAAATAACACTTTTATAACTTTTGGTTTATTAGACAAACAATTATCAAAAATGCATTAGCCATAATAACCTTGCTAAAAAAGATTGGTCGATTCAACTGTATTAAAAGTAAAAGGTTTCATTCATTATAAGACACCATAGAAAGGATGAAGTGAAAAATCACAAATCACAGTTGCAACATATATAACTCACAAAGGATTATTATTCAGAATAGTAAATAAAGCAAAATTCTATATGTGTACAGGAGAATCAGGAATTGGGCAACAGTTAAAAATAGGTATGTCACTAAAGAGGAAATATGGATAGTCAACAAATAAAGAAATCAGGAACATGAACACAAAGGCCAAAATGAGAGGGCATTGCATAGTGACATTATTATTGCTAGGGCATATAGACTACTAAAACTTTTGAATATTGTTGGTTGGGGTATTGCATAATACAGCGACTTTGGGAAACTATGATCTTGTGAGCCTGGATATTCATGTCTCCCTGTCTGCAGTTACTAGATGTGGATTTAGAACCACACCTAGAAACTACAGTGTGGTGTTTGGAGAATCATCTTAAGTATCTTAGTTAAAATGGAGACTTTTCTTTTTTTTTTTTTAAATTTTTATTGTTGGTTGTTCAAAACATTACATAGTTATTGATATATCATATTTCACACTTTGATTCAAGTGGGTTAGGAACTCCCATTTTTACCCTGTATACAGATTGCAGAATCACATAAAATGGAGACTTTTCGTTCAAAGGGTTCAATCCCAAGTGACTGACTCAGAATTTCTGGAAATGAGACACAAACCTGCCTTTTAAACAAGCTCCTGATCTCGTGCATGTAATTCTGCTGTTCAGTTTGAGAACTACTGTCCTGAAGGACCTCTTTCCCATGTGCAAGGTTATACCATCAAACAGAAGCAACCCAAATATCAATGGGGGTCAGGCAAATTGTCATTTCTACACAGTGAATATTACACAGCAATAAAAAGCAAGGAACTGGGCTGGGGTTGTGGCTCAGTGTAGAGCGCTGGTCTGGCATGTGTGAGTCACTGGGTTCGACCCTCAGCACCACATAAAAATAAATTAAAATTAGTTGTAGATGGACACAATACCTTTATTTTATTTATTTATGTGGTGCTGAGGGTCGAACCCAATGCCTCACACATGCTAGGCAAGCGCTCTACCACTGAGCCACAGCCCCAACCCTAAAAAAATATTTTTTAAAAATGAGTAACTCACACAGCTATATAATATTGAATGAAAAAATAAGTCATCAAAGACTATACACAAATTAAACCATTTCTGTAAGACACAAAAGCCAAACAAAGCTACCACCTAATGCTCCTATCCATCCATCTAACTCATGTCTACCTATATTTATCTGTCTATTATCTATCCATCCACTATCTGTAATCCATCTTATCTATCCATTCATCTATTATCTATCTATCTGTCTCTGTTTTCATATATCTTGGGACAAGGGAATAAAAACATAAAAATCTAGCCTAAGAGTGGAGGGCTGGATGGGCAGGGAGAGGACTGGGATCAGCGAAGAGCTCAGAACTGGCAACGTTCTGTCTTTAATTTGGATGGTGAGAACATGCATCTCGGCACTTCAATTTTCATACTCCATAACAAATGTCTTTATCATTTTCCTTTAATGTCTAATATTTTATAATTAGGGAATAACCTAAAAATCCTAAAGAGAAAGTGTGTGGATGCCAAAGATGGATAAAATGAATGCTGATAAAATGGGAGTAATTATACTAATATGTTCTATAGCATTGGTTTTGAACTTACTGTATATTCACATTTGATTCACTTCAGATATTAGCTATTTTTTTTTCACTTACAAACATGTGATTTTATGGTTCTGAAATGCTGGCTTTTTGCACATTCCATAGGAGGGAACACAAAGTCAATTTTGTTCCAAGAAAATATTCTTGGAAAAATGGTCACTGAGGAAATTGTAAAAAAGGCAGTGTGCTACAGGGTGTCAAAATTGGGCAGTTTTCAAATACATTTTAGAAATCCTAGTTTTCAAGTAGGAAATGTAATAAGGATTTCATTTACCAGGTGTGATCATAAAACAATAAAAGTAGTTTTCTTATGTTGCTCATAAACTGGGGCCGAAGATAATTTCAAATCCAGGAGACAGTCCAAAAATCATGTTGAGCAATGGCCACATATTGGAATGAGAATTTTCATTCTTACAGCCTGTGTTTTGAGAAAACAGCATTTATTTGAATAGGTGGAAAGTAGAATATTAGCTAAAAGTATCATTTTATACAATGCATAGGCATTACAAATATCTTCTAGTTTCTGAGGTGATTCTTAATAAATAACATAAAAAGTTCTACTGGTAAACTTAAGCTTTTTTTGTTTTGTTTTGTTTCTTGGTGATAAAGTTAATTCTATATATGTTCTGTAGCCAATCCTTGTTAGACAAAGCTAATTTCGTTTTTTTCTCTATGTTGACAGTTTTATTGTAGTATAGTGGACATGAAACATACTGATATATTTAAAGTGTAAAACTTGTTAAGTATTCAAGTATAGGCACACATATCATCACTAAAATCAAGATAATGCCATATCAGTCCTCAAATGATTATATACGTTTGTGTTCCTTACTTATCGCTTCTTCTGGCCCTACTACCTCCCTGGGGAACCAGTGGTCTACTCTCTGTCAATGAAGATCAATTCACATTTTCTGGAATTTTATATAAAAGCAATTATACAGTATATACTTACATACTTATTTTGGGCTTCTTTTAGAAAAATGAGTTTGAGATTCATCCATGTTATTGTATATACTAACATATCCCTCCCCATTTTTTTTTTTTTTTTTTTTGTAGAGCAGGTTTTCGCTGTATGGATATACCGCTTTTGTTTATCCATTTTTACCTGTTCATGGACATTCATGTTGCTTCCAGTTTTTGGCCCCTTCAAATAAAACTAGTCTCCATATTTAAATATACTTTCATCTCTCTGGAATAAATTTCTACTAATTTATATAATATAAATATATACAATTGGTGTATATATTTATATTTGTGGTACTGGGGACTGAACTTGAGGGGTGCTATATCACTGAGCTATACCCCTGGGCTTTTTAATTTTTATTTTGCCCACGTAGCCTTGAACTCGTGATGCTCCTGAATGGCTGAGATTACAGGTATGCTCCACTGTGTATGGTCCAGTGGGCATATTTTTAACTTTAAAGGTTTGCCCAAGTGGTTGTGCTGGAGGCTTCCAGTGTCTGTCCTGACATGCAAAGAGCTTAGAAGTTGTCACTCCTACACACACACACACACACACACACACTAAAAAAAACCCCCCAAAAACCTAAGGCATTGGCTTTTCTTACATCCATTTGAGAATTGAGTTCCCATGGCAAAATGCTACCCCCAAACAGAGAGGCCGATGGAGAGAACGACAGCTTATGTAGCATAAGTGCTAGAGCCAGGAGTGCAAAGGGACACTTGGGTAGCAACACCCATGAGCCGATGGAGGCCGGGCGTGGGCCAGCCTGGGAGTTAAAGGTCCTAGAGGCCCAGTCTTAGGCTCCTGCAGTCTCATGGGCTTGGCTTCCAGGAGCACCACCGCGTTCCCACAGTGAAAGTGGGAGAAAAATGACCTCAGGTTTGGAGAGGGTCGGGGAGAAGTAACCACTGAAGGGAAGCAGAGCTTGCTTCACCACAGAGGACTGCTCTGCAAGGGAGAAGCTTCCTCTGGAGTCTCATCTGCCTTAGGGAAAGGAAAGCCACTCAGTTGCAGCCCTGTCGGCCTCCCTGTCTGTGAGGGCTGGGCAGGAGGTGTTCCCCAGGGCTCCTGGTCTTGCGGGAATATTCAGAGGTAAAATGATTTTGAGAGCTGTAACTAATCAGTTCATTTGAGTTTGAACAACTGCGTGGCAACTGCAGGCAGGTGGAGTGTGACTGGAGGAGGTGGGTCACTGGGGCATGCCCTGGAAGGGTGTCTTCCCTATGTCCCCCCCACCCACCCCCTGCTTCCTGACCCTGTCATGTTCTGAGTGGCTTTCATCTCCTGGCCCCTCCCCCATGATGTGCTGCCTCATTTTGGGCCCAGAGCAATGCAGTTGGCATCTGTGGACTGAGACCTTTGGAACTATAAGCCCCCAATACTCTTTTCCTCCTCTAAGTTGTTCTTGTCAGGTAGTTTGGTCACAGTAATGCAACAGCTGACTCCAACACTGTTGAGAGCCACAGCCAAAGGGGCCCCAGCAAACTTCCAGCTGCCAGCAAACTTCCAGCTGCTGGCTGATGATTGGCTCACAGCGGCCCCAGCAACATCTAGCTGATTGGCTCCTCGGCCCCAGCAACATCTAGCTGATTGGCTCCTCTGCGGTGATGCTCATTGGACTGTTTCCCTGCCCTTTCAGACCACGGAGCTGCTCATTGGGGGACTTTTTTGGCTCCGCCCACGTGACCCAGCCAATCGGCCTCAAGAGCAGGAGGATTGTGGGAGGTGGAGAGAAGCTTGTGTGGGAGAGAGAGGCTTGTGGAAAGCCGGTGGTGGCAGTTGAGGCTCTCAGGGTTTTTCCTGAGAGGCTGTTTTGTTTGGCGTGTGTGGTTCAAAAACTAAAGTTAGTTTCTTTTGACAAGTGGCTCCTGATTGTGCCCAGCCAGACTGCGGAATTTGGTGGCTCGCACGGGGAGCGACTGAGGGTAAGTGAAACTGCTCGCCCCTGAGGGCAGGGCGAGAGGATGGGTAGCCATTTTAAGATTCCTCTTTTATTTTGCTTCACTTTTGTTTTAAGTTGTCTGTCCCTGGAGATGAGTGAGACGGAAGAAAAACTGCTCACATCTGAGGAAAAACTATTTACGTCTGAGGAACAGATAGGGAGAAAGGACGGATGCACATGTCAGGAGGATAGAAAGGCTATAATGACTTTTTGTTGTTCCCTTTTTATTTCATTCTGTCTCGGTTTTGTTTGGCGTCATCTTGTTGGGTTGTATTATAGTAGAAATATGGGATCAGAAATTAGTAAAAAACAAACTGAAAGAGTGTTAAGTAAATTGTTAGAGGAAGGAGGCATCCCAGTAAAATCAAGAGCAGTCAGGGCATACGTTGATACAATACAGAAATGTAGCCCATGGCTTTTTAAGGAGGAGTTGTTAAATATATCACAATGGAACCATCATGGTGAAGATTTAAAAAGAATAGAAAAGAAAAGCCCAGGGACTCTGCCAGTTGGCACATTGCCATTGTGGACATTCGTATCTTGTTTGCTTAGTCCAAAGCCTTCAGTTCAGACAATGGTAGAGGAAGGAGAAGACATAATGATTCAAGTAAAAGAGAAGGTCTCTCAAGTTAGTCAGACAGAGGAAAAGATTCAAGTAAAAGAGAAGGCCTCTCAAGCTAGTCAGACAGAGAAAGAAATTGTAAAACAGAAAAAGCCATCAGGGGGAAAGTTACAACAGGAGACTGCTACTAACACCTTTCTATCACCAGAGGGTGTAAGTGTCCAACCAGCAGCACCACCTCTACAGGAGACTGCTACTAACACCTTTCTATCACCAGAGGGCGTAAGTGTCCAACCAACAGCGCCACCTCCATATGCTGGGAGGTCCCCAACCCCCGCAGTTGATAGTTGGGATCCTGAGACAAGGTCTCAAATATTAACATGCCCTGTATTTGAGGCAGGAGGGCAGCGATTTTACCAAGTTTTAAATTTCAAAACAGTGAAGCAGCTAAAAGAGGCTGTAACAACCTATGGTCCTCAAGCACCCTTCACTGTAAGCATGGTCGAATCCATTAACAACTTGAACATGACGCCAGCAGATTGGGCTAATATGTGTAAAGCTGTGCTAAATGGAGGACAATACCTGTTATGGAAGGTTGCCAATGAGGAATTTTGCAAGGAGACGGCTAGGCGAAATGCAGCAGCTGGTTATCCTCAGAGAAATCTAGATATGTTGTTAGGAAAGGGACCTTATGAGGATCAGCAGCAACAAATTGCATATGATCCTGGCGTATACGCACAAATTGCTGCAGATGCAATTAAGGCATGGAGGACTTTACAAGGACATGGAGGTTTACAAGGTCAATTATCTAAGGTAATACAAGGAGCTAATGAACCTTATGCTGAATTTGTAGATAGGCTTATTCAAACAGCTACCAGAGTTTTTGGGAATACAGAACAAGCAATGCCATTACTAAAACACCTGGCTTCTGAGCAAGCGAATCGTTGGTGCAGAGATATCATTAGACCATGGAAACATGAAGATTTAAACACATATATTAAATTATGTAGAGACATTAATGAACAAGAGCAAGTCATGGCAGCTGCAGTAAAACAGGCTTTAGATGCCAGAGACATTAATGAACAAAGGCAAATTGTGGCAGCTGCAGTAAAACAGGCTTTAGATGCCAGGCCAAGAACATGCTACAATTGTGAACAAACAGGACATTTTAAAAGGAATTGCCCCATTGGAGGAGGGTTTAACAAAACTAGGTATCAAAGGAGTAGAATACCAGGTATTTGCCCACGATGCCGTAGAGGGAGACATTGGGCTAATGAATGTCGTTCTCAAACCACCATAGAGGGTACTCCATTATCAAAAAACGAACAAGGACCAGGTGTTTATCCACGATATCGTGGAGAAAGGCATCGGGCTCCATTGCCAAAAAATGGACAGGGGGGCCCAATGCTCCGGGGCCCAAAACCACAAATATACGGAGCACTGGAGGAACCCAGCAACCCCATCAGGGTAGTGCCCAGGACACATTGTCCATCAGATCCCTCATCAGACAAACCAGAGGGAGCACAGGGTTGGACATCTGCGCCTCCGCCAGAGCAGTACTAACTCCAGAGATGGGAGTTCAAATCATTCCCACAGGGGTGAAAGAACCTCTTCCCAAAGGAACACTAGGCTTATTATTGGGACGCAGCTCTTCTACTCTAAAAGGACTTATGATAAGTCCTGGGGTAATTGATCCCGATTATGAAGGTGAAATAAAAATTATAGCCAGTTCTCCAAAGGGTATATCAGTAATTTCACCAGGAGATAGAATAGCACAGTTACTAATAATACCCAGCCTACATGATAAATTTTCCAGTCGTACTGTAGAAAGAGGTTCCAAGGGATTAGGCTCCACAGGTGTAGATTGGGCTATGCTTTCTTTAAATTTAGATTCTCGCCCCATGCTAAAACTAAATATTCAAGGACATGAATTTAATGGGCTACTGGATACAGGTGCAGACCTTAGCATCATCTCTCGTCAAGAATGGCCAAAACATTGGCCATTACAACAAGCCACTCAAACGCTTCGAGGCCTAGGAGTGGTGACTAATCCCCATAGAAGTGCAATGGTATTAGATTGGAAGGATCCTGAAGGATGTGAAGGAACTATACAGCCATATGTATTGGATCATCTTCCCGTAAATTTATGGGGACGAGATGTCCTAGATCAATTAGGTTTGACATTAACAAATAACATCAACCAAAATGCACCCACTATTATGACTAGACAAGGTTTTAGGAAAGGAAAAAGATTAGAAAAACAAGAACAAGGTATAGCAGCACCAATACAAATAGATCAAGGAACAGACAGACATGGGTTGGATTTTCAGAAAGGGCCACTGAGACAATAAAAATTACTTGGAAATCAGAAAGACCAGTATGGGTTCCTCAGTGGCCCCTGACTAAAGAAAAGATACAAGCAGCCCATGACCTGGTCAAACAACAATTAGCAGAAGGACATATACAACCTTCTGTATCTCCCCATAATACTCCCATTTTTGTCATCAAAAAGAAATCTGGTAAATGGAGATTATTGCAAGATTTAAGAGCCATTAATAATGAGATGGTTATTATGGGACCTGCTCAATCAGGGATTCCTCAGTTGTCTGCTTTGCCAAAAACCTGGTATGTTTTAGTTATAGATATTAAAGATTGTTTTTTTTTCAATTCCAATTCATCCTGAGAATAGTCCACGTTTTGCATTTACTATCCCTGCACTGAATCATGAAGGTCCTGATCAGAGATATGAATGGAAAGTACTCCCTCAAGGGATGGCTAACAGCCCAACTATGTGTCAAATTTATGTTAACAAAGTAATCCAGCCACTTAGAAATCAAAATCCTGAACTACAAATATTTCACTATATGGATGATGTATTATTAGCACACAAAGATAAAAACACATTGCTAGAATGTTATGCCACACTTACAAACTTCTTAAAAAATTATAATCTAGAGATAGCAATAGATAAAGTACAATTAAATTTTCCAATTAATTATTTAGGAGTTCTATTATCCTCAACCATGGTCCGTCCACCAAAAATTCAAATACGAGTAGATCAACTCAAATCACTTAATGACTTTCAAAAGTTATTAGGAGACATAAATTGGATAAGGCCTTATTTAGGTATACCAACAGGAGAGTTGGGACCTTTATTTGATATCCTAAAAGGTCCATCAGATCCAAATTCACCCCGAATGTTAACGCCTGAAGCAAGAAAGGCATTAAAAATCATTGAAACATATATGGAAAATATGCATTTGGATAGAATTGATATAAGTTTGCCTTTATTATTTATTGTACTACCAACAAAAAATATTCCTACAGGAGTATTTTGGCAAGAAGGTCCATTATTATGGATACATTTATCTTATTCTCCTAACACTATTCTTACTAGGTATCCTGAGGCTGTAGGACAATTAATACTCAAAGGAATAAAAGCAGCAAAGGGAGTGTTTGGAATTTCTCCCAATAAAATTATTACTCCATATACTATGAATCAAATTGATGAGTTAGCTAATGAGTTAAATACTTGGGCAATAATCATGTGCAAATCTAATGTTTCATTTGATAACCACTTACCATCTAATCCTTTATTGTCTTTTTGGTCATTGCATCCTGTAATTTTTCCAAAAATGACAAGAAAAACACCTATCATGAATGCTCCAAATATATTCACTGATGGGTCAAATAATGGTACAGCAGCAGTAGTTACCCCTGATCAAACTTTTACATTTTTAGTACCCAAACAATCAGCTCAAAAGGTAGAGCTTAATGCAGTTTTACAAGCTTTTGTGATGTTTAAAGATTCTGTATTTAATTTATTTTCTGATAGTCAGTATGTAGTTAATGCTATAGTATCTCTTGAAGATGCTGGTAGGATTTCCCCTTCTTCTACTGTTTTCTCTTTGCTTTCCACTATACAAAGTCTAATCTGGGACAGAAAAGATCCATTCTTTATAGGACATATCAGGGCACATACAGGATTGCCTGGAGCCCTTAGTTTGGGCAATGATTTAGCAGATAAAACTACACATGACATACATATTTTCTCTACACTAGAAGAAGCTATAAATTTTCATAAAAAGTTCCATGTCAATGCTAATACTTTACAAAAGCGTTTTAAAATAACTAAGGAACAAGCTAGACAAATAATAAAACAATGTCAAAATTGTGTGACCTTTTTACCACAAGTTAATCTTGGAGTCAATCCTAGAGGATTGATACCTAACCATATTTGGCAGATGGACGTCACACACTTGCCAGAATTTGGAAAATTAAAATATTTGCATGTTACAGTTGATACTTCTTCTGGATTTTTGATGGGCTCCCTTCATGCCGGAGAAAAAACTAAAGATGTTATAGCTCATTGCTTACAAAATTTTGCCACTGTGGGTGTTCCAAAACAGTTAAAAACAGATAATGCCCCTGGTTATACTTCTACCTCTTTTAAACAATTTTGCTCAACATTTGGCATTACTCATATAACAGGAATCCCATACAATCCACAGGGACAAGGCATAGTTGAAAGAGCTCATCAAACTATTAAAATGTACTTATTAAAGCAAAAAGAAGGAATTGGGAAGGGGTATGTATTCCCCAAAGATAAACTTAAAATAACCCTTTTTACTCTAAACTTTTTAAATTTGGATTCATCAGGACTTAGTGCTGCGGAAAGGCATATGTGTCCAAAAAATGTGCATAAGCCCAAGGTACTTTGGAAGGATATTCTAACAGGACAATGGAAAGGTCCTGACCCAGTGATTATCTGGAGTCGGGGGTCTGTTTATGTGTTTCCACAGGGAGAACAGCAGCCGATTTGGATTCCAGAAAGATTAACTAAAGCGATTTCTACAGACCAAAAAGAAGATGATTTGGCTCAAATCCATAACAACTGATATCCAAAACTCCAGTTTGGCTATTCTTACATCTGCAACAGAACCAGGATGCTTTTTTCAATATCTATTTTATTATTGCCCTTTGCCATATCATGAAGTTCTATTTTGTTTTTTGAGCTCATACAGACCTAGGTTAATGTTTTGGTGATCAGTTCTATTTTTTGACTATAGAGTTTTTAAGCATTGCAATGGAGATTTCACCTGTAAAAAGTTATAAGGCCTTTACTATAATGTTATGTGTTGTATGTATTATATTATGTGTGCACACTTGTGTTTTGTGTTATATGTTTGAATGTACGTATGTCCATATATCATATATGATGAGCGCTCATGATAAAATGGATCCAAATATTTTTTTTCACGTGATTTATATGGTTTAATTTAAATTGGGTAAACAACTGTTGAGGATTGTTTTAATATGTAAACAAAAAAGAAGGTTAACAGATCTGTTTGTTTACTTTCACCTTTCCTTTTCATTATATTTAATAATTCTCTTAAAGACAATGTAAATTGTTAAGAAAATTGTTTTCTTTTAGTGCCTTCTGTAATGTTACATAATTTTTTCTTTAGCCATTATTGCCAGAATTCCTATCTTCATCCCAGTGCTGGTGAAGTCAAAGATAAAACCAATCTACAGCTTCTACAATAGCCATCACTGAACTTCTTGCAGAACTTGCCTGGACACATTGTGAGCTCACCTGTATGCATTGTGAACTATCTGTTGGTGCAGCGACTTGTGGTAGTGTTGGGGTATTTTTGCTGATGATGTCACCGGTGGTACAATTTTTCAAAGGAGCCCTCAATTGGCTTAATGTCCAATTAAGCCACTCCTCTACTAGTGATGGTCTAAAATTTGGGGGCCAACAGAGGTGAGGCAAAGAACCTCACCCCCCCACAGGTGCAAAGGCCTATCCACAAGTATGGCTGTATGCTGGACCGGTAGTCAGTGACGGGTATGATCCAATTGCAGTGGTACCAACCTAAGACAGGAGGCTGACGCCTAGAGGTCAGTTCATCCGATGACGGGTAAGGACCATATGTTGAATTGGACTGCCTAACAGGCACGGTCCCTAAGCCACATGCTTGTTGTTTAAACAGAGAGGGGGAGATGTTGAGAGCCACAGCCAAAGGGGCCCCAGCAAACTTCCAGCTGCCAGCAAACTTCCAGTTGCTGGCTGATGATTGGCTCACAGCGGCCCCAGCAACATCTAGCTGATTGGCTCCTCGGCCCCAGCAACATCTAGCTGATTGGCTCCTCTGCGGTGATGCTCATTGGACTGTTTCCCTGCCCTTTCAGACCACGGAGCTGCTCATTGGGGGACTTTTTTGGCTCCGCCCACGTGACCCAGCCAATCGGCCTCAAGAGCAGGAGGATTGTGGGAGGTGGAGAGAAGCTTGGGTGGGAGAGAGAGGCTTGTGGAAAGCCGGTGGTGGCAGTTGAGGCTCTCAGGGTTTTTCCTGAGAGGCTGTTTTGTTTGGCGTGTGTGGTTCAAAAACTAAAGTTAGTTTCTTTTGACAAGTGGCTCCTGATTGTGCCCAGCCAGACTGCGGCACAACACTGTCTCACAGAGGGTGAAATACACGGAGAGTCACTTAGTGAGTGGCTCAGGCCCACCAAGAGCATCCCCTGAGACCCAGTTATGGGATTTGAACCTCACCCTGCCCAAGGATGGCAGATTAGAGCTGGATAAGCCACAGGCATAGGCTCTGTTGAAGAAGGAGCTTCAAAGGAAACCCAAGACAATAGTGTAGACGAAGACACTAGAGGAAATCGAAGCCTCTGATAACTACAGCAACATCCGTCAGTGAAAAATGGAGGAGGTGGGTCAATGTGGCATCGTCCCTATGCCCCGCTGGCCAGGATAAACAACACCCCAAAAGAAAGACCTGTTTACCTCAGTTCCTTCAAACAATACATCATGTCCCATATTCAATCAAAATTACAAGGTGTGCTGAAAGGCAAAACAACAACAACACAACAACAACAACAAAAACAAAACAAACAAAAAACCCCAAACTACTATGAAGAGACAAGGGCAGCATCAGGTCAGACTTGGATGAGGCAGAGATGTTGGAATGATCAGACAGGAATTTAAAAACAGGCATGATTAATTAGCCTAAGTATTCTAGTGAAAAAAAGTGAATAATAGGTAAAAACTGATGGGTAATGTGGTCAGAGAGATGGAAACCAAGAATAAAAAGAAATACTAGAAACCAACAACCCTGTAACAAATGAAGAATGATTTTGATGGGCTGTTCAATAGTCCACACATGGCTCAGGAAGGAATCAGCGAGCTTCAAGGTAGATCAATAGACATCATCCACTCTGAAATGCAAATAGGAAAAAGAACAGTCTAAGAGGCTCAATATTCAAGAACTGTGAGACCATGACAAAAGTTCTAATATGCACATTTGGGAATATCTTCTTTCAAAGAAGAAAGGAAGGAGGAGACCCTTGAAGTTATGATAGCTTAGAATTTTCCAAAATTAATGACTGAAACCAAATAACAAAGGAAGCTCAGGGAACATCATGTGGATAAATACCCAAAATTCTTAGGCATATCATCTTCCTGCTGCAGAAAACCAAAGACAAAAAGGAAATCTTGAAAGCTTTCAGACAAAAAAAACCCCATCCTTCCCATAGAGGAATAATAATACATCAGATTTCTTATCCGAAACTATGAAAGCAAGAAGAGAATGGAGGGAAATTTAAAATTTTGAAAGACCATTAGTCTAGAATTTTGTATACAGAGAAAATATCCTGTGGATGTGAAGAAGAAATATTTTCTCAGACAAAAACCACGGGGCCTCATCCCAATCCCCTTTTCTTTCTCATTTTGGGACAAGTTTTCACTAAATTGCTTAGGGCTTCTCTTAAGTTGTATCTGTATGTGTACATGCATTTCTTATAGCCAAGATACTGTTAAATTTTGTTTTAAAGTTCAACATAGTGCTTTTTGCCTTTTAATTGCAGTATGAAGACTATTTACATGTAGAGAGATTATTCATAAGGTTGTGTTTAAATCTACCATTTTGCTTTTGGTTTTGAATTTGCTCTCTACCTAGATAGATCAATGCCATCATTTAAAAAAGAAGTTTTAGGCTTTTATTGTTACTATTAGCTTCAATCCATTTTTCCTTGATTTTTAAAAAGCACCTGTCAGAAATGTAAGGACTTCAGAGTATTTTAAACCAGGGAAGATAATGTTGTCACCCTTTCTTCTTTGTGTACCTCCCAATAGTCAGTTAACATATCCACTACTCAGGAAAGGCAACACAATGTTGTGGTTATGGGTGACACAGAAGGCCTGTGTTTGAATTGTCCAGGAATTTTCAAAATCCGCACATGGTGAACTCATTTAACGTTGATATGGTTGTGAAGCAATTTATGTTTTCTGTTACTTTCCTAGCTTGTGGTCAGATTCCATATTTCAAAGATTTTCAAACATTCCAGGAAGGAGGAATCCAGCAAAATTCCATCCAACTAATTAATAATCACGGGATATAAAATTCCTAAAAAATTGTGCATCTCTTCTGAAGATTAGATAAACCAGTTGGGTCACCTGGAGAGAGGGCTCAAGGCTGTCAGTAAAGGGCATACGGCTGGAACAGCTCTCCCAGGTGGCAGGTGGTACAATCATCCCAGCAGGTTTATAAGGAAAGAGGTTTGCTAGAATCTTAGGGATGCCTTCAGACAAAGTACACTGTTTTTTAAAGTTAACTTTTAAATGTAACCAATATTTATGGAATGGAAGGTTTGCAATTCATATTTTTGCCTTTTCTTGAAAATATTAGAATGCTAGGGCCGGCTTATCCAACCACGCTATCCGATTAGTTGGAGCAGAAGCAGGACTTCCCTGTGTGGGCAGCTGGGCTGTGACTCAGGTCGGCTTGGCTTCCTGCGCCCACTCTGCTCAGTCTCATTACCTGCCTGCTCCTGTAGGACTCTGAGCTTGCCTTCTGTGAAGCACATGCTGATTCTGTGTTTTAGAGTTTACCTCCAGAGCCTACTTCTATGTTGAGCCCCACACTTGGATATGTCAGATGTCCCGATGACACGTGCTCATTATGTCAAAAGTCATTTTCCCACAGCCTTTTATTATGAAAAATTTCAAGCCTACAGGAAAACGGAAAGATTTTTACAATAAAAATCCATATTCCTACTACTTAGCTGTTATGACTAACATTCAACCTGCTTGGTGCTGAGGTTTCAGTGGTAGGGCTCATGGGTGCAGAGTTTAATTCCTATCATACGCACACACAATCACATCAATATGGCTTTAAATTTAGAAGCATTAAATCCCCACGAAGTGTCCTGGCCACATTTCTGCCTGGCTTTCGAGAGCTACGCTATCTTAACCTCTTGGCCACAATAAACGGCTGTGAAGACCCAGCTAAAGGCAGCTGCAAGGCAGTGAGTGGGTTACTATGGCAGTTATCAGTGTTTTCAAATATCATAGGGTGGAAATTGCTTCCCTCAGCAGTGTCCATTTCTAATCTGCACATTAGCCCTTTCTGCAGATCAGTGCCTGGTGGGAAAACTGATCTATTGTTAGATTGAGTGGCTCCGGCAGCCTCTCTTTGAGGAAAAGGGAGAGATAAGGAAAGAGGAAATATTTTCACAATCTCTGCCATTCTGAAACCATTGATCCTCTCTGACAGGAGGGATATTCTAACTGGTCTCAGGAGCCTGTGTGCAGTGGAGAGGCTGGGCCTGGACCAGTGGGCAGTGCTGCAGGGCACACCCAGGTATGACTGATTTTCTGCTTTGTCCTTAATTTCCCCTCCCCATCGATCCTTGGATATCCACATCCTCCTGATTTCCCCTGTAACATACATGCACACATGTGGACAACATACACGCACACGCAAGTACACACACATGCAAATGCCAGACACATGCACAAAGAGGGTACTCACAAACAAGCGCACACATGCCCACACCACACTTATACATGCATGCACACACACATAACACATGGCACAATGCACATGTAAGCGTGCACAAGCGCACACATGAACATCCACCCACACAAAACACATGCATACACACATAGGAACATGCACAAACAAGCACACTCATGCACAAACAAGCACACTCATGCACAATCATACACACATATGCACATAACACGGCATAAATATGCATGGGCACACCCATGACAGGCACCCTGCTGATTAGATATGAAGTGTCCCCAAAGCTCCTGTTAATGCAGGAATATTCAGAAGTGAAACAATTAGATGTTGAGAGCTTTAACCTAATCAGTCCATCTGAGTTTGGGTAGTAACTGAGGCAGGTGGGGTGTGACTGGAGGGCCTGGGTCACTGGGGCATGTCCTGGAAGCTGCATCTTCCCGGAGCCCCTTCCTCCCTCCCTCTGCTTCTTTGCTGTCATGAGGGGAGTAACTTCCATCCACGGTGCCCCTCCATCACCTTGGGTCCAGAACAATGGAGTTGACCATCTGTGGACTGAGACTTCTGAAAGTGTGAGCCCCAAATAAACTTCTCCTCTAAGTTGTTCTTGGTGGGCATTTTGGTCACAATAATGCAAAAGCTGACTACAATCCACCCTGTGGACTTTTCTCTCTGCTTCAATGGCAGATGCCTCTCTACCCTCCCCCTGTTTCATTGTCTGCCTGTGCTATGTTGAAATAATTCACCCAATATCTTCCTCTAGGAGTTTAAGCCCAAGTGGAGATGTGAAAATAACCAAAGCAAGTAGGTGTGCTTCCTTCCAGGGTGAATGTGCAGTGTGAACGATCCACATTTTACCAGAATGGTATACTTAGTGGGCACAAGAAGCATCATGGCTGACCTCACAGAGGTCTTTGTGAGCTGGGCATGGTGGTGCAGGCCTGTAGTCCTGGCTACTCAGGAGGCTGAGGCAGGAGGATAGCAAATTTGAGGCCAGCCTGGGTAATTTAGTGAGACCCTGTCTCAAGTAATTAAATAAGTAAATAGATAAATAAATAAGGCTGGGAATGTAGCTCAGTGGAAGAGCACCCCTCCGTTTAATCTCAAGTATTGGCCAAAATCAACAAAACAAAACAATGGAAAAAAAAAAAAAAGGTCTTCATGAGTGAAAGGAAGAAGGAGCTGGGGGGGCGGAGACTCTGGAACCTCCCAGGGTGTTCTGGAAGTAGCGTCTGGAGATGAAGGGTACCAGAGAGAGGAAGTACAAGAGGATTAGATGATGAGTGGGCCTAGCCCAGCGGTGGAGACTGTGGGTGAATAGTGTGGAAATGTTTTGTGACCTCAGAGGACATCTTCCATGAGGAGCATCAGAGCGATGAGGGTCTGTCAAAAGAACACCATAACATGTCTGAATTATGCAGAGAGGCCACTGTCCCTCTGGGACAGTCTGTGGAGATTCTGTCTGGGAAGTCCCTTCATGAGGCAAACCTGCTGAGAACCCATAGTGTGTGGGGTTCCGGCATACATCTGTGACATGGAGGGAAACGGCCACGTGTCCATGCCATCAGAATTTGGTCAAGTACTCCAAACCTCATGAGCTGCGGGCAGGGAGGGAAGAGTGAATACCATCTCTGTGGACATTTCTACCATGGCACTGAGTAGAGATATTCCAGAAACTACGGCCCCACGGGTTGTTTGCAAATGACACTGCTTGTCAGAAGCTTCCAGGAATGAGTTGTATTTCAGGTCATGAAATGTTTCTCCTGTTTCGGTTTAGGAGTTTTAGGAAAATAAAAGATGGGTCTAGTTTGAAATGGTTCAGCAGGTGGTTTCTGAGTTGCAACTTGAACTGATGTGTCAAAAAAAATCACTTTCTGGGTTCTTTAATCATCTTGCTTTGTTCATGGCCTCATTAGAAATGAGGAAAGAAACCTGAAGAAGGGCATTTCCTAGAGAAGGACAGGGTGTAACTTGTGTGCACACCAGCCCTTCAACTAGACATGGACCCCAGTGTCCTTCTCCCCTAATGCCCTCTTGCCAGGAACACGTGACTTTCTCAGGAGGAGTTTCCTCTCTGTTCTTGATTTAACAGGGTTGTCACTAGATAGTGAGAGCTGTTATTGTGAAGGGTAGAAACATCTTCAAAGGAGTGAGTGATGTGTTGTTCAGCTTTAAGGAAGTTGTGAGAACAGAGTGTAGGACTTTACCAGGAATGAATTCTACCATTATTGATTGCTTAGTATGTACTTGGGTGCATCTATCCGTAAAAGTCGGGCGAGTGTCAGAGGAAGAGACCACCAAGAGACTGTCTCATGCAACAGCAAAGGGTTTATTGGGGATCCAGCATGCTGGGGCTCAGAACTCACTTGAATAGAGCAAAGAGAGCCCTGAGAACAGCTTAAGCAGAGCTTATATACTTTCCTTGGAGAGGGCAGGGAGGGAAGTTACATTCTGCAGTTTGGCAGTTGGGGACAGCACATTTTGGGAACAAGATTAGCAAACAGTTCACAGTTGGGGACAGCCCATTCTGGGAACAAGATTAGCAAACAGTTCTTAAGATTTCAACAGTGTTTTGTTAAGCATACAGAAAAACGGAGTGACAAGTACCTATTTTATTAACCTTTCATTTCAAATTTCATACCTGTCATTTATGATTTCTGTGGATTTGTGTATATATATATATATATATATATATATATATATATATATATATGTACCTGCAGATAAAAAAGGCAAAGGAGCTGATTGCATTCCAGCAATCTTCTGGATGGGGGCAGCTCCCGTCTGAGACCACACCCCATGGCAGTCCACATCCTCCATCTGGGGACATTGTGGTTCTCAGGAGCGACAAATGTCACGGCACCTCCTGCTGCTTGTTTGACCCAGAAACTCAATAACTGAATGATTGTGACACCCCCAGAAAGAGAACTCTCAACTGTCACTGTTGATTTAGACCACTGGCCCTCATGACCTGATGACTGCTAATGGCGCACACTCGCCAGCCAGGCCCAAGCCTGGGCTGTTCACATGCTCACACTGCAGGTGGGACTTTCCAGGTCTCAGAGGGGATTCAGGTGCTGGACAGTCAGAAGGACACACCGTGGACAGTGCCAAGGTGAACCACAGAATGACGATTTTCTCCTCAAAAAATGTAAAGCCCCATGAGAAATAAGGGCAGACTATTTTCCCAATATTCATTTCCTAAATTATAACTTGATAAGGGGCCTCACTCTATCTCTACTCATGGCCAACACACACACACACACACACACATACATGAAATTTCACAGTTTCTTCATTGGGCAACTGAAATCACACATATGAGCAGTTGAACTTATACAACCATTTGGCTTCTGTCCCATTTAGAAACTTCAGAAAGTTGGCTTTGGCAATGGATGAATCACTAATTCCCAGCCACCCAAATCCAATTTCTCCAAATCTCAGAACACAGGCATTTGTGCTGATGGGAAATGGCATGAGGGAACTCAATGTGTTGCTTGCGATGATTGATTAGGAAATTGAACAAATTTCACATATATAATAGTCATGGCACATCTAGTACTGTAAATGTTACAGAATAAATCATGAAGTCCAGAAAGTTTAATGTATTTCTAAAAAATCATATTAATGATTAAGAATGCCAGTGTTAAAGGGATAACTGACCTTATTCTTCCCCTGCAGTTATTTCTATTTTTGCAAACCAGAGACCAGCTTTCAACTTGGGCTTAATAAAATGTAGTTTAAACTCAGCCAAAAACACCTATAGAAGACACAACATTTTAAATCATCATTTCCCTTCTGCTTATTTAGGGTAAAAAGGAAATTGCTTTGTTTGTGAATATACATGCATATTAGGTATAGAAAATAATGTTGGCTTCTGTCTATATTTTTCCCACGTTTTTATTGGTGCACTATTGATATACAAACTGATGGGATTTGTTGTTGCATATTTGTATATAACAACACGATTCAGCCAATATCACTCCCCAGCACTTTCCCCTCCCTCCCCACCTCCCATCCCTTGGTCCCTTTCCTCTATTGATCACCCTTTAACTTTCATGAGATCCACCCCACCTTGTCCTTTCCCATCTCTAGCTTCTGCATATGAGAGAAAACATATGACCCTTGACCTTCTGAGTTTGACTTTTCGCTTAACATGATGATCTTTAGTTCCATCGTTTTCCTGCAAATGACATAATTTCATTTTTCCTTATGGCTGAATAAGATTCCATGTGCATATATGCCACATTTTCTGTATCCATTCATCCACGGATGATTCAGTCTGTATCTGAAGACTTCTAGTGAAGGAGGGAGTGATCCAGATTTGCGCTCTATTCTCAAGTTCTGTTTAAAGAGACTCCCAGTCCAGCTATGAAGTAAATCCACTTTACTCACGTAGGTGCCTGGGGTGGAAAAGGCCGGCTCAGTGGCCATCACATCCAGGTTCTCTGCCTGGCCCAGCCACCTGTCGCCTTCCCTTTTGTTCACTCTCCCTGTCCTCTGGGAGACAGAGCTGGACTGGGCAGAGGGAAGGGCAAGGTCTCGTTGGGAATAACATGTCTGCCGTTCTCTCTCCACATCTCTGTTGCTCTTCTGCTTGTGAGTCTTTATTCTTTTATTTCTGTGGTTGAACGTCCAGTTGCTGAAAAACTGTTGCCAGTCTCGTCTTTTCTCAGTCGTTTCCCTCCAGCTTCTCTCCTGTGTTCTCCGACATTCTTTTTCTTCTTACTCCTCTTTCACTCCTTGTGTTCTCCCATTGTATCCCACATATGGCTCTGGGTATTTTACCAACTCGGTATTAATGGAGGTGGGCCAGGTGATGCTAAATCCTGTGCAGAATGAATGGAAATTCACCTCAGTTTGGACCGATGGAATTCTACTTCTGGGCATCTTCAAAGACACAAATCAACAGATTGTGAAATGAAATACACCATAAAATTTTCAGTTCAGACCCAACGTTGGGCAACCTTATTACCATTAGTTAAAAAGTCAGTATTTTAACCTTTTCTATATATTTAAACTTTTTGTACTTCCATATCAAGGTGGTAGTTTAAGGAGTCCCCAAGAAACGGATAAATCTATAATTTTGTGAAAGCCCATGCCTTAGTTTTCCATTGCTATTGTAACAAATTAGCAGGTGCTTAAATTAAATTAAATTAGTGGTTTAAAACAACACTATTTCACAGTTTTGTGGGTTGGGATTCCACAGGGGCGTCACTGGGCTAAAAACAAGGTGCTGGCAGTGTTGAGTTCCTTTCTGAAGGATCTGGAGAAACTCTGATTCCTGCCTTTTCCACTTTCTATGGCCAGCAACATCCCATGGACCAGGGCCCTTACTACAATATTTCAAATCGTCATTTGAAGTCTAGCTTTCCTCCGATTTCTTCCGCTCTCTGTTCCGTTGAGATTATATTGGACCCACCTGGATGATGCTGGATAATCCCCCATTCTAAGGCCAGCTGATTAGCATCCTAACCCCTGTGACGTTCATCCCTCCTTGCCATGTGTCATAGTAAACCTGCAGGATATGGGAGTTAGGATGGGGAAATTTTTGAGGGGCTGTTATTTTGAACATTGAAGCTGGTATAAATTTTACATTAACCTTTCTAAATAATTTTCTTTCTCGGCCATGGTAGGAACTACATTAATTGTGTAATGTCTGCAAATATCGGTGTCATTTAAACTTCTTTTGTGTTTATGACATGTTAGCCTCCATCAGCCTTTGTAATAAGCTTCTTGTTTTACACTCTTTAATCTTCAACAAGTTTCTAGAATGATATTTGCCAGCCTTAGTTATGTTTAGTTTTTCCCTCAAATGAGACAAAAGTTGTTTAACAAGAACAAGTTGTTTTCTGGGTCTCAATTTTAACTTCTCCAGACTGAGATTTTTTTGGACTTCTTGCTAATATGTCAGAAACACTAGGGTCACAAAATATAATGTCTGTTCCAAAAAAAAAAAATCTGCAATATATGTGGGGAGGTATCTCTCCAAATATTGAGAGATTTTACAAGACTGCTTATAAGTTCATTTGACTTTCTCTTAACTGAAATATCAGTTTTCAAGGGAGTGTAGTTCATTTGAAAATAATTCATCTTATAATGTGAGTCTAAATAAGGACTTGCATTTTTAGGCAGGGGCTTAGCAATCATTGGAAGGCTGCAACTGCAGAAAGAGGAAATGGATGGAGACTGGGTGGAATGAGAGTCCTTTCCTACTGTGTTCAAACATTTGCTGCAATATTCAGTAAGTGGGGGGGGGGGATGGTCACAAACACCCGATTGGATTCTTTTGTTGTTTGGACGTTTCATAGATTTCTAATTCTTCCTGAGGCACTTTATTGGATTCCTGATGTCACCCCCACACCGTGTGACATTTGGGTAGCAGACCAGATGTCTGTCGGGAAGAAAGAGCCCAAGGAAAGAGAAACAAATAATCCTTCATTTGTAGTTTTAAAACATTACAAATGAACAGAATGTCTCCCTAGCCCTCCAACCTCTGCGTACCTGGTGAGCATAGGCTCTTATTTCCGCTTCTTTCTGTTAAGTTCCCAAGCTGAATGCCTCCTTGCCGAGCAGAAACCTCCTCAATTCTAACATTCCTCCTCCCTAGCCAGTCACATCCTGTCGTTTTTCTGTGCTCTTGTTTTCAATCCACTTTGTTTTCCCTGAAGATGCCTTGGATACCTGTCATTGTGGACCACTCCTGTCTCCTCTGGATTTCTGATTAAGACAGGTGTGGAAATATTAAAAAAAAAAATTCTCTCTCTCTCTCTCTTAAAAAAAAAAAAAAAAGACAGGTGTGGAGCTTGCCCTGTCGGTTTTGCATTCCTCTCCATCTTCCTCTGAGCTCATCTGTTTGGGTCTCTAGCTGCTCTCGGGGGTGGGGAGTTCCGGGATGCAGAGTCCTTCCCTAAGAGCTCACCAGGGGGCAGAGCGCGCCGACAGACCGCCAGAGCATCTTGGCTCCACATTTGCTTTCTTAGGAGTAAGTTAAAATATGTTAGTGTATAATTTATGTGCCTGTAGGCACTGTAAGGTAATATAATTGGCCTGTCAGGGTAGTGGTGTTGTTTGCTTTGAAATATGCCCATCAACAATCTCTCTTAAAACTGTGGGAAATGTGCTGGGACTTTTGATGCCCTGATTTAAAGAAGCCCCCACCCCCCACCAGGCTTACCTGGACCTCACTTATTAACTTTTTCTACATCACATTTAGAAGCACAGAACAAATTCGTCAACAAGCGGCTTGGTTTTTGATTTTGAGTCCTGAAAAACATTTTTCCTGCTGCATCTGATGATTTTTCCCACATAAATACGACATCATTTTTATGATGTGATGTGTAACAAAGGCCTGGTGCAAGCAGGGATGTGGCGCCCTTTGAGGCGATGGATTCGTAAAGCTTTAATGTTGTGATCAGTTTATTTGTGTGTATGTGTGAGCTCCTGCATGTTCTCCTGCTGTAAGGGGGAGAGTGCCAGTTTCTCAGTACAGACCGCTGTCCATATGGGAAGCCTTCTGGAGAAAAAGTCCCCTTCTGCTGTCTGTTGATACACATATCTAAGTAAGCAACCCTGAGCCTTAGGCAGAGATCCTGAGAGATTATCCTCTGCTTGAACTTTTTTTCTCTTCTCATTTCTTTCTTGGGAATGGGGGACATGTGTGCATCCCAAAGGGGGGCTGGTGGGCAGCAGCCCAGCAGCCCTGTCTTCACATGGCTGCCTGGGTGGGAGCTCCCCAGTGAAGGTACATATCAAGACCTAACTGTTAGGTATGTATTTGAAAAATGCTTCTGGAAAGGAAATGTTGAGAATGGAGAATCAAGGAAGGAGAGGTAACTAGGAAGAAACAGAAAAGCACCGCTCTTGGGAGGAAAAATGAAAGATAAGGAGTTCAGTCTCCCAGATATTCCATTTCAAATCTCTGTGGGACATGGCTGGTGGTTCCTTTCTCAATCTTCTGTGAGAGCACAGGTACCCCTTGGTGACTCCCCTAGGCATAGAACTGAGGAGCTGCGCTGCACCTGTACAGCAGCACTTGGTGTAATGTGGCCTGTGCAGAGGTAGAAGTTCCATTGTCTTTTAAGTTTTTGCGAAAGGACAGTCACAGGTGCAAGAAGAGGCTCGTGTTAACTCCTTTCTTGGTGCTTCACCAACGAAAGAGGGTTTTGGCGCCTCTTTGGACAATCATTAAAAGAAAATGTTGATTAAAGTACATGAAAAAGTAATATGCAGGTTGAAAGACTTCGGTGATGTTTAAGAGTAATAAAAAAATCCAAATTCAACCCAATAACCAAAATAAACTTGGTAAAAAAAATAAAGTTCTCTTTACTTGCAGACAGATATCCAAAACTTTCTTCTTTTAGGCTCAAAGTAAGCGTTTGCGTCTTGCAGGCCAAACCTTGGACCAAGGAGTAGGTGTGGGCACCAGCTAGGGCCTGCGGGGTCTCAGCACACAGAACTGCGTCTCCTGCAGCGGAAGCCCCCAAGTTCTCACTTTATAATTCCCCACAGAGCTTGATTTTCTAAACATCTAGTTGCCAACAGCCGCCGCTGAACCCGAGAATAAAGCCTCTGCTGCGCCTCCAGCGGGCTCAGGGCTGTGTGTTTAGAAACGACCCAATTAAAATCCAAGGAGCAGAGTGCCCCGTGCCACAAGCCAGACAAACACACGGCCTTTCTTTGGATCAAAGCAGCCCAGCCCGTGGAGGCGGAAGCTCAGCAAGCCTTCAGTTCCGCTGGCAAGAAAGCATTCGCAGGAGGCTCGCTGTGGAGGAGAGGCGAGCGCCTCTGCTTGCGTTTTGTGCTGCGTTCCAGTCGCAGCGGCGGCTACTACTGCCTCAGCGAGTGCACTGGGCATCCTCCCCGGTAGGCAGCGCTGGAGGATCTTCAACAGGCATGAGAACACAGGCGAGTGGGCTGCACACCCTCAGAGCCAGTGTGCACGCTTAGCCCTCCGAGAAAGGGAACTCAGAGAATCCACAAGAAAACGTCCAAGAGTCCCCTCCTTTCCACGGCTCTGTCCACCGTATGCATTGATGCAGCTGAGGGTAAATTGCATGCAGTAAAGCCCGCAAATACATAAGTGTGGAACTCTATGATTTCTAAAATATGGGAATGTCTGGGAGTTACCATCAGATCACCACCAAACCACAGCCTTTCTAAATGTCCCCTCATGGGCTGAGCCACGAAGATGGAGCTCAATTTCCAAAGAGTTGTGCGTTTCTATTTTTCATTTGTGTCCTGAATGAAATTAGGTGGAAATGAGGGGTATTATTTTTTTTGAGGTTTAATGGAGAGATCCCAAGTCAAAGTGATTGAAAGAAGATAGAAATTTATTTCTCTTTCAAATGATAAAATATATTTTAATTAGTTGGGATTAGTTTCAGTGGTGAATGATGGAAAACCCCAAATATAGCAGCTTAATCCCTTGCTGTTCAAAGTGTGGTCTACATTTCTGCAGCCTCAGCATTACCTGGGGACTTTTTAGTGATGTCTGATTCCAGTCCCAACCTGGGGCTCTTTGATGAAAACCTGAATTCTAATGAGACCTTCAGGTGACTGATTTAAAAGTGGGAGTTTATTCCTCTCTCATATTTAAGTTTGGAAGCCATCTACTAAGGCCTAGTGTGAGCTCTGTAAGTCAGCAAGGCAGATTTTTTTTTTTTAAATTTTAAATCTAACTTCTGTTTTCAAGGTCATCTCATGGTTCAGGATGGCTCTGTCTACTCCATACATTACAGGTATGCTGTTCCTGGAAGTTGCTTACCACCTTGGCTGACAGCCCGTCTGCTAGCACTTTGGCAGATGGTTATATTTATGTGCACGGGTGACTCTCTTACCTCTTTTGGTTTCTTTTCCTTTCTTCCTCCAACTCTTGACCATTTTTTCCTTGAAAACAGTTCTCAATAAATTCTTAGCACTAAAACCCTTGGCTCAGGGCCCGCTTCTGGGAGAATCAGAGCAAGACGGACAGTGAGACCAATGTTGCCACCCACATTCTTTGCCAATGAGGTCAAAGGCAGTTTTCCAAAGATTGCCCCGGAACTGGGAGCAGCTATAGGAGCCTTTGGCTTATGTCTATTTGGGATACTTGCTCCAAGAAGAATTAAATCCAGTTAGGTTGCTGATGAGAGAGAAGACCTTCAAACCTCAAACCACATCTTTAAGGATGAAGAGCCTGATTTTCCAAAAAGTGGGGAGGTATGGGAGTTTGGCTAGCATGCTACTGGAGCTGCCTCAATAAAAATCAATTTGCTAATACACTTGGTTGTCTTATTACAAAAAATAAGTAAAGAAATAAAAGGAAATAAGAAAAAACATGCAGCGACTTTGAGGTAGAGCAGGAAATTCAGTGAGTGCTCGCAATGTGTTTGCAGAGGAAGCTGTATGAAGGTTTGCATGTATGAAAATGTCTCCTTGGCTTTGATGGCACTGTGAGTCCTGCAGCTTCTGATTTCTTAAATGAAGAAGTACTGGTGCCTTCATTCTATGCAGCTATTTCAAAGACAGTGAGGTAAACAACCAAGAGCATCGGTTTGAAGCCTGGTAGTATGTGGGCTCCAATGAATTCTTGGGGGGTGAGCAGAAAGATAAGTCTTGTTTTGTTTTTCTCTAAGAATATTTTGATTATTAGGGGATAATGTATGTGTGTTAGTCAACTTTTTGCCACTGTGATGAAAATAACTGACAAGAACAACTTAGAGGAGGAAAGATTTATTTTGCCTTGCAGTTCCAGAGGTTCAGTCCATGGTTGGCCAGCTCCAAGGCAGAGACATCATGGTGGAAGGGGTGTCAATGGAAAGGTGCTCAGTTTACAGCAGCTGGGAAGCAGAGAGATGGGGGAAGGGGAGGGTGAAGCCAGGGAACAGACACAGTCTCCAAGACCACATCCTCAGTGTCCTACCTCTTCCAGCCACACCTATCTGCTATCAGTTTCCACCCAGTAGTCCATTCAGATTATTAATATATCAAATGGATTAGTCTACTGATGAGGTCACTGTTCTCACCATCCAATCTTTTTGCCTGTGAACACTGCTGCATTGCATGACACATGAGCCTTTTGGAGGACATTCCTAGACCCAAATCATAACAGTATGCTTGTGGGGGAATAAGGATAATATTTTTCATGACATTCTGTTACTGAGCAGACAGGAAAGGTGTAATAGGAAATAAACATGTTACGAAGAGTTTGGCTTTTCCAAGGGCTTGAGGACCCTGCGGTCCATTCCTTTGATGAATGATGATGGAATTACATGTCAAGAAATGGAAATGAGCAAAACCAAAACCCCTATTGAGACATCTGGGTTTTAATGCGCCTTGGCTTGTAATGTAGCTATTTGGAATGAACCTATATTCATTTTTTTCTAACAATTTTAAAGAATTGATATGAAAGAGGGAATGTGTATGTACTGAGGGAAGCTCTGTGTTGGCTTCAACTCACATGCAAGTTGTTCAGTTTCTTTGCATATCACTGACATTTTGTTCCAGAGTGATTTTGTAGCTTCTGAATTTTCTAAAAGGAAAACACTCCCATAATTTTGATGACTGCTATTTCTCTCAAATACCATATGTGACGAGAAAAGCCCTCTCAAGCTCTGTCTGGAAGACCTTCCCCCTGTGGTGGAGGCCTTCATAGGTTAATGATGTTACTTTCTTTTCTTGAACAGGCTGTGGGTTGTTTGATCATTGGGATTTCCAGATGTGAACAACAGATGCCGACTGGTGGATCATCAGAAGGAATATGTTAACAGGATATCAGGGTCTCTCAGGGTCTTCCGGCATGTTGGCTCAGGCATTTTCAGAGACTAAGAAGGAGGATGTTGAGCCCATATTGCTCAGCAGAAATCACTTAGTTGGGTGTTTCCTAAGCTCAAGATTATAAGTTTCAGGAATGAGGTTTCACAGGTTGATTCACATGCCCACCTCTCTTCTGAGGGAGAGGGAGGGTCCATCCAGATCCCTGGCTTCTATGACAAGAAATGGTCTCATCAAGTCAATAAAGGATGGGAGAAAGGAGGTTCTCCAAGACATCAGAATGCAATTATAAAGGGAGATGGGTACTGAGGAGATTTGAATGGCAGTTATTTTCTGGATGACTAGAGGTGATCTAACTGAACCAACTTGGGGGACTGCATCATTGCAAGGCTTGCTTGTGTTGTGTTAATAATCGCTGTGGTCAGTATGAGTTTGTGGATGGCACTTTCTCATCTATCATCCTTGACCAATTATAGGCATTTGTGACATGTGATGACATAAGGGTGGTGTCTGGCTCCTTTGTCCGCATGCATTTTCTACCCTTGGCCTGGTTAGCAAATTATTTCCATAATGTATTAAGTTGAATCATTGGGAAAGTATCCATGCACTCTTTTATAATATGTTTGATAATATCACACATATGCATGATCCTTTTAAGACCTTCCCTAGGAGTTATATATGATTGTGCTAATGAACATAGAATTTCATCAACAATTCCGTGAGTAGGATCACTGTTGGCTCTGCTTCTCCAATGTGACCAGTTTTGTGAAGGCAAAATGTTCTTAAATAGAAATTATATACATTCATACATACACATACATATTCATATATATATATATATATATATATATATATATATATATATATAAATACATATTTTCTCTAAACATGACAAAGTTTGAGATAGACTTACATTTTCTTGGTCTCCATTTAGGGTCCCAAACTAATTCTTAGAAGTAGATGTGAATCATACCAATCAAACCCTGGTGCTGTGTTCCTCAGGGGCACGTTGAACCATGTTACATCAACACACAGTGGTTCCCTCAACATGTTCCTTGATGTTGGCCAGAGGCCCCAAATGTCATCTATTTCTTTGACTTCTGCATGGAACGTTTCCAGGAACTGTGAATCTATGGTTATAATATCAAGAAACTTTCAGAACCATTGGTGGGAGAACCATAGATTCTCAGTGGATAGTTGGAAGAACCTCATGTTAAAGAAAATGTCCATGTACCCTGTGTTAACTTTTCAATGCCATGACCAAAATTCCTGACAAGGACAATTTAGAGGAGGAAAGATTTATTTTGGCTCACAGAACATCATAATATGAGGCAGAACATCATAATATGGTAAGAGGAAAGCTGCTCAGCTCATGGCAGCCAGAAAGGAGAGAGAGAGAGAGAGGGTGTGGGAGGCTGGGGAAAATGTAAATCCTTCTAGGACATGTCTACAGTGACTTGCTTCTTCCCACCCCCACTGATGAGATCGGAGCCTTACAATCCAATCGTTAACTGGAGGCTCCAGTCTGAACATTGCCGCAATGGGGCCCATCCTTTGCACACATGAACTCTTGTGAGGAGGATTTCAGATCTAAACCATAACATGCCCAAAGTCCTTTGCTGCTCTGGAGAGAGCCAAAAGGCATATGAGTGGAGGTCAGGTGCTCAAACTCCATAGCTGTGGCATGTCAAGCAAGTTATTTAAGCTTGCAAAGGCTTAGTTTTCTCATTTATTATGTAAGGCTCACAATATCTACTTCCTACAATTGTAAGGTCTAAAAGCAAAGAAAAGTGGGTAGCAAGATCCCAGTATGTGGTCAAGTAATTGATACTTTTTAGTTTAAGATAAATATTGCTCATGTGTGGAATTCATGGTCATTCACTCTAACTACCATGTCCTGAACCACACATGCACTCAGCTGGCGGGCCAAATGGTAAAGATTGAAGTTCAGCTCTGGTTCCCAACAACCACAATAAACTACCTCCTGGGTTACTTTTTTTTAAAAAATTATTATTATTACCAGTGGATCACTCAAAGTTCGAGAATTGTGTACATGGAATAATTCAGACATAGTGAAGGGCATCCCATCCTCTTTCTCCCCAGCACCTCCAAATACCATTACCTTTTCTGGTTGATGGCTCATGACCCTTCAAGGCAGCTTCCTGTGAAGTGGGTCTTGACTAAGCCACTGAGACATGTTCTCCAGTTGTGGACTGACCATTGTGCATGAGACGATGAGGGAAGTATGGCATCTGGGACACCATGAAACACCTGGCCTGGAGCTTTGGTCCCATGTGGGAACAGCACTGAAGTTTTTAACCAGGAAAACAAAACCTTGTCAAGCTCCTTAGGTAAACCCCATGGAATCAAAAGTGGGTGGACATCAGCATGACAGCAGTAAGGGTGGCAAGAGACAGGTTGTCCATGGGAGGGCAGCTCCACTGTAATCATCCTTTCACATGAACAGGGCTTAAAAAGATCCCTGAGTAGGAGAGAAGAAATATTTCCAAAGAAAATAACTTTCATATTAAAAAGGGAAATGACTGCATTCATAATCTTTCTTATTGCATTATATTAGAATATTAGGCAA
Organism: Marmota monax; assembly: GCF_021218885.2. Classification (NCBI taxonomy): domain Eukaryota; kingdom Metazoa; phylum Chordata; class Mammalia; order Rodentia; family Sciuridae; genus Marmota; species Marmota monax. The sequence goes on along the minus strand of NW_026695217.1, from coordinate 1,928,777 downwards.
ATCTCCCTCATAGCTTAAGTAAGTTGGCATCAATATTTTGAAAATAATTATTTTTCATAATTATAAGTGCAAAATGCCTTAGTTATAAAAATGACATCTGCAAACCCCTCACTCAAAATCACTGATAACAGCTGAGTATCATCAATTGGGTATCTTCAATAGAAACCCACTTTTCCACTTGACAAAGAGCACAAACACTCTCCTCTACCTGGAATATTCTGATAAAACATGAAATAGTATTTCAGCTTTGACATGCATCATGACTTATTTATTTATCATATTTAAACATTTATTTTTAAATTATCACGTATCTCCCATGTGATCTTATTTCTCTTTAGGCTCACAAAAGAATTACTCTATAGTCTCTCTCTATTGGCAGATGTCTCCCAAGTCAGATTGGTTCTGCTATTTTCTTAAGATAGGAATTTCTCCAATAATCATTGGGCTATACAAAATATAAGTAGGCCTCATTTTATACACAAGACAATTTCATAAAATAACATTTATATTTGATATTGCAGAAGATATAACTGTACCTTAAATGTACTCACATACCGTAGGAGCAATGGTATGAAATTTTTACTGAAAAGTTTTCTTTGATAAGAAAAGCATTCACCTGCTTATTAAATAATGATAGAGTTCAACTGGAGTTTAGCTCTGAACTTTTGTGCTTTTAGATACTGGATCACTTAGAATTTCCTGTGCTGGGTTTTCTGAACATTATTTTCTTGGCGTAGGGGCTCAGGTTCCCTGGCCGAGGGACATCTGTATTGTTAGGGATGTAGATCCTCTGTTAAGCATTTGATAACCTTAATGAAGTGGCTGTGTTGATAACAATCTAATGTCTGTAGGTACCTTGCCTCGTTACCATGAACCAGGAAGGTACAATCAATATTCTCAGCCTTCTTATTCATTATTTTTTCCCCAAAGAAGAAAAGATTAAAAAAAAATCTTTTTCAACTGGCTGGGAAGATGGCAGTGTAGAAGCAGGCTGTATATCCAGTTCCTCTCCAGGCTGGAGTGGAAGTAGCTACTGAGTGAGGGAATGTGCTGAGCCTTGCTGCTGGGCAGAGCCTTGAGACACTCAGACTCTGGTTGCTGAAACAGAGGGCAAGAAAGATTTCATCAGTTCTGAACTGCACTGATGACCAGTGCCAGGGCAGGTCAGCAGGTAGGGGTCACGCATAGGGACAGCATGAGAGGCCTGACAAGATTGTTACAGAAGCAGCGACAGAAGGGAAGCTTCATCTGAATTCAGCTGTGTCCACAGTTGCGCAGTGGGAAGCTCAAAGAGAAGGACTCTGCTTTTCTCATTGATAAGTGGAGATCTGGGGCAGGCAGCATGTTGTTGGGGCTCCCTAAGCCGTGTTCCCTAAGACTGCTCCTTAGGGAAACATGATCCCCTATATCTTCATCTCCCCTAGAGATCTCAGCAGAGAATGCAGGCAGGAACCTGGCAGCAAGCCATCTGAATGACTGGTGCAGTGTGATTGTTGGGCCCTGAAGACAGTGACATTGCTGGCTGGCCAAGGGAACAGAGCCAGGCCCACTTCTCCTGGTGCGCTGAAGACACCCAGGGACACAAAAAGTGCCCTGCTCATTCCTGAGAGGGTTTGATCTATTGGGAAGGGGACACATCAGTGCCAGCCCCATTGCAATATGAGGGAGCACTTGGGTTCCCAGGCCAGTCACAGAATTTTCAGAGCCACTTAGGTCTGCATGGGTCGGGGGGAGTCTTGTGGTCAACCCTGACCGGCAGTGCCTCTCCCCAGGAAAACCCTGAGAGCACACAAAACTGCTGCCTGAGCCAGGGAGGAACCTGGGTACCAGCCAGGCAGGACATAGTTCCTTGGTGACCCATTAGCTCACAGGTCCACAGCAGAACACCCAGAACTGCCTAGGTTCAGAACAGGTGAGGAAGAAGTGGGGGCAAAACCGAATGTGAAGGCTACAGCACTGAGTTCCACAGAGTGTTTTGAAGCAAGAGCCTGAGCGAGCTGTGAGAAAAAACAAATACACAGCCTCCTCCCCAAGGCAGGACTGGGCCCAACAGACACCACCTCCACGCTCAGAGGCTGTCAGGATATGCAGCCAGGGCTTGGATGTTGTGCCATTGAACCCGGCTGATTTCAAGTCTCCGAGAGAAGTCTCTACATGTTAACATTTGACAAGGAAAGCTTTCAGTCTTTTTCATAGGTGTTTTTTTTTTTGTTTGTTTGTTTCACCTGTATTGTCTTCTATGTTGGTTTGTTTGGCTTCCCACCACTACTTGTTATTTCATACTTTTATATAATTCTAAGTATTTAAAAAGTTTTTAAATTAGATTTTTTTCCTACTCTGATTTGTATCCCCTCCCTTCCTTTTTCTTTCTTTCTCATCTTGTTTTTTCTTCTATCCTCTTCTCCTGCTTTGTTTCTCTTCTTTTCCCTTCTATCCCCTTTCCCTCTATTTTCTATTTAGTTTAATATTGTTTTTACTTTATCAGTCTATTCTAATCTTCAGTCTATTCTATATAATCATGAACCCTTTCTTTGCTTTGGTTAATGGAGTGATAGAGAACATTTTCATTTAACTTTTTATTGTATGTTGGTATCTGACTTGCTCTCAAGCTCTAGCTGTTACCAACGGTTATGAGCTCCTCTTAGAGCAGAGCTGGGGATTGGACACAGCTCTCCTTAGACGTTGAGTGGGCACTTTGAGACTGAGAGAAACTCTCTGCCTGGGGCACATTGTAAAGAGAAAGCAGCTCACTAAAAAGACCCTAGCATAACAGGGGTAGAGACACCCATTCCAAAAGAAGAGAAAATTTCAACATATAAGCGGGTAATGTGAGAAAATAAGGCAATAAAATGCGTTCAAAACTTTAAAACTCCTCAACAGCTAAACCCAGAGATACTGAAGTAAAAGAAATGCTGAACAAAGAATTCAAGAAGTGACCAGGTATGGTGGCATACTACTACAATCTCAGCGACTTGGGAAGTTGAGGCAGGAGGATCTCAAGTTTAAGGCTAGTCTCAATAACTTAGTGAGACCCTGAGCCACTTAGCAACACCCTGCATCAAAAAAAAAAAAAAAAAGAAAGGGACTTGGGCTGTAAATCAGTGGTAAAGCAAAACTGGGCTCAATTTCTAGCAAACTCCCTCCTCAAAAAAAAAATAGATACATAAATAGAAAAATAAAAATGTAGATTGTTAAAATGATCAATGAATTAAAAGAAGGTTTAAGGAATGACTAAGGGAGAAAATGCAGACTATGAAAGGGCATTTCAACAAAGAGAGGTTCTGAAAAAGAACCATTGAGGACTTGGAAATGAAAAACTCAATGGAAAGTCTCACCAAAGACTGGATTAAGCAGAAGAAAGAAGATCAAGGTGGAAGATAAGATGCAGGAATTAAAACCTTCAGACAGTAATAAAAAAAAAAGTAAATTATGAACAGAATATACAAGAACTCTGGGACAATGTTAAAAAGCCAAACTTAAGAATCAGAAGCTTGGAGGAAGACAGGGGATACAGAATAGTGACATAGAAAATTTATTCACTACAATAAAATCAGAAAATTTCCCTAACCTTGAGAAAGAGATGGTCATGAATGTACTAGAAGTATTCACACCTCCAAATAGACAGGACCAGAACATATTGTAGTTAAAATGCCAAAAATTCAGGACAAATAAAGAATTTTAAAAGTTTGCAGCTTCTTAATTTTGGCCTTTTAACTTTGACTTTAACAAATCACTTATAAAGTCAAACCCATCAGAATAACAATACATTTCTTAGAAGAAACTAAAGGTCAGGAGGGCATGGAATAATGTATTTCAAGCCATGAAAGAAATCAATTGACAACTTAGATTACTATATCTCACAAATGTGTCCTTGAAAATCAAAGGAGAAAAAAAAAACTTTAAAGCTAAGCATGAACTAAAAGAGTTCATGATTACTAAGCCAACACTGCAGAAGATGTTTAAGGAAATCCTACACACAACAGGGAAAGATTAAAAACATGGGAAAAGATGAACCACTTTAGACAAATAACTAACCAAATAAGAATTAGGGACAATTCAAACATTAGAAATATAACACAGTGACAGACAATATCACATCTTCTTTATAATAACACTGAATATAAATGCTCTTAGTTCTTCAATTAAGAGACACAGTCTAGCAGATTGAATTATAAAACAAGATCCAATCGTATGTTATCGGCAAGAAACACACCTCACCTGCAAAGGCATTTGTAGACCCAAAGTGAAGGATACAAAATGGAATCTGAAAGCAACTACTTACATATCAGACAAAGCAGACTTTAAGCCAATATTAGTTAAAGGAGACAAAGAAGGTCATTGCATATTTGTAAAGGGAACAATTCAACAAGATGATATAATTATTGTTAAGTATTTGTGCTACAAATATTGGGGCTCTTGTTTTTATAAAAAACATTACTGGATATAAAGGAACTGGTAGACCCCTAATACAATAAATGTGGGGAAATTTGATATACCTTTCTCACTAATGGGTCATCCAGACAGTAAATCAAGTACATATCAGATTTGAACGTTACTATAGATCAGTTGGATTTAACAGACTTCTACAACATATTTTATTTGACAAAAAATGAATATACTTTCTTTTCAGCTGCTCATGGAACTTTCTCCAAAACTGATCACATATTAAACTTATATGATTACTATATGAGATATAGTGATCTAAGTTGGCAATTGATTTCTTTCATGGCTTGAAATACATTATTCCATGCCCTCCTGACCTTTAGTTTCTTCTAAGAAATTTATTGTTATTCTGATGGGTTTGACATTATAAGTGAGTCTTAGCAAATAAAACAAAACAAAACAAAGAAATACAGAAATAATAAGTAGGTAATTTCTTCAAAGTTAAGGGGGAAATGATAAAATACCAAGAATCAAATGAAGACAGAAACGTAACATGCTAGAATCTCTGGGATAGAACAAAGGCAATGCTAAGAGGGAAATTTATAGCTGTGCATATATGGCTTTTTTTTTTTTTTAAAAAAACCAGTAAAATTTCAAATAAACAACTTAAGGATGTGTTAAGGTCTTAGAAAAATAAGAACACACTAATCCTAAAAGTAATATAAGAAAGTAAATAATAAAGATTAGAGCTGAAATTAACAAAAAAGAATACAAAGGGCCAATAAAGCAAAAAAATTCTTCTAAAAAATGAGATTTTATAACATTGATAAATTCTTAGCTAAACTCTTAGCCAAACTATGAGAGAGAGAGAGAGAGAGAGAGAGAGAGAGAGAGAGAGAGAGAGAGAAAAGAAAAGAAAAGAAAAGAAAAGAGAGGAGAGGCGAGGTGAAGAGATAGGGAGGGAAAACCCAGCTAATAAAATCAGAGATGAAATCAGGGATAATACAACAGATAAAACTGAAATTCAGAGGATCATTTGGGGATATTTTGAAAATTTATCTTCCAATAGTTTGAAAAATCTAGAAGAAATGGACACATTTCTAGACACATGTGACCTACATGTGGAATCTATAATAATATATACAGATGGAACCCAGAGGAGACAGAAAACCTAAACAGACAAATCCCAAAAAATAATATTGAAGAAGTAATGAAAAGACTGTCAATAAAAAAGCCCAGGACCTGATGGAGTTGTAGCTGAATTTTACCATCTTTAAAGAAGAATCAATACCAACATTCCTTAAATTAGTTCATGAAATTGAAAGAAAGGGAACACTTCCAAACACATTCTATGAAGACTGTATCACCCAGATACTAAAACTGGATAAAGATACTTCAAGGAAAGAAAACTATATACCAATATAATTGATGAGCATACTCATGAATAAAATATCATGAATAAAATCATGAATAAAATATCAGCAAGTTGAATTCAACTGCATATTAAAATAATCAAGTTGGTTTCATCCTAGGTTATAACTATAGTTCAGTATACACAAATTGATAAATGTAATATATCACATAAATAGCACCAAGGACAAAAATCACATGATCCTCTTGATAGATGCAGAAATCGCCTTTGGCAAAATTCAGCATGCCTGTCTTCATGATAAAATTCTTAAAGAAACTAGGGATAGAATGACCTTATCTCAACATAATAAACGCTACATATGACAAACCCAAAGCCATCATCAAAATGAATGGGGAAAAATATGAATGTATTCCACTAAAGTTTAGTGGCAAGATAAAGGTGTCTACTCTCATCACTCTTAGTCAACACAGTACTTTAAATTTTAGCCAGAGCAATTAGAGAAAGAAATAAAAGGGAAATAAATAACAGACTATATGATGCTATACTTAGAAGACCCTAAAAGTTCTACCAGAAGACTTCTAGAGCTGACAAATTCAGCAAAGTAGTGTGATATAAGACCAACATAAAAAATCAATAGTTTTTCTATACACTAATAATAAAATTGCTGAGGAAGAAACCAGAAAAATAATTCCATTCATAGTAACTTAAAACAAAACAAAATAAAAACTAAATACCTAGGAATAAACTTAACCAATGAGTTGAAAGACCTCTATAATGAAAATTATAGAACTCTGAAGAAAGAAATTGAAGAATACACTAGAAGATAAATCTCCCATATTCATGGACAGGCAGAATAATATTGGTAAAAGTGGCCGTATTACCAAGACTCAAAGTAATCTCCACAAAAATACTGATGACATTCTTCAAAGGTCTAGAGACAAACAATCCTAAAACTCATATGAAGGAACAAAAGACTCAGAATACCAAAAGCAATTCTGAGCGACAAAAGCAATGTTGGAGGGATCACAATACCTGATCTCAAGTTATGCTGCGGAGTCATAGTAACTAAAAGAGCGAGTACTGGCATAAAAACAGACACATAGAAAACACCAAGCACTAAGAAGCCGAATTCCGGCTCCCGGAACTGTGCCCGCGGGGACTGCTTCTTGGAGCTTACACTTATAGGAGCTTACACCGAGCACGGAGCGGCCGAGTTCCGGCTCCCGGAACTTCCCTGGACCGGGGCTAGGAGCCCGCAGAAACTGCGTCTCGGTCCGGGTCCTGCTGAGGGCCGGTCAGGACTCACCCGTTGCTTGGGTTGCCCGGCAAGGGGAACGAAATGCTGCCATTCGCATAGGATACCAACATGGCAGAGATCTGATGTCAGCAGAAAGCGGTGGAGGAGAGATCTTCATCAATACCAGCGGTGACATAAGCAGTTGGTCTCCTGGTAAGGGGGGTGAGGCTCAGTCACCCGAGTCTCCTCAATTTGTCCTCGAGCCAGAGGGAAGGAGCCGGGCCGCCGCCAGCCCCCAGAGCAGGCCCAGCGGCTCGCCAGCGTGGTGACCGCGTGACCCCAATTGGAGAGGGGGCGGAGCGGAGCCGCCACCCACACCCGCCAGGTGGGCAGACCCACGACCCAGTAGTACATGGGCGTGGTAGGAGGGGCAGGGCAGAGCCGCCCTTCGCGCTTGCAAGGTAAACAGACCTGTGACAGCCTGGCGGGTCAGGCCCAGTGGCCTGCCAGTGTGGTACACACGTCACCCCAACTCGAGTAGGGGCAGAGCAGATCCTTCTCCCACACCCGGATCAGGCCCTGCCGGTGTGGTGGTCACGTGACCCCAATTGGAGTGGGGGCGGAGCAGAACCGCCACCCGTGCCCGCAGGGTGAGCAGACCAGTGATCAACCTGCAGATCAGGCCCAGGGGTCCGCAGGCGTGGTAGGAGGGGCAGGGCAAATCCGCCGCCCGCACCTTCAAGGCAGGCAGACCTACAACAGACCGGCGGATCAGGCCCAGGAGCCTGCCGGCGTGGTACAAACACCACCCTAATTGGAGTAGTGACAGAGCAGAGTCGCCTCCCTTGCCAGGAACAGGCCCAGCGTCCTGCAGGCGGGGTAGTCACGACACCCCAATTGGAGTAGGGGCAGAGCAGAGCCTCCACCCGTGCCCGAAAGGTGGGCAGATCTGCGACCGACCAGCGGGACAGGCCCAGTGGCCTGCTGGTACGACAGACACGTCACCCCATTTGGAGTAGGGGCAGAGTAGAGCTGCCGCCCGCGCCTGCAGGGTAGGCAAACCTGCAACCGACTGGCGGATCAGGCCCGGTGGCCTGCCGGCGTGGTACACTCGTCACCCCAATTGGAGTAGGGGCAGAACAGAGCCGCCACCAGCTCCCAGAACAGGCCCAGTGACCTGCTGGCGTGGTAGCCACGACACCCCAATTGGAATAAGGAGAGAGCAGAGCCGCCGCCCACACCTGCAGGAAAGATACGCAAGCAGTATGAAAAGACAAGGAAAGAAAGGACCACAAGCAATGCAGGTCAACGCAACTTTAGAAGAGGTAACAGCTGCAGCAGATGGAATGTCAGATAAAGAATTCAGGATATACATGCTTCAGATGATCTGGAGTATCAAGGAAGACATTAAACAGCAAAATCAGACAATGAAAGATCACTTCGACAACGAATTACGCAAACAAATCCAGGAAGCAAAGGATCAACTATACAGGGAGATAGAGGTTATAAAAAACAAGCAATCAGAAATCCTAGAAATGCAGGAAGCAATAAACCAACTTAAAAACTCAATGGAGAATACTACCAGCAGAGTAGAACACTTAGAAGATAGAACATCAGACAATGAAGACAAAGTATTTCAACTGGAAAAGAACATAGACAACTCAGCAAGACTGTTAAGAAACCATGAGCAGAACATCCAAGAAATATGGGATAACATTAAGAGACCAAACTTAAGAGTCATTGGGATACAGGAAGGTACAGAGCTCCAAACCAAAGGAATGAGCAGTCTATTCAATGAAATAATACAAGAAAACTTCCCAGACTTGAAGAATGAGACAGAATCCCAAATCCTAGAAGCCTACAGGACGCCGAATGTGCAAAATCATAAGAGATCCACACCTAGACACATTATAATGAAGATGCCCAACATACAGAATAAGGAGAGAATTTTAAAAGCTACAAGAGAAAGGAAGCAGATTACATTTAGGGGTAAGCCAATCAGGATAACAGCTGATCTTTCAACACAGACTCTGAAAGCTAGAAGATCCTGGAATAACATATTTCAAACACTGAAAGAAAATGGGTTCCAACCAAGAATTGTGTATCCAGCGAAATTAAGCTTCAGGATGGAGAATGAAATTAAAACCTTCCACGATAAACAAAAGTTTAAAGAATTCGCAGCTAGAAAACCATCTCTTCAAAACATCCTCGCCAAAGCATTACAGGAAGAGGAAATGGAAAATAACAATGAAAACCAACAGTGGGAGGTAGGACAGTAAAGGGGGGGGGAAATAATCAAAGAGGAAAACAAACAATGTTTAGTAACAGAAATAAACAAATATGGCTGGAAGAACAACCCATATCTCAATAATAACCCTAAATGTTAATGGCTTAAACTCACCAATTAAGAGACACAGGCTAGTAGAATGGATCACAAAACAAGACCCAACAATATGCTGCCTACAGGAGACGCATTTGATAGGAAAAGACATACATAGGCTGAAGGTGAAAGGTTGGGAAAAATCATATCACTCATATGGACTTCGGAAACAAGCAGGCGTGTCCATACTCATATCAAATAAAATAGATTTCAAGCCAAAGTTAATCAAAAGAGATAAAGAGGGACACTACATACTGCTTAAGGGAACCATACACCAACAAGACATAACAATCATAAATATTTATGCCCCAAACAATGGTGCAGCTATGTTCGTCAAACAAACTCTTCTCAAGTTCAAGAGTCTAATAGACCACCACACCATAATCATGGGAGACTTCAACACACCTCTCTCGCCACTGGACAGATCTTCCAAACAAAAGTTGAATAAGGAAACTATAGAACTCAATAACACTATTAATAACCTAGACCTAATTGACATATATAGAGTATACCACCCAACATCAAGCAGTTACACTTTTTTCTCAGCAGCACATGGATCCTTCTCAAAAATAGATCATATATTATGTCACAGGGCAACTCTTAGACAATATAAAGGAGTAGAGATAATACCATGCATCTTATCTGATCATAATGGAATGAAACTGAAAATCAACGATAAAAGAAGGAAGGAAAAAGCATACATCAATTGGAGAATGAACAATAGGTTACTGAATGATCAATGGGTTATAGAAGACATCAAGGAGGAAATTAAAAAATTCTTAGAGATAAATGAAAACACAGACACAACATATCGGAATCTATGGGACACATTGAAAGCAGTTCTAAGAGGAAAATTCATTGCTTGGAGTTCATTCCTTAAAAAAAGAAAAAACCAACAAATAAATGATCTCATACTTCATCTCAAAATCCTTGAAAAAGAAGAGCAAAACAACAGCAAAAGAAGTAGAAGGCAAGAAATAATGAAAATCAGAGCTGAAATTAATGAAATCGAAACAAAAGAAACAATTGAAAAAATTGACAAAACTAAAAGTTGGTTCTTTGAAAAAATAAACAAAATCGACAGACCCTTAGCGATGCTAGCGAAGAGAAGAAGAGAGAGAACTCAAATTACTAGCATACGGGATGAAAAAGGCAATATCACAACAGACACTTCAGAAATACAGAAGATAATCAAAAACTATTTTGAATCCTTGTACTCCAATAAATTAGAAGATAGTGAAGGCATAGATAAATTTCTTAAGTCATATGATCTGCCCAGATTGAGTCAGGAGGATATAGAAAACCTAAACAGACCAATATCAATTGAGGAAATAGAAGAAACCATAAAAAGACTACCAACTAAGAAAAGCCCAGGTCCGGATGGGTATACAGCAGAATTTTACAAAACCTTTAAAGAAGAACTAATACCAATACTTTTCAAGCTACTTCAGGAAATAGAAAAGGAGGGAGAACTTCCAAATTCATTCTATGAGGCCAACATCACCCTGATACCTAAACCAGACAAAGACACTTCAAAGAAAGAAAACTACAGACCAATATCTCTAATGAACCTAGATGCAAAACTCCTCAATAAAATTCTGGCGAATCGGATACAAAAACATATCAAAAAAATTGTACACCATGATCAAGTAGGATTCATCCCTGGGATGCAGGGCTGGTTCAATATACGGAAATCAATAAATGTTATTCACCACATCAATAGACTTAAAAATAAGAACCATATGATCATCTCGATAGATGCGGAAAAAGCATTCGACAAAGTACAGCATCCCTTTATGTTCAAAACTCTAGAAAAACTAGGGATAACAGGAACATACCTCAATATTGTAAAAGCAATCTATGCTAAGCCTCAGGCTAGCATCATTCTGAATGGAGAAAAACTGAAGGCATTCCCTCTAAAATCTGGAACAAGACAGGGATGCCCTCTCTCTCCACTTCTCTTCAACATAGTTCTCGAAACACTGGCCAGAGCAATTAGACAGACGAAAGAAATTAAAGGCATAAAAATAGGAAAAGAAGAAATTAAATTATCACTATTTGCAGATGATATGATTCTATATCTAGCAGACCCAAAAGGCTCTACAAAGAAACTATTGGAGCTAATAAATGAATTCAGCAAAGTGGCAGGATTTAAAATCAACACGCATAAATCAAAGGCATTCCTGTATATCAGCGACAAATCCTCTGAAATGGAAATGAGGACAACCACTCCATTCAAAATATCTTCAATAAAAATAAAATACTTGGGAATCAACCTAACAAAAGAGGTGAAAGACTTATACAATGAAAACTACAGAACCCTAAAGAGAGAAATAGAAGAAGATCTTAGAAGATGGAAAAATATACCCTGTTCATGGATAGGCAGAACTAACATCATCAAAATGGCGATATTACCAAAAGTTCTCTATAGGTTTAATGCAATGCCAATCAAAATCCCAACGGCATTTCTTGTAGAAATAGAGAAAGCAATCATGAAATTCATATGGAAAAATAAAAGACCCAGAATAGCAAAAACAATGCTAAGCAAGAAGTGTGAATCAGGCGGTATAGCGATACCAGACTTCAAACTATACTACAGAGCAATAGTAGCAAAAACAGCATGGTACTGGTACCAAAACAGGCGTGTGGACCAATGGTACAGAATAGAGGACACAGAAACCAATCCACAAAACTACAACTATCTTATATTTGATAAAGGGGCTAAAAGCATGCAATGGAGGAAGGATAGCATCTTCAACAAATGGTGCTGGGAAAACTGGAAATCCATATGCAACAAAATGAAACTGAATCCCTTTCTCTCGCCATGCACAAAAGTGAATTCAAAATGGATCAAGGAGCTTGATATCAAATCAGAGACGCGCCGTCTGATAGAAGAAAAAGTTGGCTACGATCTACATTCGGTGGGGTCGGGCTCCAAATTCCTCAATAGGACACCCATAGCACAAAAGTTAATAACTAGAATCAACAAATGGGACTTACTCAAACTAAAAAGTTTTTTCTCAGCAAAAGAAACAATAAGAGAGGTAAATAGGGAGCCTACATCCTGGGAACAAATCTTTACTCCTCACACTTCAGATAGAGCCCTAATATCCAGAGTATACAAAGAACTCAAAAAATTAGACAATAAGAGAACAAACAACCCAATCAACAAATGGGCCAAGGACCTGAACAGACACTTCTCAGAGGAGGACATACAGTCAATCAACAAGTACATGAAAAAATGCTCAACATCTCTAGCTGTCAGAGAAATGCAAATCAAAACCACCCTAAGATACCATCTCACTCCAGTAAGATTGGCAGCCATTATGAAGTCAAACAACAACAAGTGCTGGCGAGGATGTGGGGAAAAGGGTACACTTGTACATTGCTGGTGGGACTGCAGATTGGTGCAGCCAATTTGGAAAGCAGTATGGAGATTTCTTGGAAAGCTGGGAATGGAGCCACCATTTGACCCAGCTATTCCCCTTCTTGGTCTATTCCCTAAAGACCTAAAAAGAGCATGCTACAGGGACACTGCTACATCGATGTTCATAGCAGCACAGTTCACAATAGCAAGACTGTGGAACCAACCTAGATGCCCTTCAATAGACGAATGGATAAAAATAATGTGGCATTTATACACAATGGAGTATTACTCTGCATTAAAAAATGACAAAATCATAGAATTTACAGGGAAATGGATGGCATTAGAGCAGATTATGCTAAGTGAAGCTAGCCAATCCCTAAAAAACAAATGCCAAATGTCTTCTTTGATATAAGGAAAGTAACTAAAAACAGAGTAGGGACGAAGAACAGGAGAAGAAGATTAACATTTAACAGGGATGAGAGGTGGGAGGGAAAGGGAGAGAGAAGGGAAATTGCACGGTAATGGAAGGAGACCCTCAGGGTTATACAGTGGAGGGGGTAGAGAGAGAGGAGGGGAGGGGAGGGGAGAGGTGGGGAGGGGGGAGGGTGGATGATGGGAAAGGCAGCGGAGCACAACAGACACTAGTATGGCAATTTGTAAATCAATGGATGTGTAACTGATGTGAATCTGCAATCTGTGTATGGGGTGAAGGTGGGAGTTTATAACCCACTTGAATCAAAGTGTGGAATATGATATGTCAAGAAATTTGTAATGTTTTGAACAACCCACAATAAAAAATTAAAAAAAAAAATAAATAAAAATAAAATGCAAAAAAAAAAAAAAAAAAAAAACCAAAAAACAGACACATAGACCAGCGGAACAGAATAGAAGACACAGAGAAAAGGCTATTTAACCAGAGTCATCTGATCCTTGACAAAGGTGCCAAAAACATATATTGGAAAAAAGACAGCTTCTTTAACAAATGGTGCTGGGAAAACTGGATGTTCCTATATAAAAGTACAAAGCTAGACTCCTATCTCTCACCCTTCATAAAAGTAAACTCAAAATGGATCCAAGGTCTAAGTATATGACCAGAACTTTACAACTCTTAGAAGAGTTCAACATAGCATAGGCAAATTCTTCCTGAATAGGACCCTATAGCTCAGGAAATAATACCAAGAATCAATAAAAGGGATGCATAGAATTAAAAAGCTTCTGCATAGCAAAGGATACAACAGAATGAAGAGACCGTTGACAGAATGTGAGAAAATCTTTGCCCTCTACTCCTCTGAAAGGACTAATATCCATAATATATAAAGAACTCAAAAAACTCAGCATTAAAAAATCAAACAATCCAATCAACAAATAGGGAAATGAACCCAACAGAATTCTCAAAAGAAGAAGTACAGATGACCAACAACTATATGAAACAATATTTAACCTCTTTAGCCATCAGGGAAAAGCTGATTAAAATTACACTGAGATTCCATCTTACTTCAGCTTGAATGGGAATCATTTAGAATGTAATAACAATAAATGATGGTGAGGACGCAGAGAAAAAGGAATTCTCATACATTCTTGGTGGAATGTAAATTAGTGCAGCCACAGTGAAAATCAGTACAGAGGTTCCTAAAAAAACTGAAAATAGATCTACCATATGAACTGCTATTCTACTCCTTGATATTCATCCCAAAGAACTAAAGTCAACATATTTTAGAGATACATGCATACCCTTGTTTATGAATCAGCATGGGAGTCTGTCAACAGATGAACAGTTATAGAAAATGTGGTATATATGGGCCATGGAGTTTTAGTTAGCCAGAAAGAAAGAAGAACAAAATTATGTAATTAGCAGTAAAATGAATGGAACCAGAGACCATAATTTTGAGTGAAATAAGTCAGACTCAAATAAAAATCCTGGATGTTTTCACTATAAGTGTAAAAAAGAAGGAAAAAAGACTCCATGTAATCAGAAGGGAGATCAGTAGGGTAGAGGAAGGGGCTGAGGGGAAGGGAGGTGGGAGGGGTGGAGGAAGTATTGGGGGGCGAAACTCATCAATTTGTGTTTTTTTGTGTATGCATGAATATGCAGCAATGAAATCCACCATTCTGCATAATTAATATGCACAATAGAAATCCTTTAACTTGAGGAGCCTACTATAAATTTGATCCTATAGATGAAGGGTATGCCCATTGATTTGAAAATTTGAAAATTACACATTAAATCCCTGAGGAAAAAAATATCTTCCCTGCTTTCAGATAAATCACTATCTAGAGGTGAGACAAATGTATGTAAATTTATATCCAATTGAAATAAAATTATACCCTTCTGAATTTAGGACTTCTTAATCCACACCACTGTCAATAATGAGTTATTGGCCACTGATAAATTAATTAATAACTATTACTTATTAATGACTATTACCTTTCAGATGTTTTGTACACTTTTTTTTTCTTTCCCAGTCTCCTAAACACCCTGCAGGAGAGGTGCTATTATTCTTATTAAATTAGTAAGAGGTATTATTTGATGTGGTCAGAGAAGTGTAGCATATTTACAGAGTAATAGTTTTAAATGCTTCCACTTGCAGCACAATATAAGCAAACTCTGGACCCCAAGGGCTCATGATAGGTGCCAAGTTAGGTTTGCAGAATAGGTGTGGCTGGCATGGTCTTGGCGAGATGCCAGCATGCACAGCTCTGTATCAGCATCCCTTGGGGGTTGTGTAGGGTGCACAATGAACCTGTGTGCCTGGGCGGTTTGCTCTGGGCTTTCCAGTGTAGCTTTCTTGGATCTCATAATGGGCCTCTGGGGTAGTGGAGCTGAAGAATTTGTGATAGGCAGCATTGATAAAGCTTCCTTTCCTTTGGCTTTCTATGGCTTTATGCATTTATTTTAAAAATAGGATTTGAGGGCATTCTCTTTGCTAGGCTTATCAAAACATGATATCCTGCCTCAGAGGGTCCAGGGCAGCGGGGAAAGGAAAGGTGTGTTAATTTAAACCTGAGTGAGTCACTGTGGGAAGCAGAGGCGGGGTCTGGGCTCTTGACACCCCAGTGGGCAGCAGAGCAGTCCTCTGGCACCTCAGGTCAGTTCCCACTGGGGGACTTGCCTGTCCCCTGACGTCCAGTCTCCTGTCTATGTTGACCTGGTGTCCACTGGGCTGTGTTCCCAGCATGCCTTAGTGAGGCCAAATGAGTGCCCGAGCCCACTTCCCACCTTCCCTGCTCTGCCACCTCCAGAGACGTCTTCACGCTTTTCCAGGGAGAGTGATAAATCCCTCTCTGTTGTTGGCAGAAGCAGCTGAAAATATGTCCCAACACAGAAACATGATAAACTTGGCTGAATATACTTTTGGTAGGACTTCTTGTCCCTCTTTCAAATCCCCAGTATCTGATGAGGCCTGGATGAGCTGAGATCTTGGCCTTGGGAAGTGGGTTTTGAGCCTATCTTATGGGTCATGCTCTTCTCCTGGGCTCGTCCAGCCCAGTGATGGGTGGCCCATCCCAAAAGCCCTGTGTAGAGCTCAAAGTGTGTCCAAACTTATATTTTGGGTTTGGAGAATTGTATCTACAGGGATTCACTGGTTTACAAGGCTGTTACCTTCGTCTTTCACGAAAAGACTTTAGTGTCCATGTGCAGTTTCCAGCAGTTTCCAGAAGAGAGCAGCATAGTTTGGATCTTGCTGCTTTATCTCCAGATGTGAGCAGCTGGCCTCACCGGGGGACCAAGCAGAAGCAGGAGGGAGACCCCTCTGACTCTAGTGTTCCTCCCTGGTTCTCCAGTGATCAAGGTCACCAGTTCCCCAAAGTGCAGGGACTCTCATTTCTCCTTCTCATCAAAATGCATCAATGGAAACATTAATTAAGCCTTGAGTATGTCCGCACTATGCTCAGTAGGGTCCTTACAAACCTTCATGAGGCAGGGTCATAAGAGCCCCTATTTTATGGAGGGGAAAACATAGAAAGACAAAGAACACACTTGTGCCCACACAGCTGGAGGTCAGAGTTCGTCAGTGCTAATACTACACCCCTGACCTGTAGTCCACCTAGCTATGGAGGGGCCTGCTCTGTGGATGTTGCCTGGAAATATAACAATATATTTAATACGATACCTGCTGCTAGCTAATTTTTGTGTAGCTCGTTACATTTTACTATTTCTGGATAGGAGTCCATTTGATCATGATATCAACCCCATTTTAGAGATGAGAAAAGGAGGCTCAGAGAGAAGTGAACAACTTTGGCCAAAATCCTGTCACTGAAAAGTGACAGAATTGGGTGTGGACATAGAGCTCTGGGCTGTTGGTATACTCTCCTGTTCTGTGTTGAGAGGGCTAGTTCAGCCAGCATGTTCAGACAGCTGCCGCTCAAACTAGTCTTGGGAAGGGTTTGGCAAAACTGACAAGGTTCATGGCTGAGGTACTGTGGGCATATGTGGGCTGAAAAGCATGGGAGAGACAGTGCCAAGGATCCAAGGGAGTAATGAGGCCAGGAGGAAGCCATCAAGAAGGGGTGAAGACTGATACCCTGATCACCCTGCTCTTGTACCTGGCTCTCTCAGCACCTCCTGTTGGCTAAATCCAGGACACACACACACATGCACACACACGCGCATACACACAAAGCACCATGTGCACATACCTCACCCAGAACACTTACATCGTACCTACAGGCAGTGCAGCACTTGTATACATGTACAAAGCCCACAAATCCACGTCACGCACACACACACACACACACACACACACACACACCCCACAGAGATCAGACTTCAAAAACACTCACACATAAGTACGATTAGGTTTCCTAGTGGGTTCAGGGAGGGACTGAAACAACACAGATTCAATGTGGAAATTCTGTAAAATCTTCCTCCTCCATGGTGGAGGCTTCTTTCCTGTCCTCCCCTCTCCTCTCGCACCTCAGGGCCTCTTTCTTCTATCACTAGAGCCAAGCATCCCCTCAGCCTTCCCCAGCCATTGACTGCCCCCTTGGCCACAGGGAATCTTGCCTTAGATCTTCTCTTTGCCAGGAAAAAGACAGGGTGAGAAATACTTTGAACTCTCAGGGGCAGCAATAATGGTCAATTGCTTATCTTTTTCCACATTGTCTCCTCTTGAAACTTCTTATGGAAATTTCTAAACATGCAGAGTAGAACAGGCTCGGTCCCCGGCACCTGTCATCTCCCGTTGGGTCTCTGTCCTCACCCTCTTCCTGTCCTTTCCCTGCTCTGATTCTTCTGAGGCAGACTCTCGGGTCACATTGGTGTCTGGTTTTAAATGGTAAGTCTGAGGGGTACTGGGGCTGTGGCTACTAGGTCTACTCAAGAATACTTAGAGCCTTTAGGAAACCAATCTGTGTGCAAAGGTCATAATATTCAGAAAGGGGGGAAATTAAACGGGGGTGTAGTGTGAAGAGGTGACACATCTTTAAGATGATTCTTGTATCAGAGTGTCCTCGGCATCTCATGTGGTGATGTTGCTTGTGTTGATCTTGGTTATTCTGTAAAATCTCAGGGTCTTCTCAGGTGCTGGTGTTTTTTATATACATAATTAAGTCCAGTACAAGCCCTGTGGGACACTGATTTATCTGGTCTGTCCTAGTGACAGCTATGAAGCTCCCCTTTTCTCCATCCTAGATGAAGAACCGCTAGCCATAGAGAAATCAGTTCTGCAGATGAACGGACAGGGGCAGTGTTCCTCCTCTGGCTTCCTGTACTCTGCACACCACACTGGACTGTTCTCTGGACTGGGACATTTCTACCTGAGGTCAGAATTGCCTGCCCATCTCTATCCCTATATTTCCCTATATCTCATATGTAATAGGTGTTTAATACATGTTCAATCAAACTCTCAGACTATGAAACTACATAAGGTGCCCACTTTTTTGCTTCATGAGATTGAAGAAGAAATTCCACTTGTGTTGCTTTAGTGAGGAAAGTGAGCTTCTGGGACCATCTGGTGATTAATTTCAACCTTCAGAATGTCCTGGCTCTGACTGTCCAATCTCCCATTTTGGTCTCCTCTCCATGCCTGTGGGAGCCTCTGGTTTTTTTTTTTTATTATTTGTTTTTTGGCCAGGACTGTCAGGGAATTTCTGAAACCCAGCCTGACACTTTGCTTTATTTTGAAAAATGATGCAGTGTGGAGTCAGCTGTTGCATGAGGCCAGGTTGTTTTATGTGCCGGGCAGGAGGAGAGGGGAGCCATTCTGGGGGTAATTCAGGGGCTCCGTGTCCCTAGGCCCTGAACTTGTGGTCCTTGACAGAGGATCAGGTTGACAGAAAGCAGCCCGGGGGCCCTGGGCTTGTTATGGAGACAGTTCTGTCTCCAGTGGGCTCTTAAATACTGACATCTTTTCAAGCTCTATGTTTAATTCTTCCTTGTTCAGAGAGCACAATGCACAAGTATCGCCAGATGACTGGTTGTGCCTCAGAGGGCTCGGTTAACAAAATCCTGTTGCTTAGGAGAGTATGTGCCGACACGATTTGGGTCACAGCACACCAGAGGACATCCATGAGGTCAGCTCACAGAGCATCGCTGATACTTGCTGACTGCTAACTTGGTGGCCAGGCACAGACTCAAGCACTTTCCCCATCTCTGTGAGTAGGCACTTTTACATGACCTTATTGTGGTCAGTGAAGAATAAATTGAAGCATGGACTGATTAAGTAGTCACTAAGGCCTGACATGTTACAGGTGGGGGACAAGTTACAGGTGTATACACAGGTGGTCAGACTCTGCACCTGTTCTTGTGAACGGCCCACGTGCCACAGGATATATATTTAATGTGTGATTAGTGCCATGTCTTAGATACCAGTAAAATAGTATTAAAAGGACAAACAGCTCCTGAATTGACAATAAGGCTTCCTCCTTCACTGACCCTTGAGGGGTGCAGGGTGTCATCAGCAGTCCTGGGGCAGTGGATGGAAACAGTGTCTATGTGCTGTCCCTGCCTTGGGCTTTTCATGGGTGATACCTGGTTAGAAGGAGGACCTTGATGGTCAGAATCTTCCAGAAGACTCAGAAGGCTCTGTAGGACCTGACCTGTGTGGTCACACAGATCTCCACCCACCACATTGTTCGTCACAAGGCCTACCCCATCCATTCTAGGGGCTTGTGTGGCAGAGACAGAGACTCTGGGAGGCTCAGCTCCCCTGGGAGAGGTGACCTGGGAGACCAGCCACCATGCAGGTTTGCTATTATGAGCAGGGCACAAGTTGGCCAGTGTGCATGTAGTGTGGACACCCAGACACTGAATTGCTGGGTTGTTAGATGTTGGCAGTCAAACCTGGCTTCGTGGGCACATGGCCTGTGCCGTCAAGTGAGGCGCCTTACTCGATTCGATGCCCTGCTGTTACTATCTTTAATTTCTGAATATTTTCTCAGTAAGGGGCCTGGCATTTTCATTATGCATTGGGCAAACTAGGTGGCTGGTCTTGTGAATTAAGCCAAATTATCATTCAGAGTGGCTGACCGGTTTACTTTCCACCAGCTCTGTGTGACAGTTCCTCCCATTTGACATCCTCGCTAACACTTGGTATTTTCAGACCTTCACATATTTGCCAATCTGATGATTCCATACGAGATTTCACCGTGGCTTTGAATTTGTATTTCCCCCATCACCGGTAAGGTTTTATGTTTTCATTGGCCATGCCCCTGGTTGTGAAATAGTGTTCTCTTTTAAGTTGTTTTCTGGGTCCTATAGGTAGTCTTTTCTTCTCCTGGATTCTTAGGAACTCCTCTGTCAGTTATACAGGTTGTAAATATCTTTTGTACTCTAGAGATTCAAAAAATTCTAATGTAGTCAAATTTATCCATCTTTTCTTTTAGAGGTTTTATGTTTTATGTTTAGAGGTTTTATGTTTTATGTTTCTGTGTTTTATTTAAGAAATTCTTTCCTTCTTCAAGGTTGATGAGGTAGATTTCTATTTAAACTTGTGAAGGTTTTCACGCTTCCCTTCAATACAACTATGATCATTTGGATCCTGAATGTCTTCTAAAGGCCCTGGTGTCAAAGACCTGGCACTATTGGTAGATGGAGGAACCTTCAGGGGGAGGGGTCTATGGGAGGTCATTGGCTGTGCCCTCCAAGGGGCCTGCGTAGCCCTGGCCCGGTCCTCACTCTCTCTTGCCTCCTAGCCATGCTTTGAGTGATTTTTCTCCACCACATGTGTCACTTTGATGTGCTGCCTTGTCACAGCTCCAACAGCAACAGGGTCAATTGGTTACAGACGAGACCCTCCAAAACGGAGGCAAAATAGGCATTTTTAAGTTGGTTGTCTCAGTATTTGTCATAAAAACAAAAAAACTGACTAACATGACAGGAATTCACTTTTGTATATGGTGGGAAATTGGATGGAGTAGAATTTCGTTTTCTTTTCTATATGAATATTTAATTGTCCCAGCGTCAATGATCTATATAGTTCAACCGCTGTCATTTATCAAGTGTCCAGATATCTCAGTCCATGTCTGAGCTTCCTATTCTGTTTCATTGCCAATCTGTCTGTCAATATCTTAATTAATCGAGCTTTATAATAAATTGCAATTTCTAATAACGCATGCCCAGAGTTAAAGGAAAAGAAAAGTCTAACAGGATTTTTGATTTGCACTCTATTGAGTCTAGAAATCAATTTGGAGAGTAGTGACATTTTAAAATAATAAGTGTTCCAATATGTTAACTTGGGATACCCATTTGTTTATTTAGATCTTTGTATTTTTAATGTTTCTCAGTGAAGTTTTATACTTTCCTTCATAAAGATATTCAGCTTCTATTGTTAGAGTTACTCTTAGGTGCTTCATATTTTTGATGCATATATAAATGGTATTTTAAAAGCTAAAAAGTTCTCACAGAGAAATAAAATCAATTTTTTGTATTGATTTTG
Source organism: Marmota monax (assembly GCF_021218885.2). Taxonomy (NCBI): domain Eukaryota; kingdom Metazoa; phylum Chordata; class Mammalia; order Rodentia; family Sciuridae; genus Marmota; species Marmota monax. The sequence goes on along the minus strand of NW_026695217.1, from coordinate 1,907,162 downwards.
AATTGGCAAATATGCTGAAGTCTTGTTTTCATTTTTCATACACTATTTATTTTGGAGTAATTTTAGACTTACAGAATTCGAGAATATAATACACAGAGGGAATTTTGTGTATCTGTCACCTAGTTTTCAGTGGTGTTAACATCCTTCGTGACCAGGGTACATTTACCAACATTAACAGATTGACAATAGCATATTAGTAATAACCAAGCTCTGTACTTGATTTTGGTTTTGCACGTTTTCCATCTGTGTTTTCCTGTCCCAGTGCCTTATCCAAGATTCCACATTGCATTTAGTTGTCATGTCTCCAAAGTCTCCTCCAGTCTCTGACAGTTTCTCTTTTTATTTTTCATGACCTTGACAGTTTTGAAGAGTATTGCTCCTCTATTTTGTATGAAGTCAATCACTTTGGATTTCTTTGATATTTTTCTCACGTCTACATTGGGGTTATAGATTTTTGAGAGTACTGTGCTTGCTACAGGGGTGCATCCTATTGACATGACTTACCACTGATGATACCAAACTTGGTTAATGATATCAGCCAGGTCTCTCCACTGAAAGATTACTAATTTTCCTTTTCATAATCTGTTCTTTGGAAATAATTCAGTAAGTCTAGCCCATTCTCAGGTAGGGGAGTAGGGGAAGGATTCAGCTCTACCTTCTAGAGGAGGGGATTATCTCCTTACTGTATAAGAAATCTTTTCTAAGGAAGAGCTATCTCTTCTCCTCTCACCCTTTATTTAATCAATCACTTATATAAGTATTGGATGTGTGTATTTATATTGTACTTTGAGTCATGATATGATACTACTTACTTCTGGTGCTTCTCAAATTGTTCCAGCATTGGCCATTGGAAACTCTTTCATTTTGGTTTCTTTATCCCTGGACATACCCCCAACATTAAGTGCATGTGTGTTTTAATGCTTTCTTATCTTCTGGTATAGTAAGGTATTCTAGGGTCATCTTTATTTTCATTGTGACTGTTTTTGAATCAGTCAATTAACCAAAGAATCATTGGTAAATGCCATTTTCCCTTTACTGAAGAATGATATTTAGAAACCCAAATCCAGGTGCTTGTGTGCTTATTGTTAAAGGAAAACCAGTTTCCCCCTGCTGTACCCTCACACTCAGTGCCAACATTTCTGTGACCAGATGTGCAATCCTTTTCCTCCACACCAATCAATTCTCCAGTGGACATCAACTGGGTTTGTTTAATTTAGTTCTGATACTATCCAACTGGATATAATTCCTGGAAATGTTGAGTTGGATAATTTGCTAGGAAGGCTCATAGAATTCAGGGAATTACGTTACCTAAGCTTACTGGTTATTATAAAGATATTACAAAGAGTATAGCCAGAGAAGGTGTAGCAGGGTGAGGTCTGAAAGGATCCTGAATCCAGGAGCTTCTGTGTCTGTGGAGCTGAGGCACACCCCATGCTAGCGCTCAGATGCATTTATCAACCTGGAAATTCACCAAAATTCTCGTTGTCCAAGAGTTTTAGTAGAGCTTGACCTCTGACTACCTTCCCCCCTTTCCTGGAGGTTGGAAGTACCAATCCCCTAATTCTGTAATCCCTTGGTCCTTCTGGGGACCAGCTCCAGCCTAAGGCTATGGAAGGATTCAACTCCATGTCATGTCACTAGTACAGACCCACTTGTGATTGAAAGGGGTTAATATAAATAATTATGGGTACTCCAATCACTTAGGAAATTCTGAGAGTCTTAGAGACTTTGTACAAGAACCAAATATTATAACAAAAGATGTTCTATCACCTTTATCACTCAGGAAATTATAAGAAATTTAGAAGTTCTATGTCAGGAATGTGGACACAGACCCATAAGATATATATGTATGTTTCCATATACATATCTATCATCTATTAACTAAACATGAATTTAAATAGATGTCTCGGAGTCTAATGCATTACTACAGGGTATGTTCCAAGGTTATTCCCTTGTTTATTTGCAACTTTTTTCTCTGGTATTGAGAGATCTAATTCCAATATATACCATTTATTTACTTATTTGTTCAACTCTAGTACAGATGTAAAATATATTCAGGATTATAAACTCTCATTGTTTTGAACAAATATAAAGACTAGAGTTTAATATTTATGTACATTTATTTTTCTCTTTCACATTCAGTAAAAATACCGAAGTTTACCTTAGTCAGTGTCTATTTCTTATCTGCTCTCTATAATGAGTTTGTCATACCTTTAGAATTCTGCTAGGATTATTTATCTATCATATTCTATCTCCATTTTGGAATTTCATTTTAAATTTGCATTTATTAAATTTCACTCTTCATGGTATAAAGTTCTATGGGTTTCCACAAATGCATAGAGACATACGTCCAACACCCCAGTAATAACAGTTCCATCATCCTAAAAATTCCCGTGTTTATAGTCTCCATCTCCCAGTAACCAACCACTCTTCTGTATTTTCTCCTCATGATTTTGCCTTTTCCAGTTTGTCATGTCAATGGAATTACACAAAACACAACCTTATGGGTGTGACATCTTTTACTTAGGAAAGTACAGTTGAGATTTATCTTTTTCTTTTTTTTTGTCTCTGATACACAGGTCAAGCACAGTTCCAAGTGCTTCTTATATTAACCTCATTTAATCCTCATTGACAATCTTCATTTAATCCTATGAAGGAGAGGATTAATTATAGCCATTATCTCAATATCATAGATAAGAAAACTGACAAAGAAAGGTTAGGTAAGTATTTCATTCCGTTGTGTAAATGTAAATGTTGTTTATCCATTCATCTGTTGAAGGGCATCTCGGTTGTTTCCAGACTTCGGTAATTTTGAATAAAGATGATATAAATATTTGTCTGAATGTTTTTGGGCTTTCAATTTTTTTTTAATTTCACACAGATGTACACCTATATGTGAGTTCTGAGTAGTATAACTCTATGTTTAACTTTAAAAGAAACTCTCAAACCATCTTCTAAGGTGACTGTACCATCTTGCATTTGCATCAGTGATGAAAGAAAATTTATGTTGTTTTTCACCTCTGTAGCATTTTATGTTATTTTCCCCCTTTGAACTGCAGTCATTGTAGTAGTTATGTAGCAGTATCTCATTATGGTTTCAATTTGTATTGGCCTGATGACAAATGATGTTGATCATCATTTCATATGCCTATTTGGTATTTATATATTTTCTTTGGAAAATTTTCTATTCAGTTATGTTGTCCATTTTTTATTACATTTTATCCAGGATTTGGAACAAAATAAATTTGTCTGCTCTTACCACTTCTTTTCAACATGTAGATTATATATATATATATATATATATATATATATATATATATATATATATATATATTGCATCAGGGATTGAATCCAGGGTTGCTTATCACTAACCAACATCCCCAGCCCATTTTATTATTTTTATTCTGAGATAGAGTTTCACTAATTGCTTAGGGTCTCACTAAGTTGCTGAGGGTAGCTTTGAACCTGTGATCCTCCTGCCTCAGCCCCCCAAGCCACTGGAATTACAAGCATGTGCACCCCATTCAGTATATATAGAAAATATTCAGGAAGCTATACAAAGAAACTGTTACAGCAAGTTCAGGATACAAAATAAGTAAGCAACATTTTATTATATTTATATAAACTTGTATTGGACTATCAAAAAATTAAATTAAGAAAACAATTACATTTGTAGTAGCTTCAAAAATACTGCTAAGGAATAAATTTAATAAAATAAATGTAAGACTTATACATTGAAAACTATAAAGAAACTAAAGAATAACCAAATAAAAGAAAAGACATACCATGTTCATGGGTTGAAGGAACTAGTATTATTAAGATGGCAATATTTTTTCAATTGATGTATAAATTCAATGCAATCTATACCAAAATCCTAGCTGGCCTGTTTGCAGAAACCGATGAGCCAATTTTAAAGTTCTTATGCAATTACAAGGGATCCAGAAAAGTCAAAATAATTTCAAAATAGAAAAATAGAACTGGAGGACTCAGACTTTCTGATCTCAAAGGTTACTACAATGCTACAGTATTAAAAATAGTGATACTGGTGTAAGAATTGACATAATACAACAGAAAGAACAGAAATAATTTCTTACATTTATATTCTATTGATTTTTAACAAAGGTGCCAAGAAACTTCAGTGGGGAATGAAGCTGGACCCCATCCTCATTTCATAAACAAAAGGTGATCTTAAAATGGATTATAAATATAAAATATAATACTGTGAAACTCTTTGAAAGAGACATAGGCATAGGAGTAAATATTCTTGACCTTGGGTTAGGCAATAGTTTTTTAGATATGAAAGAAAAAGCAGAAGAAAGAAAGAACAAAAATAAACTGGATTTTGTCAAAGTTAAATATTTTCATGCTTCAAAGGACATAATCAAGAAAGTGAAATAGCAATGCACAGAACGGGAGAAAATACTTACAAATTGGTTTTGTAATATATGTATTAGAGGAGTAGTATCCAGTATATATAAAGAAATCTTGTAAATCAATAATGAAAGGACAAAAAACAAAAAATGGACAAAAGATGTGAATAGCTATTTTTATAAAAAAGAATAGAAGAAGCAAATAAACACACAAAATGCTCAATATGATTAGTCATTAGGGAACCGCAAATCAAAACACGAGACACCATTTTATACCCAGTAGATGTTGACAGGGACGTAGAGAAAGTGGAATGCTCATGCATTGCTGGTGGAAGTGTAAAATAATGCAACCACTTTGGAAAACTTTGCAGTTTCTTGAAATGCTAAGAATAGGATCACCATTGGACCTGGAAGTTCCACTCCTAGCTGTATGCCTGAGAGAAAGGAAAACATATGACCTTACAAAAGCTTGCAAAAGAACGCTTTTATCAGCATTATTTGTGATTTTCAAAAAGTGGGAATAGCCAGTCCATCAACTGATGGATGAGAAAATAAAATATGCTATATCCATCCAAAAGGAAGGTTACTGAGAAATAAAAAGGAATGAGGTACTGATACATTCTACAATATGCATGGATTCTAGAGTGTTCTGACATACTTTGTAGTAACCACACACAAAGACCATATATTGTAAGAAATGTCTAGAACAGGCAAAGCTATAGACACAGAAGGCAGATCTGAGATAACTGGGGCCTGGGGAGATTTGGCACTAGGGAGGGACAGCATTGTATTACAGCATTTCTCCTTGGATAATAACATGTTCTGGGTTTAGAGAGTGTGAGGGTTCGTGACTGTGCGCTTCCCCTGCCACAGGCCGGGATTTTAAGCCTTGGAGTTGCCACTTCACACACATTGACTTTCTGTATTTGGGAGATTTAATTTAAGGATCATAAGTTGTAGACTAGAATTGGGGAAAGGAGAGAGCAGAGTGGCTCTTCACTTCCCTGAGTAGGCTGAGGTTCCCCCAGGGGAGAGACTATATGTGCTATAAATGTGAATTGAGTCCCTCCTTTGTGCCCTCCCTGTCTTTTGTCTGGGAAGGCATTTGTTGCAGATTCTTGGTACTAATTTTGGATTTAACGGCCTTGAATCATGAGCAGTCCTCTCCTATGACAGCTGCAGACCAGGCAGCCTTGTCTGTCGAACATCACGGGCTCCAGGACAATGGAGCTATGTCTATTTTATTGTTCTCCTTGCACAGCTTTCCCCTTCAGTGCTCAATAAAAGCTCTTTGATGACACGAAGAGGGTAGTTTTGTACTTCTTAGAACGTGGAGAAGTGCCACTTCACCACACGGCTAAAGATCAGGAATGATGCAGCTGCTGTCATTGGCCTGGCTTGCTCTGCCAGGGCAGCCAACCTGCTTAGGATGGGTTATGTCATGATGGAATCTTTGTCTTTAATTTTATTGCAACTTGAACTTTTATTAGTTTTTGCTCCTCCCCACTAATGCAGGACTCCAACTCCTTTTCAAATTTCCTGGTGTACTCAGGTCCTCTAGCTACGCTCTTATATTTGGGTCCCAGGATAATGTCTTCCCATGATTAAGTGCCACCATTCCACATTTTGGCCTGCAGCTTAGTCAAAGCAGGAATAATATAAGCCTGGATACTAGGCAGGATTTCCCTAACATCCAGTGATGATGGACCCATCGGTGAGCTGCCTCTCAGGTGAAATATTTCCTCAGCTTCACTTGTCCCTTCCTTACCTGATGGCAGCAGCAGCAGCAGCAGCAGCAGCAGCAGAGGCACAAGCACATGTCAAATATTTGTGCCTTCTCTATTCACTCGTGCTTGATATAGTCACTCATTTAAATAACTACTCTCATTATCATTGCTATTTGTTGAGAGCTGACTTTGCCCTTTACATCCACTATCTTATTGGATCTTCATAGTAATCCTTCAGTGTAGGTGTTTTTCTTCTAAAGTTGCAAAGTGAACATAGGTCTTTCTGACGCCTTAGGCTAGGTGAGACTAGCCTTCACTCACTAGAAGAAAATCATCTCAGCTGAATGTCAGGGCTGGGTCCAGATCAGGAGCAAAGGAAACCACTGTGGTGCAATTCTGAACAAGACACACCCAGCGGAGCGTGCAGGCAGACTGGGTCTCAGCCTGGGGATTCCTCTCTGCTCTTTGAATTGGCAGCTGGCTAGGCCTTGATGATAGACCATTCCAGCCATTAAGCAGCCCCTTCTTCCTACGAGCTTTCAGTTTAGTGCTCTTCCCTTTGAAATGCAAAATAGCTCTTCTTAAGGCGTAGAAAATACCAGGAACTCTGTCTTTGATATTCCTGTGAAGAAGCTTAAAGGCTGCATTAAATTCAGGCAATAAGGAGCCAAACCCTTCCCTTCAAAGGAGGCTCCAGCCAGAAAGAATGGAGAGTTTGGGTCTTTGTGAGGAGGTTAAGACATCAGAGGCCACAGGCGGCTGTAGGCCACCTTATCCTGCACTTAGAATGGGGTCTTGTTACAATGGTAAGCTTTGGCCCTTGCCCTGCACATTAATTTGGGAAGTGCAGCCTCTTCAGAGTCCTTGTGTTCTGGGTGGGGGTGGGGTTCTCCTTGCCACGGGGGACAAATGCTCTCAGAACAAGGGCACAGAGAGGAAAGCACCAAGTCAGCTTCAGCCTGATGCTGGGGGAGATCAGAGATCAGGATCAAGCACTGGACCCTCTTAAGGCAAGAGCATCAGCCCTTTGTTCTCATTAAATTCTCTCTGCCTGGCATAGCTTCTCGAGGATCCTCAATGGTTCCAAGTTCTAGGAAGATTTCTAGAGGACTGGTCGGAGGATGGGCGAGAGCTCCCATGGTGCAGTTTGTCCTGCAGTGGGAACAGACAGCTGTTGTCTCCTTACTCCATCACTCATTCCATGTTCTCCACCTCCTTGGCCAACACCCTTCAAAGCTGTCGATGCCAAAAAGTGGGCCAGCGCCTGTTGACACCGGGCTGACCTGCCTGATGGAGTGAACAAAGACTCATCCCTGAGGGGTCTGAGCCCCTAGTCACCATGTTCTCATCAAGTTCTGGTTGCTCTATGTGTCAATTTCAGCTAAAATTTGTCATAGTATTGTCAAGAGATGCCCAAGTAGAAGTCGTGAGTGGCAAAAAGATACCGTTCCTTGACCCTGTCGTGTACTTCATGGTGATTAGAGTCAATTCTTGTTGCCAGTACAGTCACCTCCTTTGCTCCCCTGGTTCACAGGCACAAAGAGCCCTTGGTGACCCAATAGCAGCAGTTATGCTTTCAGAGTAGTGTGACTCTTACTGTGTTCAGTGGCTGATGCATCTCCCTGAAGTTGCAGGTTGAAAAGTACAGATTCTCTAAGTGTGTAAAGGAATTATGGGAATAGATCTACTCCTATTTCCATCAGTTGGTCTCCAGAATTATATTTAATAGCCATTGGAGACACAGACCACATAATGGCCATTAGTTTATAGTCTGTAATAAACCCAGGAGGAGAGTATCTCACTTTTGTGGGGAATGACCCCAAGGTGCCTCAACTGTGTCTTCAAGAATCCATTTTAATGGCAATTTTCAAAAATATAAGTAACAATAAATATTGGTGAGGATGTAGGGGAAAAGGCACACTCATACATTGCTGTTGGGACTGCAAATTGGTGCAACTACTGTGGAAAGCAGTATAGTGATTCCTCAGAAAACTTGGAATGGAACCACCATCTGACCCAGTTATCCCACTCTGTGGCATATACCCAAAGGACTTAAAATTAGCATACTATGGTGATATGGCCACATGAATGTTTATAGCAGCAGCTCAATTCACATTAGCTAAGCTATGGAACCAACCTATGTGCCCTTCAAAAAATGAATGGATAAAGAAAATATGTGGGGGGCTGGGGTTGTGGCTCAGAGGTAGAACGCTTGCCTAGCATGCGTGAGGCACTGGGTTCGATCCCTAGTACCACATAAAAATAAAATAAAGGTATTGTGTCCACCCACAACTAAAAAAAATAAAATGTTTTTTTTTTAAAAGAAAATATGTGGTACATATACACAATGGAATATTACTCAACCATAAAGAGGAATGAAACATGGCATTTACTAGTAAATAGATGGAACTGGAGACTATCATACTTAGTGAAATAAACCAATCCCCCCAAATCAAAGGCCAAATGTCTTCTCTGATATGCGGATGCTGGCTCACAATAGGTTGGTGAGGGAGGAAGGAGTGGAGGTTCACTGCATTGGACAGGAGAGAATGGGGGGAAAAGAGGGGGAATGGGAATGGGAGAGACAATAGAATGAATTGGACACAACTGTCCTATGTTCATATATGAATGAATACATGATCAGTGTAACACCACATCATGTACAACCACAAGAATGGGATATTATATTCCATGTATTTATGATATGTCAAAATATGTTCTATTGTCATGTCTAACTAAAAAGAACAACAACAAAAAAGATCCATTTCACTGCCTTGTATGGTCTGTCATATGTCGCACTGTCATACCCTCTTTGATGTAAACTGGGTCTCTTGGTCTGAGGTGGCCCCATATTAGTCAGTCTCATGGACTCTGTGTACCTGGGTAGGGTTTTGGCTAAGGTGCTACACTCAGGAAAGACAAACTTATATTTCCAGATGAACCATTGCCATTTCCAGGGAAGAAGTGTCCTGATGTAAACAATTTGCCTCTGAGTGACTCATTGATCTCCTTTAAGAATGGTGAACCACCAGGGGAAGGTCATTGGGCTCTTTTTCTGGTAGGTGTGAGGCTACAGCATCAGCAGGAACTGGACCAGCTTGGATGAGAGCAAGTCCAAGCTGAGAGGTCCAAATGTAGCCTCCATCCCCATGGCTACTTTGACCATGAGATCCTGGGCATGCCCTGGGATATCCGAGGACACAGGTTGGCTGAAGTCTGCTGTGAGTCATCCTTTCCGCGGGGCAAGCTCTCTGTTGAGCATTAGCATCAAATACAGTCACACTTTGTGCCCACTCCTGTAGGCCTGTCCACTGGCCTTTTCTCCAGACCTTCTTGTCCTTGAATTTCCAATCTTTCTCTTCTGGGCCCCTGACCAACCCGGTGAGCCATTTGTCATTGCTCATGAATCTCATGTATTCTTACCTTGGGTCAATTTTATCTCTAAATGATGGAAATGACCAGGTTTGCTGCCTGAAGTCAGCTCACCAGTTTTCTATGCTGCCCCTGAGTGGTATTGTGGGGCTGAGAAGTCTAGGTGTGGTTTGCTTCTATGTACCAAGTCACCTTATCTGGGAACCAAGCATAGGTGTTTCCCTTCTTGATCAACTGGTCACGGGAACCTCCAAGGAGGCCATAGGGGGACAGTATTGGAGAGACATCTGCAACAGCAGTGGTGTCATAGAAGAATAGCTCAAATGTGTGTGCGGTTCCCTGCACCCTCTGAAAAACCTTATACAGATGTTGACTGTACCACTTTATTTTGTGATGTTCAGTTGATGTTTCTATATCTGAGAGCTACCTCAGGTCTGGAGACTGAGGGAGAAATCATGACTTTCCTTTGGGTGGGTGACCTTAGTCTTCTGCTTATTCATTCTTCATCTTTTTTATGTTATTGATATTGAATGATATTCTCATTGATGACCATCTATTCTCCTGTGAACACCACATTCTGTGAGCCACCAGCATAGATCCTTGTAGTCTAGCGCTCATGGATGCCCATCTCAACAGTTATACTGTCCTTTGTTCTGATAATCTACTGCTGCCAGCTGGATTCCAGCTTTTCTCTTCCAGGATTCTACCATTTCCATTTCTTCTAGATATGGTTTTCAAACTTTACTGCATGTTAGAATCACCTGAATAACTTTTAAAAAATCTAGAAGGCTGAGGACTGGGGTTGTAGCTCGGTGGAAGAGCGCTTGCCTAGAATGTGTGAGGCACTGGGTTCGATTCTCAGCACCACTTACAAATAAATAAAAGTCCATAAACAACTAAAAATATTAAAAAAATATTTTAATAAAACTAGAAGGCTAAGTTGTACCTACACTATTGGTTCTCCACCATGGGTAATTTTACTCTCCAGGATATATTTGACAATGTCTGGAGACATCTTTAAGTGGTCACAACAAAGGAGGGAGATGCTACGGTATCTCCTGGGCTAGAGTCAGGGTTGCTGCTCAATATCTTTCAGTACACATTACTACCAGTAGTGCTGATCTTGAGAAACCCTGAACTATACCTCAAAGCCAGAAAATCTGAGAGTGGAGGCCAAGTTATCTGCATCCACAGCAAATTTGGTGACAACTGTTTCAGGAGGCAACTCTGAAAGAGTATTCCCCGCTGTCACCCCTGGCCTCTAGAGACAGCCTTGGTAAACGCCATGTCTCCAGGTCACGGGGAAGGAGCAAGTCAGTACAAGTCTGCAGGGATTCCTTCCAACATCCTTGCTTCTTGAGTCTTTGTATCACATCTGGACCATTTCCTCCATAGTCTTCTATGTTAGTCCTGGTGTCTTTGCTTCATTTAATGGAAATGCTTTTCCTAATCTTCCAAGACAACTCTTCCACTCATTAGAACCATCTCTTGGGTGGCCCCTGTCAGTGTGTGTGGTGGTTAATATTATGTGTTACCTGGGTCGAGTCATGATATTCAATTTTTTGGTCAAACACCCATCTAGGTATTATATGAGTTTTTCCTCCCTACTTAGGGTAATACCAATATTTAAATCAGTAGGCTGAGTAAAGTAGATTATTTTGCATAATATGGGGATCTCATCTAATTAGCTGAAGACCTTTGGAAAAAAAAGACTGAATTTCCCTAAGAACAGGGAATTCTACCTTCAGATGGTCTTCAGATTCAACATTCTGCCTGGGTTCCCAGTCTACTGGTCTACCCTACAGATTCTGGCCTTACTGCCTCCCTAATCATGTTAGTCAATTTCTCTCTTGGCTCACATCCCATTGGAGAACTCTGAATAATACACAGGGTGCCTGCAACACAGAAGAGCACCCTCTGTGGAAAACTCTTTTTTATCCAACTCCACATTCCACTTGGTTGGGCAGGGTTCTCAGGGTTCCCAGGCATTCACTCCCAGTTCTTGCTGGCACATACTTGCTGGGTCCTATAGTTCCTCCGGCATATGATCCCTTTTCTTCCTTATTGGGTTCTTCTGTATGAAATTTCGACCTTGGTTATTTATCCAGTGGCTCAGGAGGTAGGGGTGTTTTGTAAGGCACACAATTATTTAAGGCTTCCACCTAGTCTTCAAGCAAATTTCTTCAGACCCTGATGGTTCAGGGTAAGCTGGGGTCCCAAAGCTCTTAGTGAATTTATTCTGATACACCATCTCGTGTCCTAGGATCTCATCTCTACCTGATTTGGGTACAGGAGTGTTGCCTCAACTAAATTTAATCTCCTCTAAATGCAGCAAGTTAATTTCTGAATTAACCAGCTCTATCTGTCTACCTGCAGGAGATGAGTATTGTAATGACTACCATAGAAGCTTTCTAATGGTTGCACTTTGCTTTAAATTGATTATTGATTATCCTACTCCATTATCATCTCCCTTCAAGGTATCAATAGTACCCAGAAATAATCATTGAATCCAGCAGTCTTCAAAGTATTGCTTGAATGCCAGAGATTTTGCACCGAGAAGTGCATCTTCTTCCCCTATTATTTTGATGAGTTCACATCTGGCCAAAATATTCACAGCAGCACTGGGAAACATCAATAATCCTGCCACTAGTCAGGGAGTCCTTTTAAGCCAGCTTGCCAGAGAGTGATCCAACTGTAGAATCCCATCTGTGTAATATATTTCCTAGGGCCATTCTTGATAGCAACTAGAGTGCATCATACCTTCCAGTGAGCATGAAGGCTCAGTAGGGAAGGAAGGGTATTTCATACATGTGATAGTTAATTTTATGTGCCAGTCTTACTGCCCAGATATTTGGTTACACATTATTCATATTTCTGTTAAAGTGCTTTTGGTTGAGGCTGACATTTTAAATGATAGACTTTGAGTAAAGCAGATTGCCCTCCATGAAGTGAGTGGGCCTCATTCAGTCAGTTTAAGGTCTGAAAGGAGCAAAGATTCAGGTCCCCAAAGAAAAGTGACGTCTGTTTCATACAACCATTGGACTCAAACTGCACCTCTTCTCTGGGTCTCCAGCTGGCTGCCTTGTCCTATAGTTTGAATGGAGCAAGTCTCCATCATTGTGTGAGACCATTTCTTTAAGTAAATCTTTCTCCTTTTATATAATATCTACTGGTCCTGCTGGCTCTGTCTCTCTAGACACCCCTGACTAATACAATGCATAGGAACAGCATGAGCCAGGTCACAGGGATATTCAACCCTATGAGCAGGTGGCCATTACTAGGGTGTGAAACACAAGGTGTGTGGAACTCTTGGGGTTTGACTCCTTGGGGATGACATACTTTATATTCTAAAGGACAATACCTGTCTCTTCCCATGTCTAATCCCTCCAGGAAAGGGGGCAGAACATCCAGCTTTTTTTTTATGCTTATTTTTTTTAGTTGTAGTTGGACACAATATCTTTATTTCACTTATTTATTTTTATGTGGTGCTGAGGATTGAACCCAGGGTCTTGCACATGCGAGGTGAGTGCTCTACCACTGAGCCACAACCCCAGCCCCTGAGCAGCCAGCTTTTGAAATGTGATGGTGACCAAAGCCTCATGCTGAGGAAGCCACCTAGGGCAGTCACCTGACCCAGTCTCCTTTGCTTCGGTACATTTGAACTTTCCTGGGTGGCTGGATGCCCTCCTTCCTGCCAACCATTGGTCCTCAATATTGCAGAGTACCTTAAAATTTATTTTTAATTCTGTCACTTCAGGTGACCAAAATTGAAAATAACGAAGCCTGTTGTGTCATAGGCTATGTGGAAAGCAGAGAAATCATATTCTTAGCCTCAAACTGCCACTGCTCAGAAAGTAGTCAATTACTCTACAATCATTAAACCCCATTCTGACAATGTCCCAACTGATTTGAGTGAGGCTCCTAGTGTATCCTGCAGGTCTTTGAAAGGACTGAGACCTGACTCTGTTGATTCCTGCTGAGTACCTGGAGACTCTCATGGACTGGGGACTCTGATTGAGCCTCACCAAGGTTTCTGGGGACCTATCACGAATCACATGTCATGGAACCCATGTGCACCACAAATGGGAACTGATGGTCATGATCCAAGAGGCCTGAGACTTAATAGGCAGGCTCTGGGGACATGCTCAACTGGAGGTTGTCAGTTGACTGCTGGGGCATGGTGTGTTCACATTAACCAGTGGCAGGGCTCTGGTTACAAGGGATGTTCATCCACGTAGTGTAATTTAAGAGGCATAAGAGAAAAGTGACGTTGTTCAACAGGCTTCTATGTTTGTGTTTGTGGAATGGAATGTGCGGAGACAGGTATGAGCAGGTACTTTTTAAAGGACAGGACTTTCCAGAGCAGTGATTTGATTTGTTTATGCAATTTTAAGATGCAATTAGATTGTGTGTGTGTGTGTATGTGTGTGTGTGTGTGTGTGTGTGTGTGTGAGAGAGAGAGAGAGAGAGAGAGAGAGAGAGAGAGAGAGAGAGAAAGAGAGAGAGACAAAGGACAGAACACGTGAAATGTGCAGGGCAGGTGCAAGACAACCCTCTTCAGGTGCCCAGGGCATGGTGAGTCCAGGGTGGCAGCAGAAAGCAATGGCTGTGCTGAGGTCAGCTCTGGACTTTCCCTCTGTGCTGCACCTGAGGGTGCTGGTTGATCCTGTAGGACTCCCTGAGCACCCTGCCTTCCACTGGGCACCTTGTGTGCTCAGGATCCCTTCACCTGACAGTCTTCCTCCTCAGCTGAGGCCTCTAGCTCATCTTTCCTAGTTAGGTCTCCTAGCCACCATCTAAGCTCACTGTCTGGTAATGCCTGGTAATAGTTTCCCCTTACCTCCCCATGTCAGAAGACTGCTTCTAATCTTCTAATGACATTTTCCCTTCAATGTTCACAAACATACTCATTGTTGTTAACGATCTTTTCAAAGTCTTCATATTCTTCTTTAAAAAATATTTTTACATGACTGATCATTTTTTTCTACAAAAATTGCATCTCCTTGTTCTTGGGAACTACCTATCACCCTCCATGGATCCATATCCTTCTTCCTTGCCCCAATACTTTCTAACATTGGGAAGCTGTATTGCTCTCATCATTACAGTTGCAGTGTCTTTGAATGGAGACGTCCTTGGAAGCAACTCACTCACCTGAGACATCCGCCAACTATGCTCAATATCTGAGGGAAAGCAGCTGACATGTGTACGATATCTTTCAGTGTAATGGGGAAATATAATCTTTACTATCACTCTGTAGGGGATTACTCCATTTTATATTCAAAGTCCCTGAAAGAGTACTGTTACCTACCCCAGGTCACAGACCTTACTGAACTATAGAGCCAGGACTGGAAGTTCAACCTTCTGCTTTTGAAAGTCATCCCATTTTGATGACTTCTGCTGAGCCCAATTCCTCACAGAGCCAAATCGTCTGTCTTTGAAGAGTTCATTAGGTTGTTTCCCCAAAGCTGAGTGCAGGATATCAGTCAAAATTCTCTTGTAGCAAACCTGAGTTTGAGCAATTAGGGGACTTTAACTACTGAAGTTCTTAGTGAATTCAATTTTAGGGTCAGCCAAGTAATTTACAATTCTGAATTACAGGGGATTGAGTGCGGCTGCTTTGGGGTAAGTCAGCATTATTATCCTTGGTCTTGTTCTGGTTTCATCTTTGTCATTAAAAAGACTCTTTGGAGATCTGGCCCAGGCCAGCAGTGGCTTTCGGAAGCACTCCGAAGAGTGTATTTCTGTCATCAAGTGAAACCCGACTAAGGGAACCTGATTTAATAGCTCCACTGCGGACAGGGGTGTGATCAATCATAAGGCTTTAAAACCATGGCTGCAGCCACTTTGTCCTTCAACCTTCATGCACACCTATCAAATTTTAAGAATCGGAGTTGACTCCAGTTACTTTCCTTGGGAACATGCACTTCGATGAAAGCTTTTACTAAGACAATATATCATAAACTTCATGTTTCACGCTTTAAAAAAAATTCTCAACAAGAAAGAAAAATGCCCCAAGAAATGAGGCTGTTCTCCAGGCTTGGTAGGCAAGGACCTGCTGGCTTGCTGGGTGACTTGGGTATATATGTAGAACCATTAATTTGGAAGAGGTTACCAGGCATCAGAACACTCATTTCCAAGAATGGTGGATGCTTTTCCCTTAGGTGGGGGTTCTCTGTGAGTGACAGCAGGCATTGGATACCAACTCTGAGAATCAATTCTGGGAGACCATAAAAGATTAGTTTGGAGACTTTTATCTCCTTTGGTTAATAAATAATCCTTGCCACTAGACACTCAGATTCTTAAAGCTTGATAATGCAGACCAGATGACTTCTGAGGCAGATCACAACTCAGATGCCTTGATATTTGCCTTGGGCCTTATTTATACTTCATTTCTCCTTTATTTCCTACTAAAGCCCTGACCCTTAATTATCTCCTCTATTAGAAGTAACTTAATTGGGGCTGGGATTGTGGCTCAGAGGTAGAACGCTTGCCTAGTATGCGTGAGGCACTGGGTTCAATCCTCAGCACCACATAAATATAAAATAAAGACATTGTGTCCATATATAACTAAAAAATAAATATTTAAAAAAAGAAGTAACTTACTATCAGACTTAGAAACTAAGAAGCCCTTTAGAACATTAATAATCAACAAAGAACAACTGTCCCCCTTCTGAGGATGAAGGGGAATGTGTCAGATCCCACACCCCTATCTCTACCTTCTGCCTGAGATCTCATGTATTCTTACTTGAGCTGAGTATTATTGTGATTGATGGGATATAACCACAGACTTAAAAAAATGGAGGAAATCCTCACTCTGGACTGAAGGGAATGTGCGGTAGAATTTCAGACATTTTGATAGATGAGAGGAATACTTTCAAACAAGAGGCCTTAACTGTGATCACTCATACTACAGTGTAAAAGATCTGTGTGCAGATCTTGTAATTTTGCACATTCCTAGGTTGACATAAGAGAATCAAAGTTCCTTCAGCCAGCAAACTTATCTACCATTCTAGATATGATTGTGTCCAAACTTATGTCACTGTAAAGGAGCAAAATGTGTTACTAGGTGAATGCTCAACTGAATTATGGAATGTTTAGTGCATGCAGTATTGAGATCAACATCCCCAAGTGATGTTTGAATTTTTTCTTTTATCCATCTGGCTTAGTATTTACAGGGAAATCAACTGTTGCACCTATACTTCATATGTTTTGGTAAATTTGGGTGGAGAATCAGGACATATTAAATATTCATAGTATGTAAACTTTTCAAAACATTGTAACATGTTGATTTGCATCGATTCCCCTTGGCAATCCTCTGAAGTAGTAGGGTAAGTCATATTTCCCACACTTGACACTGATAAAACTGAGGTGTAAAGTTGTGTGTGAAGTGATTCATTTTACACCATTAATAAGATGCTGATTTAAGGCTTAAAGGTAAGTCTTTTCATTCTGAGTTCTATGATAATTTAAATTCATTCTTGCATAGTCTGCTGTTATAAAAAGAAAAAGCCTTTGGGCTGGGGATGTAGCTCAAGCAGTTGTGCGCTCGCCTGACATGCGTGCGGCCCGGGTTCGACTCAGTACCATATACAAAAAAAAAAAAAAAGCCCTGAGAGCCAAACTTGCCTTTCTTTAGAGTGGGCCAACATTTATTGCATTCTAGCTAAATCTATACAATCTGGGGTTTTCGAGATCCCTGGAACTCTGCTTAATGAAAAAGGCCCAACAACCCAGGAAAGAACAATTTTACTTGATATTTTTATTCACTTAACAGAAACATTCACTTATCAGATATCACTGAAATGCAATTTACAGAACTTAGAGGCAAATTAACATATGTAAATTCATATTTTAAGGTTTTGGATTTTTTACAAATCTTACAAATGTACATCCATTGGTACAATATTGCCATTCAATCATGCTTTTTATGTACAACCTTCAATTAAGAATGACTCTTAAGTTCATTTTGCTTAAAAAATGCTGAATATTAATTGGGCACTGCCGGGAAAGGTTTCTTAAACTGATGTGTATACTGCAGAGTGATAGAAATCTAGTGTCTGTGTGAAAAGAGGCACTAGAATCCAGATAATTTTATATTCATTTTTAAGGGTTACTTCATCTCTCCAAATCTGAGTTTGAAATGATGAGCTGGGAAATAAGAATTTTCTTTCACCAGGGTTTGGTACCTTTCCCTGCAGGATGATATTGTTTGGTCTAAATTTCTAGAGATGTGGCCATCCCAGTCCCTTTTGGTGGGAGGACAGATTGAATGGACATGTTCCAGGAGTCTAAAAAAATGGTGGCAAATCCCTGTAGTCAAGGTGTCACGAGAGCTTATAGGGAGTGTCCTCACCTGAGCATCAACCTGCTTGCATGCATCAGCTCCGGGGCAGAAATGCCTGGGACTTGAGGACCCCAGGGAACCAGAACAAAGGAAGCAGAAGTTTATGAGTAGAGAAGAGCAGATGGTAAGAAGGGGGAAAAGAAGGAGAGAGAGAGAGAGAGAGAGAGAGAGAGAGAGAGAGAGAGAGAGAGAGAGGCTGGGCAGAGCTGAGGCGAAGGTCACCTTGTTCTCTGCTTTCCCAGAATTGAGGGGTGGGAGAAATTTTGTCGCAACAAAGCTTCCTTGGTTCTCTGTGTCCGTCCCTTCGGTGGCCTGTATCTATTGTCTCTTTGTTTCTGCTTCCTCATTACCCCACCATATTTTACCTTATCTGATTCAAAATTGGTGAGAGAAGTTCGACAAGAGTCACTGACCTCCCAGCGTTCCCAGAAATGGCTGTCCTGCAGCAAGGCTGCGATGCGTCAGGACCAAGGACAGCGCAAGTACCCCCCACCAAGGCGGCTCCCTCCGTTCCACGCCACGCCCTCCTGCCCCGCCCCTCAGGCATCAAATACCAGCAAGACCTCAGAGAGGTGGGTTTGTCCCAGATAAAACTGCCCAGGGTGCTATATCATTTCCTGTGTAACCTCTGCAAAACTCAAAATGTGCAGGACAGTGAGTTTCCCAGTCCTGGACTAGAGTCTGGATTCTGCAGACTCTATTAGAGAAGGACAATGGAGAAACCAGCAAAAAGGTATGTCAGATTTTGCTGAGTGTCACGTGAGACTTCTGCCAAAAGAAGTGGTCAGAATAGTCAAATGGTAATATATAAAAAGAAAGACTTTTTCTGCCTTCCCTTTGGTTGCTATTAGAAAGTGGTATTTATTGTACTTTGGGCCAATTATGTTACTTTATTAGAATGGCTTCGTAAAAAACGAGTATATAAGCTTCCCTAAATTAAAAATGTCTACTATATTTAAGTTTAAACTGTCTTTTTTTTTAAAACAAGGTACTATAGGTTCATCTTGAAATTTATAATCTAAAAATAGGATCTCATCAAAATACTCTAACTATTCTACTCTGGGCATTGATATACTATGTATTTACTATTTATGGCTCTCCAGATATGGTAAATGCTATACCAAAAAAAAAGCATTCAACTTTATTGATAAGAACAATTTCCTGTGAAAAGTAAATCATGTGGAAAAATATGAGCTAAGAGTTTGTTGGAAAAGTAACTCAGCTTGATGTTTCTGAGGGAAGAGACATCACAAAAATCAGTAGTGGAATGGAAGATATATACAGGTTTAAAGAGAATCACAGAAATAAAAAGGAAATAATAGTTATAGACTTGCAAGTCCTTTTGTTGACAAAAACCAAGACCAAAGGAAATCCTAAATTCAATAACTTGATATTATACATTGTTGTGAACCTTGTGGAAGAGCAGAGTGTGCATAGCCACTCGGCCTTTCCCAGAGCTCAGGCCTGTGAAAAGCTTGCAAATGACCAGACACCGACTTTTTGACTCAGAACCAGGCAGGAAACCTTAGTTGCTTCTCTCCCCAGTAGGAAAGCAGGCTTTGCGTGGTCTTGAGGCAGGTACAGATGATGCTGATTTTATTTGGACTTTAATAGTGGTGCTAAATGGGTATGAATACAGCAGACAGAAAACTTTAGAACCAAGGATTTTGAGCCTTTCTGTGGCCTGAGGCACAAAAAAAAGGGGGGGGGGTGACAGTTTTGAGGCAAATCAGATGGACAGAGGGACAAAGTGACAGAAGCTGGGGGGTCTCTGTCCTTTATCCTTTTTGTTCTGCTTGGTTTTATATATATTTTCTCCTCAGGGTGACCGAGTTACTCCTTTCCAATATATTTGTGTTTGATTCTCCTTACAGAACCCTGTGAACTACTCCACTCAGCAGTCGCCATGCAGCCTGGCCCTAGCCTAAAATTTGCGATGGGGTGTTCTAAACACCAGAGGAGTGAAATATCTAGGTGTCCAGCACTGGCCCTTTGGTCTCAGAGCTGACATGACCTGCCAGTCAGGAGCAGCATACCTGTGACACAACCTGGTCCTTGTGTGCGGTCCTAACTTGGATTGCTTCAGAGTGTAAAGGATTCAATCCTCCACTCTCCCTCCTTAACTCCCCTCTGTTCTTCCCATTCCTTGAAGATCATCTTTTCCAAAGCCCTGGCTTCCTGACCTCAGTGGTCTCAACAGTTTCTTTCTCCTTTCTCCTTATGGGGCCTGGGATCCTTTCGTCCTTTGCTCCATTTCCCTCCCCATTTCACATTCACAGACAACTCCCTACAAAAAACACTGATTCCCAAGCTTACTTTTTGCTGCATTAAGAATTCGTCTTGGGCTGGGTTGTGGCTCAGTGGTAGAGCGCTTGCCTAGCACTAGTGAGGCACTGGGTTTGATCCTCAGCACCACATTAAAAAAAAAAAGAACTAACAAAATAAAGTTATTAAAAAATTCTTCTCTTGCTATTAACCTCGGCAGAGCCTCCATCTTTCCTTCCAAGGAGTCTCCTGTTGACTTAATAAGTGACTATGCTAGTGCTAAGATGGGGAGAATGGAGTCACTGGACAGCTTTCCTCAGTAGATACTTGTGTTTTAGTAAAGTTTGGGTAGTTTCTGGACAGCAGTGCCCTGGTCAAAATGAATCATGGCTACATAGCTACAGTTCAGGAGTTGCAGGGAGGTAATTACTTTCCACATTCTTTACTTCAGATCGTACAGGTGGCACCAGGAGCCCATTTGTAGGATGCCCTATGTTGCCTTTCCTGTCATGGAGAAGACCCTGCTGTAAATGCTAATCTCCTTGTTGTACAAGAACACTGTCTGGAGCATGTTGATATAACGTGTGTATGCCTTCTTCAAACAACAACTCAGAATATGAGGAATTTGAGATTCGGCTCACAGATTTCAACCAGGAACTAAAGGGGCTTCCACTTTCGGAGAAAGGCTCCAGATGTCAGATGGTTGAGAGACAGTGTCTAAGTCATAAACCAGCCCTCAGGGATTTTTTTGGTTCTCTAGGTATCATCTTAGTGATGCATCAAGTGATCAGAAATTCTAAACTGGTCCTTTGATCTCAGCCTGTACACTGAATAAAGATTTCATTTCATTTTCTCAATTTTTGTGAAATTATGAATTATCGGTTTGCAAAATCATGTTCATAACTTTCAAAACTTTATCTTGAAGTAGTAGTCTACTACAGACTCCATTTTCTTTTCTAAAAGGACTTGAGCCATAAATTTAGTCTCATATTAAATCCCACCAAGAGTTTCTATTTTCATACTAATATCTCTACTTCTTATTTTCTTGAATGAAATAGCTACAACTCAGTTTGTTTCATTTTTGCCTCATTGCTATGATACTTGTACTATGTGCTAGAGTATATACAGTGTGATGTAATGCTTGCACTCTTAGGGAGTGGGCAGCTGGAATTCTAACTAGGAAGCTCATACTCCAGAGGTAGCTACTTCTATGCTTTGTTACTTAGCACAATGCATTTCAGATAGGAATGTTTTAATTGGATAAATTAGAAACTTGTTAACTAGCATGATGAATATTAGAAATGAGTTCTCCATGGTAAGATAATAATAAATCAAGGAACAAGGGTTGACTACTGACGTGTTCGAGAAGGGCCTCACCCTCGCATGGATGCAGCACCTCTCCTCGTAGCAAATGATGCTAAAAGGTCCTGTGTACAGCCGTGAACCTGGATGCTTGTCCTAAATGTGATAGAACTCAGCTTCTTGCATTTTGGCAGCTGTCATAAATTGATATTTTTTGTTATGCAAGAAGGTGATTGGAGGACCTGAAAGAATAGAGAGGTTGTAGCTTTTCAAGCTTAAAGATTGTTTTGAGTTTTTTTTTTTTTTTTGACTTTGTTTTGGATTTGACCCAAGACTCAGTTTCCTTGTTACCTGGTAGGGAAATTGTAGGGTGGTGGCTGACAATGATACAACTCAAACTTCAATGCCTATTCTTACCTGCCAAAAGAAACCAAGAGCTGTGATTGATAGAGCAGGCGTGGCTTGGTTTGTAGCACTCAGTAGACCTGTGGAGATGGGTTTCTTGCATTGCAGTGGCAGAGCACTGGTGCCTAGGGTTACTATTCCTCTGCATGGCAAGAATGGTTTTCATTTCTCTGGTCTTATTTTAGTTGTTCTCTGATATTGTGCAACTCAAATCCTTTTTGAAAAGAGGTGGAGAGATCTAAATGAATAATGAAAATGTTTGAGCATTCCTATTGGTTTCTTTGGGCTGGGGGTGCCCATGGCTTTTCTCTTTACTCTTGGCTTATCTTGAAGTGTCACATCAACATGTGCTAATGAGACCCAAACACATCACTAGAGAGGCTCATAGAAGGGAAGGGAAGCTCAGGGGGTGGTGCAGGAGGCTGTTTCTAACTAGTCACGCCTTAATACCACTTTCAAGGCTGCGTCTAAGCTCCTCACACCCAAGTAGAGGTTCTTCCCCTTTGACACCACCAAGAAGAGATGGAGCCAAGCAAGGGCACTTTAACCACCAGGTATGATGGATAAGACCATGGGGGCCAGCAGCCTGGGGAGAAGCAGCAGGTTCCGAATTCAAACCTAGTAGCTCATCCACACATTGAACACTTTTGTGATTTCTGGAACACTGAAGGAAAATGAATGCCGAGAATTGATGGACACACCACAGGGCTCCACATGTGGCTGCCTCCTCTCCAGGTTTCTCACTCCAGTCCAGTAGCAAAAGAGTCAGAGAGTGACTCAGAGAGTTAGTAGGAACTGGTCTTGCTCCGGAGGTTTCCTCACCCAGGTGCCCAGACCGGCTTTCTGAAAAGCCTTAAATAGCTGTTGTTTAACAGACTGGTAGGTGTGAGCCCCCAGCTTGGCCTCACAGTACATGGATGGCGTGTCTTCATGGCTTGGTGTCCATGTGCTCAGCTGCGGACAGAAGGAGAAAAAGGAAATTAACCACCAGTACAAATAAGAGCCTCTACCAGAGGCGTTTTTAAGCCCAACATAATCTCTTGGGCTCAGTGTTTTCTTTTTCTTTCTCTCTTCCTTTAAAACAAAAAACCAAAATATTATAAAAAGCATCTGTGGTGCTAGTGACCCATTTCTATCAGGCAATTCTTTGGAAAACTCAGGTATGAAGAAAACTTCATCAGAAGTGTGAATGATTTAAAAGACATGTAACTTATAATTTGACTGTTATCAAAAATCTAGACTCTGGGATTAGAGATGTGGCTTAATGGTAGACTGCTTGCCTGGAAAGAATGAGGCCCTGGGTTCAATTCCCAGCACAAGAAAAAAAAAATCTCAACACTGTTTTTTCTTTCTGGAGGAGGATTAGGGGCTCAAAATGGGGCAGTGGCCATGAATGACTGTGGGCATGAACGTAACATCATGGCAGGCAGGAAAGAGGAAGGGCTTTGAGTTATTTTTCTATTTGACCAAAGGACAAAGAAAATATGATGGGTTCCCCATCAGCCTTTTGAATTATAACAGGCAAAGCTTCGGAGTCAGCATAAGGCAGGAGTCAAATATAGCTTCAATTCCCCCATCGAGGGGAAGATGGGAGGGCAGGCGGGTGATGGGGAGCCCCAAATCACACTGCAGCATCTTCTGGGGGAGAGTTTGTAGATCAGCATGCCCATCTGCTGGCCAATGTCTTTTTGAGCATGTGGAAAAGTAGAGGCCCTATTTGTTTAGCAAGATAAAATCAGTGCTTCTCTGACCTTCCAAAGTCTATAGAAGTGAGACATGGGAAAGTGGGGGCTGAGACCCTGGGTCAGAGCTGTAGGATGTCTGGCCACAGACCCATGTCCACGTACAATGGCTGAGGCAGAGGCAGAAGCCACTGCCAAGCTCAGAGCTAAGTATGCAAATTTCAGTGCCCTCTAAATTGACACACACACACATAAAAAAAAGAAAAAAAGACCCCCCCAATCCCTCAAAATAAAAAACAAAACAAAACAAACAAATAACAATTAAGTCTCTGTGCATCTCTGCTGTTCTTTTACTGGTTGCTACATCGGCTGCAACACTGTTTAACACCATTACTTCTATTTGGATTCATTGCCTGAGTACAAAGTATAAAAAATCAAGCCAAACAATTATTTATTTATTTATTTTTTTGGGGGGTTATTCTTTCTGTCTTTATTTCTTCCTTTCTTTATTTTTTCCTCCCTTTGGTTACAATCTACTATGCTTTGGAAGCACATGAAAACACACATCTCAATTAAAACCCCAGAAATACAGTTATTTCCTTATTTCTGGAGGAGGAAGCAGATTCTGAAATGGGTAGGCTTCAGGGCTGGGGAGAAATCCTGACCCTGAAATTCACTGCCTGTGAAATTTTGAGGAAAATTATTCCACTTCGTAGCTTCCTTATATCTGAATATATTAGGAATAACACTGAGGACAGTATTGACTTCAAAAAGCTTCCATGTGATTTTCTTATGACACCCTGGGTTCAGCGGGGGCAGGGCCTGGCCACACTGTGTTCTGCAGTAAGCTTTCCTGTGTGACCCCCAAGCTCCCACGCTGCTAGTCTGGGGACCACACTTGGGTGGTGGAGTGTCAAGTCTACGGGGGACACTTTGCGTGGCCTGGGCAGTGGAGAGGAGGAAACACTACGGGAGCTGGTTTTTGCGTCCTATGTCACCCTCACCACAGACCAAATGATGGTCCCTGGCCACGAGCCTGAGTCCTGTTGCAGCTAGCTTTACCCCAGAAAGGACAGGTGTGACCTACCCTACCATACAGCCGTGCCCAGCGGGCAGAGAACACGTGCTTGCAGAGCCTGGAGGAGCCCCCGCAGCTCCTCCTGCCAGTGGTGGCATTAATAATCTCCAGGTCTGCGTTGCCCACGACCCAGTTCACACTGAAGTGGGGCGACTTCCCTGGCTGCCGGGCCTCTGCATTACTCACTCCTGTCAAGAGGGAGACAGAAAGCAGGCAAGCATTAACATCCCTGGCCCCGCACTGGCCTCCCGCGAGAGCGCATCCTGGGCGGTGACACCCGCGCTTGAGCTAGTGCAGAGTCACACATGTCATTCCGCTTTCCATCCTCAAAATGAGGGCAGTTCATGTTGAGGTGATGGTACTTGTACAACTGGAGGGTGGAAATCAAGCACGGCCCTGAGGACAGTCTCATGCTCAAAAGTCACTGCTGGCCCCTGTTTTTAACCTTTCAATTTAAAGGATTTTTATGCGCAGTTTAGTAATAATAAAACTCAGCCCAGGTTTTTTTCCCCTTCTCTAAATGTTTGTTGAGTGAATTAATGAACAAACAGAACTGCGTATAAACAAGTTAAGAAAGTGTGTTTATTTGACACCCACTGCATGCCCAGCCCTCTTCAAGGTAAAACACTGAGGTGGTAAACAATACCAGGCAGATCCTTAGGCTTATAGTTTAATTAATGAGAAAAAAAAGCACTAATATAAATAAGAGAGATATAAGAGTATGGGATAAGTAATCAAACAATGTGATCTAGAAATAGCACTAGCTACAAAATTTGCAAGCCTCACTGCAAAAATAAACATGAAAGTCCCCTTGTCTGAAAGTTATCAATGAGTTTTAAGACCACAGCAGAATATGAATCCAAATGTAGGTTCTACTAAGCTCAGGTTCCCGGGGTGAGTCATGCGTCCATGAAACTGGTGCTGCCCCAAAGCATCCAGATTTTCCAGGGAAGTCCTTGTTTTTAGATGAATTTCCCCTTGTCAGACTGTGCACTGTGACTTTGAATCAGAGTGCACCAACCTGGTGGTCGCAGCCTCCTACAGCAGAGTGGAGGGAGAAAGCAGAGCCCTCCCACTTTGCAGTCTGGGGCCAGCCACACTTCTCAGCTCCTAACCTCAGCCCAGTGTCAACTTCTGCCCAGCCACCCTGCAGTGCTCCCCTGCTGATCAGGACTTCCTGGAGATGCTGGGCGAGGTGTCTGGTGAGCATGTGCCTGGCTCTCCTCGTCCAGGGACACCATCCTGAGGATCCCAACCCGTCTAATATTGTGGTGCTGCTTTGCCTTCCCATATGTTGTCTTTCTTCTTCCCTCCTGAAGGTTATGTTTGCCAACCTGTGACCTTGGGGAGGTCCCCATGCTGCAGTAGTTTGGAGGCGAGGTGCCCCTGATGACCATGGCCAGATGGTTTCCATGTGCTGGACTTCCTTGTGGCAACCCTATGCGTAATAGATTTGACCCTCATCATTTCTAGAGGCTGTGCCATATGGTCCAGTCTCTGCTGAGTCTCATGGTCCAACCATAAAAATAAGTAGGGAAGGAATTTAGTCTCTGTTCACTCCAAGAAAATTCTGGGATGTTTGGTTTGTAACCCAGAAACCCTGGTCATGTGACCCTTATCAGTGCCTCTTGAATCTCTCACCATACCCAGGGCCCCTGCAGCGTCTCCATGATACTTTCCCCAAACTCAGCCCAGCTGAACCTCTCGGCCCTCTTGTCCAGTTTCACCTTA
Source organism: Marmota monax (assembly GCF_021218885.2). NCBI lineage: Eukaryota > Metazoa > Chordata > Mammalia > Rodentia > Sciuridae > Marmota > Marmota monax. The sequence goes on along the minus strand of NW_026695217.1, from coordinate 1,880,886 downwards.
TGAAGGTCAGTCCTGACGCTCCAGCCCTGCCCGTGTCTCCATGTGCCTTGGGTCCTACTTTCCAGCAGGACACATGAGGTAAAGGGATGCAGCAGAGCCTCTCAGGTGCAGGCCCTGCATCTTGGAGAGATGGGAGCCTGCAGAGAAGCATGGGAGTTTTTGGCAGGTACACTGTGTTTAGGCCACTGGGATGGCTGCTCAGAAGTCCCAGCCATGTGTCACTGATGTTGGTGGAGAAGCCCAGGTGTTGGGAAAGCAGTCCAGGCGCCAAGCACTGGCTGGCTGAGCACAGTCAAGTCCTGCAGTAGACTCCCTGTGCTGGAACTGTCCCCGTGCTGAGTGGAAGCTCAGCACACAGTGCCTTTGTGGACACAGACTTCATTTAAATTCTGGGGGAGAGCCCATCAACTCGGAGCTGCAAAGCCACAGATCCCAGGATCCTTCTGCATCCCCAGCTTCACCCCGGGTCCAGGGGCTTCTTGGATAGATAGAATGGAGGCCCACTCTCTGAGTACACTGACATCTGAGTTTTCTGTCTGCCACTTACACAGCCTGGACTTCACACTGAAAGTCACCCTATGACCTTCCTCTGGTCATGCATGGCCAGTGTTGGGTGTTTAGGCTAATTCTATTTGTGTCAGCTTTTTCCTAGAAGTGATTCTTTGTGGTAGCTGCCCACCCCTGAGAGCTGGGCAGAGGGGACAATCTGGCCCATTGGCAGCCATGGGCTGTCCTACTGGGCAGGGACCACCTTGGCAGGAGGAGGCAGCTGCTGAGGTCAGGGATGACTGGGTACCAAGAGAGACGGTCATTGCCCCAGATTTATGCAGCCAGGCTCAGCAGCATGGCCGCCTCCTTGTCCTCCTCCTCCCCTCCCCTCCCCTCCCCTCCTATCCCTCTAGTCTCTACAATGGGCAGGGCTGACCACTGAGGCTCAGAGCTTGGTTTTCTCCAAGGTGCTAAACTCTGCCCTGAGGAAACCCTGGAGTGCCTGATGTCAACATGGGACATGCCCGGCTCCTGGCAGGGCGCGTCGCCTCCTGCCCTCTTCTCTGTGCTGTCAAAGTGTTGCTGGCTCTCAGCGCACAGACACCTGCCTTGGAGAGGGCCCAGCTGCAGCCTCACTGGGCTCTGCTCCCAACATCCTTGGCTGCCAGCCTCACAGGGGCCCAGATAGCACTGGGAAGGCAGCCACGAGGGTGCTCATGTCAACTTTGCATGCGCTCTGCTCCACATGGGGGGGCAAAGGGGAAGAAAGGAAGGAACACAGGCCGTGCTGCGAGGGAAAGTGTGGCTGATGGGCCCCTGGGATTCCACTTGCAGACAAGGCTTGTGCCTCAGGAATCTGGAGACTTGAGTCCAGGCCCATCTTCTCTCTGGGACCCTGGTACACGCTGTTCTTTTTCCTTCCTTTGCTTTCTGACAGGGTAACTTTGTTTCACAAGGTGATGTGAAGATCAAACAGGTCAGATAAGAGCACTTTTAAGGCATTAAGTGTTATGGGTATTGTTATTTCCATCCGGAGGAAGATTTAAAGGTCAACTCTAGTTTGTTTAGTGCTTTCAAAGTCACACAGATCAAAAAATGTTCCCAGTTAGTTACTCCATTCCCTGGAACAATTAGGTAATAACCCCATTCACTTAGATACACCTAATTATTTTGGGGAATGGAGAACTCATTGACCAAAGGCCAGGATGTCTTTTCTGTTAAACATTTTTGTTTTCATATGTGTTTGTTCAACATATGGCCTTACTACCTCTGTAGGAGACCTAATTGTCTACTTATACTTTGAGCCTCTAGTTTAAGGATTATCTCCCTTTTGTCCTTTGTTTGCAACAACAACAACAAAAAAGACTTTCCAAAGCAACCTGGAAGAATGACAATCTCGCCATCCGCCTTTAAAAATAAATCCACCATAAAGATAAAGCACTTGGAATGTTTACTAAATATTCATGCCAGCAGTACAATTTTTGACATCACTGTAATTAACGATGGCTGCCGATTATACCCAAGGAGATGAAGCCACTATGCCAGACTCACTTGAATCTAATATGTAAATTTACCAACGTGCAAGGGAACATACAGTTACCTCACAGAACATTCATGTCAGTCTGATGTTATGTTCTCTTTCTGCAGGCAAACCCTGCACAGATACAAATCTCCTGGTCACTGTGATGGAGCCAGGGACAGTAGTTGTATTGCCCAAACATTGACCACCACCAGGCTACTTCTTTACTCCAGAGGGATGAGTCCTCCTGGAAACAGGTGTGAAAGCTCTGGGGTGGCTACCTTTTCCTACCTGTCATGAATGCCTTGTGCCAACCTGTGCTACTTTGATTTGTTTTCCCACTTTCCTGTTTCAGGATGATTCTCTCCTTTTTTTCCCTTGATCTTGTATCACATCAACATATATAATTTCTCAGCTGAGCTGATCTTCTGGATATATATTAACAGGATTCATAGGTGGCCCCTATTTTACTTGTTTGTTTCCTCCTGGAGGACATTCTTGGTTTCAAATGAAACTTTTTCACATATAGGAATGACCTCACTATTTCTATATTGATTTTATCATTTTACGTCAACTCCCTGGGTGCTGTTTCGTAATTCCTGCCTGTCAACATGTACACACAGGATCCTCCATGGAGTGTTTTCAAGAGCTCATTTGTCCGTTTTCTCACATTGTATTTATTGAGCCTTTTTAGGCCAAGGAGTATCGGGATTTTGAAACTTAGGGCCCAGACTGTCTAACTCAGTGTTGAATCGTGATATTTTAGATGGTACTGGACATGTTTGCTCAAATCTAGAAATGAAAGTCTGGTTTGTATTTATGTGTTTAATCGTTTTTTTTTCTTTCTCTCTATGGTTAGGCACTTTGAAAAGGAAAGAAGAGTGTAAATTCCTGGCCTATACTTCCTGAAGTAGACATCAGACATGAAATGATTGAAGACTAAACTGGAGTCCCTAGGACACCGTAAATGACAGTCCCAGGTGTACCTAAGACCTGCTCCACATGTTCCTCAAGACAACACATTAGCACAAACCTGGAAATCTAATGCGCTCAGAAAGTATAACAGCACCTCCTGTCCCCATTCACAGCATGAAGGTTCTTCAGCCGTCTCCCTCCAGTGAAAGACAGCAATGGGTCAGAGTGTGACAGCTGACCTGGTACACCCGAGTCCTGGTTCAGATTTTAGGGGAACGCTTTTGTGGCCTGAGCCCAGAAAACCTGAGCACTGTGCCAAAAAGAAAAGAGTGTCCTCATCGTGAACCCATGACAGACCAACACTCAGACACCGCCATGTGATAAATGGTGTTGGCTTAAGTCTGTGGACTTCATTACACACCCATGCTGGGGCATCCTGTTCCTCTCTGCAGATCACCCTAAATAAGGTTCTGGGCACTTGTTCCCTGACATCCAGAAATTAAATCAAATAAAAATAAAACTAACTCAATAGGAGCCCTGGAAAATTTGCCTTTAGTAAATTTTGTCATTAATGAATTGCTTTGTATCACAAGAACAATACTGCATATTTTAATTTGGTTTCCATCTGTAGGGAAAATTATACTTTAACTATGTAGCACTGTATTCGGCTTCCTTGGTTGCTGTTAAACAAATCGCTATAAATGTGGTGGCTTAAAATGTCAGAGCTTTACCCTCCTGCAGTTCTGAAGATCTTGAGTCTGCAGTCCAGGTGTCAGCAGGACCCTGCTCCTCTCTCTGGAGGCTTTGGGGGCAACCCCTTCTTGACTTTTCCAGCTTTTGGTGGCTACAGCCATTCCTTGGCTTATGGCCACATCACTCCAATCTTAGCTTCTGCCTTTGCCTGGCCTCTCCCTGGATTTTCTTATATGAAACCACATGTAGGACCCCACTGAGATAGTTCACATCTCCCCATCTCATGAACCTTAATTTAATCACACCTGCAGGGACCCTTTTTCCAAATGAGGCAATTTATGGGTCCCAGGGATTAGGACTTGGTATCTCTGGGGGCCACTATTCAGCCTAGAACAAGTACTAACTCTGAAATGGGAACTCGGTCTATGGACCAAGTGCAAACTCTTCCTGAAGGAGGAGTCCTGCCCTCTGGGCCCTGTTTTCTGGCAGAGTGGCAGGTTTGCTGGGAGAAAGCAGCTATCTCTCAGACTGCTTCCAGCCAGACTCCCTCTTCTTATGGTTGGTGGTCTGGGCAGAGGAGAGTTCTGGGGATGTTCTTGAGCAGAACAAGGGAGGCACAGAGCCTGCAGCAATGCTTCTGTCTGAATGCTGAAGGCTGTGGCTCCCTCCATCCAGCAGGATCCTGCACTTAGATGCTTGTGTAGAAAGGGCAAGAAAGGGGGAAGAAAGAAAGGTGTTCCCGAAAACCTGTGTCACCTGGGGGAGGAACAGGATCTAGCTCTGTTTTTCCTTTAGTAATTCCTTCCAAACAGTCTTGGAAATAACTCCTCCCTCCTAATCAGTTTCTCTATCAGAACAGTCTCTAAAGGAAACGTGCTATTCTGCTACTTTTCCTATCCCCTACTATCCACCCTCCCCTCCCCTCCCATCTTCGCTCTCATATCATGAGCTTTGTAATGTTTTGAACAACCAATAAAAAAAAATAAATTAAAAAAAAAGGAAACATGCTAAAGGAAGTTGGCTCAACCTGATACCTAACCTAGAGGTATGTTGACACTCATTGATTTGTAAATATGTCCCACAACCTATGGGTTAGTTGTCCTTTATGAATTTTTTTCTGGAGTGATATCTTATTTCAAGGTAGATCTGTTTGAGAATAACCTGGTCGCTACTAGCCTTGGACACAGAGATCCTGTGAGGTTCACTAATGGAGGGAGATGGGCCCAATGAGGTTGAGTGCCCTGTCATTTTAGTGACACAATCATGTAAATAGGCTGGGCTCTGGAAATAGACCAAGGTCAAGTATCATGTCTATGACTTCCTGGCAGAATGACCTGGGATCAGTTCACAACATGCCACTCTTCCTTCTCCTCCCGCCAGCTGCTCTTAAATTATTACTGCTGTCACTGTGACCACTGCTGTTACTCTGGCCATTATTTAAGAGCAAAAAGAGTGAGTCCACAATTGATCCATGAAAATGAATTTAGTATGGCTCACATAGCTATATAAAGAGGCCTTACTTAAAAAATCCTTATTTACCTTTAGCCGAAAAAGGCATTATATAAGTGAGACATTACAGCGTGTCTTTAAATAGCAAGCGAGCCTACTATATTTAAAATGTAATTCACTTTTCCAAAATTAAATTTACACAAGACATTTCAGGGATGTAATTTTTACATGAAGCGAGGCAAGTCTATAATACAAAGTAGCATTACATTTAATTTTGTGAAATGAATGGACTAGCATGCTTCCAGGCATGTGTGGAATCATAAAGTTGCAGGAATAGAAGGGACCTCCTGAATTTTATATGCTGTCAGATACCCTGGGGGTGCTCACCCTCTCTCTCCCCCCACACACATGTAACAGAAGCAGAATTAGTAAACTTATCATAAATTTATGGATTTGGGGTAACCAAGTACTAACCTGTATTAATTAATTTTATTCATTATCATTAACACGAACATCATCATAATTGCCAGTAATTTTATAGTTACTGTCTTGTCTTAATAGAGCGTATTCAATGGAAAATATATGAAATGTGCTGCAGAGTTAGGACTTCGGGTGGATCCTGTCTGTGGTGAGAGGGTCTTGACAAGGTCTCTGGGTATTTGAAGAAACAGTCTTTTACAGTCTCTCGCTTGCTGCCTTCATCCACTAATTAATGATAACCGAATGGCCAAAGGCATGTGATTGAAGGGTGTGTATCACAAGTCACCATGCTGGCTGCACCCCATGAAGGCTGTGTGGGACAGTGAGTGTCACTGGGCTGGTGAGGCTGGGCATCTTCTCCTCTCAGGAGAGCTTTTGGTTCTGCTGATCTTCAGGTATGGTGTTTCTAGAGCCAGTGGGATTGTGACCTTATTCATGAGGCTAAAGGACTACGGTTTTAATTCCATGTAGTTTGAAGTGCCTAGGCCCACATCAAAAGATGTGAAAATTCATGGCAGGAGAAAAAGTTTGCATTTAAATTTTTTTTTTTTTTGGTGAGTAATTTGATTTCATTTATTGAGTTTTGGCTATGTTTAAGCATTTTCCAGGGCTCTAAAAAGAATACTAGATAATATATATAATTAGTGTTAACTCTTTTTTTTTAAGTTGGACACAATACTTTTATTTCATTTATTTTTATGTGGATGATAACATTCTTGGTCCCTGTAAGGACTGTAATTATTTCAAAAGATGTGGAACAAAGGAGCTTCATCAGAATATGGTCACTTGTGGTTTGAATTTGTTTTTTTCTTGCCACTGAAGTATCTGAGATATAATCATAAGCCAAGTTTCAGACCAAATGAAAATGTGAACGATTTTCCTTGCTTTTTATTCTGCATTATCTATTCGAGGTCATTTTTCTTATGCTCAAGTAGCAAGGAGGTGGAGTTGGAGTCTCTCAATTTTTGTCTTCCTGGCGATGTTATTTTGCCCCCTTATTTTTGAAGAGTACTCTTACTAGAAACAAGATTTTAAATTGAGGTTGATTTTCTAGTAACACTTTTAAAGATGGCATTTCCTTTTTCCCCCCTTTTTTTGGTTTTCCAAGAATCAGCTATCAGTCTGATATAGCTCCTTTGAAGGTAAAATGCCTTTTTTTTTCTGACTACTTTTGAGATTTTCTTTTTTTTGATTGTTTTCTTTAGGCAATTATTACTGCTGAGATGAGGATTTAAAGTCTTCCTCTTGGGGTAGGAGTGCATCTAGATCTGCAGTTTCCTGTTCTTCATTTGTTGTGGAAAGTTCCTTGCCATGATTTCTCTAAACCTCGATTCAGCTTCATCCTTTCTCTTTCCTTCTGGAAATCCTATTACCTGTGTATCCGGTTTTCTCACTCTGCTGTTCACCTCTCTTTTGTGTGTTTCCCTCTGTATGGTTAATTGTGTGTGTCAACCTGGCTAGGCTGTGGAGTCCAGTTGCTTAGAAAACTACCAGTCTAAAGGTTGCTGTAAAGATGCTTTTAGAGGTGATGAACATTGAATTCCTTAGACACTGAATAAAGCAAATTGCCCTCCACAATATGGGTGGGCCTTAGCCAATCAGTTGAAGGTCTTAAGAGCAGAGATTGAGGTCTCCTGAGGAAAAAGAAATTCTGCATTCAGATGGCTTCTGGACTCCATGCTGCAGATCCCACTTCAAATGCGATTCCAGCCTGCTGGCCTGCCCTGTGCATCTTAGCCTTGCCAATCCCTAGAGTTTTATGAGCCAAATCCTTAAAGTATCTTCTCTATCTATTGTCTATCTATCATTTTTACTCCATTAGTTCTGTTTCTCTAGAGAACCCTAATATACTTTCTTTTTTTGCGCTGCCATGTTGCATTCTAGAAGTTTTCTTTGGAACTAAGCTCCAATTTCCTAGTTGCCTCTTTTTGCTTTTTTTTCTACAATACACTTACATTTTGCCTCTTGTTTGTTTGTCTTCCATACTGAGATGCCATTACCCAGTTTGGATTTCTGATCATTTCATTCACTTCTTGATTTCCAGTGTAGGATTGTGCCTGGAACATTGTAAGTAATCAATATGTATTTGTTGAATGACTAAAAGGATGCCTGGATTATGTTGATAAGTTGTTGATGTTGGATGAATTAAATGTATCAATAACTGAAGTATTTTCCTCAATCAGTTAAAATAGGACAAAACAGCATGCTCAAATATTCTTTTAAAGATCACACATTTTATACAAAGCTTTTATGAAAAACTTGTTGCTTATCCATCATCTATCTATATTTGTTGGAATGTAAAAATAGCATTACAAATTACCTACCATCTGGAAAAAAAACCTATTTGCTATCACCTCAGTGAGTTATTTTGCAAAATACTATTGATCATTAATCTTAGAAATTTCTCCTGAATTAAAAGAGGCCTGACATTTATATAAGATTCTTCAATTTAGTGTGATAATATTTTAAAAATCTGAACTCACACAAAGATATGAATGTAAGTAGCATCAGAGAGGTATCTAGAATGTGAAAAATAGGATGGTATTGGGTAAAATTTTTCAGGTTATAGTTGGTGAACATTTTTATAAGTAACATACTTCTGATTAATTAAGTTGCTATGCAACATGAATGTCTGAAGGATCTTCTGATAGACATGCCAACTATCCAGTTTTATTATTTCAGGAAAATGTGCATTATGAAGAAATAAGGCTGATGATCTATTTTATCACCAATATTGTAATGTCCATCACATGAACATAGGCCAAGAGTCTTTAATAACTCATGGTTCTAGCAATCAATTTTCTGGACCTCTCTCTCAAGTTTTAAGTTCATTGTCAAGATCTTTTTGCATACTTAAAAAAATCATCACAGGTTTATCTTTTTTGTGAAAAAAGAAAGTTCAGGATTGAAAAACATATCAGTTAAATAAGCCATTGACTTGAACAAAGAATTTATCCATCCTACCCAGATTTTTCTCTTTGTTGTGATTTATTTTTTTCTTTTTTTTTAGCAATTTATTTATTTATTTAAGTTGTTGATAGACCTTTATTTTATTTTATTTATTTATTTTTACCATATGATTTATTTATATTTTTTTAGTCATACATGACAGCAGAATGTATTTTGACATATAATACCTACATGGAATGTACAAACATCAATCATAATGTCTATTCTATTCTGCTGCCCTTCCTATCCCCCCTATTTGTGATTTATTTTTTCTTAATGAAGAAAAGTAAAATTTAGACTTGAGTTTAAGAGTTCACAAAAGCATATATCCTGAGCTTGGTAGAGCAAGGTGTCAAATTCAACTAGTTTTATGTCATATTTTTTCTAAAAAGATGAGTATTCAAGTCCAGATTTTTTTATTAATTATTATTCTTATCATTTTATTTTCCCTTTACTGAGTTCATGAGAAAGATCAATGGCAACTTCCTTTTGAGTATCTGCTCTTGAGTGACAGTGCACCTTCTGCTGAGGAATTCTGGGTCATGACAGCTTTCCTATGGGCTTCTGATCCTGAAGTTTGCCATAGATTAGCCGGGAGTGTGCAGAAGTCCTCAAGTATATCTTGCAAGAATATTAATATGCACCTTATGACTGTGTCAATAAGGGGTTCTTTTTCAGCTTGGCTGCTTCTTTCTAACCCAAAACTGAGTAAGCCATATCTAAATTGCAGGCCTTCATTCCACTAATACATGAGCTTCATCTTCTCAGCAATTCTGCAAACTGACCTTGAGGAAGCATCGAGCAAATTTCATTGGCTTGTTTGAGTGTGCTTTTTATTATTGTCTTTACGCAAGATCTCTCTCCTTTTTTTGCAAGACATTCTGATGATTTCCTTTCAAAATTTGCATGATTGGTTTTTAAATATCCATCAAGACCAATGCAGTCACTGTTTGGGGGTTGGGTGCAGGTTAGATACCAAGGTTTAGGCTCATTCGCGTTTCTATAATAGTGAAAATCATGTTCTAGATAAACACCTAAGCACAGACTAAAGCATTTAGTCAGAATGGCCTGGCTGTGATGGGGCAGATGTCACCTGGATGAGAGGGTAAAAAAGGAGTCTCAGAAGCTTTGCTGTATGTCACACCACCCAACCATGTCAGGCGACTCTATATTTCTCTTCGTTGTCTTTTAAAAATGCAATGATTTCACACTTAAAGAAAAAAGATAATTCCCATTTTATTTATGTCGATATGTTCCTGGATGAATATATCATTTAAAAAGAGCGTATCATGGAGGCTGGATGCCCAGAAAGTAATGTGCTGGTACCCAAAGGAGGCATAGAAGCTACTTCCTTGACAGTGGCCTGATAACAATGGTTGTATTTGTATTTTTGATTTCCTTGTTCTTATGAAATTTAAATAATTCTTTATTAGTAAATAAACACAGAAGAATGTGGACAACCCAAATAGCCAAAATCATGAAAAAAGAACTCGTAACTCATCCAAATAGATGCAAACTCAAATTTAACTTGGAAATCAATCTAAGAACTACATTACATTTGGGGGGGGCACCCAATATAAGAATGTTTTCATCTAGTTTCAAACCAGCCATGCTGGGTCTTGTTCAGAGATGCCTTGGGCATTCAACCACAGTAAGAAGTTGATTTCAAGAAAAGATGGCAGAAAGAAAGAAAGGAAAAAGGAAAGCAAATAAGAGGATGAAGCTGAGCCCAAAGTAATATTTTATCAGAATTGCTGAAATTATTGACTGTTTAGACTCTACAGAGTCAGAGTTGGAGGCAAATCGTTCAGTTCCTTGCTTGCAACAGGCAGGTCCTTTGTATTATCTCAGAGATCATGAGAACCATGGGCAGAGAAGAAGGCTCAACAAGCTTCAGTGGGATGGCTTGCCTATCCCACACCAATTTGCCATTAGTTACACGTTGCCACCTCTTCAGCTAGTCTTGCTTTGCACTGTTAATTTTTATGTGATTAAAAAAATAATAGACATCTGGGGCCGGGGTTGTGGCTTAGTGGTAGAGCGCTTACCTCACATGTGTGAGGTTCGATCTGGGTTCCATCCTCAGCACCACATAAAAATAAATAAAGGTACTGTGTTCATCTACAACTAAAAAAAATTTAAAAAAATAGGTATCTAAGAAATTATACTATTTTGCCATGGAATGCAGTGTGGTGCATTGAAATAATTTAGGATTTATAATCAATCAGGTTTGAATTCAAATCTTGCTCCCTGTTGATAGAGCATCTTCAGCAAGTTATTGAATTTTCTGAATTTCTTTTGACATATGAAAAATGTAGGTAATACCATTTGATGTTGGTTGGAATGAGGATCAAATGAGAAGATATATGTCATGAACTTGGTATATTACAAGGCCATACCTATTCAAGAACTCCCTTCTCTAAACGATACAAGCCATCTTTAGAAAGAGACTTCAGAACTTTATAATAATTGCCCCATTCAGATCAGGCCCCTCTCAATGTTCACCTCCTCTCAGCTCCAAGGAAACTAACTACCCATAGGCTGTTCCTTGCCCAAAAGCTGTTATGATTTTGTCATGGAACTCTGCAGCCCTGGACACAACTATCAGTTGGATCAAAATGCAGAGTTTTCTAGCTTGGACCTGTGAGGTGAACTGAGACTCTGCCCACCAGGCACATCAGAGACCACTTAGTGACTAAGACCCAACAACACCTCTGTGGAGGTTGAAGGAGATAGGTGATCAGCTGAGGGCAGAAGTAGGGACGGGGACAAACAACAAACAGCAGCAGAGCAGGTGCCCTGAAGGTAAGGTCCCCCTAGCATGGAGGCACCATCTTGCTTTATTAATATTAACTTATCCCTAGGATGGTGGTAAAGGAATCACCCCTTCCACAATAGCTCAGCTCCATGTCATGGTAAAGAAAGGTAAAGCCTTAATGAGTTAACATCTATTTAACATTTCTGTATCAAATACAGCCACCTCTTTCAAATAGCTTGCTGAAGTTCGCTAATTTTCACTACAAGTTCTCCTTCACTGGATATTCACAAGACTCTGGGAGATCTTGTGGATGTGACAACAGGGGAAACCAGTCCCAACATGAGTTGGTTTTGAATCCAATGCCACGAAAGTCTCTCCACTGCTAACAAAAAGTGGTGGGATTTCAGACTATTAGGAATAGGGTCTCATAAATTTAAAAATTTTAATGCATGAAGGTACAATGATCTCTTAGGGATGTATAGAGGTGAAACCTTTCCTCTTCTGCCTCTGTATTTTAACTTCAAAGTCTGTGATCTTATCTCCCACAAAAATACATAGAAGGTGTTCAGTCTTTGAATGGTCGAGATTGTAGAAAAAATGAAGAAATGGATTCACTTTTGTGATAGAAGACATCTTTTCTTAAGTATCTGCCTTGCGTAGTTATGTGTTGTGCATGAATTATTTCTTTTAAATCCCACCACTTCTCCCAAGAGGCCCTACTTTGCCTCTGGTTTTGTAATGTAGAAAAATTTTGGAATCTTGGGAATAAATCTTAGGCCCAAGTACTCCATCTCCAACACTACAATTAGCTTTTTTATGTTATGTTTTCTCTTTCTGGTGATCTAGTCTTAAACTAAAGCAGCAAAGCTCAGGGTGTTGGTCTCTAGGATCTTGGAGCAGAGGCTGTGCCTCTCTTGGGTAAAGGTATCTCTGCCTCTTCCTCAGTGTGTTTGTCTGATTTTGCCACCAGCAGTTTCCAAAGAGAGCTCTCCTCCTCAGCCAGGGGGCTGACTCAGGGGCCTAGTGTTTTCCTCCAAGTCCCCACAATGAGGCTTATAGAGCATTATTAAAATCCACACATTCCTTCCATTTGTTTCTAGTCAGTTCCACAAACCGGGACGTTTGCTTAATGTGGAAGACCAGTGGGCACAGTGGGTAAATGTCACCTTCCTACTGAGACTTCCTACTGGCTTCTTTTGAGTGCACACAGAACTTGACAGGTTCCCCAATGTTTTCATGGCTGTGTGACCCATGACCCTTGTGGCCAGCTGTATGCCAAGCAGGCTGAAGTGCCAGGGATCTCTAAGGATGCCTGTGCTCTGTGGGAGATAGGTAGGCGTGTGGCCTGGCTCAGAGCTCACTGAGTCACCTTGCTGCCTACTCCATCCTGCCCCTTAAAGCACAGTGACCCTGAGTCCTGCAGACCTACTTCTGGCTCTGGGATATGGCTGCCACCTTCCTTCTCCATGCGGGTGCTGGGGCCTCTTAGGCAGGCAGGTCATTAGTGGGGTCTAGGTTTACTGGCTCCTTTATACACTACAGTGAAAATGTCACACTGACCTGAGATATGCTGGGTCCCATTATGAATTTGGCTAAAATGCTGCCTATTTCTATATTCAGAGAGCCATACTATTTTGCCTCCTTTTCTTTTTTAAGTCTTTAGATCATTGAAATTTTGCTTATTATCTTCAATAGTTACTCATCAAAATTAATACAGTTGGCTCCCACTTGGCAGTGGTACCGTTGGGGGCTGTCTGCAGCTGGCCCATTGATAGGGAAGAGACTGTGGATCCCCCGATGGTGTTCACTTACCACTGAGAAGAGGCCGGTTGTGTCGGTATGACGTGGGCAGCTGCCCAATGTCCTCCATCCTGTGGCTCATGACCCGAGAGAGGTGGCCTGTGTGATGCAGGCTTCCCACGATGATGCTGTGGAGGTACACAGGCTCGATGAAGTGACAGAGGAGAGCTCCTTGTAGTCCCAGGACGTTCCACCTGGAATGAAAAGCAAGGGTGGAGCTGGTGGGATTCTCTCACCTGCCGGAGGGCACAGGGACAGCTGCCCTCAGCCCACCCAGGGCACTGAGGGAACAGCCTATTGTACAGTGTGGGCTTCTTTCTGCCCTTCAGCAAACTGGTCCTCGAGGTGTCACTCTTCCCATCATACAGATGCTGGAAGGGCCTGCCTGGGAGCTGCCCAGACACGGTAGAGCCATCAGGCTGGCCTTGGCCTGTGGCCAGTAATGATTCTAAGCGGCTTCAACGCAGTGGGACTGAGCTAGCAGCGCCTCTGCATGTTAATAAACTCAGCTTCCTTCTCTAGAAAATGAGCCGTTAGACATAGAAGAAGCTATATGTTCTCTTGGGGACTTAAAATTAGATTCTTTAAAAAAGACACTCTGTCCCCAAAGTGAATCTGAATTTTTCTTTATATTAGCTGGGAAATATCAGAAATTCAATTCGTTTATTTCAGTTTAGGGAAAAATACTGTCTTCCCCTCCCTTTGTCCTTAGCAGTCAGAATGACCTACTGTGTTGAAATTAAATGACATTAATCAATGACCTTGTTTTGGTCTAGGGATGATTGTGATTTTAGAAGTCCAGATCAGAGAGAAAAAGACAAGGCCATTTTCTTTGAAATAAATATAGCTCCATGCAAACGGAGCTTCTTCAAGCAAGGATGCCAGGAACACCGGAAGGATTTTCCCCCTTGAATTCTGGTGGAAAGAGTTTTCTCGTATCTATTATTGGAGGCAACAATTTTGTGGTTTTCACTCTAAATAATGTGTTTAAAATCCAACCTCCATCGGTGGCAAGCATTATGCAGCTAATTTCTTACATCATTGTTCTCTTCATTAATTAACATTTCTCCACTGTTCCAGCAATTATTGTGGGGCCTCCATGCCGTACATCTCTTTTCATGATTAATAAGGAGTCATTATATTTCCCTTCCCGAAGCAGTCAATTAACACAGAATTCTTTCCATTAATTACCGAATGTCTCTCTACCTGGAGAGCAATCTGCTCTGAGAACCTGTGACACCAATTGCTTTAAAAAGTTCTCTTTAAATTTTATTCCAAAAACACAAGCAATTTAGCTGGCGATATTAATTTGCCTCAGAAGCATCGCGGTGAATGAGAAACATCTTTTAATCTCATGCAAGAAAAGGCAGCCATCTGGCTGGCGAGAATTTCAGGGAGCAACTCTTACACTCTCCCTCTGTAAATGCAGGTCATTAAAGTAATGTGTTCATCTACATAAAACTCCAATGGAATATAAAAGGTAATATTTATATACAAACAATTTAGTCCTACAATTTAAACAGTCATTGGTTTTATGAAACATTTACTTTAGTCTATCAGATTTGCATAACTTCATTTAAAAATATTGTGGTCATTTTTATAAGTCACATCATTCTCTCAGAAAGTAAGGGAAGGGCTGTCCTTGGACATGCAGGCTCCGATCAAAGAGCGAATGTCAAAAGGTTTCAAGGGAAAGGACATTTCGGAAAGAAGCACAGGTACTTATTACTGATGTTTAGGGACCCCTCCATTTGGCAATAATGTTCATGCCTCCACCTGTATTTCTACCACTATGCTCTGACATGCCAAATGTGGTTCTTCTATCTTTTCCTTGCTTTTCCCTGACGATATACAGAATGTCTGCAAAATCCAGGAGAGGTTTGTGATGCCTGAGCTTTTCCTTGAAAGAATAACACTAATGGTTTTGAGTATTGACCTAGGGCTGTGGCTCATTCTCTTAAATCTGAGATGAGAAGAAAGACCAAAAACCGAGGAGAAATACAGCAAAGTCGCTGTCTTTTAATACCTCTTTTTCAGATTTGAAGATGGTGGAAAGTGTGCCAGTAGAGGTTACTGTTAGAACAAAGGATGCTGCAAAGGAAAGTGTGCCAATAAGAGGTCACCGTTATAGCAAAGGATGCTGGGAAAGTATGCCAAGGAAAGGTTACCATCAGAGCAAGACTCCAGGTTACAGACATTCTAAATGGGGCCTATTAATTCTCAGACTGTGAGTGCAATTTAAAAATTTCTCCCCAATTAAAAGCAGGGAAATGTACAATTCTCCATTGATAACAAAGCACTCCTTAGAACAGCAAAGTATTAAAAATAAAATTAGCATCCCCAGAAGAGACATCATAGTATTTGAGACTGTTGAAGAATTTGGTTTTTTAACTAAACTTCTGGAACAAAATCTGAGTGGTTCTGATTCTATAGAATCGTCTAAAGACAAACAACTTCTATAACTGGTTTCCTCCTAATAACCTCTATAATAAAGAGAAAAACCAGCCTTCTTCTTGTCTGTGTATAGGAATTCAAACTTATTCAACTAACACAATCAATAAAACCAAATGTCTTTCTGAATATAAACTGGAGAATTCTCAGCATTCAGGATTGAATGGAAAAATACCTCTCCTTTTGTTCAAATAGCTGATATTACCACAATGTTGACAGAGAAAAAAATCCCATGTCTAGTTTTCAATATAGATAATCCCTAAATAAATATATTTTTCTCTGTTTGTCAATCATAGAAATACCACAGATAAGTGGGGAGAGATCTGGGAAAAACAGCCTCTCTTTAGCCAAGAGATGCAATCTCCTTGCAGAGTTCAAACCATGGCCTCCCCATATCAATGGGAACATGACAAGATTCCTTATAGGATAGGCCCCATGGGAGACCGTCCCTACACGGGTGGCCTTGGAGATAGGCAGAGAATAGCAGTTTGTCTCCTGTCTACAGTTTTCACTGCCTCTCTGTGGCCCCAAGGAAAGAAGCTGCTCTCCAAAACTGCAGTGAAGTGGGTGGTAACATTTTCAGGTACCAACACAAACACACACTTCCTACGCTCTCTTCATCTATGGATGGATCTACCCAGTGGAGAAAGCTCCCTATGTCTGCTGGAAGGCTGTGGAGTCCAGGAGGGGGTGCTGAGGACCTAGTGTTCACAGTCTTCAGGGACGTGCAGGGCCCTGCAGTTGAGCTGAACCCCAGATCATCCGGAGGCCTTGACAATTCCTGGGGGGTCTGCATCCCCATGAACATTCTGGCATAACTGGTTGGGGTCAGCCTGGGCATCTGCCCTTCCAGGGCTCCCTCCATGATTCTTATGTGAGCCAGGGTAGAGGACTTCTGAGCAGAGTAATTTATGTAAATTTTTGGAGTCCAAAGAGGTCAAATCCGAGTCCATAGTCTGTCCAGCCAGGCCATTCTGGAACACCTCCTGCTGCCTTGAGCAATAGCCAATTCAGCATGAGCCAGCTGCATGCCTTACCTGGGAACTCGACAGGAATGCATGTTTCCCAGACCCACCCCAAACCTTCACTGGCTCCCCTGAAGTGGCCTGCTCAGGCACAGGTGCCACCTGCCCTCCTGGCCTCTCATGTGCGTCCTCTCTTGTGTGGCTGCCTCCTTTTCCTAAAGGCATCCTGCTCGGAGAAGCCCCTGCTCGGAGTACGTAGAATTGGTAACCATGCTGTGTGTAAGCCATCTTTGGGGAATGTCCTGGATGGAGAGGCCACTCTCTTGTCGTCTTTGAGTGTTATCTCTTGTTCACTAGGCTGCTAGTTTTGTTTTGCAGAGCTGGGCTTCCAAGTTCCTTTTGTCTGCACTTGTCTGGACAGAGTCCCTGGGGTTGGGCTGCTGGCTGTGTCTCAGGTGGGAAATCATCAGCCACTCTGTCCACTTTATGAGGTTGCTGCAGCAGGGACAGGTGGCAGCTGCATCAGAGTTCTTGATGTGTTGCTATTGCTCTCATATATTTCATAAGTTTGATTGAATCAATCACTCCTTTCATCATTAGAGATTGTACGAAGTTTCATTTCAGAGCTGTCATAAAAATCATCAAGCAATCTATGTGAAAGGGGTAAAAAGACTTTTAAGCCAAACTGAATATTTGGGTTGGGTGTTTATAAGTGCAATCATTGCAAAGGGACCTATATTTTGAGATGAGGAAAATGAACAATGCTCTTATTTAACTTTGGTAAACTCGATAAGTACCTGCTGATAAATCAAGAAGGAAGGATGTCAGAATATTTTCCCCAGGTGGGCAAGGGGCAGGGAGAAGGAGGGAGAAATGGGCTTGAGAGGATACTGAGCAGCAGATCTTTATGCTCGGAAGGGGAGTTTTCTCTTCACAGCTGGAATTTAAGTCTAGAGATCAGTGCCTCATTCTCCAGAGAGCAGCTATCATTTTTTACAGTTCATTTTTATGGAGAAAGTTTTAATCTGTTCATTTAAAGACACGTTGTGATCAATAATCAAGCTCAGGCACTTAAAATTAGAAACCATATCTAAAGGAGCATTAGTTCCAGAAGATTTAGATTTTTATATGCCACTCAACTTTTGCTTCTTAGAGACAAAGGCAGAAAACACCTCTCTGGTTTTCCTCACTCTTTAAGGATGCTGTGTGTCGAGAATGTAATAAACTGAATTCTTAGAGCCGGACAAACAGGCTGCCATCTGCAGAATGTGGGATGTGACAACCATGCTTGTTTTCATCTGTCCCTTGCTCCATGCAGGGACAGGGTTTGTTGGCCATGTGCTACTCAACCTTAATCTATGGTTTTAAAGGTCAGTTTTCACTGATGAGGTGAAACGATCACTTTCTATAGTTTCATTCAGTTTTCGAGGGTGATATTATTGGTGGGGTTTTAGGAGTAGATTTTACTGTGATTCATTTTCTGGTTCCATGACTTCCCAGAGAGATAAGCTAAATGAGTAGTTCCTCTTACCTTGCTGTATTCGTTTCCTAAGACTTGTAGCACATAACCCAAAACAGAGTGACTTGAAACAATGGGACTGCATCTCTCACGGTTCTGGAGGTCCAAATCCTGAAGTCGAGGTGTCAGCAGGGACTTGCTTCCTCTGGAGACTCGGCCAGATGGGGGGACCCTCCTTCACCTTTTTCAGCTGTGGGCGGCTGCGGTGATCCATGGCGTTCCTTGGCTTGTGTGCTGGTGATCTCTGCCTCTGCTCTCAAGTGGCCTTCTCCTCTGGGTGTGTGTCCCCAGACCTCCTCTGCCTCCCTCTTAGGAGGATACATGTAGTCACACTTGGAGGCTCTGGTAGGATAGGCACCTCCGCCTGCCCTCCTTCACTTAGTCCTGCCTCGTGAGGCTGCACTCACGGGGCCTGGACCTCTCTTTTGGGGGCACCGTCCAGCTCTCTCTATATGAGGCCATGCCATCATGTCCCCTGTTTCTGAGAACCTATTGTTCACCCTCTGTCGGGGGTGGGTTCCCTGGTAACTCCACTCTGAGGAGTACGTTCCAAGTGTGAACTCTGAGATTTGGAGAAAAGCTTTCCTACAAAGGTTATTTTTGGAAACAGTTCTCACAGCAGAATCCTCTGGAAACACCCCGGACATCCCACGAAGGGGAGCCATCTAGCTGACGGCGTGACTATTAGGCATCCTGTCACATGTGCATTGAAGTGCTCGTTATTTTTTAAAAGAGCCATGGTTGTGGTGGTAAGCAATGGCTTGGAATATGGACACCCCAACAGGGAAAAAATGTCAGTAAAAAAAGGTTAGTGGGACATAGCAATAGTTGACTGCTGTTTTCTGTGACCGTTGGGATATTAGCTGCTATTTCTTCTTCTTTTTTTTT
Source organism: Marmota monax (assembly GCF_021218885.2). Taxonomy (NCBI): domain Eukaryota; kingdom Metazoa; phylum Chordata; class Mammalia; order Rodentia; family Sciuridae; genus Marmota; species Marmota monax. The sequence goes on along the minus strand of NW_026695217.1, from coordinate 1,862,011 downwards.
TTTGGTGTCTTTTTAATGAAGAAAACCTTCAGATATAAGATCTCATTTAGTCTGCACTGTCTTTTCAGCAGTATGACAGGTTATTTCTTTTTTTTTTTAATTTTTTATTGTTGGCTGTTCAAAACATTACATAGTTCTTGATATATCATATTTCACAATTTGATTCAAGTGGGTTATGAGCTCCCATTTTTACCCCATATACAGATTGCAGAATCGCATCAGTTACACATCCATTGATTTACATATTGCCATACTAGTGTCTGTTGTATTCTGCTGCCTTTCCTGTCCTCTACTATCCCCCCTCCCCTCCCCTCCCCTCCCCTCCCCTCTTCTCTCTCTGCTCCCTCTACTGACATTCGTTTGTCCCCCTTATATTATTTTTCCCCTTCCCCTCACTTCCTCTTGTATGTACTTTTGTATAACTCTGAGGGTCTCCTTCCATTTCCATGCATTTTCCCTTCTCTCTCCCTTTCCCTCCCACCTCTCATCCCTGTTTAATGTTAATCTTCTTCTCATGCTCTTCGACCCTACTCTGTTCTTAGTTACTCTCCTTATATCAAAGAAGACATTTGGCATTTGTTTTTTAGCGATTGGCTAGCTTCACTTAGCATAATCTGCTCTAATGCCATCCATTTCCCTGTAAATTCTATGATTTTGTCATTTTTTAAAGCAGAGTAATACTCCATTGTGTATAAATGCCACATTTTTTTTATCCATTCATCCATTGAAGGGCATCTAGGTTGGTTCCACAGTCTAGCTATTGTGAATTGTGCTGCTATGAACATCGATGCAGCAGTGTCCCTGTAGCATGCTCTTTTTAGGTCTTTAGGGAATAGACCGAGAAGGGGAATAGCTGGGTCAAATGGTGGTTCCATTCCCAGCTTTCCAAGAAATCTCCATACTGCTTTCCAAATTGGCTGCACCAATTTGCAGTCTCACCAGCAATGTACAAGTGTACCCTTTTCCCCACATCCTCGCCAGCACTTGTTGTTGTTTGACTTCATAATGGCTGCCAATCTAACTGGAGTGAGATGGTATCTTAGGGTGGTTTTGATTTGCATTTCTCTGACTGCTAGAGATGGTGAGCATTTTTTCATGTACTTGTTGATTGATTGTATGTCCTCCTCTGAGAAGTGTCTGTTCAGGTCCTTGGCCCATTTGTTGATTGGGTTGTTTGTTCTCTTATTGTCTAATTTTTTGAGTTCTTTGTATACTCTGGATATTAGGGCTCTATCTGAAGTGTGAGGAGTAAAGATTTGTTCCCAGGATGTAGGCTCTCTATTTACCTCTCTTATTGTATCTTTTGCTGAGAAAAAACTTTTTAGTTTGAGTAAGTCCCATTTGTTGATTCTAGTTATTAACTTTTGTGCTATGGGTGTCCTATTGAGGAATTTGGAGCCCGACCCCACAGTATGTAGATCGTAGCCAACTTTTTCTTCTATCAGAGGGCATGTCTCTGATTTGATATCAAGCTCCTTGATCCATTTTGAATTCACTTTTGTGCATGGCGAGAGAAAGGGATTCAGTTTCATTTTGTTGCATATGGATTTCCAGTTTTCCCAGCACCATTTGTTGAAGATGCTATCCTTCCTCCATTGCATGCTTTTAGCCCCTTTATCAAATATAAGGTAGTTGTAGTTTTGTGGATTGGTTTCTGTGTCCTCTATTCTGTACCATTGGTCCACCCGCCTGTTTTGGTACCAGTACCATGCTGTTTTTGTTACTATTGCTCTGTAGTATAGTTTGAAGTCTGGTATCGCTATACCGCCTGATTCACACTTCCTGCTTAGCATTGTTTTTGCTATTCTGGGTCTTTTGTTTTTCCATATGAATTTCATGATTGCTTTCTCTATTTCTACAAGAAATGCCGTTGGGATTTTGATTGGCATTGCATTAAACCTATAGAGAACTTTTGGTAATATCGCCATTTTGATGATGTTAGTTCTGCCTATCCATGAACAGGGTATATTTTTCCATCTTCTAAGATCTTCTTCTATTTCTCTCTTTAGGGTTCTGTAGTTTTCATTGTATAAGTCTTTCACCTCTTTTGTTAGGTTGATTCCCAAGTATTTTATTTTTTTTGAAGATATTGTGAATGGAGTGGTTGTCCTCATTTCCATTTCAGAGGATTTGTCGCTGATATACAGGAATGCCTTTGATTTATGCGTGTTGATTTTATATCCTGCCACTTTGCTGAATTCATTTATTAGCTCTAATAGTTTCTTTGTAGACCCTTTTGGGTCTGCTAGGTATAGAATCATGTCATCTGCAAATAGTGATAATTTAAGTTCTTCTTTTCCTATTTTGATGCCTTTAATTTCTTTCGTCTGTCTAATTGCTCTGGCCAGTGTTTCGAGAACTATGTTGAACAGAAGTGGTGAGAGAGGGCATCCCTGTCTTGTTCCAGATTTTAGAGGGAATGCCTTCAATTTTTCTCCATTGAGAATGATGCTAGCCTGAGGCTTAGCATAGATTGCTTTTACAATATTGAGGTATGTTCCTGTTATCCCTAGTTTTTCTAGAGTTTTGAACATAAAGGGATGCTGTACTTTGTCGAATGCTTTTTCCGCATCTATCGAGATGATCATATGATTCTTATTTTTAAGTCTATTGATGTGGTGAATAACATTTATTGATTTCCGTATATTGAACCAGCCTTGCATCCCAGGGATGAATCCTACTTGATCATGGTGCACAATTTTTTTGATAAGTTTTTGTATCCGAGTGGCCAGAATTTTATTGAGGATTTTTGCATCTAGGTTCATTAGAGATATTGGTCTGTAGTTTTCTTTCTTTGAAGTGTCTTTGTCTGGTTTAGGAATCAGGGTGATGTTGGCCTCGTAGAATGAATTTGGAAGTTCTCCCTCTTTTTCTATTTCCCGAAGTAGCTTGAAAAGTATTGGTATTAGTTCCTCTTTAAAGGTTTTGTAAAACTCTGCTGTATACCCATCCGGTCCTGGGCTTTTCTTAGTTGGTAGTCTTTTGATGGTTTCTTCTATTTCCTCAATTGATATTGGTCTGTTTAGGTTGTCTATATCCTCCTGACTCAATCTGGGCAGATCATATGACTTAAGAAATTTATCTATGCCTTCACTATCTTCTAATTTATTGGAGTATAAGGATTCAAAATAATTTTTGATTATCTTCTGTATTTTTGAAGTGTCTGTTGTGATATTGCCTCTTTCATCCCGTATGTTAGTAATTTGAGTTCTCTCTCTTCTTCTCTTCGCTAGCATGGCTAAGGGTCTGTCGATTTTGTTTATTTTTTCAAAGAACCAACTTTTAGTTTTGTCAATTTTTTCAATTGTTTCTTTTGTTTCGATTTCATTAATTTCAGCTCTGATTTTCATTATTTCTTGCCTTCTACTTCTTTTGCTGTTGTTTTGCTCTTCTTTTTCTAGGATTTTGAGATGAAGTATGAGATCATTTATTTGTTGGTTTTTTCTTTTTTTAAGGAATGAACTCCAAGCAATGAATTTCCCTCTTAGAACTGCTTTCAATGTGTCCCATAGATTCCGATATGTTGTGTCTGTGTTTTCATTAATCTCTAAGAATTTTTTAATTTCTTCCTTGATGTCTTCTATAACCCATTGATCATTCAGTAACCTATTGTTCATTCTCCAAGTGATGTATTCTTTTCCCTTCCTTCTTTTATCGTTGATTTTCAGTTCCATTCCATTATGATCAGATAGGATGCATGGTATTATCTCTACTCCTTTATATTGTCTAATACGAGTTTCCCTGTGACATAATATATGATCTATTTTTGAGAAGGATCCATGTGCTGCTGAGAAAAAAGTGTAACTGCTTGATGTTGGGTGGTGACAGGTTATTTCTTGATACTTTCTGGATTGATTGTCCTGATTTTCTTTTGTCTGGGGGCATTTTATTAGGTGTACCCCCCTCACAGTTCTCTGGACTTGTCCACAAAGGCTTAGTCAGTGCCCTGGAGCAGGCTTTCCTGGTGCTCATCCCTGGTGTATCCTAACACCCAGGGTTGCCGATGCATTTAGGATGGTCTGTGGCCACAGAGGCTTAGTTTTGTTTTTTGTGCAAAGTCAGTTTGCTCATGAGGGTGGGAGGAGTGTGTGGGTAATTCTCCCCATTTGGTGCATTTGAACTAGTTTTTTTTTTTTTAATCTTTAAAGTAGTTTTTTTCTTTCCAAGATTTCAACTAAAATATCTAGAAAGGAAATTTCGCTTTCAAAGGACTTTCAGGGCCCATGAATTTTCTTGGTAATTTTGATGACTCTGCTTGAGACCAAAGGAACTGATTTTGTTTCATGCTATGTTCAATATCAAAATTATTATCATTATTATTATTTTGGTACTAGGGATTGAACTTAGGGGCCCTCAACCACTGAGCCACATCCTCAGCCCTATTTTGTAATTAGAGACGGGGTCTCACTGAGTTGTTTAGCACCTCGCTTTTGCTGAGGCTGGCTTTGAACTTGTGATCCTCCTGCCTCAGCCTCCCGAGCCACTGGGATTACAGGTGGCTTAAAATTATTTTTGAAGGAAAAATAATCAGGCTACACCTCTCCTCTGCAGACTTTAGGGCCGTCTTGCCTCCCACCCAGGGGAAAGCCAAGAGCTCTCTCCCTCTCCTGTGTACTCTGCTGCTTCTGATCTGCCCACTTCTGGGCTTTCAGCTCTAGGTGTCCCTCAGGCAGAAGGCCTCCAACCAGTATACTGCTTTTGAAGGACGGGGTGACCTCACTTAGGCCGGACAGGGACACGCCTGCGTGCCTCAGAAAGGGGACTGTGTTTTTAATGGAGCCTTCAAGAAAGCAGACGCCCAGCTCTGTATTAGTTTCCACGGAGCTTGCTTGTGATTAGTCTGTGTGACAACTTGGGGACCCATGTGTGCAGGGGACCAGGGGCTTGAGAAATGTTAGAAACCTGAAGCTCCCAGCTCATTGCCGAAGAGCGCAGCCCACCCAGGCCATTCGCATGTGTGTTTCTGAGCCTGTGTTCCCATGTCAGGGAAGTGAGGTTAACAATAATGACATTGATCAACATCTGCTCTGCTCACACTCAAGTGTCACCTTAAATACCACCAGGTCCATTTAAAGAAAATTCAAACCCTGTACAGACCTGGGCCCTCTTGTGCTGATGGTGCCCTGGATCTGGGCGCTGCACCCCCACCCCATCCCCAGCCACCAAAAGCTCTATCCTCCAAGCTCTGTGATGTCCACTGTCCTCAGTGTCATTGTCACGAGTTATGTTGGCTGTGATGTGGGCACATCAAGTGTAGCAGCCTGTCCCAGTCTTTCACGTCCTCTCCTCTGTGGGGAGGAACTTCTCGCATTCTTTATAGGCCTCTTCTGATCAGCCTCAGGGATCAGGGAAGCTTGCCCCTCCTTAGGGACCTCTGAGCCTCACGAGGGAAGAAGGCTCCAGACCTCCAGGTTCTTGTCTTAGAAAACCTTTCCTGTTCCCAAATTGCCAATCAAGTTGTGCAGGTTCACTTCCGCCCACTGCTTCCTGCTGGTCACAGTGACGTGGCAGCACCCGTGGGCTCTTTGAGACCCTTTATAACTCAAAGTGGTTACACGGTTATCAGCTCAGTGTGCAAACACCCAGTCTGGAGGTGTGAACGGTGGTCCCTGTCTCCTAGGAGCACTGGCAGGGGGAGTGTTTGGGGAAGGTGAGGGGTACACAGAGGACTAAAGAAGAGAAGTTTTCTTTTTTAGTACCAGGGATTGAACCCAGGGGTGCTTAACCACAGAGCCACATCCCTAGCCTTATTAATATCTTATTTAGAGACGGGGTCTTGAGAAATTGCTTAGGGCCTCGCTAAGTTGCTGAGGTGGGTTTTGAACTTGAGATCTTCCTGTCTCAGCCTCCCGAGCTGCTGGGATCACAGGTGTGTGCCACCGTGCCTGGTGAAGAGAAGATTCTTACCAGGTGAAGGCAGTTCTTTCTCCTCTGGAGCCAATGAGCACCTGATGAAGGACCAGGGCTGTCATGGTGCCGAGGTGGGACGGAGGCTCCGCCCTGTGAACAGACTGAGGTGTCCAGCTGCAGCTTAATTACGGATCCCTTAGCGACCAGGCCAGTGTTTCCAGTGGAGCAAGGAGAATGTGGCTTGGTGACAGCTCCAGGAGCTTTATGAACGGTGAGGAAAACTGCACCTGGGTAGAGGACCTGGGCAAGGGCCTTCACCCCAGCCACCCCAGCATGTGGGCTGCTTCTCTCATGATGGGGAGAAATGTTTTCATTAAATGATTCCTAGGGAAGTTAAGGTCTCATAAAAGAGTCAAGACTTCGGTCATGAAGCATTGATCTGCTCCCAGGGAGGGTCTTGTCCCTAGACAGGGCCTTGGGATTGTCCGGTGGCACCAGTGAGAGCCCTTGTCACTTTCCCTTGACACTAACTCTCTTCACAGGGGCCTCCTGCAGACAGGAGTTCTAGAGAAAGTCCAAAGTTACACAGAGGACAGAGGAAGGCACACTTTGGAACATGAGATGATATGTACGGAGATGGGAGAGAGGTTTCCTTTGTGATGTTTTATGGCATGTTATAAACCCCTGAAAAATGTGAAGCTTTCTATTACATGTGTTCGTACTTTCCTGAAGACTGTTTTTACCATTGACTTTGTAAAATGAAATCAAGTGTTATTCATGAAGCTCCATATTCAGAAGGGTGCCTGTGGTCACTTAAGCATATTATTACCTCTGTATCACCCTAAAAAGGTGACACCTGTGCTTTACGTTTTGTTGTGTAGGTGGGAAATAACTAGCTGTGTTGTTTATTTAGATCTGTGGAAACCAGCAGGCTCCAACTCATTTTTCATTGATATTGAAAGGAATTTGCAAAGAGAACCACAGATGTGTGTAGTGAATGTACTTATCCTACCTTAATTACAATTTTATTTATTTGTTTTCTTCTTCTTCTTCTTCTTCTTTTTTTTTTTTTTGATACCAGGGATTGAACTCAGGGGCACTTGACCGCTGAGCCACATCCCCAGCCCTATTTTGTATTTTATTTAGAGACAGGGTCTCACTGAGTTGCTTAGTGCCTCAATTTTGCTGAGGCTGGCCTTGAATTCATGATCCTCCTGCCTTAGCCTCCCAAGTTGCTGGGATAACAGGTATGTGGCACTGCACCTGGCTCATTTGTTTTCTTCTTTCTTTCATGTTGTAACATGAAAGTCATGAAATTTAGATAAAAAAGTCAGGGGATTATTTCTTTCATGGCTTCTCCCGCAAAACTGCACCTATTAATATAGACATTTCTAAATTACTAACTGGGACCATGGTGCATACCTGTAATCCCAGTGACTTGGGAGGCTGAGGCAAGAAGGTCATAAGTTCAAGGCCAGTCTTAGAAACTTAGCAAGACCCTGTCTCAAAAAAAAAAAAAATAAGGTCTAGGGATGTGGCTCAGTGGTTAAGTGCCTCTGAGTTCAGTTCCTGGTACCAAAAAATAAATGAATAAACAAACAAATTAATTAATTAATCAATAAGACAAAATACAAGAAATTTCTAGCTTACTAAATATATGAGACTGGGTTTCAGCATCGTTTGGGATCAGACTCTTATTTTCTTGGAAAGAAAATAGTAAGTTTAGTCGCTTACAGATACGTTGCTAAAAAGTCTCTGGGCAGCACAAATAGCAGTTCAGCCTTGGTGGGAAGTTAAATGTTTTAAATTTTAGCTCCCCATTGCACTCTCTCATGTGTCTGGGCTGTTCTGATGGAGGAATAAGTCTCATTCATTCATCAGTCAATATTTGCTGATGACTGACCCCATGTATGCCTTTGTACCATGAGAGGGGTGTCAAGAGTCCAGTGTGCATGACTTGACCAGACAGAAAGGCTCTCAGAGTCAGAAACAGCCCTTCCCTCGGCCTTGGACCCCCTGTGGTGACTAGAACACCCTCCCCACGTGGCTTTCAGCCCTCTTCACCCGCTAAAGGATGGGCTGGTTCTGAGGGCTGGTGCAGTCAGTGTCAAGGGCCAACACAGGTATTGTTGTACTTATCCTATCTTAATTAAAATTACAATTTTATTCATGTATTATTATGTACTAATACTGTGTATTAGTATGGTACTGCTGACCATGACAAGCTCCCTTTCGGCTCAGCAAAGCAGTTTAGGCACCGGCTGGAGAGGGCGCCAACACCCTACTGCCTGTGTGGGACTCGGTCTCTCATGGATCCATTCTCTCATCTTCCTTTTCAGCCACCTGTATGTTTCTCCCATAAATACTCATGGTGCCTAATTTATGCAGGCACCAACTATGCCAGCTATGGAATATGTCATGTAAAATAAGACAGGCTCCCTGCCCACAGGAAACTTAGACAGGAGGATTGAATTCTAAGAGGGAATGAGGCCTCTGAGGACAGATAACACACTAACAACACACAGCCTCAAATACATTATTTCTAGGCTCTGAGTACACGTCCTGTCTCTCACCAAACTGACATGCAGTGTTATCAGTGGTATGCTGATAAAGATTGGCTCTCAAAATAAACAAACAAACAAACAAATAAATAATAGGGCTGGGGCTGTGGCTCAGTGGCAAAGCGCTTGCCTAGCACGTGTGAGGCACTGGTTTTGATCCCCAGCACCACGTAAAAAACTAAATAACAAAATAAACTAAAAATATATACATAAAAAAATAAAGTTGTAGCCTTTGCTAATTTCCACAGTGTAAATAATGCAGCTGTGGACAATTCCAAGCCACCATTGCAAGGGTGCTGAGTGCAGATTTGGGAAGAGGGAAAGAGTTTGGGCAGAAGAGAAGCACATTGCTTATTTGTGTTTCCCCATACAGATATAATAGGAGTAAATAATTTCAAGGGCATAAATAATAGTAAGATAATTAGGCCAGGTGAGTTTTGAGGATTTATTACTTTTGTTTTAGTATAATCAGTTAGTTGTAAATTTATGTAATATCATTTTTAATAATGACTGCAGTTTCAAAATTGCCTGGAGATTCAGTAATCCCCTCTCAGGCCTAGCTGGTTCTAGGATGCCTCTGTTCCAGGCTCAGTCATCATATACTGTGTGTGGTCTTTAGAGCCAGTGTACCTCCCCCGCTGTTCCATAGACTGTGACTCCTGTGTCTTTGTGTCCTCAGAGCCTCACTCTCCAAAGAGCATCTAGTGCTATTATTAATTCATTGAGTTAGAAGGCTTCCTCTGTATTTGTGTATGAAGGTCCTTTATTTTTGAACATTATTTAAGCCTGAGGTTGAATTTTTGTTTTTGTACAGGACAGAAAGCAGATGAGCACATCCATTATCAGATGGGCTCTTTGCAAAGCCTTTGTACAAATAATGCATGTTACAGATGCTTATGGTCTTGAATCATTAGCATAACATATGTTCCCACTCAAAAATGGCAAATGTGCCTCTGTTCAAAATAGCTCATGCCTTAGCGTTCACATCCTTGTCTTTTGCTCAGGTTCTGACTATGGCGGGAGCACAAGTAAGTCCACGCCAAAGGATGTGTTCTGATGCCAATCACTCTGGCATGAACCAGACCAGACTGTTAGGAGTGGGTGGCATTATTTCTGTCATTGTCATGGTCACCATTGCCCTGTCTTCATCATCATTACCAACAAATACTGTTTATTGGGGGCCATCGTGTGCATCTCACTGTGACAGATACCATGCAAATCAAGTGGCATTCGAACCATCCCTTGAAGGTCACAGCTCAGCACAGAAGCAAACGCTTTGGAAAACAAATTCCTGCAATTTCAGTGCAGGAGACAGGACATGGTGATGGGGGTGGGACCTGAGGAGAGGGATGTTGCATCTGGGCAGGGAAAGAGAGTGGCCTGAGTGGGGAAGAGGCAGGGAGGCAGTAGGAGAGTCTCAGGAGGATCCAGTAGTAGAGTGTGAGTGGAGCAGAGAGGAGATGGGCTCAGCCAGGGAGGAAGATGAGGGATGGAGAAGGAGGGAGGGAGGGAGACAGAGGAGCGAGGGGAGAGAGAGAGAGAGAGAGGAGGAGGAACAAAGAGAGAGGAGGGAGGGAGAGAGAAAGAGTGAGGGAGAGAGAGAGAGACAGGGACAGAGAGAGGGAGAGGCAGGGAGAGAGAGAGAGACAGAGAGAGAAGAGAAATGATGGCGAATAGAGAAAGTACTCCGGCCAGGCAGAAGACAAAGCAAAGCATAGAAGTAGGCAGGTGGATGAGTGGGCTCTGGGGAGGGAGCAAGCGGGTGAGGGGCATCTTCAAGGTCTGTGGGCACCTCTTCCCCCCTCCTTTGTGCCCTCTGTCCTGCTTCCACTACCTAGATTTGGGATGAAGGTCTAAGTGAGTTGGAAGAGACCAGGCAGCTACTGAACCCCACCCCATGGGGTAGGTGTGGATTAACCCTGGGGGATTCGGGGGAGGTCTCCCCTCAGCCGGCCAGACTGGGGACATCAGGATGTCCCAGACTTGTACTCTCTTCCAGAATCAGTCTAGAATCTTTCCCCAGGCAGGACACTGCTTGAAAACCCCCGGAGGGTGGTGCAGTGTGGACTTTCATTTTTCAAGAGATTTTTATTAAAAAAAGAAAAACCTGACTTTGAGGGTCTATACTACCATGGATAGCCCCACCACCAGCAAATAAAGCTCGGGTTTTGTAGCCCCTGTTTAATTTACTGTCTATTGATGTTTAAGATCCCAGAGACAACAAAAGTTCATTTCATTTCTCTAGCATTAATTTACTTCATTTTTCTGGGGAGTCAGAGAGTTAATTTAGAAACCCAATGCTATCTTAGGGCACAAGAGAATTTCTGTTAAAGTGAAAATTGCTGCTTTTTTTTCTTTCTCTCCATGAATAGATGAAAACATTACAAAGGAGGAATACATTTTCTTCTGAAAGATGAGCTATTTGACGACTACGGGCTGTTCCCTTTGATACAGAAATCAGTGCTTTGATTTATTGTCATTAGGCTGTCTTCTTGCTCTGCCGAGCCAGGAGCAATCAAAGCCAGGGAAGTAAATGGCACTATTTTTCCTGTAGCCATTCGGTAATTTCCCACGAGAATTTGGAATCACAGTTCTTTGGGGCTGATGTTTCATCTGCCCTGTAGCCTCAGAAAGCCTCCAAGAGGCCACTAAGATGGTGGTCTATGGTAGAGCTGAAGGCAGGGGTAGAAAGAGGAAGCCCTGGGGTCTCCCCTGTCCTCCGGGACTGGCAATGCTACTTCTTTCCTTGGCTCTGTGCTTTCTCACATTGCCTGATGTCCCCACCTGTGATTGCAAGTGGAACTTAATCTCTCTAACCCTCCGGCTTTTGCTCTATTCTCCAGAGTGAGTACATCAGCTCTTTAGTTTTTAGTAGGTGAAGAGCCTCATTCGGTCAGTCGAGCTCCCAGGATGCTCTGGGGCATCTCTCTGTTGGGGAACACCTGGGATGGCTGCACTGGACTGGGGATTGTGAGGGATGACCCATGCTCCCCTTCCATTCCCAGATCCTGCAGTGGTGATGGGCAGCTGAGGACCTCATGGTCCTTGCTAAGATAGTGGGCTTGGTTTTCCTTGGGCTTCATTTTCCCTGTCTCCTCCCCCAGCCTCTTTCCTCCTGTGTTCTGTGAGACCAGCCTTCTCACCTCCTGAGTAGTTTCAAACATGTCCACGCAGTGGGTCTTCAGGCAGTTAGCATTTGGGGGTTGCGCCTTTGCTTAGAGACCATATTTGCATGCAATCCTGTTTTCCTTGGGTTATAAACTATAGGTCAGTATATTTATCCAAGTATCCAAGAGGCCTTTGGATTCACTCTTGGCCTGGGTGTTCCATGACCACTTGTCATTACTGTCCTCAGGAATGGCTTTGGATGGGGTCACGGCTCTTTTAGGCAGACTCCAGCTCCTGTGCCTCTTCCCCACCCTGTGACTACTTTCTAAACCAAAGTCACAGAAACGATCCTGTAGTGGGGACAGCATCCGCGGGGTGTCAGAACTGAAGTTGGGGGTGGGAGCGTGGAGAAACAGATCTTGGGCATCAGAACAAGGTGTGGGGAGAGCAGGGCCGTGCCTGCCTGGCTTGGGGCCTGTCACTAACTAGCAGGCTCTCTGTGAGGGAGATGAGATGCCCTTTCTGCAAATTCCTCCTCCTCCTGTTCACCCTGCGGTTTCTCCCTCTCTGAGACTAGCATTTGGGGGCTTTGAAACTTCTAGAATGAATATATCTCTGGGTCCAGGGGGAGTGGCTTCTCTTGCAGCTGAAAGTCCACATCCTTCCCTGGCTGATTGTCAGGCTTTAGTGAAAAGCAAGAGGCTGGAGGAGCAAGCGCCCGTTGTGTGCCAGGCGATTGTGTGGCCCATTTGAACAATGACTAGACTATTCAGGAATGGCAGGCCCAAGCCAGGGGTGGTGTTTGTCTGAAGCCAGGTGCTTGCTCTCTCTAGGCAGCTTTACTTCAAGCACATGCAATAAAAAGTGTGAGGATGTGAGTTGCCCGTGGAAGACAGGCGCTGGGCTCTAGGTCCCCCGTGGCAGGAACCGTGTTTCTCTGAGCTCCCTCAGGACAGGGATGTGGGTCAGGGCCTGCTGTTTTGCTGTCCCCACTGGGGACCACAATCTGACTTTTGGAAGAGGATGGCCAGGCGGGCTCTTACCTGGCGATCTTGTCCGTGCAGGACATGGTGACCAGCTGCTCCCCTAGAAGGATGCCGTCCCACGTCTGGACTGCACTGGGGCCCCGGACAGGGACTGTGCCTTCCCCAGACTCTATCTTGGTGCGCAGGTGCCCGCGGAACTTCCTGACGATGTGTTTGCTGCTGTTCACTAGGAAAGAAGAGGTGGTGGTGAGAGGTGGCAGGCACAGCCACCCAGAGACATGAGGGCTCTGTGGGCTGAGAGGGAAGCATGGCAGGCTGCATCCAAGGGTCTTGGCAGAGATTGAGTCCAAGAGGCAGGTTTTAGAAGTAACAGAAGCTGATGGTGGGGACATGGTAAAGAGATGGGCTTCACAGTACGGAGATTTCTCAGAAAACTTGGAATGGAATGACCATTTGACCCAGTTATCCCACTTTTTTGGTATACACTCAAGGGGCTTAAAATCAGCATACTACAATGATGCAGCCACATCAATGTTTATAGCAGCTCAACTCACAATAGCTAAACTAGGGAATCAACT